>NC_091070.1:51327500-51952500 GCF_032405125.1 Capricornis sumatraensis
TTAAATTAGGTATTGACTCTGTTAGCATTTTAGCATCCATGGGTTTTATGACACAGTCCTAAGTTTGTGATTATCTTGCTGCTGCTGCTGCTGCTAAGTCGCTTCAGTCGTGTCCGACTCTGTGCGACCCCATAGACGGCAGCCCACCAGGCTCCCCCGTCCCTGGGATTCTCCAGGCAAGAACACTGGAGTGGGTTGCCATTTCCTTCTCCAATGCATGAAAGTGAAAAGTGAAAGGGAAGTTGCTCACATGTTATTTATTGTTTATTTACTTACAATAATGGATCCATTAATTATATCTATTCTGAATGATAGAGGCAATTACGCAGGTACCATATAACATTAAAAAAGTAGCCTTTTTTCCATTAATGATTCCTTTTACTTTCATGGTTTTTCTTTCTAGGTAACTCTGCTTAAGCATCTTAGAAAAATTGTGATAATTTCTTCCTGTTTATTTTCCTTAAAGCAAAGCCAGCCAGCGCAAGCCTCTCCGTCAAGTGGCAGACAATCTGGAAACAGTGAACGTAAACGAAAGGAACCACGAGAAAAAGATAAAGAAAAGGAAAAGGAGAAAAATAGCTGTGTCATTTTATAACAAGTGTGGATTCTGTTGGAGCCATCTGTATGTCTTAAGAAACAACCATAGGAGGAAAGGAAGAAAAACCGATAAATACCGTCTGTGCCTGATTTCCCAATGGATTTTGTTCATGTTTATCAGGGGAAAGGTTGTTACTTAATTACAATCAGACTTTTTAAAATCACACAGTATACTCTTTATGAGCTGGAGTTTCATGTTACAAGTTGGTAATGCTGTGTTGTTATTCATGAAAAATAATGCACTTGTAGCCAAATAAGTAAATAACAGCAAATTTTATGTCATAGTGACATTCATAACTCATATCAGTTAGTAAGCTATTTCATCTTCTGTTCTAACAATGAATAGAGATAATTGATTTTGTCTGATTCCTTCCTCAAATCTAAATATTAGCACAATAGTTTCTGAAATTAATTTTTACAATGTTAAATTATGATCTGATCCATGAGAAACCAGGGGTTTAATATAGATTTAAAAACAAAAAAAAAAGACAATAATAATAATAATAATAAATAACCTTCAGTTGTATATTGGACTAGTTCAGCCCTTGAACAGCTTTACCTTTGTTTAGGAATGTACATTTTAGATATACATCGAGAAACTGATAATGGAACTTGGATTTAATTTAGATAGGAAAAAAAAAAAGATTTTTATTTCTTTTCCAGTAACAAAATTACATAACACTAATACTCTCAAATTAGATCTTAAAACTTTCTAGTGTTGTAAAATTTTGAGGAGTTTTAAAATCTTTAATACAGGTTACTTGGACCACAGTTACTATTTATTCAGTGTGACAAGTGAGTATAAAGAGAAAACCACAGTGGATGCTAGCCCTTGTAAATATAGGGATATACAAAAAGAGATATTTCAGTGTCTACCTTTTTCTATAATTACCTTGAACCTTAAAATTTAAATCATGTTTATTTTGTAGAAAATTAAGTATACTTATTAAATCAAAAAAAAAGCACATTTCTGAAAGGATGTTAGACAGATATAGTCTCTGAGTCTAGTAGAAAAGCATTATTAAAAATCTGTTTGACGATAGATAAGCATTTGGAGGAATTTATGTAGAAACAATCAGATTTTTCTAACTTATAAGAACCAAATAACCTATAACATCTTATAGTGTTTCTAGGATTCAGAAAGAATATTTATTGAACTTTATTATGAGGCAACACATATTTTCCTGTATTTCTATAGTTTGGAAAACTATCCTTGATAGTCCTTTTTATATGCTTTATATTTAAAAGTTTATTTTAGTCATTTTTGAAAAGACTGTTGCTGCTGTAAGTAGTTACGTGATTTACATTCTAAGCCTCAGTAAATTTGTCTGTTCAAGAGCATCTTAATTTAACCTGAGCATCCACTTAGAGAATGCTTTTTGTGGTCTGAGGGGATGAAAGACTACAAAAAAACCCGTCGTCTTGATTTCTTAAGCTATGTCCTTCACATTCTCTGTGATCCAAGACCAGTTGTAGGATAAATCTATATATAAAAAGTAAAGTCTTATTTATGGATGAAGTTATTCTAAGAGAAATATTCAGGGTCAAGCTGTATCTATTATGTCCACCTGTATCGCATGTCTCTTTATGTTATACCATTTGTTATTCCTTCAAATTTCACATGCTAGCATGATAAGTCATCAGAGAACCTGTTTGGTTTATAAAACTTTCATACAAAATATTTGGTGAGCCTCTTGACCGTAACCCAAAATATGCATATAGTGCTCAAGTAATCAGATATAAAATGTATTACACAGTTCTCTGTTAGCTCAAACAAGTTGATTTTTAGGTCGAGTTTATTCTTGATATCACTGTTGGTTAAAGGAGGAAACACAGTGTCGGTGCATTATATTTTATTAAGAAACAAAACAATAAATCCTGAGAAATTTTTAAAAATGTATTTGAGGCATACTTTTCCATAATTATATTCTTAACTATTCATTGCCCTTGAAAAACATATGTGTAGAAGTTATTCCTCTGTTAGTTGTTACTGTCTTCTTAATTTGTTCCAAAGACAACACTGCCATTCTGCATTCCCATTGAAGGAAGAAAAATTTACTCAAAACCAGCATTATTGCTATCAGATAAGTAAATGTCAATGTATACTTATAAGAAATAAGTAAGAAATATAACGTGTTTGCTAATTCAGCCTTTTTCTATGTAATATTTCCCACTTGGGCTTTCTTACATTCCTGAAATTCAGTTTGGTATACCAAGAGTAATAAAGATAAAATGTTTACTTTGAATACTGTGGGGGGAAAATTAAATGTTTAATTCTGTTAAAAAAATTTCTTAGAGATCTGGTTTTACATCCTCGAAAGTAAAAAAGAATTTAGAGCAATTATGTTTTTATTTTGCTCAAGTCAACAAATTACATATTCAAACATGTCATTGTTGGTTTGGGTATATTGGAATTTGATAGTGGTGTATTAGTCTTTCCTTCACAGTACTTTGTAATGCTTGAAAATTGTTACATGTATAAGACTAGCAGAAATTAGAACTTAAACATTTTTGTTTTTAAGATTTATAGGCTAGATTAGAGGCACATTTGCATCAACCAGTCACCATTAGAGCTAGCAAAAGAGGCAGATGAATGAATGGATACGGTCATTGAACTTTCTCATACTTTCAAAGACTATTCCTTAAGGTTAGTGACCAGTCTTTATTAACAGTATGAAAATTTTCTCATGCCAATCCCAACAGTGCTGTGATTTACAGTGTTATCAACACTTAAAAATTGTGTTTTGTGTGTGTGTGTGTGTGTTTCTGAAGCAAGGATCTATGACTCCTAGATCTAATAGATTCTCAAGGGAATCTGGGAATGTTCCTCAAATTTAAGAATCATTTTAAGCATATGCATACCAAGCTATTTGAGGCAGTTAAAACTGGCATTTGGCTGCTCCCTGTAAAATGCTAGTTCATTGTGCATAGGTAAAGTATCTTATTTCATGTTTCAAGGTGTCCAGTAAGTAGTTGAATGAGACATATAGATTTAAGTATTAGAATTAGGCTTTGGAATATATTTTCTGTCTAACATCTCTAGTATTTGACTACTTATCCCACATTATGTTTTGAATTTTTCCCCATACTTCTTGATCTTAGCTTAACAAGCAGTTTACTATCAGATTGATTGAATCCAACATTAACCATTTTGTACTTTCACAAAACCGTAACATTTTGTTTTCAATGAATAAGCAGCTCAGTTCACTAAGAGACAAAACATCTCGAGAGGAAAGAGGACTAGAAGTCAAATATATATTTAAAAAGAGAACTATATTAATGTTGGCCTTTCAAGCAGATACTTATAAAATTCTACTGGACAAAAATCAAGGCAAGAATTTCTAGAGCTGTCCTAAAACAAATCATTTGTTTTTTTTTAAAAAAGCAAATTGATGACATTTCATTTAACTTTCCTATTAAATGAAGTTATAGTAAAACATGATGGAAAGCTTATGGCTTTTACCTATCACAAAATATTTGGACATACAACTTAAACCCTAATAATAAATTTACTAAAATTTGATAAAAATAAATCACATTAAAGATAGCATATGATTTGTATTTTAAGGAATGGGAAATGTGAAATTCTGAAGCATTTTGTCTGAAAACCTGGCTTTTATCCTGCCTTCAGCAAATTTACTGTGCCTCAGTTTAAGTATCTAAAGAGTGCTCATTTTTAGTGCTTTGCACCTTCGATAAGCACAGGGTATTATTGAAATAATCATAAATATTACACATCTTTTGCTCTTGAATGTGTAGATGTTTTTCCCCAGTGGCAATATTTCTACAGCCAGTTTTTTTCTGAATGCTTTTAAGTGTGGAGAGTTGTCTTGTGTTTGAGTATGGCATCTTCTCCTCCCCAAGTGTGTGTGTGTTTTGTTTTGCTGCACTGCACAGTATATGGGATCTTAATTCCCAAACCAGGGAGTAAACCCGTGCCCCCTGCAGTGGAAGTGCTGAATCTTAACCACTGGATGCCAGGGACTTCCCTCTTCCACAGATGTAGGATTTTACAGTTGCTTTTGTGTTCTGTAGGGCTACAGAATCAAAACCAAGAGTACTTGGGAGTATAAAAGGGTTGAAAATCTATCTTTTCCAGTATCTTTAATATATCTAAATATTTAGATTCTGTTCCTTCATGGAATAAAGTACAGTGGGATCAGATTACTGATACATATATATAAACGTTTTTGCTGGATAAAATTCATTTAGATCTCTTATGTATTGTCCTTTTTAGGATTATTTAATTTTTTTTAACTATAAAATGTTATTTGATATATACAGTTAAATTTCTGTTAGAAAGTAACCAAAAATAGTAAAAGAACTAACTGGAATCAGAGTTCAGTTCTTAGGTCCTCTAGTTATTGAGTGTCATTTTTACAGATGTCAAGCACTCTTTGGAAAACATGAAAAATTGTGGTTACTCTTTTGGAGTGACACTTTAAAACTAAAATTATAATCAAAGGCTTCTTGAATAAAATATACTATAATACAGAGATAATGCAGTCTAAAGGGACAAATTGCAGGACCCTGTTAATTTATTTTGAAGATTTATTTAAATTTTAACTCATGCATGTCTCTTAATCCCATTGTTTCTACTGTTAGAAATTAGAGTTTAGTAAATTATGATATGCGTATATGTATTTTACATGGATTCTAATGTCTAACTTTCCTTTTCTGATCCCCCAAAAAATTCAGCTCATAATGTAGGGCAAAGGTGTTCAACTGTTTCCTCAAGCTTAGCTTTATACTGCTGACCTGAGAAGGAGTGAAATTTAGACTTGTCTACCTATAATACATTTTTTTACAGCATAGAACTGTCTCAGAAAAGGTGTTAAAATACCATGGCAGAAACATAAAACCTAAACTTTAAACCACTGTAGATTTAAAGATCAAAAAGTTATATGTTACAATGTCTCTACTTAGTCTGATATTAATTCTAAGAATTCCTTCAAACCACTTAATTTGTCACAATTAACTTTAAGGATTTTGTATCTATCCTTACTGCAATATCCTGACAGGCAGAGGTACCTCCTAGATTAGATGGTAGACAAAGCAAAATTTTTCTGAAGGTGATCCTGGCTTCTTTGGCACTAGTGTAGTTATAGCTTTAAATAAGAATTCAGGAAACTGAAATACCTATTTAAATTCTCAAATCAAAGACCTGTCCAAATGAGCATTATAACTGAAATACCCTGCAAAACAGTTCTAACTAATGAAATATGTTTTAAGACTAAGATTGGCATTTAATCTCTCCTATATGTCTCTCAATTTTGTCTGTTTTTGTTGTTTTTTACATGGTAGTTGAATGAAATAGCCATTTTTTCCAGGGTATATAGGATATCCTAGAGCTTTACAGATTTTTAAAGATGAGAATTTGAAAAGCTTCCAGTGGTTTTTGTTAAAATGCTGTTTTCTTAATAAAATGATAACTATTGTTTTCACAGATCTACACATCACAAGTAGGATAATATGATTGGAGATTGATGTGTGCTTGCTACCCAACAATCAGCAAAAGGGATAATCATCACTTGTGAAACTTCAGAGGTACCCTGAAAGTAATTTCCTAAAGTTAGTGCATGTGTCTTTTTCCCTTGAATTGTGCGGAATAATTGGAATGTCGCACATATTTGGGGGCCTAGCAAGTGAAATGGTGTAACGACCACAGAGAAAGTGATCTTGAAATACAACAAGAGAAAAGGTTTTCTTCTTTCACTTTATTGTCCAGCTATTTGGGTCAGGAGGTTGCTATGATAGATCTCTGTACCAGGCCAAGACTGGCCAACTGAAATAGAGTTCTCAAAAAGTTTAAATATATAGACTGTGTACGAGTGCCTATTTTTTTCTCCTTCTTTCCTTTACTATCTTAATGCCCTTTCTGCTTCTGAAGTAATGTATCTGTTTTGGTTTATGACCAGCTTGAATTCCAGTTGTAGAATAATAAATAGCAGCCCTAGAGGTTGATAGAAAAGAGCACTGAAATACAGTTTTGGAATGAAAACACTTAAAAGCATCTCCCCAGCTTAGGGTTGAACTGAATTTTTAAGAAAATTATTGTTTTATATGCTAATTATGCTAAAACTTTTTGAATTTAAAAACTAAGTCTTAAGTTTCAGAAGTTTCACTTTTGGAGGATACTCCTATAAGGGGCATATTGAACAAAGATGAGAAAGTATAAAATATTTCTGAAGGAATTATTCAGTATTATTCAACTTTTAATTTCATGTTTGTTATTGTACCACAAAGATAGTGTCATTTTTGGATTAAAATGTTAGATTTTTGTTAATATACTTAAATCTGTAACCAGTGGTAACACTATTAGTATTTTTTATTATAGATTATATTTTATTTCAATAAACTTTGATATTTAGACCCAAAAGTATTTCTGCTATGTATATTCATCTCATTAAGCTACTTCTTATAAACTTAAAATAAGTGGGAAAATGGGAAATTAACATTAATTCACATTTACCTAGGATTGGCTCTTAACATACTTGGACCAACTCTTTTTTTAAAACTTTTTTTTTTTTTTAATCTTTTCCAATGTGTCTATTTTTGTGCCAGTACCATACTGTGTTGATTACTATGGTTTTGTAGTATAGTTTGAAATCTGGAAGGGTAATACCTCCACCTTGTTCTTATTTCTCTGGATTTCTTTGGCTATTCAGGGTGTTAGGATTGTTTTCCTATTTCTGTGAAGAAGGTCATTAGCATATTGGTGGGTAATGCATTGAATCTGTGAATGGCTTTGGGTAGTATGGCCATTTTAACAGTATTAATTCTTCCAATTGTAAGCATGGGTTATCATTTCATTTGTTTTTCTTCTTCAATTTCTGTGAAGTTTTATAGTTTTCATTATACAGATATTTCACTTACTTGGTTACATTTATTTCTAAGTATTTTACTGTTTCTGATGCCATTTAAATGAGATAAGTTCATTTCTTCTTCAAATACTTCATTGATTTGGTATGTTGATGTTTAGCATAGCAAGGCAGCCATGCTCATTACTATACTCCAGTGCTGCACTGTATATTGATTTATATATCCTGCCACTTTACTGAAATTATTGACTAATTCCAAGATTTTTTAGTTAGTTGGGAATTTTGAATTCTTGAGATTTTCTATATATAGGATCATGATCCTATATGACATTTTAACTTCTTTCTTTCTTTCTGATTTGGATGCCTTTTATTTCTTTATCTTGACTAATTGCTCTAGTGAGGATTTCCAGAACTGTACTGAAAAGGTGTGATGAAACTGGGCATCTTTGGCTTATTCCTGATTTTAGGGAAACATTTTCACTTTCTTTCCATTCTGTATAATATTAGCTACGGGTTTGTTGTATATGGCCTTTATTATGTTGAGACATGTTCCATCTATATCCAGTATGCAGTAAAATGATACTGCATTTTATCAAATGCTTTTTCTGCATCTATTGAGATGAGCAGGTGATTTTTACCTTTCATTTTATTGGTGTGATGTATTACAGAAGTCCTAAATCTTTTTAGCACCAGGGACCAGTTTCATGGAATACAGTTTTTTCATGGTCCAGTGTGGGGGAGGATGGTTGCCAGATGATTAAAGCACATTATATTTATTGTGTACTTTATTTCTATTATTACATTGTGATATACAGTGAAATAATTATACAAATCACCATAATGCAGAATCAGTGGGAGCCCTGAGCTTGTTTTTCTGCAACTAGACAATTCCCTGTGGGAGTGATGGGAGACAGTGACACCTTAATTATATTGCTTATGTCCAGTCTACTCTGTAATCTCATTTGGTCACTGTCACTACAGAAAACCCTGCTTTATAAAGATAGGATGTGGGGAAATGGAAGGATTTTCAGTCCTTTTGTGGCAGTATCAGGATATTCCACCTTGACTTTAATCCAAAATGTATGGAGAGTTGAAGTTGTCACAAATGTAATTTTAAGGCCACCGTCATATGCATTCTCAAACAGTGGATCCTCTTCTAGCACAAAGTTAATTCACCTGGCTTATTAAAAAATGGGTCATAGACCCATTCTTTCCCAGCTTGGGGGTCTTTTGTAGTTGGAAAGTAATGCTCAAACTCTTTTGAAAGCTGAGATGGGTGATCATGCACCAGCTGAGAGAAAGAAGGCCCTGGCTCAGTCTCTTTCTAAATCTCTGGTAATGTTTGAAATGTCAAAAATCCCAATGTTCATTTGTCTCCTCCACAGTTCCAGGTTGGCTTTGAATGTACCTTGAAAAAAGTTGTTGCTCTCCCCTAAAGTGACAGATCGAGTTTGTTGAGCAGGTTGAATATGTCACACAAGTAAGCAGGTTTTGCGACCTATTCTATGTCACTGAAATGTGCTGCCAGTGATAACTGGTTTTCTAGAAGAAATCTCTGGAGAGGCTCTCATAACTCAAAAACTCTGGCCAGTGATCTACCTTTAGAAAGCCATCTCACTGCTGTGTATAAGAAATGTATGTGTCCATCTCCTTTTAGAGCTGTGCAAACAGACATGAGTTAGGGCATGTACTTTCACATGCTTGACAGTTTTAATCACATCCTGCAAAACACTGTGAAGTTCAGGTGACATTTTTCAGCTTGCTAGCATTTCTCTATGGATGACACTGTGTGTAGATTCACATTCAGAAATAGTGAAACCAGAAAGCCATCCAGTCACAGCAGCCGCTCCATCTGTGCATATACCGACACAAAATGACCAACTCAATTTTCCTGATATGTAATCATTCAAAGACTTGAATAGTTCTACAGCTGTGATGTTGGTTGGCAACAGAAGTGCACACAACCTATTCTCATGCACATTCTCCTGAAAAACAGATCACACGAAAACCAGCATTGTGGCCTCCTTGTCAACATTGAGACACTCATCAACCTGGATTGCACACCACAGTGACTCATTAATCCTTTCTAACTTTTGTGCCTCAATATCCTCTGCTATTTTATCAGTTTGTCTAGTTACGGTGCTAGCCAAAAGAGGAGCGTGTGCCACCGTTTCAACTGCAGTCTCTTCTAAAAATTCATAACAAATGTCCTTAGCAGCAGGCAGGATCAACTCTTCAATAGTAAAGGGCTTCTTAGCTTTACCAATGTGGTTAGACACTAAGAAGGATGCTTTTGGCAGACACATTTGATTAAGTGGTGGCCTTCAATAATTGCTTCTGTTCTTTGTGTTCACAGTTTTTTCTTTTGAAAAACTCCAAAGGCTAGTCTTTTGATGGAGAGTGCTTGGTCTCCATGTGGTGAAGCAGTTTTAAAGGTTTCATGGCTTTGTTCAATAGCTGGTCACCACAGATTATACAAAGCAGACTTGGAGAAGTGAATCACCTGTTGCAGTGAGCCCATAATTTAAGTAGCACTCTTAGTATTTTCTTTTAAATGCAGCTTTCTTTTCTCAGCTTTTCTTTTGGCAGTCTTAGACTGTTCTGCTGTCTCAACATTGGGCCTTTCCACCTTTTCAAAGAAGTTCTTTGGCAACATTAGTTTTTCATTCATTTTGGCTAGGGTTAGCTTGTGGGCTTGTGGGCTTCAATTTCCCAGGTAGCTCAAATGGTAAAGAATCTGCCTGCAGTGCAGAGGACCTGGATTTGCTCCCTGGGTTGGGAAGATCATGGCAATCCACTCCAGTATTGTTGCCTGGAGAATTCCATGGACAGAGGAGGCTGGTGGGCTACAATCCATGGGGTTGCAAAGAGTCGGAGATGACTGAGTGACTAACACACACAGCTTTTGGACTTACCAATACTGTGGCTGAGACAAGTATACAGTGCAGGAAAGAGGCACGGACTGAAGTGGCAAACAGAATAATGGGAGGGCCATGCATGGACTAAAATAATTGTTGGATCTGATTTCAAGTCAGAATCATCATCTGCCTATGACCAGATGCAGCTGTCTAGTTGAAGTACATCAACTCAGTTGCCACTATAAAGCCTGCTACCAGATATAATTTAATTGTCACTTGTCACTCACTGATAGGGTTTTGATATGAGTCTGCAACCAGTTCATTTCTTGTGGTCTCTGTGTAGTCAAACTTTTCTGCTAATGATTATCTGTATTTGCTAATGATAATCTGAATTTCCAACTTCAGGGTAAATTTTAATGCCATTTATAATTTAGTTGCTTAGTATATAGTTACATTATCACTCTAGCTCTGAGATTTTATTTATATGCTGAGATACATATCAATCAAATAGACAAAAATTTTTTTTTAATATTAAAAGCAACAATAGAAAAGCAGCAAATAACATCAAAGGGACTCTTGATAAGGTTATGCTGATTTTTCACCAGAAAAAGCTCAAGCTCAATAGATACAGATAAACCTTTTGATAAAATTCACTATCATTTATAATAAAAACTCTCTGGAAAGTGTAACCTACCTCAACACAATAAAGGCCATATATGACAAACCAACAGCTAACATATTCAATGGTAAAAAGCTCAAAGCATTTCCTCTAAAATCAGAAACAAGACAAGGATGTCCTCTCTCTACTTTTACCCAACATAGTTTTGGAAGTCCTAGCCACGACATTCAGAGAAGAAAAAGAAATAAAAGGAATCCAAACCGAAAAAAGAAGTAAAACTAACTGTTTTTAGGAAATCTTAAAGATACTACCAGAAAAGTACTAGAGCTCATCAATGAGTTCGGTAAAGTTGCAGGATACAAAATTAATACAAAGAAATCCCTTCCATTTCTATTCACTAACGATAAAGGATCAGAAAGAGAAATTAAGGAAACAATCCCATTTTCCATTGCATCAAAAATAGTAAAAATAACCTACCTAAGGACGCTAAAGACCTGTATTCTGAAAACTGTAAGACACTGATGAAAGAAATCAAAGATAACACAAAGAGATGGAAAGATATACCAAGTTCTTGCATTGGAAGAATCAGTATTGTCAAATGAATATACTACTCAAGACAATCTGTAGATTCAATGTAATCTCTATTAAATTACCAGTGTAGTTCCCTCCCATACCCACCCCCTCTAAGTCACTGTGGTTTCTCTTTTTTTTTTTTCTTTTTTGCTGTGATCTCTCTTTGGAGAGAGCAGCTAGTCACTAGAGCCACTCACCCACTCACTGCCTTCAACCTCCTCCTCCTCTGGTCCCCAGTGAACCAACTTCTACCTTCTCTGCCATAACCACCTCTGCCACTGCTGGCTCCACCAGCACTTCCCTCACTCCACGGCCTCCTCTCTGTTCCAGTCAGGCACACACATGGATGGATCTCTCAGATGTCCTGCTATGCAGTGGTTTTTTTTCATGGATATCCAATTTGTGGTTCAGAGGGTAAAGCGTCTGCCTGCAATGTGGGAGACCTGGGTTTAATCCTTGGGTCAGGAAGATCCCCTGGAGAAGGAAATGGCAACCCACTGCAGTACTCTTGCCTGGAAAATTCCATGGACGGAGGAGCCTGATAAGCTATAGTCCATGGGATTGTAAAGAGTCACACACGACTGAGCAACTTCACTTCAAAAGGGAAGGAAAAAGGGAACAACTCACACTGCCATGAGGCTAACTTCCCTCAAGTTAATTTTTCTATGTGGTGTGAAGTAAAGATCAACTTATTTTTTGCATACAACCATTCCATTATTTCAGCGTTACTTGTGGAAAAGATGATCCTTTCCCCATTTTCTTGTATTGGTACCTTTGTCAAAATCATTAACCATGAATGTTTGAAGTTTTATTTTCTTGATTCCATTAATCTATTATTCTATCTTTATGTAAATATCATAACATCTTGATTTGGCTGTACAAAAAGTCTTGAAATAAGGTAGGAGGTGTAATTGAATTTTTCTCTGCCATTTTCAGGTTGTTCTGACCTTTATAGATTCTATATAGTTGCATTTTTATATAATTTAAAAAATCATTTAAAATCAATCTGCCAATTTCTACAAGAAAAGCCCTATAGAATTTTTATTTGGATTGTATTGAATCCATAGAATAATTTCTGAAGCAATGACATCTTAATATTTAATCTCTTAGTCTGTGGACATCATTGTAAATAAATTAGACTTCATCAAAACTTAAAACTTTTGCTCTGCTAGGGTTACTTAAGAAAATGAAAAAGCAAGTGAAATACTGAGAGAAAATATTTTCAAAGCGTATACTGTCAAAGACTTGGATTAATAGATAAACTTTTACAACTCAAGAGAAGGCAAAAAAAAAAATTTTACGTTGGCAAAAGTTTGAATAGACACTTCACAAAAGAAAATAAACAGATGGTAAGTTAAGTACATAAAAAGAGACTCAACATCTTTAGTCATAAGAAATTTCAAGTTAAATCATAATGAGATACAACTACACACGCACTAGAATGGGTTAAATTAAATAGACTGATAATACTAAGTGTTCATAAGGATGTGAAACAGTTAGAACTCTTAGACTGCTTGTATGAATATAAAACAGTATCACTTTGGAAAAAAGTTTGGCAGTTTCTTAAAACATTAAAAATATACCTACCATGCAACCTACCTATTTCGCTCTTACTTAACAAAGAGAAGTGAAAGCATATGTGCGCATAAAGATTTGTACACAGATATTCAGAATAACTTCATTTGAAAGAGCATAAAATTAAAAATAACCCAGATGCCCATTACCAGCTGAATGCATAAACAATGTCATTCATCCATACAGTGAAGCACTGCTCGTCACTAAGGAATGAACTATTGATATATGCAACAATGTAAATGAATCTCTAAGTATGCTGAGTAAAAAAAGCTAGATAAAAGTCTAATTTGGTCTTATTAGACCTAAGTGATGAATGAGTTTTTATTCCCACTGATTTTCCATTTGACAGCCCAGTTTTTCCTGTTCTTAAACCTAGAAAAAATCATGATGTCTCAGAGTGGCTTACAGCAGTCTTAATTCTTGTGGTCCTATCCATTAAGGCCTGCATACCCAGTACTGAATATTACTTAAATTACTAATGCCATCCAGAGGGAGAAGGCAATGGCAACCCACTCCAGTACTCTTGCCTAGGAAACCCCATGGGCGGAGGAGCCTGGTAGGCTGCAGTCCATGGGGTCACTAAGAGTCGGACATGACTGAGCAACTTCACTTTCACTTTTCACTTTCATGCATTGGAGAAGGAAATGGCAACCCACTCCAGTGTGCTTGCCTGGAGAATCCCAGGGACGGGGGAGCCTGGTGGGCTGCCATCTATGGGGTCGCACAGAGTCAGACATGACTGAAGCAACTTAGCAGCAGTAGCAATAGCAGCCATCCAGAGACTGGTAATTTAGCTACTAAAGATTTGACTAGCATGTTCTGTTTGGTGCCTATTTACACAACTTCTCAACCACAATTCACCTTCACCTTTGAAGGAACATAATACACCTTTACTGGGCTACCCATGAGGTCCCTCAACATCTTTGCCATCATACAAAATCTTTTCAAATATCTTAATTGCATTCACCTTTCCCCAGGAGCATCAGTATTAAATACATTGATGATGTCCTCCTTTCAGGAGTTTCACTTGATAGATTCATTAAGGACACACAAGTCCAACATCTTTTAGTCCTTTTGGAGCTCTAAAGACGTTGTATTACTTAATTTCAAGTTTTACTTAATCTCACTGATGCCACTATTTATAAATCAGGCCATCTTAAACGGGGCTCCCTTCAACAAAAGGCTCTAAAATCTGTCCAAACTAAAATCAAGGGCGCTTCCATCAGTGCCTTTAGAGACTCCTTTGCTGTAGAGGCTTTGACAGCTCCCCACATGCCCCCTGGGGTCTCTGGACCACCTATGATGACCATAAATTACCCACAGGCTAACCTCAGATTCATGCTAGATATCATTAGAGCAGAAATTGCTGGTCACATGCTGGGATATCCTGGAAATACAGGGTCTCAGATCCCAAGCCTGTGACTCTCTGTACCCATCTGCCAATTATGCCTTGAGCCTATGGAAGCAGCACGGCACAAGCCTGGCACTGCTACTGAGGCCTCCTTGATGCAGGGTGGATCCAAACCTGGGCCAGTGGGCATGTTCTGCCTCAAAGAGAATTGGCCTCCTTTGCTCTTAGTTCCTTGCCAGATGTCACGACCCCTCCAGATCCCTTGACCCCCTGAGAAGCCATTTGGGATTAACTGAGTGAACAGCAGTGGGGGAGCTCATAAGAGTGTATGGCGTTGCCTCCATCGTAAGTGAGGGAGCTCAGGGCAATGTTGCTGCTTTGTCTGAGATGTCCTTGATGAAGGATGGTATACAAGGGTCAGCAAAATTGGCCAAACTGCGGGTAGTTATCTTAGCACCAAATGCCCTAGTCAGCAAATTGCCCCATCTGCACATTTTTATAAACATTTGTAGTCTTGTTGAGCAAAGAACTGTTACAGGTATCTTTTATAGTCTTCCAGGGAATTGAATTTTTTTTCCATTAAGAGAATTTTGTAAAGACTAAAATAAATGGAAATCCAAAGATGCAGTGTTTGGTGAGGATGATGGAGGAATCAGAACTTCCCAGCCAAGCTATAAGTTTTTGCCAGGTCATCAAAGAAACATGCAGTCTCCTGTTACCCTGTTGGAAGACTATGCATTTTCTGTTGACTAATTCCAGATGCTTTTTGTGCTTTCACTTGGTCTAACTGAGAGCAAGACTTGTTGGAATTAATCATTTGGTTTTCCAGAAGGAGTTCATAATAGAAGACTCCCTTCCAGTCCTTCTATATACACCTCACCTTCTTTGGATGAAGAATGGCCTTTGCTGTGGTTGGTTCATTTCACTTATCCCATGATCTCTTCTGTTCCAAATTATTGTACAGTATCCACTCTTCATTGTGTATCACAGCTTGTTTTAAAAATGGGACATTTTTGTTAACATTTCAGTGGAGAATTGCATGTGGGAATACAGTCAACACTTATTTTGTTTTGTTTTGGTTTTTGCTTAACTTATATGGAAACCAAACATCAAAACGATTAACATAACCAAGCTGGTACAAATGACTTTTAATGCTTGATTGGGATATTTTGAGTATGGTGGCTATCTCCTATGTGGTATAATGTTGATTGTTCTCAATTAATGTCTCAGTTTGATCACTATCAACTTCAACTTGTCTGCCCAGCTGTGGAGCATCGTCCAGCGAGGAATCTCGGGCATGAAACTTCGCAAACCACTTTTGACACATTCAATCAGTCACAGCATCTTTTCCATATACCACACAAATCTTTTTTTGCATTTCAGTTGTATTTTTTCCTTTCTTGAAGTAATAAATAAAGCATAATATGCCCAAAATGTTACTTTTTCCTTCCATCTTCTATATTAAAATGGCTACACAAAAATCACCAATTTTGATAAGTTTTTTAAAAAAATGCACAGATATGACAGCTATCACAATACAATCTAACAAAATTGTTTCAAATGAAGTTAAAGACAACTAAGTGCTACTGGAGCCATCTTAATGGGAAAAAATGAACTTTCTGTCCAACTCAATACATAAAATGATGGTTCAGTTCAGTTCAGTTCAGTCTCTCAGTCGTGTCTGACTCTTTGCAACCCCATGAATCGCAGCACGCCAGGCCTCCCTGTCCATCACCATCTTCCGGAGTTCACTCAGACTCACCTCCATCGAGTCCGTGATTTTCATTTTATTGTCTTATGTACTAAAGTAATAAAGTCCATGTTTTTCAAAGCCTTGTATCATGTTAAATATCAAATTTTCCTTAATGATTAAATTCCTCCTGATCTTTTAAACAAACAAAAATATTTAACTGCCACAAAGTCCTAACCACCATCTGAGCCTTCACTGGGTTGTAGTAGCAACATCAAAGATCATTCATCACAGATAACCATAACAAATATAATAATGAAAAAGTCTGAAATATTGTAAGAATTACCAAAATGTGACAGAGACATAAAGTAAGCAAATGCTGTTGGAAAAATAGCACCCACAGACTTGCTCAATGCACAGTTGCCATGAACCTTTAACCTGTAAAAAAGCAGTATCTATGAAGCATGATAAAATGAGGCATGCCTTATGTAATAAAAGTATAAATATTATATCCTTGGAGAAGGAAATGGCATCCCATTCCAGCTTTCTTGCCTTGAAAATCCCATGCACAGAGCAGCCTCGTGGGCTACAGTCTCTGGAATTGCAAAAGAATTGGACATAACTTAGTGACCAAACAACAGCAAATATATATGTTCCCACCAATTCCACTCCTACATATTTACTCCAGAGAAATGAAAATGTGCACAGAGAATTGTACACAAATATTCATATGTTTTATTCATAGTAGCCAAAATCTCAACAACTCAAATTTTCATCAATAGGTGAATGCATAAAAAATTATAGTCCACCCATACAGTGCAATACTATACAGCAACAATAAGGAACGACAAAACAACATAGATGAATAGCAGAAACATTACACTGAACAAAAGGAGCCAGATACAAAATCAGACATTATTGTGTGATTTTTTTATATGAAACTAGGAAACAACATCTCCAGGTGACAGGAAGATCAACAACTGTCTAGGGCTGAAGATGTGACTTGTGATGACCAGAAAAGGGCGCAAGGAAGACCTTTAGTGATGAAAATATTCTGCATCTTGACCATGGTAGCGGTTACTTGGGTGTATAATGTGTCAAAACTCATTATACTGTACACTTCAAATGTGTGCATAATATTATTTCTAAATTTTACTTTAAAATTTTAAAAAACATTATTTCTATATACTAGCAACAAATGATTGAATATTGAAATTTTAAAATTCCATGTATAATTTATCAAACATACTAAATATAAATTTGACAAAATATGTATAAGACCTATTCACTGAAAACGTAACCTTGAGTTACCTCATTTCTGTCTTTGTCCATGTCCACCTTGAGATTTTACATTTAAATTTTTAAAGTTAGTTACACAGAGTGAGAATTGTAAAGTATAATATTTTTGTTTCTTAAGTACAAATTTTAGTTACTGCAAAAAATACTGAACTGTAGTAATATCTTGTAAATTGAAAATTCATTTTTAATCACTATTTTAAAACAAAGAATAAAGGAAATGCTTATTACAGAAAATAATTTTGTCATACAGAGGAGGAAGTGTTTAGAAATTATTTGCTTTGTGGTATCAAATATATTACATATTAAGTCACTGGTCTTATCTCCCCTACATGGATGAAATGACTGGAACTGATCTTTTTAGTACGTGCCTATGTTTGAATCTTGGTTCTACCACTTGCTATCTTGGACAAACTGTTCCTTAGCTTCCACACATTAAAATGGGAATAATATTAGTACCGAGATCTAACCCATAAGCCTGTTTCTGGAAATTAAATGAATTAATGCATGTTAATTAGGTCCATACCGGTTCTAAAATGTTATTGTACCAGAAATTACATCTTTTGTAACTATTTGAGTTTATGGTGAACATTTTGAGATGTCAACTTTAAAATATATGCAGGGTTTGTAGTTTTTCAAAATTCTTTGTAAGCAGTTGAAGAGTCTGTAAACCACTGTCCTAGACTTCTGTGTGTGTGTCTTCCCAAGTGATGTGCCCAGAATCACTGAAAGAGTTCATGGGGGGTAGAGTGGGGAGTGTGTAGTGAAGCAGCTAGAGGAGCTTCTGTCATTGCCCTTGAAGAATCTTGGGAAATAAAGGAAAATCAAAACTGGTGACTTTATAGGTTAAAAACATGAGTGGAGCTCACTGCAGTTCCAAATGGATGAATGCTGAGATCTCCAGCATCTTGATTCAGTAGTTTCCCATCCCCCAAATTCTGTGGATGCCGAGTCAGTGGCTCCATTGCCATCTCCCTCTCCACTTCTTTTTAGCCAAGCAGTGCAGCATGCAGGCTCTTAGTCACCCGACCCAGGGACCAAACCTGTGCCCCCTGCAGTGGAAGCTTGGAGTCCCAACTGATGGACCACTAGGGAATTCCCTCATCTCTCCTTTCATATTTACTTGGTTTTCTAAATATCATCTCCTCAAGTTCTAAGTGTTAAATTTACTCTGGAATCAACATAGCTATAGGGAAAAAAAAAAAGCCAAAAACTCATTCTGCTTTACCAGGAAGGCATTAAGCCTTTCTCTTCTAGGGAACCAAATGAACATTCTAGTATAAGCTTCATGGTACACTGAGGATACAATACGAGCTGGGAGCTAGTTCTAAGACTGGGCTGATGGACTAGTTGCAGAGGTGAGGCAGTGAACAGTGGCAACAGAAAACCTCCCTGATGCAGGAAAAAGGTGCTTGGTAACTTATCCAAACTGATTTTCACAATCCATCAAACTCATGAGCTGTAACTTAATGTTTCCTCTTTTAGAAGACAATATTCTGTACTTCACAGGGATAAACACAGTAGTTCTGTGATCTCTCTGGAATCTAATCTTCCCAAGAGTGAGTTAAGAAAGCTGAAACAGGTTGTTAGAATGTAGTCTGGTTGATAGCTCATAAGTTGCAAAAGTGCTTCTCAAGACTGGTAGAAGGACCACTTCACTTTTTCAGCTATCTTTTCCTCCAAATGTTGTTTATGCTAACAGGAGGCAAGGTAGGGAAAACTTTAATAAATAATGTTTCTTGGTCTATGAAATATGATGAAAGTCACTCAGTTGTGTCCAACTCTTTGCGACCCCGTGGAATAAACAGTCCATGGAATTCTCCAGGTCAGAATGCTGGAGTCAGTAACCATTCCCGTCTCCAGGGGATCTTCCTAACCCTGGGATCAAATCCAGGTCTCCTACCTTGCAGGCAGATTCTTTACCAGCTGAGCCACCAGGGAAGCCCAAGAATACTGGAGTGGGTAGCCTATCCCTTCTCCAGGGGATCTTCCTGACCCAGGAATCTATCTAGGGTCTCCTGCATTGCAGGCGGATTCTTTACCAGCTGAGCTACCAGGAAAGCCCATTTCTTGCAATGATTCCTTTCAAAAATTAGTTCATTTACTTATTTGGCTGTGCCAGGTCTTAGTTGTGGCATATGAACTCTTAGTTGTGGCACGTGGAATCTAGTTCAATGACCAGGAATTGAATCCAGGCCCCCTGCCTTGGGAGTGCAGAGCCTTAACCACTGGACCATCACTTACAAGCTGTGAAGCTTGGCCAGTGCGGAGTAGTGGTGACACTTCCTCCTCACAGAACTGCTGTGAAGAATCAGCAACGTCATGAGGACAAAGAGCTCAAGACATTGGGACACAATAAATGATGGTCAGTATTATCAGGATCATCACTCTCCTTTTGATTTGTAATTTGATTTCTAGATCGACTGCAGGAAAAAACCTATGTAGAAGACTGATACAAGTCTTTGGGTTATTTTTCTCTAGTTAGTCATGAGAAATTGATATACTGGTTTCAAATCACTACTGATAATTTAGTTACTGAGATCATTTCATCTGTTTGATTAATTATTTGTATGGAAAACATTAATAAGCATAATATCATTTAATTCACATAAAAACCTATGAATCAATCAAAATGAATACTATTAATTTTTTTCCCATTTAGGGAAGGGAAAAGGCAGATGGAGAGATATTAAATAGCTCATTTTTACTCTCCTTTTTTCTCTCTAGGAACTGCTCTAATCCCACTTCTATACACTAAAATACCATGCATTCATTGGAACCCATTTTAAGCTTTCCTTTCCCCTTTTCAGAAAAGAACTCCATCTTTTCTGACCTTCTCTAGCACTCAAAGTGTGAACCATATAATTTAGCACTGTATGCAGTGCAGTTCAGTTCAGTTGCTCGTCATGTCTGACTCTTTGAGACCCCATGAATTGCAGCACGACAGGCCTCCCTGTCCATCACCAACTCCCAGAGTTCACTCAAACTCATGTCCATCGAGTCGGTGATCCCATCCAGCCATCTCATCCTCTGTTGTCCGCTTTTCCTCCTGCCTGGAATCCCTCCCGGCATCAGAGTCTTTTCCAGTAAGTCAACTCTTTGCATCAGGCAGCCAAGGTACTGGAGTTTCAGCTTTAGCATCATTCCTTCCAAAGAACACGCAGGACTGATCTCCTTTAGGATGGACTGGTTGAATCTCCTTGCAGTCCAGGGGACTCTCAAGAGTCTTCTCCAACACCACAGTTCAAAAGCATCAATTCTTCGGCGCTCAGTTTTCTTCACAGTCCAACTCTCACATCCATACATGATTACTGGAAAAACCATAGCCTTGACTAGATGGACCTTTGTTGGCAAGGTAATGTCTCTGCTTTTGAATATGCTATCTAGGTTGGTCATAACTTTCCTTCCAAGGAGTAAGCATCTTTTAATTTCATGGCTGCAATCACCATCTGCAGTGATTTTGGAGCCCCAAAAAATAAAGTCTGACACTGTTTCCACTGTTTCCCCATCTACTTAACATGAAGTGATGGGACCAGATGCCGTGATCTTCGTTTTCTGAATGTTGAGCTTTAAGCCAACCTTTTCACTCTCCTCTTTCGCTTTCATGAAGAGGCTCCTTAACTCCTCTTCATTTTCTGCCATAGGGTGGTGTCATCTGCATATCTGAGGTTATTGATATCCCTTCCGGCAGTCTTGATTCCAGCTTGTGTTTCTTCCAGCCCAGCGTTTCTCATGATGAACACTGCATATAAGTTAAATAAGCAGGGTGACAATATACAGCCTTGACGTACTCCTTTTCCTATTTGGAACCAGTCTGTTGTTCCATGTCCAGTTCTAACTCTTGCTTCCTGACCTGCTTATAGGTTTCGCAAGAGGCAGGTCAGGTGGTCTGGTAGTCCCATCTCTTGAAGAATTTTCCACAGTTGATTGTGATCCACACAGTCCAAGGCTTTGGCATAGTCAATAAACCAGAAATAGACGTTTTTCTGGAACTCTCTTGCTTTTTCCATGATTCAGCAGATGTTGGCAATTTGATCTCTGGTTCCTCTGCCCTTTCTAAAACCCACTTGAAAATCTGGAAGTTCACAATTCACATATTGCTGAAGCCTGGCTTGGAGAATTTTGAGCATTACTTTACTAGCGTGTGAGATGAGAGCAATTGTACAGTAGTTTCAGCATTCTTTGGCATTGCCTTCTTTGGGATTGGAATGAAAACTGACCTTTTCCAGTCCTGTGGCCACTGGTGAGTTTTCCAAATTTGCTGGCATATTGAGTGCACCACTTTCACAGCATCATCTTTCAGGATTTAAAATAGCTTAACTGGAATTTCATCACCTCCACTAGCTTTGTTTGTAGTGATGCTTTCTAAGGCCCACTTGACTTCACATTCCAGGATGTCTGGCTCTAGGTGAGTGATCACACCATTGTGATTATCTGGGTGGTGAAGCTCTTTTTTTACAGTTCTTCTATGTATTCTTGCCACCTCTTCTTAATATCTTCTGCTTCTATTAGGTCCATACCATTTCTGTCCTTTATGGAGCCCATCTTTGCATGAAATGTTCCCTTGGTATCTCTAATTTTCTTGAAGAGATCTCTAGTCTTTCCCATTCCGTTGTTTTCCTCTATTTCTTTGCATTGATCTCTGAGGAAAGCTTTCTTATCTCTCCTTGCTATTCTTTGGAACTCTGCATTCAGAAGCTTATATCTTTCCTTTTCTCCTTTGCTTTTCACTTCTCTCCTTTCCACAGCTATTTGTAAGGCCTCCTCAGACAGCCATGTTGCTTTTTTGCATTTCTTTTCCATGGGGATGGTCTTGATCCCTGACTCCTGTACAATGTCACGAACCTCCGTCCATAGTTCATCAGGCACTCTATCTATCAGATCTAGTCCCTTAAATCTATTTCTCACCACTGTATAATCTTAAGGGATTTGATTTAGGTCATACCTGAAAAGTCTAGTGGTTTTCTCCATTTTCTTCCATTTCAGTCTGAATTTAGCAATAAGGAGTTTATGATCTGAGCCACAGTCAGCTCCTGGTCTTGTTTTTGTTGACTGTATAGAGCTTCTCCATCTTTAGCTGCAAAGAATATAATCAGTCTGATTTCAGTGTTGACAGTCTGGTGATGTCCATGTGTAGGGTCTTCTCTTGTGTTGTTGGAATAGGGTGTTTGCTATGACCAGTGCATTCTCTTGGCAAAACTCTATTAGTCTTTGCCCTGCTTCATTCCATATTCCAAGGCCAAATTTGCCTGTTACTCCAGGTGTTTCTTGACTTCCTACGTTTGTATTCCAGTCCCCTATAATGAAAAGGACATCTTTTTTGGCTGTTGGTTCTAGAAGGTACTGTAGGTCTACAGCTTCTTCAGCATTACTGGTTAGGGCATAGACTTGGATTGCTGTGATATTGAATGGTTTGCCTTGGAAACGAAGAGAGATCATTCTTTTGTTTTTGAGATTGCATCCAAGTACTGCTTTCGGACTCTTTTGTTGACCATGATGGTCCATTTCTTCTAAGGGATTCCTGCCAGCAGTAGTAGATATAATGGTCATGTGAGTTAAATTCACCCATTCCAGTCCATTTTAGTTCATTGATTCCTAGAATGTCATCCCCTGTTTGACCACTTCCAATTTGCCTTGATTCATGGACCTAACATTCCAGGTTCCTATGCAATATTGCTCTTTACAGCATCGGACCTTGCTTCTATCACAGCCTTGTCTAACTCAATGAAACTAAGCCATGCTGTGTTGGGCCACCCAAGACGGGCAGGTCATGGTGGAGAGGTCTGAGAGAAGGTGGTCCACTGGAGAAAGGAATGGCAAACCACTTCAGTATTCTTGCCTTGAGAACCCCATGAACAGTATGAAAAGGCAAAATGATAGGGTACTGAAAGGGACTCCCCAGGTTGGTAGGTGCCCAATATGCTACTGGAGATCAGTGAAATAACTCCAGAAAGAATGAAGGGATGGAGCCAAAGTGAAAACAACACCCAGTTGTGGATGTGACTGGTGATAGAAGCACTGTATTACTCTCTTTCATTTCTTCCCAGTGGTTTCTGGGTTTTTTTGTTTGTGTCATTGTGTGTGTGTGTGTGTGTGTGCGTGTGTGTGTGTGTGTGTGTGTGTGTATCTTTTTTATTTTAACTCAAGCCAGCAAGACAAGAAACCTGTCAAGGCTAGGAATCGAGGAACTTAAACACACTTTGAGTCTCACTCCCCAATTCGCTTCCCCTCACCCCTTCACACTCCCCAGCCTGGAACTGGACTCAGAGCAAGTGCCTGGTGCATATTTGATTGATTCACAGAGAGTTTCCCTGAAATGATGACCTAGAAAATCCATTGCAAGATAAAAATGGAGCATCACTCCTTGGGGACTGGCATCTAAGAAACAGGACAAAAATGCTCCTGCTGGGAAACTGAAATGCAAAAAGCAAACACAAGCAGCAAACACATCACTTTATACAACTTCTGATTCTGATTCTGGCAATCCCCATCATATCCCTCTAAGTTTATATGACCAGAACATGCCCTTAGTCACAGTGTCCCCTTCTTATAGCACTGTAACCGTGTGTAAGTAGGGACATCCTTCTGTGACTTTATGACACTCTGTTCTCCCTTCTGTGGTGATGAGAATCAACTCAATTGTCTATAGAAAAATTAAACAACTCTTAACCAAGGGAGGCTAAATAGCAACTGATATTTTTGGAGAGTCTCTTAAATTAGTACAGCTGAGTTTAATGGAAAAATAAGCATGTTTCGTACTGAATATCTGTTGCATATTGTTGCATGCTGAATATCAGCCTAGAGAGAATTTTCCCATTTGTTTCTTCCTTTTAATCACGTCTTCCTGGTGGTTTATATGAGTTATTATATAATCAAATAGATATTCCTTATAAATTCCAAATGACAAGACATCACTAGGATTCTTTTTGAACACAAAATTCTAGATTTTTTTCCAGTGGTTCCAATGACCAGGGTTCCTGCCTCTTGAACCACTGTTTCTTATCCAGGGGAAAAAACAAAGGTCTTCAAAAGTCTGATTCTGGTGGAGTCATGTTTGCCAGACAAATGCTTCTCAGTGTTTGAGATACACGTGAATCAACTGGAATCTTGTAAAGATGCAGATTCAGTTTGATAGGCTTGCGGATCTCCATTCTAACACAGAAATGGTGCTGGTGCTCCTGGTGCACAGACCACACTTTGGGTAGCAATGTTCTAAACAGAGTTAGGTCTCTGTGGAGAGGCAGTCCTTGAAAGCTTGACTGAAGTTGCTTGTGTGCAAGCAGATGTGGTCCCTAGGACTGGAGGTCAGAAAGGTCCTTAAGTTTTAGATGACCCAGTTTTTTTTGTTGTTGTTGTTAATTACCATTAAAAAAAATGGAGTATAGCTGTTTTACACTGCTGTGTCACTTTCTGCTATACAGCAAAGTAAATCAGTCATGCTTATACATATATTCCCTCTTCCGTGGATTTCCTTCCCATTTAAGGATAGCCCTGTACTGAAAGCAGAACAAGCTGAGGAAGACCTGAGTTTCTGGAGGAAAATGGGTAGCTTGTTCTTAGTAGGCAGAAATGCCTACTGGCTGGGAGCTCTCCCTGGTGCTGCTTGAGACTTCTCCCCAGTCTCCTTTCCTTGCAGGATCCCCTCCTGAATTTTAGCTCTTATCCAAAACATCAATCTAAATCCTTGTTTGAAAATGTGCCCTTCTTGGACTTTGATGCTTGACTATTCCTTGTGTTTATTTCTAGCTAACATCTGGAGCCTTTGGTCCTGCCTGGGAAAAAATATTGAGGTCTTTAAGCTCTTTCTTTGGGGATAGACTCTCTAAACCACGAAACCCTGATCATTTGTCTGTCTCTTGTCTATCTATCTTGTACTCATCCATCTACCCATCTATCCACCAATTTTCATCCATCTCTGCTTTAATTTGATGTTCTTGACCAACAAAGGAAAAGAAAGTTCTTTGTGGCTTTTCAAGGGGACCTTCCTGACTCAGGGATCAAACCTGGGTCTCCTGCATTGCAGGCAGTACCATCTCAAGCAGTACCATCTAAGGCACCACCAGGGAAGCCCACATTGTGGCTATATTTTCATGAACAAAATAAGATAGAGGCACATACACATAGTATGTGCTTTGCATATAGGAGGTATTCATTGCACACTTTTAAAAAATTGAGGTAAAATTCATGAAAATAAAATCAAGCATTTGCAAGTGTGTGATTCATGTATTAAAGTGTACAGTATACACTCATGTATTAAAGTATACAGTATACACTCATGCTTGGTGCAAGCATCTCTGTCTAGTCCCCAAAACAATTAACACTTACCTTTTCAAAGCTGTATGAAAGTAAAGATTACTTGGGTGATTCAGAAAAAAATTTCTGTCACTTATTGAATTTATCAGGCAAATTATTAACTCTGAAAATTGTAAATATTTTAACTACATGAATATTTTTAAATTTTGTTTATTTGCTTAGGTGGTAATGATAATATTAGCTGTTATTTATGGAATGCCTACTACATGCCAGACACTTTTCATATAGCTGCTTATTTAAGCTCAGAATAACCTAATGAACTAGGTATTATTATTAAGGATAGAAAATACCCCCAAAGCTCAGAGATTTTCGTTAACGCGTGTCAAGGCCACACAACTACCAGGTGGCAGTGCTGTGTTGTGCTTAGTGGCTCAGTTGTGTCCGACTCTTTGTGACCCCAGGCACTGTAGCCGGCCAGGCTCCTCTTTCTACGAAGTGGCAGAGCTGAGGCTTAATCCAAGCCAATCTGCAGCCAGGACTCGATCTCTTAATCACAACAAAATAATACCTCATGTGGACACAGACTTATTATCTGTGACAAATATGGATTATAAAGAAAGTTAAACTCTCAGAAAGCAAAAAAACTAGATACGTGTAAACTCAAGTTTAAATGCTTAAAAACAAGGGATGAGAAAAAGCTAAAAAAAACAACAGAAATTTTCGTGCGTGCATGTGATTACTCAGTCATGTCTGACTCTTTGCCACCCTTTTGGACTGTAGCCCTCCAGGCTCCCCTCTCTGTGGGAATTTTCAGGCAGGAATACTGGAGTAGGTTGCCATATCCTCCTCCAGGAGATCATCCCAACCCAGAGAGCAAACCTGAGTCTCCTGTGTCTCCTGCATTGCAGGTGGATTCTTTACCCAGAGAGACATCAGGGAAGCCCCAGAAATCTTCATAAAACTGTTCAAAGTTAGGGAGTTTTGCTGGAAGTTTTTCATGTAATTTAATGGACTTCTATTTAATTATTCAACTGTTAGGAGTCTTTTTTTTTTTTTTTTTTTTACTTTTTTTTAGTTGTACCCCATAGCATGTGGGATCTTAATTCCCCAACCAGGGATTGATCCCACACTTGCGTTGGGAAATGGTTAAGCTGGACTACGAGGGAAGTCCTGTCAGGATTTTAAAATCATGATTCTCTTACATCACCCAGGTGATCTTTTCCTGGATCACCACTATCAGAAAGGAAACTTGTTCTAATGTCTTCTGTTTTAAAAAAGAAAATAAGTCATTCTGGTTACTTTCCTGTTTTTCTGCTCCTCTTCACTGCAAGCCTCCTTGAAAGCATTGTCTGTGGTCACTCCTTCAATTATCTCCCATCTTTTCATCAACTTATTCAAATAGATTCCATCCCCACGACTCCATTGAAACAGCCCTCATCAAGGTCTCCTTTGAACTCCATACATCATTCTCTTTTGGGACCTTCTGAAACTTTTTGGCAGCTTTGACCCTGCTAACTGCAAGGTCAACACCCTCCTTGAAACTCCTCTGCCTTCTGCATCACCATACTTCCTTGACTGTCTTTCATCTACACAGGCTTCTCCTCAGTCTCCTTTCTGGATTCTTGGTTGTTGATTCCAGCATATAGTTTGTTTTTGTCTCAGGGCTTGGTTCCAGGACACAGACTATTCCTCATCTGCCTGTTAGTATTCCCTATATGATCTTATCTTGTCCCTTGACTGGAAGAACCAACCATATGCTAATGCTAATCCAATTATATCTTCTGCACAAACGCTCCCCCAGAGTTCAAACTCATAGTTCCAGCATAGTTCTTTCTTGGAGGTCTAATAGGCATGTCATACTTAACATGACTAAAACTGAACTCCTGATTTCTACCCCTAAACTTGATCCTCCCACAGAGATATCCATCTTATTAGCTCAGTTCAGTTCACTTGCTCTGTTGTGTCTGACTCTTTGCGAGCCCATGAATCGCAGCACGCCAGGCATCCCTGTCCATCACCAATTCCCAGAGTTTACTCAAACTCATGTCCATCGAGTGGTGATGCCACCCAGCCATCTCATCCTCTGTCTCACCTTCTCCTTCTGCCCCCAATCCCTCCCAGCATCAGGGTCTTTTCCAGTGAGTCAACTCTTCGCATCAGGTGGCCAAAGTATTGGAGTTTCAGCTTCAACATCAGTCCTTCCAATGAACACCCAGGAGTGATCTCCTTTAGAATGGACTGGTTGGATCACCTTGCAGTCCCAGGGACTCTCAAGAGTCTTCTCCAACACCACAGTTCAAAAGCATCAATTCTTCAGTGCTCAGCTTTCTTCACAGTGCAACTCTCACATCCATACATGACCACTGGAAAAACCATAGCCTTGACTAGATGGACCTTTGTTGAAAAGTAATGTCTCTGCTTTCAATATGCTATCTAGGTTGGTCATAACTTTCCTTCCAAGGAGTAAGCATCTTTTAATTTCATGGCTGCAGTCACCATCTGCAGTGATTTTGGAGCCCAAAAAAATAAACTCTGACACTGCTTCCACTGTTTCCCCATCTACTTCCCATGAAGTGATGGGACCAGATGGCAAGATCTTAGTTTTCTGAATGTTGAGCTGTAAGGCAACTTTTCCACTCTCCTCTTTTGCTTTCATGAAGAAGCTCCTTAGCTCCTCTTCACTTTCTGCCATAAGTGTGGTGTCATCTGCATATCTGAGGTTATTGATATTTCTCCCGGCAATCTTGATTCCAGCTTGTGTTTCTTCCAGCCCAGTGTTTCTCATGATGTACTCTGCATATAAGTAAAATAAGCAGGGTGACAATGTACTGCCTTGACATACTCCTTTTCCTATTTAGAACCAGTCTGTTGTTCCATGTCCAGTTCTAACTGCTGCTTCCTGACCTGCATACAGATTTCTCAAGAGGCAGGTCAGGTGGTCTGGTAGTCCCATCTCTTGAAGAATTTTCCACAGTTTATTGTGATCCACACAGTCAAAGGCTTTGGCATAGTCAATAAACCAGAAATAGACGTTTTTCTGGAACTCTCTTGCTTTTTCCATGATTCAGCGGATGTTGGCAATTTGATCTCTGGTTCCTCTGCCCTTTCTAAAACCCGCTTGAAAATCTGGAAGTTCACAATTCACATATTGCTGAAGCCTGGCTTGGAGAATTTTGAGCATTACTTTACTAGCGTGTGAGATGAGAGCAATTGTACAGTAGTTTCAGCATTCTTTGGCATTGCCTTCTTTGGGATTGGAATGAAAACTGACCTTTTCCAGTCCTGTGGCCACTGGTGAGTTTTCCAAATTTGCTGGCATATTGAGTGCACCACTTTCACAGCATCATCTTTCAGGATTTAAAATAGCTTAACTGGAATTTCATCACCTCCACTAGCTTTGTTTGTAGTGATGCTTTCTAAGGCCCACTTGACTTCACATTCCAGGATGTCTGGCTCTAGGTGAGTGATCACACCATTGTGATTATCTGGGTGGTGAAGCTCTTTTTTTACAGTTCTTCTATGTATTCTTGCCACCTCTTCTTAATATCTTCTGCTTCTATTAGGTCCATACCATTTCTGTCCTTTATGGAGCCCATCTTTGCATGAAATGTTCCCTTGGTATCTCTAATTTTCTTGAAGAGATCTCTAGTCTTTCCCATTCCGTTGTTTTCCTCTATTTCTTTGCATTGATCTCTGAGGAAAGCTTTCTTATCTCTCCTTGCTATTCTTTGGAACTCTGCATTCAGAAGCTTATATCTTTCCTTTTCTCCTTTGCTTTTCACTTCTCTTCTTTCCACAGCTACTTGTAAGGCCTCCTCAGACAGCCATGTTGCTTTTTTGCATTTCTTTTCCATGGGGATGGTCTTGATCCCTGTCTCCTGTACAATGTCATGAACCTCCGTCCATAGTTCATCAGGCACTCTGTCAGATCTAGTCCCTTAAATTTATTTCTCACTTCCACTGTATCATCATAAGGGATTTGATTTAGGTCATACCTGAATGGTCTAGTGGTTTTTCCCTACTCTCTTCAATTTAAGTCTGAATTTGCCAATAAGGAGTTCATGATCTGAGTGATAACGTCATAATTTACCCATTTGCTCAGATTTGGAAAAAAAAAAAAAAAACCTTAATTTTTTTTTTTTCTTCAGGATTAAAAGATGCTTGCTTTTTGGAAGATAAGCTATGACCAACCTATTAAAAAGCAGAGACATTACTTTGCTAACAAAGGTCTGTCTAGTAAAAGCTGTGGTTTTTCCAGTAGTCATGTATGGATGTGAGAGTTGGACCATAAGGAAAGATGAGCACTGAAGAATTGATGCTTTTGAACTGTGGTGTTGGAGAAGACTCTTGAGAGTCTCTTGGACTGAAAGAAGATCCAACCAGTCCATCCTAAAGGAAATCAGTCCTGAATATTCATTGGGAGGACTGATGCTGAAGCTGAAACTCCAATACATTGGTCACCTGATATGAAGAACTGACTCATTGAAAAAGACCCTGATGCTGGGAAAGACTGAATGCAGCAGAAGGGGCTGACAGAGGATGAGATGGTTGGATGGCATCACCAACTCGATGGACATGAGTATAAGCAAGCTCTGGAAGTTTGTGATGGACAGGGAGCCCTGGCAGTCCATGGGATCACAAAGAGTCGGACATGACTGAGTGACTGAACTGAATTGTTCTTTCCCTTATCCCTAACTAATTCATGATAAGTTTAACTCTATCTTTATATTATATTCCAAATCAGTAAAGTCCTATCTCCATTTCCCCGGCAACCATTGTAATCCACCCATCATCATCAATTCAGTTCAGTCGCTCAGTCGTGTCCGACTCTTTGCGACCCCATGAATCACAGCATGCCAGGACTCACTGTATCACCAACTCCCGGAGTTCACTCAGACTCACGTCCATCGAGTCAGTGATGCCATCCAGCCATCTCATCCTCAGTCATCCCCTTCACCTCCTGCCTCCAATCCTTCCCAGCATCAGAGTTTTTTCCAATGAGTCAACTCTTCACATGAGGTGGCCAAAGTACTGGAGTTTCAGCTTTAGCATCATTCCCCCCAAAGAAATCCCCGGGTTGATCTCCTTTAGCATGGACTGGTTGGATCTCCTTGCAGTACAAGGGACTCTCAAGAGTCTTCTCCAACACCACAGTTCAAAAGCAACAATTCTTCGGCGCTCAGCCTTCTTTACAGTCCAGCTCTAACGTCCATACATGACTACTGGAAAAACCATAGCCTTGACTAGACGGACCTTAGTCGGCAAAGTAATGTCTCTGCTTTGAATATGCTATCTAGGTTGCTCATAACTTTCCTTCCAAGGAGTAAGCATCTTTTAATTTCATGGCTGCAGTCACCATCTGCAGTGATTTTGGAGCCCCAAAAAATAAACTCTGACACTGTTTCCCCATCTATTTCCCATGAAGTGATGGGACCAGATGCCATAATCTTCGTTTTCTGAATGTTGAGCTTTAAGCCAACTTTTTCACTGTCCTCTTTCACTTTCATCAAGAGGCTTTTTAGTTCCTCTTCACTTTCTGCCATAAGGGTGGTGTCATCTGCATATCTGAGGTTATTGATATTTCTCCCGGCAATCTTGATTCCAGCTTGTGCTTCTTCCAGTCCAGCGTTTCTCATGATGTACTCTGCATATAAGTTAAATAAGCAGGGTGACAATGTACAGCCTTGACTTACTCCTTTTCCTATTTGGAACCAGTCTGTTGTTCCATGTCGAGTTCTAACTCCTGTTGCCTGGCCTGCATACAGATTTCTCAAGAGGCAGGTTAGGTGGTCTGGTATTCCCATCTCTTTTAGAATTTTCCACAGTTTATTGTGATCCACACAGTCAAAGGCTTTGGCACAGTCAATAAAGCAGAAATAGGTATTTTCTTGGAACTCCCTTGCTTTTTCCATGATCTAGCGGATGTTGGCAATTTGATCTCTGGTTCCTCTGCCGTTTCTAAAACCAGCTTGAACATCAGGAAGTTCACGGTTCATGTATTGTTGAAGCCTGACTTGGAGAATTTTGAGAATTACTTTACTAGCGTGTGTGATGAGTGCAATTGTGTGGTAGTTTGAGCATTCTTTGGCATTTCCTTTCTTTGGGATTGCAATGAAAACTGACCTTTTCCAGTCCTGTGGCCACTGCTGAGTGTTGCAAGAGGGCATCAGAGGGTAGACACGCTGAAACCATACTCACAGAAATCTAGTCAATCTAATCACACTAGGACCACAGCCTTGTCTAACTCAATGAAACTAAGCCATGCCCGCGAGGCAACCCAAGACAGGTGGGTCATGGTGGAGAGGTCTGACAGATTGTGGTCCACTGGAGAAGGGAATGGCAAACCACTTCAGTATTCTTGCCTTGAGAACTCCATGAACAGTATGAAAAGGCAAAATGATAGGGTACTGAAAGAGGTACTCCCCAGCTCGGTAGGTGCCCAATATGCTACTGGAGGTCAGTGGAGAAATAACTCCAGAAAGAATGAAGGATTGGAGCCAAAGCAAAAACAGTACCCAGCTGTGGATGTGACTGGTGATAGAAGCAAGGTCTGATGCTGTAAAGAGCAATATTGCATAGGAACCTGGAATGTCAGGTCCATGAATCAAGGCAAATTGGAGGTGGTCAAACAGGAGATGGCAACAGTGAATGTCGACATTCTAGGAATCAGTGAACTAAAATGGACTGGAATGGGTGAATTTAACTCACATGACCATTATATCTACTACTGTGGACAGGAATCCCTCAGAAGAAATGGAGTAGCCATTATGGTCAGCAAAAGAGTCTGAAATGCAGTACTTGGATGCAGTCTCAAAAATGACAGAATGAAAAAAAAAAACAAAACACGACAGAATGATCTCTGTTCGTTTCCAAGGCAAACCATTCAATATCACCATAATCCAAGTCTATGTCCCAACCGGTAATGCTGAAGAAGCTGAAGTTGAACGATTCTATGAAGACCTACAAGACCTTTTAGAACTAACACCCAAAAAAGATGTCCTTTTCATTATAGGGGACTGGAATACAAAAGTAGGAAGTCAAGAAACACCTGGAGTAACAGGCAAATTTGGCCTTGAATATGGAATGAAGCAGGGCAAAGACTAATAGAGTTTTGCCAAGAAAATGCACTGGTCATAGCAAACACCCTCTTCCAACAACACAAGAGAAGACTCTACACATGGACATCACCAGATGGTCAACACCGAAATCAGATTGATTATATTCTCTGCAGCCAAAGATGGAGAAGCTCTATACAGTCAACAAAAACAAGACCAGGAGCTGACTGTGGCTCAGATCATGAACTCCTTATTGCCAAATTCAGACTGAAATTGAAGAAAACAGGGAAAACCGCTAGACCATTCAGGTATAACCTCAATCAGATCCCTTATGATTATACAATGGAATTGAGAAATAGATTTAAGGGCCTAGATCTGATAGATAGAGTGCCTGATGAACTATGGAATGAGGTTTGTGACATTGTACAGGAGACATGGATCAAGACCATCCCCATGGAAAAGAAATGCAAAAAAGCAAAATGGCTGTCTGGGGAAGCATTACAAATAGCTGTGAAAAGAGAAGCGAAAAGCAAAGGAGAAAAGGAAAGATATAAGCATCTGAATGCAGAGTTCAAAGAATAGCAAGAAGAGATAAGAAAGCCTTCTTCAGCGATCAATGCAAAGAAATACAGGAAAAGAACAGAATGGGAAAGACTAGAGATCTCTTCAAGGAAATTAGAGATACCAAGGGAACATTTCATGGAAAGATGGGCTCGATAAAGGGCAGAAATGGTATGGACCTAACAGAAGCAGAAGATATTAAGAAGAGGTGGCAAGAATACACAGAAGAACTGTACAAAAAAGATCTTCATGACCCGGATAATCACGATGGTGTGATCACTCATCTAGAGCCAGACATCCTGGAATGTGAAGTCAAGTGGGCCTTAGAAAGAATCACCCATCATCATACCTCATTACAATATACACAATAGGTTAAAACTAGTTTCTCTGCTTTCTCTTTTGCCCTCTTGTAATTCATTTTCAGAACAGCCATCAGAGCAAATCAGATCAGGTTATTCCCTTACTTAAAACCATCCTTTGTTTCTCTTCTCAGATTAAACTCAAACTCTTTGCTGTGGCTTTCAAACTCCTGCACACAATGCCCTCTGAATTCATTCAGTAAACAACCCTCCATGTCCCCGCCCCTATTCTGCATTTAAGCCACACCAGTTTTCTCTTAGCCCCAAGCACAGCAAGCCCCTTCTGGACTGGCTGTCGTTCTGCCTGGAAATCTCTTCCCCTAGATCCTCACATACAGAGTCGGACACAACTGACACGACTTAGCAGCAGCAACAGCAGATCTTCACATAGCAGACTTTGGATTATCCAAGTGTCAAATACCAGCTTCTCAGAGAAGTCCATGCTAGCCCTATTTCTAAAATTGGCTGACATTGCTTCCCATTGGTCACTATCCTATGGGTCTTTAAAAAATGCATATCTATATATTTGGGTGCACAGGGTCTTAGTTGCAGTATGTTGGATTTTTAGTTGTGGCATGTGGAATCTTTTTTTTTTTTTCAGTTGAGGTATGTGGGATCTACTTCCCTGACCTACATTGGGAGTGCAGAGTTTTAGACTCTAGACTTCCAGGGAAGTCCCCCTATGGCTCTTTTAATTTTCTCCAGGAGCCTCATTACTCTAATATTGCTTTGCTTGCTTAGTATCTTCCCCATTTAAAATATGAACTTCGTGAGGGCTTAGACTACACATGACTACTGTACCCCCATGCTTAAAATAGTGCCTGTTACAGTCTAGGTTCTCAACAGATGAAGCAATTAAGAATCAAAAAAATTAAATGATGTGTCCAAAATCATCCAGTAAGAGATGAAGCCAAAATTTGAACCCAAGTCTTTCACATTGAATTCTGGAGCCCTTCTATTACATGATAATGCTTGTAATATACATTCAGAACGCAATTATTTTCATTATCTAAGTAATCGATAAAAGTCCCCTGGCTTTTTGTTATTTGTAAAGCTTATAAAAAGCTAACTAAAATAACTTTCTTCTTTTTCCTTGCTGTAAAACATTATTATATTCACACATACACAGACCTTAAATGAATACTCTTATGTATCTGGAAAATGTTTTGTGTTAATAAAATAGGCCTTACCTTGACTATCCTATTTTTAATGGGCTAAAACTGATAGGAAAAGCCATATACTGATTTGTCAGAAAGTTATTAAAACAAATTTAGAACAATTTACTATGCAGTCAATGAGTTTATGTTCTTTTGAACAAAATTGGCTTTTAACTTAGTGTCTTATGTCCTCTGAAAAAGGTTTCATAATGCCATTCTCAAAGGGAAGAATTGTGGTTGGCTAACCACACATTTTGAGTGTCTGAAATAGAAATACAGAAATTATGTCCTAGGAAGAAAGGCGGTAGTAAGACAAATAAATAACCTGAGGATTTTCAAAATAATAGGTACATGTATTTTTAAAATACTCTGTAATTTTCTCCTCATAACTCTGGATTTTTTCCTTTAACTTTTTTGCATCAAACAAATATATGTACTTAGTTTATAAAGTCAAAGATGCTTCAGCAACATAAATGGACTTAGAGATTGTCAGGCTGGATGATATCGCTTATATATGGAATCTTTAAAAATGGTACAAATGAACTTATTTACATAACAGAACAGAGTCACAGATGTAGAAAACAATCTTTTGGTTACCAGGAGGGGAAGGGAGAGAGGGATAAATTGGGAGCTTGGGATTGGTGTATACACACTGCTGCTGCTGCTGGTGCTAAGTCGCTTCAGTCGTGTCTGACTCTGTGTGACCCCATAGATGGCAGCCCACCAGGCTCCCCCGTCCCTGGGATTCTCAAGGCAAGAACACTGGAGTGGGCTGCCATTTCCTTCCCCAATGCATAAAAGTGAAAAGTGAAAAGTGAAAGTGAAGTCGCTCACTCCTGTCCAACTCTTAGTGACCCCATGGACTGTAGCCCACCAGGCTCCTCCATCCATGGGATTTTCCAGGCGAGAATATTGGAGTGGGGTGCCATTGCCTTCTCTACTATACACACTACTATATATAAAATATATAATAAGGACCTACTGTATACCACAGGGAACTCTACTCAATACTCTATAATGATATATATAGGAAAACAATTTAAAGAAGAGGGGATATATGTATATGCATAACTGATTCACTTTGCTGTACACCTGAAACTGCCACAACATTGTAAATCAACTACATTCCAATAAAAATAATTTTTTAAGTTGCTTATATGATGTTTCTTGGTCTTTCACAGTTGCCTATGGACTTTCTGCCACATATGCTTTTCCTCCAATCTTCCCAATTTGGCAATGTACCAGCTTTTGATTAAACTGGTAATCAATGTTTATATTATGTCTGTTGTTCACAGCTGAGCTATGTATGGTTGTACAACTTTTTTTCTTCTCTTCATATTAATAATTGCCTTCTTTGGCCACTGCTTTAGTTCTTTTTGCACTTCTCACTAATTCATCTATAAACTTTTTGATAGAATTATAACTCCCTTCACTGTGGTACAAACATACTAGGTAAGCTGTTTTGTCTTTCTCTCACACATTCTCTCTAGCTCTCTTTCATTTTCTTGGGAATATCTTCCCTGTAATGTTCTATTTCTTGCTTCAGTCTGCACTAATTGCTCTCCATAAGACCCGCTGGATATCAGTCCTGGGATAACTTTTGTCATAATCCTAAGAATTTTCTTTTGGAGTGGATTTTCTATTTCTTGGACCCATGTCTATTTCTTTTTGGGTTACTTTCTTTTAAAATTATTTTTATTTATTTAATTAACTTTTTAGGTGTACAATGAAGGGATTCAGTTACAGATACATATATGTGTGTGTATATATGTATATATATATACTTAGATTCCTTTCCCATATAAGTTATTACAAGATATTGAATACAGGTCTCTGTGCTGCATAGTAAATCCTTGTTGTTTATCTATTTTGTACATAGTGTGACCTTTTGGTTTACTTCTCACATGGTTTACATTTCTAAGTAAATTCCTTAGGACGTGTGCAGATGGGGTACATCTGTGGGAAGAAGCAGGTATGACAATGTCTTTGTTTCGCCCTCAGACTCAATGGATAGCTCATCTGCATGCGGAAGTTTAGAGTGGAAACACGCATCTCTCAGGATTTCACAGGTACCGGTCTTGCTTCCAGTGTTACTGCAGTGGTGGCTTCCTCAGCCTGAACCCAGATGCGATGGCCTTTCCCTGCTCCCGCCCTGGTACCAGTCTCAGTGTTCTGCTGAGGCAGGAGCTGCTGACCCGCTCCACCTAGCCCACTAGGCCAACCTGCTCCCACCACCCACCCACTAGGCAAGCGGGCAGGTGGGAGCTCTGCTCCAGGGCACCAGCTTCCAGGCCTCCTCGTTGGCACAAGCTGACTGCTGGGGCCAGTGGTGAGCTGATCCCATGGCACCCGCAGCCTCAGACAGTGATCCTGGTTAATAGGCATGTCCGCTGCCTCTGCATGGCCACTGTGGTCTCTGCCGCTTGTGTGCCTCTCTCCATGGAGGGCTGGAGGAGGACATTCTGCAAAAGCAGGGTCCTTCAGACCAGCCGCTTTCTGGAGATGCACCTTTCTGCTTGTCCTGCAGAGGCACTCAGCAATTGGTTGGTGCCCTTAGCGGTACTGCTCAGCCATTGGTTGGCGCCATAGTGGGCCTCACCCCTTCCCCTCCTGTATGTAAAAGTTGCCTGAATTCAGACTGAGGGAAGATGGTTTTTTGAGCTGCTGTCTGCCATCTTCTCCATCTCAGTTCAGTTCAGTCGCTCAGTCATGTCCGTCTCTTTGCGACCCCATGAATCGCAGCACACCAGGCCTCCCTGTTCATCACCAACTCCGAGTTCACTCAAACTCACGTCCATCAAGTCAGTGATGCCATCCAGCCATCTCATCCTCTGTCATCCCCTTCAACTCCTGCCCCCAATCCCTCCCAGCATCAGAGTCTTTTCCAGTGAGTCAACTCTTTGCATCAGGTGGCCAAAGTACTGGAGTTTCAGCTTTAGCATCAGTCCTTCCAAAGAACACCTAGGATTGGTCTCCTTTAGGATGGACTGGTTGGATCTCCTTGTAGTCCAAGGGACTCTCAAGAGTCTTCTCCAACACCACAGTTCAAAAGCATCAATTCTTCGGCGCTCAGCTTTCTTCACAGTCCAACTCTCACATCAATACATGACCACTGGAAAAACCATAGCCTTAACTAGGTGGACATTTGTTGGCAAGGTAATGTCTCTGCTTTTGAATATGCTATCTAGGTTGGTCATAACTTTCCTTCCAAGGAGTAAGTGTCTTTTAATTTCATGGCTGCAATCACCATCTGCAGTCGTTTTGGACCCCAAAGAAATAAAGTCTGACACTGTTTCCACTGTTTCCCCATCTACTTCCCATGAAGTGATGGGACCAGATGCCATGATCTTCGTTTTCTGAATGTTGAGCTTTAAGCCAACTTTTTCACTCTCCTCTTTCACTTTCATCAAGAGGCTTTTAAGTTCCTCTTCACTTTCTGCCATAAGGGTGGATACCTGAGGTTCTTGATATTTCTCCCGGCAATCTTGATTCCAGCTTGTGTTTCTTCCAGCCCAGCATTTCTCATGATGTACTCTGCATATAAGTAAAATAAGCAGGGTGACAATGTACAGCCCTGACGTACTCCTTTTCCTATTTGGAGCCAGTCTGTTGTTCCATGTCCAGTTGCTTCCTGACATGCATATAGGTTTCTCCAAAAAACATCTATTTCTGCTTTATTGACTATGCCAAGGCCTTTGACTGTTTGGATCACAATAAACTGTGGAAAATTCTTCTCCATCTGCTAGATATTTCTCATTAAAGTCATTATTTCCTTGTTCCAATAACAGAGTCTCCCAGTTTATTGGCCTGTCATGTGGTGAGCAGAATGAGCTTGGGCTTGGTAATATTACTACCAAAATGTGCTTCTGACTTCGGATTCTTTGTATGTGGTTCTTACAGCCTAAAAGGTTTTAGGATCTTCTATCTTTGGTGGCCTGATATTTCAAAATGAATTGCCTTGATATGAGTCTTTTTTATTCACTGTTCCAGGGACTTGATGAAAGTTGCTCAGTTATGTCCAACTCTTTGCGATATCATGGACTATATACAGTCCATGGGATTCTCCAGGCCAGAATACTGGAGTGGGTAGCCTTTCCCTTCTCCAGGGGATTTTCCCAACCCAGGGACTGAACCCAGGTCTCCTGCATTGCAGGCGGATTCTTTACTATTGAGCCACAAGGGAAACCGTTGAAGAGACTTGGTGACTCTTTTCAATCTAAATGATCATGTCCTTCAGTTATGAGACATTTTCTTGTGTAATTTCTGCAACTTTAAAGGGCTTGCTATGGGATATCTGGCTGGCCTGTCATCCAATACTAGTCATAAAAATGCCTGTGTTGAAGTTTTTTTAAAGATTTACTTATAATTTTCTCTCTTTCAATTTAATAAAAGGAAAGATGGTACTTCTTGTGAAAAATTTTCTACAGATATCATTATTTTCTCTCCTTGGAAAGAGAGTAAGCTCTTCTTTTGAACAAGAAATGTCAAACTTATTATATTAAGATTAGGTAATATGTTGAGAAGTAAATGGCAACCCACTCCAGTATTCTTGCCTGGAAAAGTCCATTGACAGAGGAGCCTGGTGGGCTGCAGTCCATGGGGTTACATGACTGAGCATGTGTGCATGGGGGTGGGAGATGGGTTGGTAGCAATAAACTGGGAGAACTCAAAAAAAGGATTATATACTATGTATGCTTGTGTTTTAAACTTATAATGAATTAGCAAGAAATTCGTATTTGTCAACTCCTCAGCCATTGCTGGCTACATTCAGCCTCAGCCATGTCCATTTTGAGCAGAATGACTTCAATCTGCAGTGGGAGAAAGGATGGACTAGTGATGCCATTTGCACATTTCCCACGGCACCAAATACATAGGCCTCTTTCCGTTTTTCAGGGCCTGGGTGTGTGCTTAATTTGGTCATATAGGTGGGACAGGAAGGATTCAGATAAATAAGGCAGAAGCTGTACTGTGACAATCTCACTCATTGTTCTTAGAGGAGACCTTGGCATTTGTATTAGGTGCAGCCAAAAATGATCTAGGATGTTGGAAATGTACATCCACTTGACTAGGACTTGATAGTTTCATGCAAGGGAGAGATGGTTTGGGATGTGGCTGACACCAGAAGGATAACTTAGAATTGTTCCAAGACAAGCAACATCAGAAAACAGTGTGGGGTGTGAGTCAACCAGATTAATTACCAACTTCTGTCTGCATATGTAAGATAAAATAGTTGAGCCAATATTAATTAGACTTCCACTCCTCTGACTGGGTCCTTGGAAAAAACAGTAATAATAAAACATATCATATTAAGTAGAATAAACATTAAAATAGTAACTTAAATGTTCTAAATTTTTTTACATGAATTAGTGCTTTTGCTCTCAATTAGAACCCAATGAAGTAAGCACAACATTACCCCCATTTTACAGATGATGCAACTGAGTCAAAGAGAGGTTAAGTAACTAGTCTAAACACATACCAGTAGTGTTCAGGAAGTTCAAAGCATGAATCCTCATAAAGAAAATAAAGTGTCTTCTTCAGCGATCAATGCAAAGAAATAAGAGGAAAACAACGGAATGGGAAAGACTAGAGATCTCTTCAAGAAAATCAGAGATAACAAGGGAACATTTCATGCAAAGATGGGCTCCATAAAGGACAGAAATCATATGGACCTAACAGAAGCAGAAGATATTAAGAAGAGGTGGCAAGAATACACAGAAGAACTGTACAAAAAGGATCTTCACGGCCCGGATAATCACAATAGTGTGATCACTAATCTAAAGCCAGACATCTTGGAAAGTGAAGTCAAGTGGGCCTTAGAAAGCATCACTATGAACAAAGCTAGTGGAGGTGATGGAATTCCAGTTGAGCTCTTTCAAATCCTGAAAGATGATGCTGTGAAAGTGGTGCACTCAATATGCCAGCAAATTTGGAAAACTCAGCAGTAGCCACAGGACTGGAAAAGGTCAGTTTTCATTCCAATCCCAAAGAAAGGCAATGCCAAAGAATGCTCAAACTACCGCACAATTGCACTCATCTCACATGCTAGTAAAGTAATGCTCAAAATTTCCAATCCAGGCTTCAGCAGTATGTGAACTGTGAACTCCCTGATGTTCAAGCTGATTTTAGAAAAGGCAGAGGAACCAGAAATCAAATTGCCAACATCCGCTGGATCATCGAAAAAGCAAGAGAGTTCCAGAAAAACATCTATTTTTGCTTTATTGACTATGCCAAAGCCTTTGACTGTGTGGATCACAATAAACTGTGGAAAATTCTTCAAGAGATGGGACTACCAGACCACCTAACCAGCCACTTGAGAAATCTGTATGCAGGCCAGGAAGCAAGAGTTAGAACTTGACATGGAACAACAGACTGGTTACAAATAGGAAAAGGAGTACATCAAGGCTGTATATTGTCACCCTGCTTATTTAACTTATATGCAGAGTACATCATGAGAAACGCTGGGCTGGAAGAAACACAAGCTGGAATCAAGATTGCCGGGAGAAATATCAATAACCTCAGATATGCAGATGATACCACCCTTATGGCAGAAAGTGAAGAGGAACTAAAAAGCCTCTTGATGAAAGTGAAAGAGGAGAGTGAAAAAGTTGGCTTAAAGCTCAACATTCAGAAAACCAAGATCATGCCATCTGGTCCCGTCACTTCTTGGGAAATAGATGGGGAAACAACAGAAACAGTGTCAGACTTAATCTTTGGGGTGTCCAAAATCACTGCAGATGGTGATTGCAGCCATGAAATTAAGACACTTACTCCTTGGAAGGAAAGTTATGGCCAACCTAGATAGCATATTCAAAAGCAGAGACATTACTTTGCCAACAAAGGTCCATCTAGTCAAGGCTATGGTTTTTCCAGTAGTCCTGTATGGATGTGAGAGTTGGACTGTGAAGAAAGCTGAGTGCCGAAGAATTGATGCTTTTGAACTGTGGTGGTGAAGACTCTTTGAGAGTCCCTTGTACTGCAAGGAGATTCAACCAGTCCATCCTAAAGGAGATCAGCCCTGGGATTTCTTTGGAAGGACTGATGCTAAAGCTGAAACTCCAATACTTTGGCCACTTCATGCAAAGAACTGACTCATTGGAAAAGACTCTGATGCTGGGAGAGATTGGGGGCAGGAGTTGAAGGGGATGACAGAGGATGAGATGCCTGGATGGCACCACTGACTCGATGGACGTGAGTTTGAGTGACTCCGGGAATTGGTGATGGACAGGGAGGCCTGGTGTCCTGCAATTCATGGGGTCGCAAAGAGACGGACACGACTGAGCGACTGAACTGAATTACTTAGTACAATGCTTAGTACATGGTAAGTGCTCAATAAATATAAACTTCTGTGATGACAAGCAAGGTTTGTAACATGCCCTATGATGTTACCCTTTAGTCTCCTGTGATTCGGTAGAATGAATAGAGTTGCCTATATTTGAATTTTTTTTAAGTTAGAGAGGAATCATAAAGGTCATAAATCTGTAGATAAAGAAAGTGGGGTCCATAAAAGTTAGATTATATGCTTCAGCTAGTAGGATCAGAACCAGACTCCAAGACTTCTAACTCTGGATCTAGTCTCTTACCCTTGGTATCAATCTATAATCCTTTTAAAAGGTGACTCTCCCAGTTAATATACTAAATATAAAGTACTGCTTATCTAAATAATATGCAGAATTAGTATTTCACAGCTTAACCAAGACAGTTTTAAAGCCCTAGACACAAGTTCCCAATGCTGAAGTTAACCTCCCCTATCCCACGTGGTTCAACGATATGAAATTATTATTCATCAGTTAACTGGAAAATTACATTATTCAGAGCATCTCATCCCACTGGCAAGATGGTGTTTCTAAAACTAAAATGACATGTTGGAGCAGTGATGAGGAAAACTCTACTAATAAAATTGGCAGCTGCTCTTCAAAGAACATTTGGTTCTTCCTACTCTGAGCTGTATCTCCATAATGATTCTCAACCCAGGCTGCACACGTGGATCCTTTGGGGAAGCTTTGGCAGACAAATATGCTAAAGTGCTGCCCTGAATGTCTTGGAGTAGGGTCCAGGCTTGAGAAGTATTTACTGCCTTATCTCACCAAATTAGACCTAAGATTTCATCAGCAACAGCTATACTATTTCAATTCTTATGTAACCAGCAACATTTACAGATGAAATTTTTTTATCATCAGAGAGCACAAGTTTGCTGCAAGAGAATGAGTGAGAATTAGTTCAGTATTCCATGCATGTTTTGACCGTTTAAATCCTTACAACAGCCCTGCAAGGTAAGCCAAGTTCATCATAGCATCTTGGACTTACAGATAAGCTGCCCATAATTGTACCCACCTAGTAAATGGCAAACTGCCACTTGAACTCCTAATTCCTGCATATCCCCTAAGTCTTTAGACTGGACAGTCCTGTAGGTTGTCCAGAAACGAGGGCCTTTCCTATGGTACAGTCTGGCCCAAGTGTGATTTGTTAAGAGTGGTTCTGTGGTAGTGAAATGTACACAAGGTGAAGCAGACCCAGTCAGGGTGCTTTTCCTGAAGCCAGAAAGCCAAGAACAAGAGGAACCAAGGATTGCAGATCATTTGGGAAATAGAGTAAAAGTAATTTTAAAAGCTCATAGGTATATGATAATTTTAAAAAAACTGGGATACTTCAGGGTTTTTATCTTACAGGATGTTTTAGAATTTTTAGTCTATCGTATACTTAAGAAATGTACTATATATCTTACTTCTCATGGTAACTGATCTGTCTCCTGTCCACTCCATCTCCCAAATGCCTGCCTGGTAGACCATAATGAGTAAAGTAATGAAGTTAATATATGTTGACAGAAATTTGAGACAGAAAACAGTCTTTATCCAAATGACTGGTTATTGTTTGAGCTTTTGATGTAAGCATTTTCTTAATAAATCAATAAAAATTTAACCACTGAGCAGATTTCATATTCTTGCTTCCTAACCCAGATGTCAAATCCAAGTGGGAAGTAAATATATGATTTGGTGAGCTTGGAACTGGAGCAAAGATGATTTGATGGTTAATATTCATGCCTAAGAGGCTTCTCAGGTGGCTCAGTAGTAGAGTCTGCCTGCAATGCAGGTGCAGGAGATGCCATGGGCTCAGTAACCTGGTTCAGGAAGATTGCCTGGAGGAGGGCATGGCAACCCACTCCAATATTCTTGCCTCAAAGAATCCCAAGGACAGAGGAGCCTGGCCGGGCACAGTTCACAGGGTTGCACAGAGTCGGGCACAACTGAAGCAACTCAGCACACACATCCTGCCTAAGGCAGGCATCTACTCTTTGTTTGGCTTAAGTCTGATGGTCCGGGCAACCTGTCTCTAAACAGTCCCATTTCTTGCTGCCGCAAAGGGAGCAGATGCTCGCCCTCCTCAAGTGCTTACCTCAATTTTCACCAGATACTCTCAAAGTTACAAGTATTCAATCTTAGAAAATGTGTTCAGTCAGTCAGTTCAGACGCTCAGTCATGTCTGATTCTGCGACGTGGACTGCAGTATGCCAGGCTTCCCCGTCGATCACCAACTCCCAAAGCTTTTGCAAACTCAGGTCTATCAAGTCGGTGATGCCATCCAACCATCTCATCCTCTGTCATCCCCTCCTCCTCCTGCCTTCAATCCTTCCCACTATCAGGGTCTTTTCAAGTGAGTCAGTTCTTTGCATCAGGTGGCCAAAGTATTGGAGTTTCAGCTTCAGCATCAGTCCTTCCAATGAATATTCAGGACTGATTTCCTTTAGGATGGACTGTTTTGATCACCTTGCCATCCAAGGGACTCTCAAAGAGTCTTCTCCAATACCACAGTTCAAAAGCATCAATTCTTCGCACTCAGCTTTCTTTATGGTCCAATTCTCACATCCATACACTGGAAAAACCATAGCTTTGACTAGATGGACCTTTGTTGGCAAAGTAATGTCTCTGCTTTTTAATATGCTGTCTAGGTTGGTCATAGCTTTTCTTCCAAGAAGCAAGTGTCTTTTAATTTCTTCTAATTAGAAAACCGTGTTGGTTACACCAATTCATTTGTACCAAGCCCAGACCCCCACCCCAACCGCTATTCCTACCAAACTGCAGCCCCTAAGTACCTTCTAGAAAAATTCTGAATTCTCCATATAGGTATTTACTTGACAATTCTTTATTGAGTAGCTACTAAGTGTGAGGTGCTCAGGATATGGAAGTGAAAACTAAACAAAAAAAACTGCAGACAAAACTGCTGCCCTCCTGGAGTGTACATCTAAGCTGGAAGAAATATATGATAAATGTCAGATGGGAAGGGGGAGGGAGAATATTGAGAATGGATAAAAGTATTATAAAAGTTATAAATACTAGGGAAGGCATCACTGAGAAAGTGACATTTCCACAAAGTGGATGTGGCGGGGGAGTGTATTCCAGATCAAGGCAAAAGGCCAGAGATGGGAGACTGTATTCAAGAAACAGGAAGAGGCTGATGTGGCGGAAACAAAGTTTGCAAGGAGAAGCAGGAAACAAGGTGATCAGAAGTAGCGCAATTCCAAAGGCTGGGTTTATTCCAAGGGAGATACGGCAATATTTGAAGGTTTAGAACAGAAAAAAGAAAAACATCTGCCATTTGGTGGGGGAGACATAAAAGTAATTGGTACAGAATACATACGTGAAAATTAACTGTTTGGAAGCTTACTCTTAAGCCTGGTTAGAAGCACCAAGTATAACAAAGAGAGAGGAAGGAAAGACAGAACCTTATTTTGCAGGAAGCACTTAAGGACTTCAGAAAACAGTTTTTTTCAGGTAAAAATAAGCTGATGCAGTTTGACTGATCTGTTTACATGATGCAATTTGACTGATGCAGTTTACATGATGTAGAAAAGAAAATTTTATGTATGAGCCTTATTGATTTTGAAGAGAGTGGCTTAACATTTGTGAGGATTAGCTAGTTTGTTGGGGGGTGGTGGTGACTGAAATGTTAAATTAGAGACACTGAGAGGAAAGCTAATTAAGCAGTTAGAGGTGTTGGAAAAGATTCATCTTTAGGTAACAAGCTAGATTAGATGAGGTTTGAAAGAATGCAAAAGTAATTTGACATTTTTGTAGTTTAAGGATTCAGTAAGTGTTTAATTGTTGGAACCGGCTTAAATATGGAGGAATTCAATACAGGGGATTCAATACAGACAGAAGGGTTTCTAAATGTTTCTATGCAATTCTGAAGTTTTTACATCTCTTTTACAATTATTTTGGGCAATTATTTGAAACTATAATTATTTGAAGTTTCTGACTTCAGTGTCTTGTCCAAGCTTATTAAGACTGGCTCTTTCAAAAAAAAAAAAAAAGACTGGCTCTTTCTTCTTTTTTAAAAACCACATCTTTCCTGAACCACTGTAAGCTGTCTGTTACTCCTCAATCACTGAAACCTTCTAACATAATGCTGAAACAGTTTTGGATTGTTTGATAAGTATATGGAGAGTAACAAAATTTTCTCTTTTCTCTTGGTTTTGAGGAACTCATCCTCGGATTTCACTACTGATCCTTAGCCAGCCAGATATCTAGTAACTGATGCCCCTGAACCCTGAGGGTTACTTCCAAACCCAGTGCCAAAACTTCAGAAGGCAGTTCTGTTAGGTTTTTTCAACTTAAAAATGCTATACTATGGCAACTTTGAGGAAAAAAATAACTACCTACCAGTCTGGACAGTTGTGCCATTCAGTGTTAGGTGTAGAAAAGATTATAACAAATCAAAGATCTAATATTTTAAGAGATTACTTCTCAGATCCATATCTGAAAATGGATAGAACAATAATCGTTACTTACAGCTAGTAGGATTCTTTTTGAGTATTAGGCAAGCAATGCATTTAAAATGCTTAGTACATTGCCCAGCAAATAAAGTGCTTAGCAATGTTAGCAACTGGGTAATCCATTATTGTAAGCATAGCTCCACTCTACCAGTAGGGAAAAAGATCAAAAGTGACCTAAAGACCCAAAGTTTACGAAGAGGCAAAGCAGAAAAGTAAGTTAGTTCACTGCAATACATAACTGAGACTTCTGTTGTACCATTGTACAATGTGCAGAGGGGATCAGGAAATGAAGAAGTAGACTTCTACACACAGACAGACCCCTGCTCCAAAACTACAGGGTTAGGAAAGGAAGAAAAGGGTATGAAATCCAGAACAATAGAAAAAGTGCCAGTTCCCCAAAGAGTCAAAGACAAAGGTACCCTGGCTGCCTTCAATAAAGAACTTCTATAAAGACTCCTCAAATCAAAAGGTGGCCTCTGGGCAATCCCTTGGCACCCATCTTTTACTTTGTACACGCTGCTGAGTTTTCTAAGAATCTAGACCATCTGAACTACTGATTCACATGAAGGAATATGGGAGGCTTTAAGAGGTGGTATTCAGAATTTTCCTTGAAGGACTTCCCTGGAAAAGATGCTTTAAAAAAATAAAAAGTCATAAGGTTAGTGCTTAAGTTTCCAACACTTCAGTAAAAGTGAAGAGTCAGTCAAACTTATATCTTAGGAAGAAGACCAAAACGCTGTCGTTAAAGCTCTAAACTTAGTCAATTACTTGGAGTAAGGAAAAGGGCTGGAGGACCAATACCTAAAACGCTGGAAACAAAGACACATACACTTCCAGGTGTGGATTTTTATTTTCACAAAGAGACAACAATGCCTTCCCACATACAAGTATTTACAAAACCCAACTGATTCACCAATCTAGAACCTGGGTTTTTGTTTTTTGTTTTTCCACTTCTCAACATAGTTGGGAATATGGAAACATTAATACCAACACAATTCCCAGAGATGGAATTTATCCATCAAACAGTGCAGATTACCTAAAAGTGCACTTACCTGCACAACTCAGTCTAAGAACCTCAGTGATACAAACCTCATGGCCAAGGTTTCATTAATCTATTTGGTTTCATACCATGCAAACCTGAACAAGTGTGCTGCTACACTAAACTGAAAATCGGTTTTCATTTTACAATTAAAAAGGTTCTCAACGCTTTAGCAACTATACAGAATATGAAGGTTTATTTCAAAAAAGAGTACATTTCTTAAAACCAGGATACACAGATGCACTTAATGTAACAGTACCTTCTGCAAAAATAGGTTACATAATACTCAGAAATGCAAGGAACAATCTTATTTTCTAAAAATTAAACAGCAGACTTCTTAAGCTTAAACAGCCTTCAAAATGGAGGCTGAAAATTCTTGTTGATAAGAAGTAACTCTAGAGCCTGACACCACAGAGCTAATGCTGCAAATTAAACCACTACCACACACCTGCAAACTACTCTTTATATTCACACAGCGTTAAACAAAATGGTTTTGATTCCTATCCTTTCCAATGTGTCTTGGTGCTGCAAGAAAAAAAGTTGAATGATACACAAAACTATTAAAAGTTACAACGGAACTATTTAAACATCTTCTCCAAAATTGAGAAAAGCAATCATGTTAAATTTTAAAAAAAGAGAAAAAGGAAAAGTCTGACAACTCTCAAGCAAGTCAGAGGTCCTCTTCATAAGTAGTCAAGTAAAGTTTACAGGAGATTTCAATAAATTATCTTGAAACCATGGCAGCAAGTAATTTTCAGAATCGTCGTGGAGGTCCACCCTTAAATGGCTTAAATCCAGAGCCACTTCCTCTTGGCATGGAATTGCCACTGATTTGTACAATTCTATTAATTGGGGATGCATTACTGAAAAAAGGTTTAAAAGAAAAAAATGTCAGAGAAGAAAATAACTACAGCTAATACCTAAAAAGTGATTATCATTTAACAGACACTGTTCATTGTACTTTACTCATATTAAATAATTTACTTTTTTCTACAGTTCTGTGAGGTATGTACCATTACTAACCCCGCTTTCCTGATGAAGAGTGATACAGCATTTAAGTTACCTGCCTAAGATCACAATGATTATCTGATAATAAACAGTGGTGTAAGGATTTCAGCTCTAACAGTCTTGTGTTAAACCCCTGCCTCTTAGTAAGCCATGTCATGGTCTGCATATGAATGGACTTCTCAAAGTGTGGTCCCCAGAGCTGCATCAGCATCAACTAGGAACTTGAACCTCTGAACTACAGGACATCATTTAAGAAATACTTTTGGAATTTCTTTTATATGAATAATGCAAAGTAGGTATGAATAAATAATATAGGAATAAAAACCCACCCCAAAAAAACAAATTTGGAAGATAAAAATCCATGGTGAAATGGTTTAAGGATAAAACCTGATTAAAGAAAGGCTTGGATGCCAGGCTAAGTAATCTAAAGAAGCTGCTTGTAGTTCTGCAGCAAGTAAATGGTGTACAAAAACAGTCTCACCAGTTAAATTTAGAAATAATGTGAAAAAATGGAGGAGAGAAAAATATTGGGAAGATCGACAGGAGCTGAAATGAAAAAGACAAAGCTACCACAAATTTTTTTTTTTAACTGAACCATACTTAGAAGTTTATGCTAGACAAGAAGAAAAATAAAGATGAGGCCCATATTTTTTCCAGTCCGGTACTGGCAAATTAAAAGAAGTTGGAGACAGAACATAAAGATCTGAAACAGGAGGGAAATGAGTTTCCTTGTGACCTTGAATTTATTGACTCATCCAAGCATCTACATGGTGATCACAATATAAAACAATAAAGAATACTGTCTAAAATCCAACCATGTGAAGGAGCCAATAAAATAAATAAAAATAAAATTATGGTACATTAGAAAACAGAGGAATGTTTCAAAAAAGGAAAATCAAAAGGGTTTAATCACCAAAGAGCGCAAGAACTAAAAATAAAATAAAGGAATCTGTATTTATCAAGAAAAAAGGTATGGGTGACCTTTAAAAACTAAGGATAGGGGAAGGAGAGGGTGGGAAAAATCTGACATATATACACTACCATGTGTAAGAGAGAGAGCTAGTGGGAACCTGCTCTACGGCACAGGGAGCTCAGCTAGGTGCTCTGTAAACACCTAGATGGATGGACAGAGGTAGGGGGTGGGAGGGAAGTTCAAGAGGGAGAGGATATATGTATACATATACCTGATTCATTTCCTTGTACAGCAGAAACTAACACAATATTGTAAAACAATTATCTTCCACTTTAAAAAAAAAGAATGAGTGATGAGGCTGGGCAGGCACAACTATAACACTCACTTAAATCTGATGGTGGAAGCAACCAATAGAATAGTAGTAATGTTACCAGGTCAGTGAGCTAAGCCAATGTCCCTTCTAAGATAGATGAATGGGAAAGAATGAATTGTATAGAAGAGATAAGCCAAATACTTGTCAGCTGAAGGGTCACAATGGATATTGGTATGAAGAGAAAATAAAGCTCATCTCTTAGCATCTGAACAGGGTTTGGAGTAAATGTCCAAAAATTCTGATACAGCTATTTGAGAAAGGAGGAAGCAGAACATACTTTCAGTTTCTTCTTCCTTTCTAAAAATTTTTGTAATGATAGTGAACAAGAAGATTGTTCCAATATGAAATTAATATTCCTGTCTGCTGGATTCTGACATGTATACATACCTATATCAAGATCTATGCCAAAATATCGATTAATTAACTTATAATGAGGAATATTAACATCAGAGCTTGAGCACAAACCCTGCATATAATCTCCTGGAGACTTTGAGTTAATATGAAGAAATATTCTGGGCAGACCTACGGTTGTTATTCATTATAATTCAATCTCTCAGAAACCATAACGACTTTTAAAGAAAAAAGGTTTGGTTGTATGCTGGCAGAAAAACTTGAACTGATTAATTACTTACCTCGTATGTTGCGTTATCATGCCTGCTCCTGTCCGGCCATCGCCCATTCGCCTTGTATCATGGTAGCCAGGCCCTTGGGAAGGTGGACCATGCCATTCTTTCCTTGGTCCACTTGTGTCCCGTCCATGGCGTTCAACTACATGTCGTTCTTCAGGATAGTGCTAAAGAATAACATATTAAAAGAAAACCTCAGCTTCAGGCCAATTTACTTATGCTGGTATACTTCTCATGTCAGAAAGAAATTAAGATGTCTGAGAAGATCAAAGAACGAATAATATGAGAAAAGGTTCCCATCTACTTTGAACTGGGAAGCTACTCAGGCTACAAGGGTAGAAAAGTAGAAAATGATTCAACATTGTTATTTCTATACCTTCTAACACCCATGTACTTTTTGACCCTTGAGTATTTCTGGATCTATATATAATGCCTAGATCTCTACATGTGTTAAGAAGGCATACTGAGAGATCAGAACCTTAAGACAATCAGGGTAGGGTATACGATCCACATGCAAGTACCACACAGAAATAGGAGCTGTCATCTTATTTTACATAGTAGTAGTTACTGTTATGGCTCTTACAAGGCCTTACATCCATGACTATTAAAAAAAAGAATTCTGAACATAAAGAAACAAAGAAAACTAAGGATCTGAGGGAGGAAAAAAAAAAAAAGTCAAAAGTTATGAAAGCCTACAGAAATCTGAAGGTGCTCTATAGATACATACTGCTGTCAGAACAGCTTACAGACCCAACACCATGAAAACGAAATTTCCAAGGGAGGAATAAGATCTTTTCCCTAAAGATACCTTTTGCAAAAAGGGTAACTGAATGCACAGGGGCTAGTCTATGAGACTGCATTAAACTTTAAATAAGGCAGAATATCTGGATTATATTAACCAAATTTTAAAAGGTTCTATTCAGGGTATATAGCTCAATGAATTGATCTACTGACTATTTCTACTTACTAGAAACACTGAAACTTATAAATCCCAGCAGGCCCAAATGTGTTTCAAAAATGTTTTATATGAAATGGAAAACACAAAGTGGTATTAACTAGAATGCCTAGAGATTAAAAAGTTTTCTGGTAAAAAGTTGTTACAAAACCACAGAGCACCAGAGGATAATAGAGGTTGAAGGATGGATACACACACATATATACACTTCCAAATTCTTTTCTGTAATTTAAGAATATTCTATCTTCACTACTGTCAACCTGTATCATGCCAGTTATTTCATCAACAAATCAGGTAAAAGGTTTTTGCTCATTTGAATTGCAAACAGATGTCCTCTGTTCATTAACTTACAAAATACTCAGTCAATGAAGTGTTGCAGGAGTAAAAAGCAATTAAAAAACACAAAATATTCCATTTACCTACCTCTAAAAATAAAAGAACAAAAAAGAGACAAGTGTTTTATTTCAGTTCTACACTTTATTTAATTAAGCAGGAGGAAAGAGAGAGTATTACTTAAAGGAAAAAAAAAAAGGAAAACGATGACAGAAACACACATACAGGTCAAAGATTTTCCACCCAGTTTGAAAATCTCAATTTCTTAAAAAAGAAATAAAGCCAAAGTCATCATTAAGAAGGTTCATCTACCAAATACAACAATTCTCAAATTTCAGCAGGAATTTAAATAAAAACTTTAGAGATTAAATCAAATTATTATGTTGTACACTTTAAACTTACATGGTTTTGTTTGTCAATTATATTTTTAAAAACTAGAATAAAAAAAAAAACTTCAGGGCTAGTATCCTGCTTCTCTGGACTACTATGTTCAACTACTGTCTTGAAAATACGAAAGGGACTCCCTGGTAGTCCAGTGATTGAGAATCTGCCATCCAATGCAGAGTACTCAAGTTCTATCCCTGGTGAGGGAACTAAGATCCCCCTTGCCACAGGGAAACTAAGCCCATGCACAGCAACTTCTCAGCCCGCCTACTCTGGAGCCTGCACACAACTAGAGAGGCCCACACGCTGCAGGCTTCAACTAAGACCTGATGCAGGGAAACAAGTAAATATTTTTTTAAAAAATACAAGGCGCATTAAGACCTTTCGTGAGAAACGAGTCTGCCAATCATGCCAATCTAACGAGGTCATGCCCAAATGATACTATAAATACAATGTCTCAATGAGTCCTCTAAATTTATTTCTGGAGAGTTGACAATAAACTCTCATAAGCACTTACCTGTGCTCCACTTCCTCGGTCAGTGATTACTGCTCTGTCTCCCTCCCTGTTTCCATAGCCAGAAGCATTACTGCGAGTTCCGGGAGGAGCCCCTCTTACACTGTGCCCTGATACTTCTCTCCCAGATCGTTCTGGCCTTTCAACTCTGTTAAACAAAATTCAAGAACATATACAATCAAACTCTAACCTTTTTTGAAAAACCCAAGTGCTTTATTACCACCATTAGCTAGGCATTAGAAACTATACAAATACCTTGTTTCCCGTTTGTCAGTGGACATGCCTCCTTCAGCCTTCCAGGAGGTTGGTCTAGATGGATTGGGCCCTCCTTCTCGAGGATGTCTAGGGTGGGTGGTATCAGGTCTGTCATGAATGATCACTGTTCTCCTCTCATCTCGTTCCCCTCGTCTGTCTGTTTCTCGAAGTTCGTTTCTTGGTGGTGGAGGCTCATTTCTTCTGGAATCACTGAAATTTTTGGGATACCTTTCAAAACCTAGATCTTCTCTTCGTGCAGAAGGACGTGGTTTTTTCCCTTCACTTTGACCAACAAAACGTTCTCTCCTGTTATCCAAAACAAAGAAAACAGGTTTTGAGAAGTACTTGGTCTGATTCTTCTTAACTTTATTTACATAACCTACAGTAAGAACACCTTCTTTAAAAAATAACTTAAGGCAAAGAACAAAATAGCCATAATTACTGATTGTAATGGGGCTTCCCAGGTAGCTCAGTGGTAAAGAATCTCCCTATCAATGCAAGAGAAATGGGTTTGATCCCTGGGTTGGAAAGATTCCTTGGAGGAGAAAATGGCAACCCACTCCACTATTCTTGCCTGGAAAGCCCCATGGACAGCGGAGCCTGGCGGGCTACAGTCCACAGGGCTGCAAAGAGTCAGACATGCCTGAGCACAATGATGACTGAGCATAATAACCTATGTTCTTTTAAACTGAACTAAATGTCTGGCATGAAGGGTGGTTTTTTGGCATACAAGGGAAATTACATCAAACACTCAAGTCACTACCAACCTGAAGGATATTTTACTATCCTTCACAAGTGAGACACATCCTAAGGTAACAATACTTTCACTTAGTTTTAAAGGTTAAGAAGATAAAGCCTACCTACTTAAGCATGTTATAGTGGCCTATAAAACTAATTTTGAATACAGAATCACATTCTCATTAACAAATAGAAAAACCAAACATGATTTGTTCTGAATACGCAGTTATGACCTGTACTTAAGATTTTAAGAGAACCAAACTATCACTAACAAGGCTCATACACCAAATACAGTAATTTTCAACATATTCATTTACCTATCAAAAGATGAAGACTGAATTGATGAACTCTCAGGAAACCTGCCCCTCTCTCGGTGGTCAAAGTCATTAAATCTATTCTGTTGCCGAGAGTAGTCAGATCCATGGCCGAATCGTGCATCTGTATCTAGAGACAACTTTTTATTCTCGCTCCAGTAAGGATCATCCCGCCTTGAAGAGAAATATTTGCTCGTTTATATAAATTAGTTTTACAGCAACAAAATAACACTTATTGGAGTCATACATACCACATGCTAGGAACTGTGGATACAGAGGGCTAATAAACTCAAGACAAAACATTCTTTTGTAAGAACAAGCTAGCAAAAAATTATCAAATTATATAAAGTTATATAGTATTAGAGGAATTTGACAGAAAATAATTGAAAAACTGTTTTCAAATTACTAAATGAAAAAGGCAAATAAGACAAATACTTGATACCATTCTAAAATAAAATTCTAACCAGGAGAATACAACACTTGTGGTTATACTTAACTGTGGAAAGGATAGAGAGGTTAGTCCCAAGCACAATTCATTCACTCCGCTCCACTTATTTCTCAACACAATCAACTAAATCTCACAGAATTTATATTAAGAAAATTAAATTACTATATTATATTTTGAAGTCTATTAAGAACTATGAATGCAAACAAATTACAGAATCTACATTTTAGTGTTCCCAAGTTTGTGACTTTGATTTCTGTACTGTCTGTACTACCCTGTAAGAATTTTCAAAATGGGTCCGAGTTTGAGAGCCATTATTAAAGTCTACCATGTATTCAGTACTTCAAGTCACAGTGGAAAACATTTGGCAAAGAAAGGAAAAAGGAGGGGGGCCAGTGGGTAGAATGGGGAAGAATTTGGTTCTACTTGAAAATCCACTGATGTCCAGTTCACTGCTGCAATCATTCCTATCCCTCGTGATCATGACCTTGTATTCCAGTGACAGGTGCCTGTACTTTCTAATTCTAAAGTCTTAGCATGAAAGGAATAAGACAGCAAGGTTAACTGTTAAAGAAAGCAAGCAACTACCTATGATCTACATCACGTGGGCGTTTCAAAGAATTCCTTTTTTCTTGTTCATAACGAAGCTGCTGCTGTTGCCTTCTCAGTTCCTCTCGTTCTCGAGCAATACGTTCAGCTTCCTTACGACGTTCCTTCAGACAACATAGAAGGAAGAACCAACCAATGCAAAATGAAAACATAAGGTAAGTATATGTGCAACCTTGCTTTAATCCTATCATTAAGAAAACATTATAAGCAAGCACCAGGCAAAAGACAAACCTGGGACAAAAAAAATTTGACTTCAGTAATTGCAATCTAAGCTATGACTACTGTTCTGTAGTAAAAATAACAGAGACTGGGTGGTGAAAGCTGGCAAGTAATATGGAAGGTCAGATTTAGTTTAATAATTTGAAACAAAAGCACCTAAAAGTAATTAGAGATGAAGTTATTAATAAGACCAAGTGTCCTAAAACCCTGGATGCAATTCTGCAGAGAGGCATTGTTTCCTTCCAGCCTTGGGGAATCATTCCCACTATAGTCAGTAAGGAAATAGTTATTATTTTCTAAGAATGGGATAGTGACAGAGCCTGGATTACAACTACTCTGGACTCATAGTCCTATGCTCAGACTATTAGGCTGCCATGATATCGCAGAGTTCAAGTTATTACCAATTGGCTAGAACAAAGTCATGACTAAATGTAGTTTTAATTAGCACCTAATTCACTGTTATCTCAGGGACACTTAATAGATGCTCATTAGCTGAACTTATTCTATAAAAGCTTTACAGCATGTAAAGCAAATTTTAGGGCAAAAATCACAGGGTTTGAAAAAGGTCAGTTATTTAAGATGAAAAGATTTTCTGACTGCACCTGTTCAATACGAATGCGTTCCCTTTCCAAGCGTTCGCGTTCCATTCTCTCTCTCTCTAGTTTTTGCCTTTCAATTTCTAGGCGCTCTCTCTCCCTCTGTAAGCGTTCCCGTTCTTCCCGTTCACGAATTATTCTAATGCGTTCTCGCTCTCGACGCTCTCTTTCTGCAATCTCTCTTCGTCTAACAAAAATCAGTATTTAGAAATACTTAAATTATGCTAGCACTGTGTGAAAGAGAATAGCTTTTGAATTTCTATTTTTCCCTGAGGTTGGCAATTTTATACTTCGACTCATTCTAAATAGTTTTAATGTAACTGGAAAGAGAACTCAAAATAAAACTTTAAACAGATTTCAATACTGTCACTTATTTAAGACTGTCAACTGAACAATTTTACAGAGTAGTTGCCGCTTAGATGATTCCTGTTTAAATAAAAATCCCACTATAACAGCCCATTAATTAGTCAACATCTTTAAAAGGATAGTCTACATAAATGAATTTACTGAACTACAAACTTCTGTTTTTGATAGAAAAATTTCAGGTATCTAGGATATATTCTATCTCCTTAAATGAAGTAAGCCTTAGTTTTGTTGAACTGGGATCATAGCCACCAACATGAATTACAGCAAATGCTATACTAAATGGCTGCCCTCATGGCCTCTTTTGGAGTGTTCACAACCCATAATAGATGGCTCTAAATAACACGCTTCTTTGAGTTCAAATATGTGCTCAACTAAATTATTATATCAAGACTTTTAAAAGTGGGTTATTTTTCTGTTTGTTTTTAATCATTTCCTCACTTTAAGGCACCCAGTGTGTTCTGTCAATCAGCACGTCTTCTCCTAGTAACCCAGTGGTTCTCAATGGTTCAGTACAGCCCCCGTGGAAAGGCATTTCTAATTATAACAATGACCAAGGGGGCTGTTACCAGCAATTAGTTAAAGGGACCAAGGATTCTACATATCTTTTGATGCATGACATAGTCAAGATAGTCCTGCATCACAAAGAACCATCCAACACTCCAAATACCTTTCAAATGCCATAATGTACTTCATGTCATCAAAACAAAATCATGTCTAGAAAAAAAAAAAATCTGGCCCTAGCATTTAACTCATTTTTAATAAATGCTAGTTTCATTTCCTTTGGCCTTTTATGTACACTAAAGTTCCCAGGAATGCAGCTCCATATAAAAAAAGGAAAAATTACACCTTCTTGAGAACTTTACCAAGAGTTGTTCACCATTTCAGAAGTCATTCCATAACATCAACACTACTCCTGGTATTTGACTCACCAATATGACAAACCGGTATCAATCTGTGTTTGTAGCTGTCACATTCTCACTGAGCCTTAAGAGAGGTGCAAACATCTGACTACTTCATTAGATCTTGTAGAGCGTCATGCCTAAACATTCATATCTGGAATATATGCTTCATTATAAATTACTTTATGTTTTCTTCATATTAGAGTCAAGGCTTTATATTGTTCTTTTTTGTATATTTGTATAGTAAGTATGTTACATATCAATTTCATTTCAGATTAGTAAAGAAGGTGCTACAATTTTTTTTGTTTTATTACTATGAAACGGGTGCTGGTCTGAAAGGTTTGAGAAGTGCTGCCTAATAACTCCCACTTTCACTCTTCTCTCAGCTGTGGTCATCTGAACAGGAAGCCAAGCATACTGAGACTTCATCAAAACAAAAAAAGTTCTGAGTATGCAAGAATTGGAGAAGACAACAGCAACCCACTCCAGTACTCTTGCCTGGGAAATCCCATGAATGGAGGAGCCTGGTAGGCTGCAGTCCATGGGGTCACGAAGAGTCGGACATGACTGAGTGACTCCGATTTCATTTTTCACTTTCATGCACTGGAGAAGGAAATGGCAACCCACTCCAGTATTCTTGCCTGGAGAATCCCAGGGAAGGGAGCCTGGTGGGCTGCCGTCTATGGGGTCGCACACAGTCGGACACAACTGACATAACTTAGCAGCAGCAGCAGCAGCATGCAAGAATTATTTCCTTTTAGTAAACTGTGTGGCAATCATAGTATTATTTAAGTTGCTAAAAGTATCTCTGGTAGTTCCTAGCACCCTTCTGAATGAATAGATGAAACTCCATAAGTGGCCATTCAACAATACAGGTTAATATTTGGAAATTTATATTTTGAAACACTTTCACAAGAAAATTTTAAGTGGCATCCAAAAATCGACAGCAAACTGGCAACTCATGATGAACTTGAGATACGGCCACTAAAAGTAGAAATGTTTTGTTCTCATTTTGTTTTAAAGAGGATGCCTGCTCTAGGACAGAGTTTGAACACAATAAGGTTCACAGGTTAAATCTTCCTTTACTTGGGCTCCAATTCAAAGTACAATAAATTTTCCCTAAAATGTCAATGTATTATTTGGCCACTACAGCTTACATTCAGACTATCTTATATCAAAATCAAAATTTGCCTTCAAAGTCATGTTTTTTTATGGCAGCAGCTTTGAAGTAGAGGAAAGAGCATTGGACTTGGAGTCAGAAGACTTGGGTCTGAGTCCCGACTCTGCCACTCATTAGCCATGTGGCATTGGAAGAGCCATTTAGCCTCTCTGGGCCTCCATTTTTTTCATTTATATAATGGACATAACTAACCTTATAGAACTGTTGAGATAGAGATAATAGATGCCAAGGTACTTTTTAAATTGTAAAATATTATGCAAACTAAAGAAATCATTAGGTTTTACTTCTTAGAAGTGACAAATATCTTTCTATAGAAATACAATTTCCAGAACTCTGGTTTATAACTAATGTTAAAGATACACCTATAGTTAAAAACATACCTATATAGTTAAAAACAGGTATAAAACAGACTCTTTCCCTACCTTCGAAGTTCCATTGCTCGCCGCAATCTTTCAAAACGAACTAAATGTTCTCTCAACCTTTGTTCCTTCATCTTTTCAAAAGGCAAGATGTCTTTCCTCCTGTAGTCTTTGTCCCTTTTTTTATCTAAGCTAGCCCTCTCCTTTTCCATGCTTCTTCCATGAATCTACAGGGAAATAAAAAATTGTTAACAGGACTAGAAGTTAAAATAATTCTCTTTTCAAGTTAAGCTGGTAATTTAAAAAGCTTAAATGAATAATGACATTCCCCTTTTCTTAGGTTTTCTATCATGGACACATGCAAAATGGTTAGAGATAACTGAATTATCTTCTTTTGGAAACAGGCAAAATAGTATACAACATCCCTATCAGGGACTTACTTTCTCATATCTTCCTCTTCTTGATGGCCTACAATGATCGCCTTTAGTTTGGTCTAGTATCACCATATGTCCTGGACTCTTTGAACCTAAGAGAAAAAAAATTAGATAAGCAAATGTCTAAAACTATTCCCATCAAAAAGAAAATATAATGTAAGTATGCTGAATTCTTAAGACAACCAAATATTTACAAACCAATACATGGTATAAAAAACTTATTCTATGAGAAATATAAAGAGTTATTAAAACTTGATCCCCTAATGTAAATGCTTTCAAAGATACCAAAAGATCAATTCTTCTATTCTTCTATTCTTCAATAATTCTTCTGTTATTCAATGACCATTTTCAGTCAGCCCAGATTTAACAGTAAATGGGCTTAGGTGGAAGAAGACAGCTGTTTCCCCAGTCCTATCAGATCTCATTTTCGACCACAGTGACATCTAACAACAAAGTTTAAATATTTATCTAGATTGTATTCTCAAGTTTCCCCTTTCACTGTAAAAATTAAGCTGTAGGATGCATTAGAAATGGACTGAGAAGAAAGACACATAGCATACTTATTCGTTTCTTTTCTTCACTTTTTTTAATCGATTCTGAAGTCTGGCCACTTGATCCATTATCATTCTTCTCATCTTTACCTTCTATTTTCTTAGTATCCTTGCCTTCTTTTTTTTCAGTTTTCTCAGACAACCTTTTCTCTTCTTTTTTGACCGAGGCTTGTGTCCTGACGATACCACCCCACACAAGAAAACAGCAAAATGAGAACTACTTCATCAATGTACCAAAAAGTCTATAGGCTAATTGACAAAATAAATCCTTACTTGCTACTTCTATCACTCATATTTTTTTTGTCTCCAGAACTTCTTGAACTACTCTTTTCATCAATTTCTTTCTTTAGTTCTTTCTTAGAAGGATCACCTTTAACCTGAAAAGTTTAAACAGGAAGAAAAAAAATATTAATTTTATTTTTTTTTCTGGAGTGCATGGGCTCTCTAGTTGAGATTCGTAGGCCCAGTAGTTGCAGCTTAGCTGCCCTGAGGCATGTGGAATCCTAGTTCCCAACCAGGGGTCAAACCCACATCCCATGCACTGGAAGGCGGAGTCTCCACCAGGGAAGTCCCAAATATGTAAGTTTTAAAGTTACATTTTTATGTTTGTAACAAGTATGTGGACGGTAAAAAAAAAAAAGGAAAACAGAAGGAAAATAATTAAAATGAATATATAAAAATAAAAGTCATTCCCAATTCTACTCCTTACTAGTGTAATACTGTTAAATTGAGAATTACTATCCTTCAGTTAAGCAAGCTTACTTTTTCAACAGAAATTAGCTGTCCATGCAGCTCAGTGCGATGAAGATGTGCAATACATCTGGACACCTCTGTGCTTGAAGACATAGTTACAATGCCATAGCACTTGGCCCCAGGACTTCGAGCATTTGTGACTACCTTTGCACTCAGAACCTATAAAAATGAGATTATCCTTTAGTTTTACAGTTTCACATACATTTCTAAGATAAAACTTCAGAATGCAGACTATTCAAATTAAAGGATATGTTCAGGATGTATAAATTGAGGACAATATATATTATTGTTTCATATTCTGGCACTCACCCACTACCTTGCCTATAATATTCAGGGGAACAATTTAAAATGTTAAAAATCAATATAACCTACTTTTTTACTTTTCTTTTTTTTTAAATACATTGCCAAAACACAGTCAGTCACATCAAGGAAGTAATGGCACAATTAACAAAAGCAAAGAAACAATATTTTCAATTAGATTTGGACCAAATTAATAGGGCCTTCCTATCAAAGGCCCATCCCTAGTCTCTTAAAGATATTAAAACGAAAAGGGTCTGGGTAAGTGTTAACACTCTTCTATAATGAGTCTCTCAAAAATAGTCTAATAGTCTCCCACACATGAAAAAGCAGCCTTAAAAATATACTCCACAAAACACACTCTAAAAAGACATATTTTCCATTTATGTACTTTTAAAATGTATACTAATATAAAAGTGACAAATACTTCAGCTCAATAAAATGAACAGCTAAGAGAGACAAGGCAGGGATGGTTGAGTGAGAAGAAAAATGGGAAAGAACAATCTAGTGCTGAACAAATAGGAACACAGACACAATGTCAGGAAGAGGAACAGAGGGAATCTGGTGTGAGTAGCTGGAAACTTATCAGCTTGTATCTCAACTCTGGGAAAGCATGACTTGCCCCAACAGCAATTTCATGTTATAAGTACAAGGTTTCCTTATATAGTTTTAGCCCTAATTAAATTGCTGGAAACAGAATCAAAAATATACCACAAACTGATCATGGGACCACAATTCTCAGTGTTTTGTATCTGACATCTACACAGAATCCTTACTGTGTAGGCAATTCTCCAATTAGAAGGAAAAAAAACAATTTCTAAAATCAACAGGATAGATTTTTATAACATTCATTAATGGCTATTTACTGATATTGGTGGTCATTAATTAAATAAACATTTGAAAGCCTATCATGTGCATACAAAGTATAGTAGTTAAGACCCCTGTTATCAAACAGTTGACAGCAGAGGAGGTTACATATATGATGCATACTGAAAACTACAATGTAAAGAGAAAATAGTGAGTGCCCTAAGGGATGCAGATCAACTACAATTTAATTCAACAGCTATTAATTGAATATTCAATTAATTTAATTATCAACTAGTTTTCTTTTTCATTAGGTCTCCCCTTATATGCCAGAAAAACTTCTGATCAACCAATCATAGTAAAGCCTCCTTTTCTGCTCTCTAAACCCTGCACTCTTCCTTCACAGCACATATCAAAACTTCTGATTAAGTCCATTTTACCAGTTTTACATTCTTCTGCACCACTGTACTAGAGTCTGTATAATAAAAGGGACCACATTAGTTTTGGGGTTCCACCCCATATTCTATATCCCAGTGCTTCTATTTTTCAGATGACCAGATCAGCCTCAGCAATTTTAGGTCCAAGATAAATCATGATGAATGTGATGAAACAAACTCAGTCCTTCCTTGGCTTTAATGGGCTCAAAAAAATGAACTTTTAATACAAAGATTCCCAGGGCTCAGTGAGATTATATGATATAGTAAAACTCATGATTACCACAGAACTAAATAATTATGCCTATAACAGTCCTGAGAGAGACAAGAAATTAGATTTTATATGTATTGTTTTGAATACCACCTCTGTTTAAAATGGACATAGAAATATGGATAAAAAGATAAAAAGAATGTACCTTTCCATATTTGCCAAAGAGGTTCTTCAAATCAGCAGCTTTGGTATTAGAGGAAAGTCCACTAACCCAGATATTTTTAGTTGAGCTTCCACTGCTACCACTAGCACTAATTGTACTTCCTAGAATAGATTTAATATCAGAAGTTTAAGTTTCTCAATTGGAAATTTTTTAAACAAAATTATTAGGGCTATAAACTTCCAAAATTATAAAACCCTCTAATTTTGACAGCATGACTTCACTACAGCAAAATCCTACACATCTACTATAACTAAAATTGAACACAATAACATAACACAAACATGTCTGAATTTGTACATTTTCTACTGCAAGAGTTTTAAGACAAAGTGGGTAAAAAAATCAATTATATGTCTTGGACTTCTGTTGTTTAAATTCATTCATTTATGTTCAACCACCGCACTATATTCAAGAAACCAGGAAGCAGCGGTATAGGAACGCACAGACTGCTTAATTACCTACACCTGTCGTGGGCTTTCGCTCCTGAGACATTGAGAGCACAAACAGAAAAGTCAAACAAAGGGATAAACTGTTTTCAAAAATTTAAATGTTTAGTAACAAAGACTAGCCACAGTTCATCTTCATTTTGTATTAGAGAAAGGGTAAGAGAAAGTGGAAATTACATGCAACTAGAAAACTCTGGATTTAAAAAAAAAAGTCTTCTAAAGCAAATCAGTTACAAAGATCAGAGACCCCAAAATTCTTTAGAAAAGGTAAATGGTTATATGAACTATTTCTGCACTATTTCCATACACAAATTATTGTTTCATACAGATAAATGCCATTTCTTAAAACACATTCCTGGTCAGTCACCCTTCAGTATTTTACTTCCAATGTGCTATTATAAAAAAGGAATTTTCATTTCATTATTTGGAAAACAATTCTTACCCACTTTAAGAGAAACAGTATCTAAGCAATAAAAGTAACAATTTTTATAATTTCACGGTATCAAATATAGAAAGAGTAAAATGTTTAATGCTTTAAAAACTACAAGCCACAAGTTTTAAAGAACTTCTATCAGTGTACTTATGAGAAGACAACACACATCTAACTCAAATATTTTAACTATTAATGACTACTGCATTTCTGTTCTTAACAAACATAATTATCAAAGGAAATGTTTTATCTTATGAAATGTTAACCAGAAGTTCGTGTATCTTTTATATTTTACCAGGAACACCTGGGCCCACATACTCCTCTTAACTTGAGAAAAAAAATTTTAATGATAGGAAGTTAATATTTAATTAAGACTACACTAAGCTTCTAAATTTAAAGGATAATATTTAATAAATTTATTATATCTTATCCATTAACCAAAACTGTAAGGGATATAGGTAATGCAATTAATTGTCAATTACTAAGTCAATCACTAAAATTTCTAATTATTAAACTATGCCAACAAAATATACTAAAAAAAGGTAAGGGACACATAACATTCCTTTTTTAGGCACTCAAGAGGCATTTTCGATTCTGTAGTACCCAAATGGCATTATTCTTCCCTTAGAATGCTTTTTTAAAACACTAGAAATATTTTTCACGTATACAGCACATAATAAGATGAAACTAAAGCACGTGACCAGGAGATAAGCAGAGACTTCCCAGTAACAAAAGACTAATCAAATAATGCACCTTTAAACTTACAAAATTTAAAAATAAAACTACTTTTCTACCTAAAACTCTCATCAATGCAAAGTAAGTCAATTAGGAAGTAAATTCTGAAGAATTAAAATCCTATAAACTGGCTATATTAACAGTTGTGTGCCCTGATTTAAAGAATCAAAAAAGTAAAACCAAATGTCAAGGCTAACTTGCTTTCAGCTCCACAAATACTATTTATATCATATCTCCTACTAGCCAGAACAAGAAAAAGATTGTGGTAGTGTGTGGGGGTTACAAGTGATAATTAAAGGTGAAATACTTCAGAAATTTTAAGAAATGAAATGTCTATTATATGAATATTCAATACAGATACTTAAAACACAATGTAAAAAATACATAGCAAATATATTTGACTCAAATTCATACCAGTTTATAAATTAAATAATTAAGAAAGTAATGCTTCAATCACACTTCAGAATTTGCTGTAATCTAACTCCACTGTTCACACAAAAGCCACCAAAAAATTTACTATGTCAGTTTTTAAGGACTAATTGTCAAAAGAAACCCTAGACAATTACTACTTTTTAAAGAAAACATTCAAAGTATCACTGAAATAAGCAGGAAAAAATACATTACCTTTGTCATCTTTGGATGATGTCTTGCTGTCTTTAGATTCCTTTGAAGAGCTACAGAAGCAAATCACCAGAAGAAAATTGAAAACAAAAAAGCAAAAACAGAAAGAACAAAAAGAACAAAAATCGAACAGCTTGATATTGACTATATTTCAAACCAGTGCTATCCATACAAATTAACAATTCCAAAAGCCTAGATTAGGTTATTTGAACAAATGATTCCCTTAGGATTCTTGCACTGATTTTCCCCAAGATTCCTGAAGATCTAGATTTTCTGACAATTCTATTCAGTGGATATATGGCCATCTTCTCCAGATTTCAGGACTGGGACTTGACTTCATTTGTGTTCTTAGGACTGATAGTTGTTCATTAACCATCATCACAAGGATTTTTAAAAATGAAACACAAAAAAATTGTCAATTTGAAAAAAAAAAAACAAAAAAAACCAAATATATGCTGACAATTCGACAATGCAATCAGTAGGACACACTGCATATTACGAAGATCTTGAAATTTTTTTTTTAAAGTAACTTATGACGGTCAAAAATATTATAGGCAGGATCATAAGTACTAATTACTGTACATGGTCTTGAAGCCACCCCCTTAATGTAGAGTGATCTTATTGAATGCTGGAATTCAGTATCGTAAAGAACTGACATAGAAAAACAAACCTCTTTGCTTGACCAGAGGCCCCAGTAGACGAGGGCCCTTTCTTCAAAGTATCCTTTTCTTTGTCTCCAGATTCTGCTTTCTTAGAACCTTCTCTGGCTTCCTTCTCGACAGGATCACCCTTCACGCAGTCTTCCTTCTTACCATCTTTATGGTTCGCATTCATCTCATAATCCTTGCTTTCCTTCTCCGGGCTCTGTGCAATGACGTCCTGCCCATCTTTTGGCTTACTTGCTTCAGAATCTGTAATTTTCACATTTTTACCTGTTTCTAGGAGGTCATCACCATCAAAATCCAGAGTGATGGCATCTTCAGCCTGGATTGTAACCGAGATGTTGTCATCCTCAGCTTCTTTCACAGTCGCATTAGCTTCCATCTCTTCATGAGCTGTGTGATCAGCCTCAGCTAGGTTCCCTTCTGAAGGAAGAGGTTTAGATACTTCTTGTGTACCATCACCAGAACCTGCTATATCTAAGAGGATTTAACAGGAATAAATATGGCAAAACAAGAAGTTTAAACAATTTTCATATTCATAAGCTAGAATAGGACCTAGAAAATATAAACCCAGTTATTAGCACTGATGGAAGGTTAGGAAGAAAAACACAAGGGTATTAACTAACATAAACAATCCTTTACCCAGGATCACTTATTCTTCATGGAAAAAATGATCTCTAAATACAAATACCAAACAATAAAAGTGAGGAGAGAGTTCCATCCTGAGGATACCAGCTCTTCATTTCTGGTTATAAGTTAATGGCATATGGAAGGTGTTTTTCCTCCATGAGAGAGAGACAAATGAGCAGAGTTGTTATTCAATGTTCAAATTATCTTGGGATTTAACCCTTGTGACCTTCAGAACTCCCATGGTGACGTCTTGAAAGGTCACAGTCTGAGGATACCAATCAGTCTTCAAAGTATTCAGGGCCTCATCTTTTTCACTCTTCTTCTTCTTGTGTAGTCCGAAAACTGCTACAAGAGGCTCCAAAGATGGCCTGCTCCATAATGTTTAAGAAAGTGGTCATTTCCAGGCTTCATCCTGTCCAGTCAGTCCTGCAATTACCATTTTCAAAGACGTCTTGCATTCACCCAAAAGCGAAAGGCCTCGAGCATCTGAGATTTTCAGTCGGTAGCTTTGCTTCATTCATTGCTTCTAGGTTTTTTATTCTGCCTGTTCCATGTCCTTTCTAGTCCAAAGTAGGAGGATCCTTGGACATCCTTCCAAGAGCTCTTCTATAACCTCAGACCAACCACATATATTGCTACTGATGTCCCTGTAATTGTATTGGATAAGATAGGTCTCCAGAACTACTGAAACTATCAGAAGACTGTACAAAATTTCTCCAAGCAGCAAACAAAAAGTCAGTCTCCTGGTCACCCAACAATTTTAGAACTAGTTATAAAATTAATTATCCATTCCATACTAGGATTACCAGTAAGCACGTATGAGTTACTGCAGTGCCAGTCTTAAGGATAATATCAACTTACCGTATGCTAGAAGTTGGTTTTAAAAATAAAACTTAAATTAGGTTAAACAAAAATGGCATTGTCCACCACAGTAACTGATATGTACCATTAAGTTAGAACATGTCTTCAAAGTGTTAAAAAGAAAATTAAACCAATTAAAAAATAAAATCAAGGTGCTGACTTAACTCACTAAATTGATAAATTTGAAAATAAACTCATTTCAAAAATAAGATTTTGAATAAGGAATGCTTTATTTTCACAGTTTACTGTTTTTCTAAATGTCACCAATTTTTAAACTCTACTTAGCATCAAACATACCTTTCTCATTTTCTTCTTCCTCAGCATCCTGAAAGTCAAAGAATAATCAAATGTAAAATGAATTCATTTAAAACTGGATTTCAGTAACAGTACAAGATCTATCAAGTTAAATTGTAGAGTAATATTAATTAGAGACACCTATTACTAACAAACACAAGATATTCCAATCAGAACCAAAACACAAAGAAATGTAGCATATGTCTAATATACATGACTTAGACAAGAAAACAGGCAAATGTATCAACAGTTATATCAACAATAAACTGGAATATTTAGTTTCACTACTCAAAGCTGGTTTTAATTACCCAAATCTTACTCATATCAAAAAGTTGCTAGGAATTCCCTGCCAGGCCGGGGTTCAATCTCTGGTCTAGGAACCAAGATTCCACAAGCCATGGGGCATGGCCAAAAAAAAAAAAAGAGAGAGAGAGATGCAAAAAGCCACCAATAAAAAGCCTGCTGTGATTATTCCGCATGACTCCGTTCGAAAGCAATTTTAGGACATACTATTCAAAATGTACCAGAAAATATAACACGAAGACATACTTTTTCAAGGGCTGAAATGCATATTAATAAACTAAGAACATTCCCCATTTAGGCATCTCAGAAGTAAGAAGAATGACAAGAGTAGTTTCAAATTCTTCATTCCTTTCTATCTGTTAACAGTGAATTCATATACTGTTTCATATATACACTGGTGGTCAGCCACTTTAAAAACAGTATTTGTGCTACAAGTAATCAAAACAAGTTAATAATTTTATTAAATTACTGATTTTAATTTTAAATATGTGCTATTTTAATTTTTATATATGTGACATCATGTAATCTAAAATTAAGCACGTAATGGCTTGAAAACAGGAATATCACAAGGAAGAAACTATTAACACCAAGCAAAATTCTGCAAAAATGACTGAAATTATAACAAGATAGAAACAACATTTCCCAAAATTAAAGATCATAACAAATATACATAGAATTCAGGTATGTTTTAACTTACAACTTTTAAAATAAAAGCTGAGTATAAGTAGATCATATTTAGTCAAGGTGGTGTGAAGCTACCAAATGCAAAGCCTTACAGTAGTGATTCTCAAACTTTGATTTAGTATCAGAATCTCCTGGAGTGACTGTTAAAACAGACTGCTGAGCACCAACCCCACAGTTTCCGATTTAAGACTGGAGTAGAGCCTGGAAATTTGCATCTCTGCAAGTTTTAGTGATGCTGATGCTTTTGGTCCAGAGACTACAAATTAAGAACTATGCCTGAGAGTGACAGCCTAGCAGTGAAATTAGACTTAGGGCAAAATTTAACTGTAAACAAAATTTTAAATGCCATATGTATCTCCTAACACAATTTTAGGTTCATGTAAGTCCAGATTTCTTAAATATAACACATATTTTATCATACGCTCAGTTACATTTGGATAACAAACATATTTCTAAGAAATCATTTAAAATAATTTTTCAACTTCAAGTTGACATATATGTGCCCCATTTAAGGAAAGACCAATTGTTTTACAAACTAAAGTAATATGAAGGAAACTGAAAGCACTGAAACAATTAAGCCACAAGCTTAGTATGTAGACTAGTACAAAAGAAGATTACTAATTGGTAGCAATGTGACTCCTATTGTATATGTCCATTATACTGTGCTCTAATAATCTCCTAATTGTTATACTGGAATTTAGTTTTAATCATTATATTTCTATTGTGCAACATTTGGAAAGGAAAGAAAAATGATTTGACAGGGTGGACTGGCAGGCAGTGGCAGCAAAGAAAGGATGAGTTATGCTGGAATTACTGAGAAGATCTTTTTCTCCCAAATTCTCTTTTAGTTTAGTAATTTATCTTAAAGGGATAAATAAACTGGAATATCTTCACTTTTACTTAAAAGAAGAACAAAAGAACTTAAAGAATGTAACTTGCTTCTTCATCTACTTGTAATTAAACAGCACACCACTTCTAAGTTATTCTTTTAGAGATTCAGTATCAATAAGATTCAAGAAAAAAAAGAAATAGTCAAAGTATTTGCTATTTTAAAAACAAAATGTTTTTAAATACTGTGATGTAAAAAACAAAATCTTTCTGCTGTACTTTCTGACAAGTAGAAATGTTATTTCTAGCTGCTAAAACCATCAGTAAGGTTTGCCTTACTTTTGCTGATTTTTAGATATCTATCCTAATCACTCAACAGGTCTTCTGAAGGGTTTCGTAACTTTAGTTTCTAAACGAATGGTAACACTAACCTTATTACATACATTTAAATGCCCCAAGGAAAAGAATCTGAGCCAATTTCTAGAAAACAAACTGATTACAATGGGGATGGAGCGCAAAAACAACTAGGGTTAGTAGAAAAGATGAGCCACACATCAGTGCATATTTGCATTATATTTCTATGTGTAATAAACATAGAACTACTAAGGTTAAATCACTTCTTGCAATAAAAAAACAAACCAAGAATACTGGGAAAATTCCCTGAATATGCACAGACATGATATGTGCCTTATTTCAAAATAATCTTCCTCCACTGAAAACATGTTTTTTCAGAATGAGGAATATGGTAAATAAGTAACCACCATGAAAAAGCATCCTTTTAATTAACTACTTTTTTAGTTTATCTTGAAAAAATATAATATTTCACATATGAAAATGAAGCAAACGCTTTATAATGTTCATGTTGTTTATCTTTGTAATGGGATTTACAACCCTTAAGTGCCAAAAATCATACAGGGGCGTATAGTTCAGAGGTAGAGCATTTGAATGCAAAAATCATACAGAAAGCTTCTCTATTTTTATTTCATTCTAGGAACAGCAATGACTAATGATAAAGACAAACCTAGGAGTTACTTTCAGTTAACAGAGTGTTAACTTTCTACCCATTCTAGTACCTTTCCCAAAGGTTAATCTTGCGATACATGTACAAGTGCTAAGTAAGAAGACGTATTCTGGAAGGCCTCCTCTCCCTTGACTTGTACATAAACACTGTATTCAGTCTCACTAATTTACAATAAACTGTCAAAATAACCCTAAACCACCAATTGCCTATTACCTTCCTGGAAATATGCTGAAGACCATAGGAAAGAAGAAGTACTGGCACATAATAAGTACTTAATAAATATTTGTTGAATGAGTTTACTGAATAAATGTACTGTAAGACACTGCTGTTTTTAAGTGGAGGGACTTAACTAACTGCTCATTTTATGTAGGCAGAGGGTTTAACTGCAGCACTGTGTAAGTACAATGGAATTCAGAAAACATTTACTAATGCAGAGTTACTTGTGAAAAGAATACAGACTAGGCACCAAGATATGTAGGTATTTATTCTATCTTTACCACTGAAACAGTTTTACTCTGTGATATTGTGATCTTCCTGGGTCAATAACATCCCCTGGAGAAAGAAACGGCAATCCACTCCAGTATTCTCATCTGGGAAATCCCATGGACAGAGGAGCGTGGTGAGCTATAGACCATGCGGTCGCAGAGAGTCAGACTGAGCGACTAGACAACAACACTGTCATCTACCTAGGTGAACTTTACCTATAAATTAGAGATAACATATGACCTAAATAGGATATACAGGATTATTTAACACAGTGGGTGTAAAAAGTTCTCTGTAAACAGTAAAACACTATGTAAGGGAAAGCTTTATGGAAGAGACAGAGATAAATCTGGCTTTGAGAGTTACACAGACTTCATATGGCAAAAAAGGGAAGGTACTTCAAGTTGATGAAACATTGGGGCAAAGGCAAATAGAAAAAATAATACATGATGCACTCATAGAACATTGACAAGACTGAAACTAGAGGAAATTTTTAAGAATTAAAGCATTACCGCAGTAAGACTTACAATGTTCATTTTACAGACACAGAAATGGACTAAGAGAACACACTTTGAAGTCACAATATTTTAAGTAACTAACAGAAGTAGAATGTGAACCAAATTCTACCTGTTTAAAAGCTAAAGCTCTAAGCTTCAAGTCAAAGCCTGAAGACTGGCTTTAAATGAATAGAATACCTATATAAATGCACTTGCCTATTTACTTAATTTTTAAAGACAAGGAATAAAACAATTAATCCTGAATTTTAAAAAATTCACCAATAAGGGGATGGGTAAAGGGGACTTTTTTGAATGTATCCTTTCTTAGATTTGACTTTGGAATCATGTAAATATTTTTAAAAATTATAAAACTTAAATATCTAACTATTTTGAAATAATTATAGATTCACAAGATGTTACAGATTAAAATTTAAAAAACTATATTGAACCTAAATATGTATTAGTTGATGATCATATAGAAAACTAATCTAAAACACACTGATTTGTTCATTCCTAGAGGGTATATCCTTTTAAGAGAGAGAACTTGAGTGGAAAAAACCTTACTTTCAGAAATCACACTGGTGATGGTGTTGTATTATCATCCTAGGACTACTGTACATATACTGTGAGATAAAGGAAATAATTAACTTAGAAGTATCCCTTATGAACTCAAAATCTATTTTATCTTAAAAGTAAGAAACCAACAAAAACAAATAAAAAACACATTCTTTAGCACTGTACATTGAAAAGGTCTAGAAAATACGAACAACCCAGAGGCAATGAACACCCCACTCCTACCATCAAGATTACTGTCTCAAAATACCATTTACCACTAAAAGGAAGAAGTGGCTAATTACAGGTCCAGAGCAGGAAACAGAAATCTGAACCAGACAGCAAGGAAGTAAAGACTACTTGGATCACGTTGAAAGGATTAAAGAGACAACCTGAAGAGACTCTCACTGGCTACAGACAGGACAGTCTGAGCATTAATAAGGATAGTAACTACAATGGCTTGAAATACACTAAAAATATTTAAATCCATGAGTTCAAAATGAAACAGAGGGACAAAAAGAAAAAAAAAATCAGTCATAATCAGTCTGATAGTGAAAATTGGTAAATAAAGGAAAAATAATCAAACATATATCCTGGCTTTTCTTTGTAAATGATACCACAAGGTAACCAAATAATAGATGAGAAGGTTTTTTCCCAAGGAACATTCCAGCTAATAAATAAAGAAAATAAAAGAATACCACCACTTTGATTCATTAAATCAGTGCAGTACAGATCATCAATGACTGGTACCATCACCAAAAAGATACAGTCAGACATTATGTGTATCCAAATAGAATACAACACTACCTATGAATTAGTTGTATCTCTTAGGGGGATAGGGATAGGGGTGTCGGAATCAGATAGCAAGCCTCAGGATCCTATAAACAACAACTTAAAGGAAAAATACTAAACAGAGAAACATGTTGACTAAATTCACAGGAACATAATCAGCAAAATACAGACGTTGGAAGCTCTATGAATGACAGGGGTGTCAAACTATGTAAGATGCTCTTTCTGTAGCTATTTTTATTGAAATAGCCATGTCCATTCATTTACCTAATGCCTGTAAGCTGCTTTTACACTTAGTGGCAGAGCTGAATAGTTGTAACAAGTCGCTCAGTCGTGTCTGACTCTTTGCAACCCCATGGACTGTAGCCTCTTTGCAACCCCATGGACTGTAGCCTAACGAGGTTCCTCCGTCCATGGGATTTTCCAGGTAAGAATACTGGAGTGGGTTGCCATTTCCTTCTCCAGGAGATCTTCCCGACCAAAGGATTGAACCCAGGTCTCCTGCATTGAAGGCAGATGCTTTACCATCTGAGCCACCAGGGAAGATCCCAGGCCCACACAGCTAACATATTTTCCACCTAGCCTTTAATGAAAAACTTTGCCACCTCTTGCTCTAAAAGATAAACAACTCAATTTCTTTAACAAATAAAGTGGAGGGGGGAGGAGATGAACAGAAAACCTATAGATTGAAAGAGGCCTAAAAGACATTTCAATCAATCACAATATCTCGATCTTATCTGCATCACACAAATAAAGATTCAAATAAAACTTTCTTAAAAAAAAAAAAGGATAACTGAGCATTTGAAGATATTTTTTAAAAATCATATATTAGGAATAAAATAATGTAAAAAATAAAATAGCTCTCTTTCAGAGATATACACTGGATTTTTAAGGCAAAATATGTCTGGAATTTGTTTAAAAATAGTGTAGAAAAGAAAAAGTGAATGGAGGAATAGATGAAACAATACTGCCCTTGAACTGCTAAAGCAGAAGCTGTGTAACTGGTATACTCTGTGCAGTATTCCTTAACATGCACAATAAGACAAGACATTCATTAGTCATGCTTAGAAGCATCAAAATCATGATGAAATGGAGTTATGTTCATATATATTTCTACATATTTCACCATACATCATTAAGGAAGAGGAAAAAAGGTCATTTTACTTCTTTGAAGATGTAACCTCCCTGACACAATAAGCAAAACCTGCCCTTTGATAAAAAGTAAATAAAGGTTCTTTCACTCTCATGATGGAATAGGAGAGCAAGGCCAAATCTAGCCCACAAAAATTTGTAAAAATTAAAAAAGGCACTCATTCCTTAAGATACTTCTGTTAGATTTTTATAATACATACATTATCTATTATGAGAATGGGGACATTCAGATGTAATCCTTCACACATTCCAACTTGTGCAACGGAAGGAGAGGCCTTTGATGAAAATTTTAAAACCTTTTGCCAATGAATATGAAGAGTTCAACTCTACCTTTTTGCAAATTAGTAATATCCAGAAAAGGTACTTCTCCAATTTGGGAGTTAATCTTCCTCATCTATTTTTTATCATTCAAAAATGAACATACCTGAGGATAGTATGGGGGGAAGTCTACAGACTTTCACTGTCCTAACATTTCCTTCCTGAATATTCCAAACTACCAAAAACATTTCCCCCAGAAATGCAATTTCTCCCATTACAATGAACACAGAGAACCAATATACAGCTTCACCAGCATTCCAAATGTAAGAGAGCTGGGGTAAAGAAGGAGTGACCAGAGGCAATCAGCTAAGCAGGCTATGAATATACACCGCATTATATACCCTTGCAGTAAATATTACAGTGAGGAAACAGCACACCTGATCACTATTTTTCCTAAATCTAGTAAACAGAGGGAATGGGAACCCCTATCTCTATTTGAAAGTATGCTATTTAAAGAGGGTACATGAACAAGGTACTCTTGGGTACACAAATGGGAAAAAGACAAAGGCTAATTTTTAATACAGAAATTGAGCTATAAATGTCTGTTTATAGCATCTGTACATCATGCTTTAAAATGTACACTATGCATATCACATAGACCAAAAACAAAATCTAATACACAACAGAAATCATTTTCTACACATACACACACACCCACATGTATACACATATCCCAAGTAAATTACTTAAAACAGATTTTTATCATTCTTATACTATATTTATCATAGGGGTGTTAAATTAACAAAATTTTAAAGCTTTAAAAGGCTATTAGTACTTTTAAATGATTTATTTCATACCAAAGTGACCACAAAAAAAAAAAAAATCAAGGAGTGTGAAGGCTTCCCAAAAAACTGATAACTAGACTTATGTATTAGAAAAAGGATAGACTTTTTATTTTTGAGAATGGTAGGAACCTTATTTTAATAACTTCCAATTATCTCCACAGCAAGAAAAATTTCAACCACCAATTTAAAGTATTTTGTATATACCATGTAACTCAGTATTATATTAAGCCCTTCCACCCAACAATATCATATTCATAGGACTAAATGTAAACTTACTTGGGCTGTTAGAAAGGTATCATCTTCACCTTCTTGAGCTTCAATTTCCTAAGTAAAAGGGTATACAATAGCTTTGCTTTACAAAATATCTGGGTAACACGAGAATGCTTTTATGCTACACCCGATTATCACTTGCCTCATGTTCTGTGCAGTGTCTATGGATACCATGGGTATTAAGCCAATGCTTAATAATTCAGACTATATTTTTATGCCAACATAAAAGCTTAGTCACACTGATAAAAGAATTAGAAACCAAAAAAAGAATTAGAAACAAGTCTTTCATGAGCCCTTCATTTATTGAGCTAGGTAGAACATAGGGTTCTAAGCATAAATACTGACCCCCTATTCCACTGATTTTCTTAAGTAGTACTAACATGCTTCAAAGCAGGACAAATGGTCTATTTCATTCAAAGTAAAGATTTAAAAATTATATCTTTAAAGCTTTTAAGTTAAACTTTCTTAAGTAATTTCCCCACCCTTGATAATAACCAAATAAATGCAAATTAATGTTTTTACATCTACTAAAGTGGGGAAAAAAAACTTACTATCTGGTAATGTTGGCAAGGTCAGTGTTAAATTGGTACACTCTTTCATAGTGGGATAGTAAACAACTTAAAACTTAAATATCCCAAATTAAAAGAGTAGCTATTGGACACCCAGAAAACAGTCTAGTAAATTACGATGTAATGTATGAATTTTGAAGTCATTATATATTATGTGAAAATATATAGACTAAATAGCAATTTGTAACATGATAACTACTAGGTAGAAACATATACATGTGTGGAAAATAATAAGCAAAAATTGAAAGGTCATCTTAGATTGCAGGATTCTGAGTGATTTATAAGTAACTTTAAATATGTATTTTTTGAAAGTTCTGTGACTTCCACATTGAACTAGAAAAATACTTTTTTATTATTTAGTACTTAGTTTAACTGTATCACGTTTTAAAAAAACTGGCTAAAGACCTGACTTTCGATGTCCTCTTTTTCTATATCTTCTACTGCTTCTGCCTCTATTAATTCATGGGCTGTCTTGTTCTCTTCTGCAGAAAGCAACTCCTTGGAATGCACGTTTTCTTCTTCATTTTCACCAAATTCTTCAGAGTCCTTCAGTTCGTCATTTCCATCTTGTTCATGTGCCTCTTGATTCTCCAATTCACAGTCCTTTTAATGGTAAGAAAATTTGATACAATTCGAGGCAAAGTACTGCAGGCTATCCACCAAACCTTTTTGTAATTTACATCTCTAACTGCTTTCACTTCTATCATATTTTGACATTACTCCCAAAGTCAAAGTTCAATAATTTTATATTACATACTAACTGTGCCTTTAAAATCAGAGGGGGGTCTAATACCAAGGTCATTATACTGTGCATCTGAGTTCCCAAATCACTTACACTGAAATAAATATATGCTAATTGGATTGCTCTCAAGTTCCAGTTATAATATTTACCAAGTCACATCCTATGAGCTTTCCTATAAGACATGGCTTCAAAGAAATGACTTTTTTCTACACGCCACAGTTTGGCTTACCTTCAAAGACTGTGGACATCTTATACGTGATAATATAAACTTTATTTCTAATTTATAATAAGGAATCCCAACTGTTACACCAATGTCTGTTCTTACAAATATGCAAATAACTAATCAGTTTTGAAATCTACCACCATGCCACAAAGCCAATTAAACAGGGGAACATAGATTAGGATTCTCTCTGTGAAGCAAAGAATATTGGTTAGCCTCTTAAAGTTTATGGATATAAGGGTACCTCAGTAGAAATAAAGAAAGGCAACAATCAGCCTAGTTCCCTCTCTCATTAACTGCAGACAAAGGGTTAAAAGCAATGGACATTCTTCCTCCTTTCCTACTCTCATGGTGAGATTTAAAGGAGTTAAACAACAGATTTAAAGGTTTCTGGGTTAAAAGGGGAAAAGTGTAGGGGTATAACTATTAATTATTCATAGAGGAACTGCAATGAGGGACTAGAAATTTCTGGGAAGGTAGGCACAGAGAAGAAACATGACTGTGTGGAATGTGCAGTGCTTGGGGAGCAGGTCATTGCTGGGACAGCAGGTCTAACCAGCTCATTATCTGCCTATGAGTGGGGGGACACTGGGAACTGACAGTGGAGGAGGTGGTTGGTTATATGATGCTACAAGAATTGGTACAGAACAAAAAACAAAACAAGGCAAGTCACTGAGGGAATTTCACCTACTTTCAAGTGACAATTTTGACTATTCTCCTTACCTACAGGTAGAAGTAATTTCTATAGTATTCACATATCTAAGCAATAGGTGATATTTACCCACCATCATCACTGTATAAATTCCAAAATTAACAACTCTGAGAAACAAGGCAAGTATATCCACTTTCTTTCTATCATATTTACCACAAATGAGGATACCTCCACAGGGAAAAAGGAATATAAAAGTAACGATACATTTAAATAGAATTTTGTAAAAGTTCTTTTGTTCTTTTAGACATTATGACCAGGTTCATTTAATAATTACAAAAAGGCATCCTTTGTGGTACATATAAGACAGCAATATTACATCTCCTCGTAACATTTTAAATGACTGAAACATTTTTGTGCACTGAAGAGCTGAAAGGAAGTTAGAAATTTGCAAACTAAAAGGGTTTTTACTAAGTCACAATGTTTTTCCAGCTTATGGATAGTTTTGACTTAATCATACACTCACTAGTGAAGACAACTAGAGAAAATGAGAGCAAAGGAATAAACCTAGTGGAAGATATACCACAAGGATAACAAAATACAAAGACTGAACACCCCTTAAAGGCTCAAAAAAAGCCGGTTACAGGCATGTAATCACCCATTTTAATGGATCCCTGAGCACATATTTCCTGAATTACCTGACTTCAGAGCTAACTCCTCAACCAAACATCTCTTTCTCTCTGTGCATGCCGTCAAAGTGCAAGATACAAAGAGTGAGGTACATGGTGCCTGTGCAGCCTGTGTGTGGGGGGAGGGTAGAGAGTTAGATGGTAGGAAATGAGTGAGTGAAGGGACATGAGCTGACTTCATGGCGGACCACACAGACATCCGAGATGTTATGGCAATATGACCTAACTGTACACAGAAAACAGAATACATGTGGTGTAAATGTATGTAATTTAAAACGAACTATGCTCATTAAATAATTTCTGCAAATGCCACACTACTTAAGACCTAATGATCAGTCAATAGATCACATTTCATTAAAATGAGAACAACAACAATAAAAACTATGATTAAAAGTAACAGTATATTGACCTGCCACAACCTCAATTAAAATTACATACTCTGTTCTCCTAGTTGGACATTCTTAAAATAAAATATATTTTAAACCAATAAAGACCTGGCTTATTTATCTTTAATGGGCAAAACACATTTCTTAATCTGATCTTCACTAAGTAGCAATATATCAGCAACTTTCTCCATTTTAAAGACTATATTAATCTGATTTCTGTATATTATTAATATATACAAAAGCTAAATGTGATGGGCAGTACCTTTTCCAGGAACTAAGGTATCAATTGTCCTGTACCTGTTCCTCTGGCCCCTATGTCTCCCCAAACAAACATTCTTTGCTTTGTCTCATTTAACTAAAGTTATTTACTATATTTCTCAACTATGAGAATTAGTAAGACTGACAATATTATTTTTCTCTATACCTATTTACCAACATATTTCAGTGTCTACTGTTAAAGCAAAATGCATGAATTCCTCATGCAAAATACTAGGCTCAAAACAGACATCTTAACCTGTGTAATTAACACTTTACCTTGACAAAAGCATCATCTTCCACAGAAGCATCTCCACTCAACTCATCTGCTTCCTGTTTTTTACCTGCGAAAGAAGGAAAATGGGCTAACAACCAATATTTTATTACTTTAAGAGCAAAAAAACATTCAGACACGTTTACCCCGAGGTATCACTCTCCACTCCCAATCATCTGACAAAGCAAATGCCAACTGCTATAAACCACCTGGCCCTAGCTGTCCCAAACCAAAAAAGAGAAGCTTTATGAACAATGTCATGCTGTTGTTGCATTTCACTGAAATAAACTGTGCAAATAATTAATCCTGCATACGAACCCATCACCTTCACTGACTTGACATGAGATCCATTTTTCTTTACACCAGTCAAATTCTCTACCTTCAATTCTCCCAGAAGTAGCATCAACTTTCAACAGTACTCTACTAACTGTATATATAACCAGACATCTGATAGCTAAATTCAAGACTCAGATCCCCCATAAAGCCTTCCCAAGTTCTTCTTGTCAACAAGCTTTCTCTAAAATAAAATTCTCACACTTGACACCTCACAATCCATGATCAGCTGATGATATACTGCCTTGTTCTGTCGGGTACCTCTTGCTCACCATTTAAAGAAATACCTTAAGTACAGTGACTGCTTTTATGCTTATTTTGTGTTTCTCCAAAGGCCTAAATATTAAGTAGTGCTTTAACATGATGACTGATTTAACTGATTTAAGACAAGTAGAAATTACTTCAGACCAAAAACTGTTAACAGCTTCCAGATAGACTACAGGCCTCCCTGACCCAACTCTCAACTTCAAAACTTTGAAAATTGGTGGTTGGAATTCTTTAAATGTTTTACACATACACACATACATTTTCCACAGATCCAAGGCTAAAAGTGCCTCACACACACACGTTTTCCACAAATCCAAGGCTAAACATGCCACACACACACAGATTTTCCACAGATCCAAGGCCAAAAGTTTGTGTTTTCAAGCAAGTCCATAAAAATCTACTTAGATAACCCATAATGTATGAGAAATGCTGTTTTAAAAAAATCACAGCTGTTAAAATTTTACTATTTTTTAAAAATTTATTTATTTTGAGATGCTAATGGATGTCTTCTCCTGAAGCCAACTAATCAACCTTTCCTTGGCCTAGAACAGGAACTGCCACATACCTATCTCAAGCTTCCATGACCCCAGAGGAGAGAGAGTTTGGCTGCGAGGTAACTCTAAAAAAAAAAGTTAGGTTAACTCCCTTTCCCATGTCTCCTCACCAGCTCCTATCTTCCATCTAATCCCAATTGGAAATCCTTTCCATGAATGAGAGATAAAAAGGGAACAAGATACTGGTTCTTCCAGATATGTGAAACGATGAAGAGTAAAGAGTTTTCTTTTATCCACTGAGGTAAAAGAGGTCTTCATATCCCTGAGGGCTTGAAACAAAAGAGAAACAAAATGTGGAACTTAGTGGCATTTGTATTTTAGAGAAAACACAAATTAGAAGTTACTACAAGGGCAATGAGGGAGATGTTCCTTCCTTAAAAAATGAAACAGTATCAGGTGAGAAAGAGCTTACTAAACTGTTCTATCACAGATCATAGTAAAAGCAAGAGAATTCCAGAAAAACATCTGCTTCTGCTTCACTGACTATGCTAAAGCCTTTGACTATGTGGATCACAATAAACTGTGGAAAATTCTTAAAGAGATGGGCATACCAGACCATCTTACCTGCCTCCTGAGAAACCTGTATGCAGGTCAAGAAGCAACAGTTAGAACTGGACATGGAACAACAGTCTGGTTCCAAATTGGGAAAGGAGTACGTCAAGGCTGCATATTGTCACCCTGGTTATTTATGCAGAGTACATCATGCGAAATGCTGGGCTGGGTGAAGCACAAGCTGGAATCAAGACTGCAGAGAGAAACATCAATAACCTCAGATATGCAGATGACACCACCCTTATGGCAGAAAGTGAAGAAGGATTAAAATAGAGCCTCTTGATGAAACTGAAAGAGGAGAGTGAAAAAGTTGGCTTAAAACTCAACATTCAGAAAACATGGTCCTATCACTTCATGGCAAATAGATGGGGAAACAATGGAAACAGTGACAGACTTTATTTTCTTGGGCTCCAAAGTCACTGCAGACGGTGACTGTAGTCATGAAATTAAAAGACACTTGCTTCTTGGGAAAAAGGCTATGACAAACCTAGACAGCATATTAAAAAGCAGAGACATTACTTTGCCGACAAAGGTCTATATAGTCAAAGCTATGGTTTTTCCACTAGTCATGTATGGATGTGAGAGCTGGACCATAAAGAAGGCTGAGTGTCAAAGAATTGATGCTTTTGAACTGTGGTTTTGGAGAAGACTCTTTAGAGTTCCTTGAACTGCAAGGAGATCAAACCAGTCAATCCTAGAAGAAATCAGTCCTGAATATTCATTGGAAGGAGTGGTGCTGAAGTTGAAACTCCAGTACTTGGCCACCTGATGCGAAGAGCCAACTCATTAGCAAAGACCCTGATGTTGGGAAAGATTGAAAACAGGAGGAGAAGGGGACGGCAGAAAATGAGATGCCTGGATGGCACCACCGAATAGATGGACGCAAGTTTGAGCAACTCTGGGAGTCTGTGATGGACAGGGAAGTCTGGCGTGCTGCAGTCCATGGAGTTTCAAAGAGCTGGACATGACTGAGGACTGAAATGAACTGAACTGATGCTAGGAAAGATTGAAGGCAGGAGAAGAAGAGGACGACAAAGGATGAGATGGTTGGATGGCATCACCAACTCAATGCACATGAGTTTGAGCATGCTCCAGGAGATGGACAGGGAAGCCTGACATGCTGTAGCCCATGGGGTTGCAAAGTCAGAAACGAATGAGTGACTGAACAACAACCACCACAATATAAAACCTTAAAGCTTTGAGAAGAAATAAGCTTTTTAAAGCTACAGGATTCCACCACCCACCCCCAACACCCACACCACCAAATAACCTATAGAGCAGAGCTTTTGAGTGATATTCCTTCAGATCATTTGCAAATACTATTTACTCTTTATAAATATAAAATGCATTACAATTTGCAAAGCACTTTAAAAAAAGTTCAGGTGATATTTTTCTAACACCCCACAGTACATAGGGCAAGTAATCACAACTTTACAAAACAGAAAATGAACCAAGGTTACACAGCCTGCCCAAGGCTAGTAAATGGCACTGTCAGACCGAGAAGCCAAGGCTTCTTCATTTCCAGGACTAAAATTCTTTCCACTTCATCTTACTATGACCTACTTAAAAGATATTATTTTAGTAAGAAGTGGTTAACTCAATGTACAGACACCATCTTTGAAATGGAAGCCCTCAGCATAACAACAAGCTACATATACTATGCACACTCCATGGCGAGTCTCACTTGCTTTCATTTACTTAAAGGAAAACTAAATTACACCACATCAACAAAAACAACAGACGCAGTCACTACCGCTGCTTAAGCAGCTTCCACAGTGCAGGCCCTAGGACACATGCTCCATATGTATCAATGCATGTCTTTTATCCTCTTAACTAGCCCCATTCTACAAAATAGTGAAAAGTTAATCAGATTACAAAGCTAGTAAGGGCAGTGCTTCAGTTTAAACCCGGCTCTACTCCACTCCTCAAAAATGACAAAAGCATTAGCTACAAGGTGCCAGCAGTTAAAAATGTCATCTCTTTTAGCATGAACAGAGGCTCCACAAGCCACATCTGTAAAATTTTAAAATGAGAGTCACAGAGATTATGTAACTTGTCCTATGACAAACAGGCAGCAAGAGGCAGAGATACAGAGAAAGGTCCAAATTGCTATCCTTTATTGTTTTTAACAATTGTATCACATGAAAGCACTGGACACAATGTGTCAGCAGCTTATAAACATAAAAACTAAAAGGACGAGATTTTTCAAACATACATTAATGAAACTAGTAATACTAACCTGACAGGCACATAATAAACTGACATTTTACACACTAATTTTTGACTGCTCTCATAATCTGTAACTGCATTTATTTACACATGCTCAATTAGCAACTATATTGTAATTTCTTCCTTTATAAAAAGTATCATCCCTCCCCCATACAAAGATAATTCACCTCTGAGACAGCTACTATGCTCATCATCCAGCCCAGAACCTACTACAGTGCTGTATAACAAGCATCATATAGGTCTTGAACGGCAATGATGCAGTTTCTAAGCTGGTCGCTAGCAGTAAACAGAGTTCAGACTTTTATTCAGCCCTCACTGTGACATGCCAATCAAATCAGCATCATGTACAACCCTGTATTGTCACTAAGGACTATAAACTTGGAGTTGAATGATACCACAAAGTATATCTACAGATTCCTAACTTTTATGATGTCACAGACAAGAAATAACTTAAAAATCAAATCCCACTTAATTCAACAAGCACCACCAGCTTAGACACATCTTTGTACAGTCAGTAACCATTTATACCTCATCTCCCATGTAAGCCTGTGCTATGAAATGTCCTATAACAAACTAATAAATGAATCTTTTGTTCTTCAGGGAATCTGGCATGTACCAAAGAAATACGAGCTGGTCCAAAGGAAAGCAGCACCACCAGGATGAGGAAGCTAACTGAAAGCGCAATGTAAACAGACACCTAACTAATGCTTTGAGGAACAAAACTAAAAAAGAAATTGAGTAAAAAGATAGTCTGAATAGCAAAATAAAAAATGGAAGCAAAATTACTTATCACATCTCAAACTATCATAACATACAGCTATCTTGAAATTACATAAAATACACTGCAATGTTCTTTGCACGATTATAGAGTCAAAAGTAAAAATACACCAAAGGAAGAAGATGCTAAAACACCTCCTTATTTATGCATCATAAGTTTGTATAGGTCCACAAACCCTTAATGAAACCACTGGGGCCAGACATGTTTTAGAACTGTCAGATTTTAAAAGAGTACAATAGTGTATATACCAATTATTAATTTAAACCTCCCAATGGCTTCTGGACCAGTCTCTCAATTAACCACGGAAATAACATTATAAATAGCTTCACTTTTGCCAAACTTTTCAGAATACTTGTGTTTCAGAATTAAGAATATAGATTTCAAGATAAAAATTTGGTTTTCTCCTTATGTTCTTAAAAGGGTTGGTAATTTTCCTCTTCAAGTTCAGAAATACCTCCAAAAACAAAAACAAAACAAAAAATCTACTTAGTAAGTAGAGTTTAAAGTAATTTGCCAAAAAACTTTGTGGCTGAGTAACTTTTCCACTAAATATTAACGAAAGTTATGAAACGCAGAAAAGGTTCAGTCACAAAATTTCTGTTAGAGAAGAGGGAATAAGACTCAGACCAGGCCAAACAGAACAACATTAACGTTTCCAGCAACAGCCTCTCCCCAACTGCACAGAATCTTAAAATAATCATGTACTACTGTCTTCTGTTAACTGTTTGCATATGTGTTTTAGCCTCTCTTGTATTAAAGAAATCAGATTTCTGATTTGCATATTGTCTTAAACATAGCAGTCATCCCATAGGTCATTTTATTATTTTTAAAAAGTCTACCATAAAGATAGTTCATATTCATATAATAAAATAAATCTGAAAAATACCAAACATATTTTAAAAATCTCTTAACTTTATCATCTAAAGACAACCAAACTGAACATCTACACACACCTGTGAACATTTGCACAAGATTTTCAAAGGCAGCAAAAATGTAACTGAGTTCTTAGTGGATTACTTTTCTATCCTATCAATTAGAAGAAAGTAGTACTGCTTAACTCTCAGCATTTTTGTGCAAATCAAGTAAAGCAATATGAAAGTTTTCTGAAAACTGTATAGAGAATTAATCACATATATATGCAAATAGAGACTAATTGTGTAAGGTATAGAGAACTAACCAACAGGCAGAAAGGGATGAATGAAAATGACGCTAAGTTTCAATGAGGCTAGAACACCCAGTGGTTCTTTAGCTGCTTGAGAATCACCTGGGGAACTTTTAGAAAATACTGATTCCTGGGGCCCCCAAAGAGTAAACAAAACCAACTCTCTGGGGGGGCAGGAGCCTGGTATCCGTTTTTAAAACTTAAATGACTCAAATGTAGGTTAGATTGAGTGTAACCAAAGAAGATGGAATAAGACTATGAGGAAGGTTACTATTTTCAGATTCTCCAGACTAGAGAAAATTTAAATTCTGCCTACCTTCCACAAAACAACTAGAGTAGATATAAACTTATATTAGTTCTCAAAAAGGTAAAAAACAAAAACAAACAAATCCTTAAACATAAACCTCTTACAAGTACATGCACATGTACATATACAGCTTAGATCAATAAAATGTAACTTCTGATAAAGTCAGAGTGGTGGAATTATGGGCCAATTTTCACTTTTTTGTACTTTTCTGGATTACCTAGTTTTTAAAATGAAAACATTTCACTTTTATGATCTGGAAAACAATTCTGTAAAGCCATAAGACAAACTATTCCAGGATACCAGAACTAGAGGCTAACTGGGACTGTGGAGTTTATGGTGTGAACAGTTAACTCCTGGAACTGCACCACACTGAGGCCCTTTTACTGTCATATGTGAGATATTAAATAAATCAGTAGATTTCAGCCTTAAATCCTAAGCCATTATTCAACCTCTTCATTAAAGTCATTTCTGATGCCACCAACTGGTAATAATGATTGCTTTTTCCTCTTAATTCCTAGACAATTCACACTTCATTTTACATGAGTTCATGAAAGAGAAAGTCAGAATCTTCTACCCTTGATTCAAAATGCCTGGAAGATGAATGACATGGGAGAAAGACATTTTCTTAAAGTACTAGAAAATTTTACCTCTCTCTCCACCAAGATTGTTGATACACACCATATTTGACACAATAAAATAAAAGTAAAAAAGTACTTTGATAATAAACATAATCTACCATATACAACTGCATAGTTCAAATGCTGGTTTTAAGAACAGAGGTAAAACTGCCTGATTTTGTGAAATGAAAATGACATACACAACTTTTGAGGTCAGACAATATTCTAGCAAAAGTTATGAGGCTTTCCAACACAGCAACAACTTGGTAAGGGAGAAAAGGCAGGTGCCCGTGATTCATGTGTTCTAAAAGTAACTGTATTTCACATATCAGTGTTTAAGGAGAAGCCACTAGTGTTTTTGAGAAAGGCACCTTAAAAAGAAAAATCATATAGAAGATAGTAAAGACTATTAATCTCTGATACGGTGCTTCCTACAAAGAAATATGCAGTTAAAGTAATCACCAAAAGACATATTTTTCAAAGCAGTTGTTAAGAAAGTCATCATATGACCCTTGGTATTCATTCAACAAGTATTTTCTGAGCACCTCTTGTGCGCAAAGCGAGCTGCTAGGCATTACAGAAACTAATGTAAATAAAAGACTGTCCTTACCCTCACAGAGCTTCTAGCCCAGTAGGTACCAAAAAAAATTTGACACTTTTGGCCTCAGAATGCTTCTCAATGCCACAGTTCTGATTACAATTTCTTTAACATCCAAACATACTACAGTTAAAAAAAGTTACAGTTTACTATGATACTATATTAAATTCATTTTATGTGGTTGATCACTGTATTTTTACTTGGCATACAAATTTTAGAAAGCTTAACAGAGTAAACATGTAATTAATTATACTGATTGTGTATACTGAGTATGGTACTTTACACACATTAATCAGGCATTATGTCTGGATAAACCTGTAACCCAAAAATATACTCTATAGTGGGAACAAATCAGATTTTAAAAAACTTAAAAGTATTGTGAATTTCAATTCAGTTAAATACTGACTATATATACTTCTGAATACTGCACTGATTAACTACTTTAAGTAACTTTTGCCAAAGTTTAGGTGACTCTAAAGGTTGAAAATCCGAAAGAATGATATGCTATTTACAAGTGAACCAAAAGAAAGTTTACATCTATCATCTCTAAAAGAGGCTAATGAGGAGTTAGTTCTACCTGTTTAACTGCTTTCTAACACACACCCAAATAATGACCATAAATCTCACTGGTGAAGCTTTCTTCTACATAGCAAAGAGAATGAGCAAAGGTTCAGAAGTGAGAACCAATCTAAGCTACAAATTTCACCATAACAACTACAAGTAGATAGATTTTTACAAATATGTTAGTCATAAATATTTGGACTCACTATAACATTATCAACATTTGTTACAAATTTGTGAGTTTGTGCTTATAATAACAGTATTTTTTAAATATCCCACAAAATACTTAAGAATGCAGATTCCTTTTCCTTTAATCTGTCAAAACACAATCATTTTGACACAAAAAATTTTCTTAAGAAACAGGGACTCTGCACTTGTAAGAGAACAAGCTTAATATTTCACCTAAGAAATGTTAAGACCCAGGAAGCTTCTCTCACCTTATCATTCAACACCATTTAACTTTTACTTGCTACATTAAGCCACATCATCATAAGAATTATTTATTTTGTCTAACAAGCTATTAAATGTTTTATCTTGGTCTTGTCTACATGACTGCCTCTAAGTAAACCCTTTTTTATTCTTTTCTTATTTTATTTTAGTATGCTCAGCTGAAGAAATCTATACAAACTGAGGAACAATGAGCTTTCCTGTTCCTTCCTTATATATCTATTTTAGCTCAACAGAAAGAATTTTTCTTCTGGATCCTGGTTACATATTATTATTAAATTTCAGAATTAAGAGACACTTACAGATGGTCTAGTAAATTTTCCACTTTTATAAGAAAGAAGTAGACCCACTGAAAGAAAAGTAATATGATCAAGATAAAATTATTTTCAAGACAGATACTAAGTGAAATAAGATGTGGCACAAAGAACCTTATTTTAGAATATTTCATTTAAAAAATCTGTTAATTACTGATATATTTAAAGTTTCCCTATTCAAATTTGATGCCTAAAAAGTTATTTCTAAACTTAAAATTTAAAATAATCTTATTTATAAGCATCTTAACTGTAAATTAATTCAAACCAGGTTCTTAAGTTTGCGGTTTACATTTTATTCTTTGTAATTCATAGGATTTTGAGAACAATGATAAATGGAACTCAAGGAGACAAGAACTATTTATCACACATGTCCCAGAATGAGTCTGATGAAGTCCTCAGTTGTAGTCTGCTGCAGACAAATAATTAATATTGCAACTCCTAACTAAATAACACAAGATATCTTAACATCAGGGTTATGGAAAAATTAAATTTCAAGTATCCTTATAATCTATACAAGAGGGAAAAATTAACATACTTATTTTATACACATACACATATATACGTATGTACATATGTATACTGAAAAACTTCTTAAAATGGTTTATTGCTGAATTTATTTCTAACAGTAAGATGAAGTTCCTAATGACTGAAAAAGGAAGGGATACACACAGAAATTAAAAGTAGGTGAAAATAAATAAATGAGATTTACTTTACATGCTAAGTCATTAATCAGCTTTAATAACTTGGGACCATAGTGAACATACAAATGACATGAATCAAAATCATTGTAAGAAATCACTATAAGAAACAGGGTTAATTCCTGATGTACTTATTCCTGAATTTTTTTATGCTTCCTCATTTTGAAATTGCCTCTGGGTTTGTCGGCAGAGGCTTCTCAACATGCTTCTCTAAGCACAGGGAAATGTATCTCTCTAACTGATATACTGAGCAAGAATTAATGGAAAGCCACATATCTTCAAGGTAATTTTCTAACTCCTGTAAACTCCATTTCCACCAGTCATTCCCATCCTATCCTGGAAATGCTTCTTAGCCCTTTTTAATTTCCTTTGGCACAAACAGGAGACTCTTGCAAAGGTAGGAAAACTCACATAGAGAGATACCATCAAGATGTCCCTGGTTCCGATACTCACACAGATTGTTTAAGCTCAAACTTGACTATTCCCTTCTTTTCCACGTTATTCCATTCAACCATTTTACTGCAGTTGTAATCAGTCTGGTCTACAGCAGAGAGTAGCAAATCGATCACTTCAAGCAGTAAAGAGTGTTAGGTTTTTAAAATGCTGCAGCTGCAAGGAAATTGTAGGTAGGTACCAGGATTCAGATACCCACACAATGCCCACCCTTTAACACTGTCCCTTATGGGACAAAGGAAGAAATCCATAGTCATTCAAATAAGGATTTCACCAGCTAGAACCTTTTAAACATATCTAAGCCCCACTTACATTGTTAAAATGTTAATTTAAAACCACCTTTACCTATTCACTAAATCACCATATCCCAGAAATATATTCTGGCCTAGTTTAAAAGTTAGAAAATTGACATCTTTAACATATATATCCCTGTGAGTTAAAACTTTTTTTAAAAGCTGATTAGTCATGGATTTTTGGGTTCTTTTTCCCCTACCTTGTTAGTATGATTGGAGAGGTCTTTTTGAGTTTTACTGAAAATTAGAATGTATAATGGCCTAAATGCAAATTAAGTTCACCAAGACAAACAAAATAGTAAACACAAAGGTTATAAAATTTTAATATACTAGAGGAAACAGCAAGGAGCCAAGGTGAAAGATTTGGTAGGAATTCCATCAATACTCTGCCAATTGTGGGGCAAGGTAGACATGTTTTAAACCATATTTTACTCTTCAGGTCTTCACACTATGAAGGAAGAAATATTATGAAACTTGACTTTGTAATTTATTCGGAAGCAATAAAGAACTGGTTTCACTTTCAGGACAACTTCAGCCAAATCTTAAGGGCTACTAGTCACCCAAAGCCTGGCAAGAGTACTTTTCTTCCTTGACCCAACAAGGCAGAGTGCCAGAGGGAAATAGCAAAGAGTAGCACTATATCAACAGGGCAAGTGGCATAAGAGCAGAGGCAAGTTATATAACCAAAATATATTTTAAAATATGTTTATAACTCGTAACAACCTTTGCCTTTGGTTGGTTTCTTGTTTGGAGTATCAGTTGAAACAGTTAATTCAATATTATCTGGATCGCCTCCTTCCTCTTCAATAGCCTACATTAGAAAGAGAAGTTAATATGCTACACAGTCTATCTAAACTTATTTTATAAAAACGAAATGAAAAAAAAAAAGCAAACCTCAAGCCTCAAGACATTAGAATTGCCAGTCATTTCATAAACCAACTTCACAAAGGAGCAATTAAACTAAACAAGTGAGATAAACTTTCAGGAGGAAATATCATTAGGTAGAAAAATCACATGGAGCTTTACACTTTACCTAGTCGAGAAAATTAACTATCACATATTATCATACTGAACAAAACTCTAAATATTCTCAATTGCAAAAAACTTGCTGGCTACGAAAGTAAAGAACGAAAAGGAGCTTCCCTAATGTCTATAATGCAAACTAAGTTCTCCTCTACTATAATTCCAACGCTCACTCAAACCAAAAAGATAATCAGGGGAGAAAAAGCAAATTATTGTGCTAATGCAAAAACTGAAAACCCAGCGGACAAACCTTTCTCTTACCCACCCATCAAATCCCACTACCAATTCCCCGCTAGTATGGGGAGAAAACGGTTGGGCACAATTAAACGGTAACTTTGCAGAAGTCACCAAAGTAACCAGTCCCTACGAGGCCAAGAAATGCACGCGCTCACCATCTCTAAAGACTGGGGACCGAGCGCCTCCCGGGTCTCCACGATCGCCCTTGGGAGGCCGCGCCGGCCGGCCGCAGCCCTCGGGAGCTTGGCGGGGACGTCCCGGGGGAGGCAGAGGCGCGCTCGGCTACGGCGGCCAGTCCCGGGCGGCTCGCGGGCCCCTGGCAGGCCCGGCCCGGCGCGCGGGGGCGGGGGTGCTGCGGGAGGGTCCTCACTCTCCCCGCGCGCGCGGGCGACGCCCGGGACTTCCCCACAGCACCGCACCGTGGGCCCCGGAGGCTGAGCGGCCAGGGGCTGCGGCGGTAGTCGGGGCTCCGAGGCGCGGCCTAAGCTCGCCTTCCCGGACCTCGCCGGGCCTCACCTGCTTGAGTCGGGAAACGAGCACGGTCTTGACTCCGGTGATATCCAGGTTTCGCCGTTTCAACTCGGACTTGAGATCGATGACCCGCAGATCGGTGATCTTTTTACCTTCTGCCTGACCTGAAGCGGCCGAGGCTGCCACAGCACCGGTAGCGGCAGCCATTTTAGAAGAGCGGCGCGCTGCCAAGGCAGCGAGTGAACTGCAGGGCGGCGGCAGCGGCTCCAACTTCGACTCAGGCCTCGCCGGCTGCCGGCGCCGCGCAGCGCTGCGCACAATGAGCCGCAGGCCCCGCCCCCTGTTCGCCACCCCGGCGCAACCTGCAGCCGCCACCAGCACCCGGATGACAGGCGCGCGTGCGCATTAACGGGGTGGAGAAGGGAAGGCGCTCGGCGCGCGCTGGGGAACGGATCGCGGCCACCTGGGCGGTGCGACCCCTTGCTAGGACTGGGAGATCGGGCGCGTTCAACCGCACCAACGTCTGCCGTGCCGCCGTTCCTCCGCCGCTTCGTTACACATTTTCTGGCAACGTCTCGAGTCTTGAGCAATAGCAGTGCGCCGGGCACTTTCGTCATAGATAGTTCGCGCGTTACTCAACCCGAACCAAGGGGCGTGTCCTTGCCCTAAACCTTTTCCAGGGAAATACTTTACCGGCCCTGCTGAATAATCGGAAAAATGTGGCCACCGTACGCGAAAGAACTAGGTTACCAGAGTTCCATTCAAAGGCAAGAAAGGAACTCGAGAGCGGTTAATATAAAGAATATATAGGGCTGGCCTGTGTAACAAGTCCCACTCTTGGGACGTCTCATGGGAAAACATGCCTTTTTTTTCCAAGGAGGTTTAGTTTATTCCAGGGCTGCCCATCTCACTGAAAACACAAAACAAAACAGGACACCTTCCCATCTGCGCTAGCCTTAGTTTGTTGTCATCTCCAGAGGTCCTGGCGGCTCAACACAAAGTTGATTACTGAAGAATGAATTTGGTTTGTAAGTACTTGTTACCGTTCTCGTATACCCTGTTCACTGTTTTCTCCCGTCAAATTTGGGCTTCCAGGAACAATGACCATCTTATGAGGGACTACGCTGTACAAGTAACTTTAGCCAATATGACTAATAATCAAATCAAAAGCATTTATGGATTAAAACTATTCTACAAACTCCATAAACAGAATATGACGCTTAGTTCTTAATTCTTCGCATTTCCTGGTTTTAAAAATTCAAATTGATGAAGTCTGGGTCGCTTTAGATTGCCTTTTCTCATTAGCTAATTAGAGCAAAAAGAGGAAAACTGGACATTATACAATAATACTTGTCAGGTAAGTATTTATGGTTTATATGACTTGTAATAACCCCTAATCCTTCTGATCCCTGTGAGGAAAATCTCTGTAAGGCTTAGAGAGATTAAGTGGTTTGTACATTTTCACATAGCTGGTATGTGGCTGAACTGGTGCTGAAATCCGGTCTCCTGATTCAAAAATCCACCTCTGTCTCTATTACAAGTTGACCCACAGTCATAGAATATTAGAATTCAAAGGATCTTTAGGAATCTTTTGGCTCAATCCTCTCTTTTTAATAGATGAAGTTTTTTGAAGTTTAACCTAAGGACCCACAATTAATTACTGACGGAATTGGCTCTAAACCTCAGTTCTCACGCCAGTGTCTTTTCCACTCACCACATTGCTTTCACCTTCTGTGGACACTTGTAAAGGGGGGGGTTACATTTGTGGTTGTTCAGTAACTCAGTTGTGTTCCACTCTGGGACCCCATGGACTATAGCACACCCAGGCTTCGCTGTCCTTCACTGCCTCCTGGAGTTTGCTCAAGCTCATGTGAGTTGATGACGCCGTCTAACCATCTCATTCTCTGTCACCCTCTTCTCTTCATGTCCTCAGTCTTTCCCAGCATCAGGGTCTTTTCCAATAAGTCTGCTGTTGGCATCAGGTGGCCAGAGTATTGGAGCTTCAGCTTCAGCATCCATCCTTCCAATGACTATTACATGTTGATTTCCTTTAGGATTGACTGGTTGGATCTCCTTTGCAGTCCAAGGGACTCTCAAGAGTCTTCTCCAACACCACAGTTCAAAAGCATCAATTCTTCGGTGCTCAGCTTTCTTTGTAGTCTAACTCTCACATCTATACATGACCACTGGAAAACCATAGCTTTGACTAGACAGGCTTTTGTCTGCGAAGTGGTGTCTCTGGTTTTTAATACACTCTCTAGGCTATATTAACCCAAAGATCATGTTATCTGTTGAATAAACGAGTTTTTGTCTTTTAAAAAATCTGACAGTGGAGTTATCTTAAAATGGAGACCTGTACTTTCAGATCTGAATCACTGGAGGACACATCACCTGCCAAATTGTCAAGAATGTTTAACTTCATTATGAGAAAACAATCAGACAAATCTAGCAGTAGAACATTGCACAGAATAACTCATCTGGATTCTCAAAGCAGTGCAGTTGTCTGTTGGTATCAGTGGGGGACTGGCTCCAGGAACTCCTCAGATACTCAGATCTGCAGATGCTCAAATCCTTTATATAAAATGGTATCATGTTGGGCTTAGTCATGTCTTACTCTTCGCGACCGACCCTATGGATCTTGCCTGCCAGGGTCTTCTGTCCATGGGGATTCTCTAGGCAAGAATATTGGAGTGGGTTGCCATTCACTTCTCCAGAGGATCTTCCCAACCCAAGGATCAAACCCAGGTTTCCCAGATTGCAAGCAGATTCTTTACTGTCTGAGCCACCAGGGAAGCCCAAGCATACTGGAGTGGGTAGCCTATCCCTTCACTGCAGGATCTTCCCAACCCAGGAATTGAACCCGTGTCGCCTGCATTTGAAGTGAATTCTTTACCATTTGAATCTGTATTTGTGTATTTGCGCTTTCTAGGTGATTCAGTGGTAAAGAATCTGCCAATACAGGCAGGAGGAGCCGCAGGAGACATCAGTTAGATCCCTGGGTAGGGAAGATCCCCTCAAGCAGGGAATGGCTATCCACCCCAGTATTCTTGCCTGGGAAATACCATGGAAAGAGGAGCCTGGCAGGCTACAGTCCATGGGGCCACAAAGAGTTGGACTCAACACACGCACATTTGCATATAACCTGTGCACATCCTCCTGCAGCTCTTACATCATCTTTAGATTACTTATAATATCTATGACAACGCAAATGATGTATACATAATTTTAAATACAATGTGAATGCTATATAAAGAGTTATCAGTACATGTAAAATTCAAGTTTTGCTTTTTGGAAATTTCTGGAGTTTGGGGGGGAATGTTTTTGATCCAGCATTGGTTGAATCCATGGCTATGGAGGTTCTGACTGTATCGTGAAAGTAAAAATAGTAGGGCACTTCTTGAATAAAGATAGCTAAAGAAATACGGTAACTAAATTTTATCTATCACTGTTGTTTGGATCCTGGATCAAAGACTGAAAAAGCTGCTAAATGGACAACTGGAAATTTTGGTTTTGTGTTGGATTATGTTATGGTATCAATGATAAATATCTGGAGTGTTATATCATGGTTACTTTTTAGAATGTCCAAGTTCTTGGGAGATACTTGCTAAAGTTCTTAGAAGTGAAGTGTAGTTCTGTCTGCAATTTATTTTCAAATGGAAAAGGTGGGCGGGAGTGCATTGTGAGAGAGAAGAAGAGAGAGAACATACAAATAAGTTACAATAACTGTGGCAAGATGTTAATAATTGGGGAGACGAATGTGACAAAATTAGGCAAAATAACAATTAGGAAATCTAGATGCAGGGCAGAAGGTTGTTCACTGTATACTGTTTATATTTTTTGTAAGTTTGAAATAATTCAAATTAAGTTGGGGGAAACCCATGTTGTTGTTATTCAGTTGGAAAGTCATGTCCAACTCTTTGTGACTCCATGGACGGCATGCAGCACACCAGGTTTCCCTGTCCTTCACTGTCTCCAGGAGTTTGCTCAGATTCATGTCCCATTGATTTGGTGATGCTATCTAACCATCTCATCCTCTGTTGCCCCCTTCTCCTCCTTCCCTCAATCTTTCCCAACATCAGGGTCCTTTTCAATGAGTCCACTCTTCACATTAGGTGGCCACAGTCTTGGAGCTGCAGCTTCAGCATCACTCCTTCCAGTGAATATTAAGGGTTGATTTCCTTTAGGATTGACTGTTTGATCTCCTTGCTGTCCAAGGAGTACCACAATTCTCCAGTACCACAATTCGAAAGCATCAATTCTTTGGCACTCAGCCTTTTAAGGCATAATCTTTTATTGATGATGTCTTTTTAAAGACATAATCTATCATGAAAACACATCTAAAATTGCAAATGTAGCTACGGGGATGAAAGAAATATACAGTGTTCTGAGAGCCTATAGTAGGAAAAGCTAACCCTTGTAGGGAAGATAGAATGATCCTTATATTATGAAAGAGAATACTGAGGTTCAAAAATGTTGATAAGGGACTTCTCTGTTGGTCCAGTTGTTAAAACTCCAGCTTCCAATGCAGCGGGCCTGGGTTTGATCCCTGGTTAGGGAACTAAGATCCCATGTGCTGTGCAGTCAAAAAAAAATGTTTTAATTTAAAGAAAAATGTCACTAAGTAGTCTAAAACATAGAGTTACTAAATAGAAAATCTAGGATGATGCCAAACCTATTGCAATTTTTTCTGTAACATCTGTTTTCCATCCAAGTTTATTTGCATTCCCTGAAAAGAGTGTTTTTTCCTTCCTCCTAATGCTAAGCCCCAATTAATCCTATTCACTGTTTTTTTTTTTTTTTTGGAGACATCTTACTCTCTGTTTACCATCTTCCTGCCCAAAGTCAATTGTTCCTTACTCCTACTTTCAAGTAGGCCTTTGTGGTGGTGGTTTAGTTGCAAAGTCATGCCCAAGTCTCCTCGACCTCATGGACTGTCTCCTACCAGGCTCCTCGTGGGATTTCCCAGGCCAAGAATACTGGAGTGGGTTGCCATTTCCTTCTCCAGGGCATCTCCCAACCCAGGGATTGAACATGGGTCTCCTGCATTGCAGGCAGATTCTTCACAAACTGAGCCACCAGGGAAGCCCTCAGGTAGGCCTTAAAACCTTTTGTATCATGAAATATCCTTGCTTGACCTCCATATTTACTGTTGGCTATAGTTGTATCATTGTATCCTTCTAATGGAGCTCTTCAGGTAATGACAGAGGAAGTAAATCAGATGTGTCCCCTCTGAAAATAATAAAAATGCTTGTTCCATACAAATACATAGTTTCAGTTCAGTTTAGTTGCTCAGTAATGTCCGACTTTGCAACCCCATGAATTGCAGCACGTCAGCCCTCCCTGTCCATCACCAACTCCCAGAGTCTACTCAAACTCACATCCATTGAGTCCGTGATGCCATCCAGCCATCTCATCCTCGGTCGTCCCCTTCTCCTCCTGCCCCCAATCCCTCCCAGCATCAGAGTCTTTTCCAATGAGTCAACTCTTCTCATGAGGTGGCCAAAGTACTGGAGTTTCAGCTTTAGCATCATTCCCTCCAAAGAAATCCCAGGGCTGATCTCCTTTAGGATGGACTGGTTGGACCTCCTGCAGTCCAAAGGACTCTCAAGAGTCTTCTCCAACACCACAGTTCAAAAGCATCAATTCTTCGGCACTCAGCTTTCTTCATATTCCAACTCTCACATCCATACGTGACTACTGGAAAAACCACAGCCTTGACTAGACGGACCTTTGTTGGCAAAGTAATGTCTCTGCTTTTAAATGTGCTGTCTAGGTTGGTCATAACTTTTCTTCCAAGGTGTAAGCGTCTTTTAATTTCATGGCTGCAGTCACCATCTGCAGTGATTTTGGAGCCCCCAAAAATAAAGTCTGACACTGTTTCCACTGTTTCCCCACCTATTTCCCATGAAGTGATGGGACCGGATGCCATGATCTTCGTTTTCTGAATGTTGAGCTTTAAGCCAACTTTTTCACTGTCCTCTTTCACTTTCATCAAGAGGCTTTTTAGTTCCTCTTCACTTTCTGCCTTAAGGGTGGTGTCATCCGCATATCTGAGGTTACTGATATTTCTCCCGGCAATCTTGATTCCAGCTTGTGTTTCTTCCAGCCCAGCATTTCTCATGATGTACTCTGCATAGAAGTTAAATAAGCAGGGTGACAATATACAGCCTTGACATACTCCTTTTCCTATTTGGAACCAGTCTGTTGTTCCATGTCCAGTTCTAACTGTTGCTTCCTGACCTGCATACAGATTTCTCAACAGGCAGGTCAGGTGGTCTGGTATTCCCATCTCTCTCACAATTTTCCACAGTTGATTGTGATCCACACAGTCCAAGGCTTTGGCATAGTCAATAAAGCATAAATAGATGTTTTTCTGGAACTCTCTTGCTTTTTCAATCATCCAGAGGTGTTAGCAATTTAGTTTCTGTTTCCTCTGCTTTTCTAAAACCAGCTTGAACATCTGGAAGTTCACGCTTCACATATTGTTGAAGCCTGGCTTGGAGAATTTTGAGCATTACTTTACTAGCGTGTGAGATGAGTGCAATTGTACAGTAGTTTGAGCATTCTTTGGCATTGCCTTTCTTTGGGATTGGAATGAAAACTGACCTTTTCCAGTCCTGTGGCCACTGCTGAGTTTTCCAAATTTCCTGGCATATTGAGTGCAGCACTTTCACAGCATCATCTTTCAGGGTTTGAAATAGCTCGACTGGAATTCCATCACCTCCACTAGCTTTGTTCGTAGTGATGCTTTCTAAGGCCCACTTGACTTCACATTCCAGGATGTCTGGCTCTAGGTAAGTGATCACACCATCATGATTGTCTGGGTCGTGAAGCTCTTTTTTGTACAGTTCTGTGTATTCTTGCCACCTCTTCTTAATATCTTCTGCTTCTGTTAGGTCCATACCATTTCTGTCCTTTATGGAGCCCATCTTTGCATGAAATGTTCCCTTGGTATCTCTGATTTTCTTGAAGAGATCTCTAGTCTTTCCCATTCCGTTGTTTTCCTCTATTTCTTGGCATTGATCGCTGAGGAAGGCTTTCTTATCTCTTCTTGCTATTCTTTGGAACTGTGCATTCAAATGGGAATATCTTTTTTTTCTCCTTTGCTTTTCACTTCTCTTCTTTTCACAGCTATTTGTAAGCCCTCCTCAGACAGCCATTTTGCTTTTTTTACATTTTTTTTTCATGGGGATGGTCTTGATCCCTGTCTCCTGTACAATGTCACGAACCTCGGTCCATAGCTCATCAGGCACTCTGTCTATTAGATCTAGTCCCTTACAAAATACAAATAGTTCAAACAAAAACAAATGTTTGTGTTTGTTACAAACAAATACATAGTTCAAATCTTCTATGTCCTTACTGATTTTCTGTCTGCCTGTTATATTAATTACTGTGAGAGGTGGGTTAAAATTTTTCCAAGTATGTGGATTTGTTGATTTTCTTTGTAGAGCTGTCAAAGGTTACTTTATATATATATATATATATATATATATATATATATATATATTTTTTTTTTTTTTTTTTTTACTTCATATATTTTAAATCTTTGGTTTTGGTTCATACAGAAGTACAGTTGTTAAATCTCAATCATTGTTAAGTGAGCCTTTTTTCTTTAATGGACTTTTTTTCCCCCTTTAATACTGTACTAGGTGTCTCTGGGGTCGCCCAGAGTCAGACACAACTGAAGCGACTTAGCAGCAGCAGCAGCAGCTGTCTCTTGGCTAGTGTTTACAAAGCTTTGCCTTCAGCCTTTATTGTGTGTTTCTTAAATGTGCTTTTCTAACTAACATACAGTTGGCTTTGTTTATTTAATCTAGGCTGACAATCATTTCTTTTACCTGAAATATTTAATACAGTAATAGTTAATGTAATCACTCTTAAATCTGGATGTATGTCAGAGTTCTCCAGAGAAACAGAACTATCATCCAATGTGTGTGTGTGTGTGTGTGTGTGTGTGTGTGATCTCCTCAGCTTCTTTCTTTTCATGAAATCCACCATGGTAATCATTGCAGGTATGTTATTAAGGATGCTGTTTACTGTTTCACAGTGCTCCTTAAATATTATCTTTTAATAATAATATTTGTTTCTAGTCTCAACATAAGGAAGATTCCTGATTCTTCTGAGCTATATTATCTTGTTGATACTTGTGAATCTTGTAGCTGATTGCATTTCCCTATTGCCTTTGGCTGAAAGGAATCTAAAGCTAGATTTGTGGCTCTTGTCTAGAATTTGTCCATAATTTTGTGGTATGTATTTCTGTATCACAACTATCTCTGGGTAAATTTTCCTATCCTCATTTATTTTTCATTGGTTCTCTACAGTCTAATTCTATTTAGGTTTCTACCCTGATATTACCTGTATTCATGTAAACTCTTGCAAATACTATTAGAGAATAGGACTGGCAATGTTTAAACACATAAGTAAATGTAATAAAATATGGTTCATTTAAAGTGGCACTTCGGGCTTACCTGGTGGCTCAGTGATAACGACTCTGCCTGCCAGTGCAGGAGACACAAGTTCAATCCCTAACCTGGGAAGATCCCACATGTCACGGAGCAACTAAGCCCCTGTGCTAAAACTATTGAGCACCCTGCCCTGGAGCCCGCATGCCACAACTGCTGAGTCCATGTGTTGCAGCTGCTGAAGCCTGTGTGCCCTGGAGCCTGTGCTCCACAACAGGACAGCCACAGTGAGAAGCCTGGGCACCAAAACTGGAGAGTAGGCCCTGCTCACACTATTTAGAGAAAGTCCATGCAGCAACGAAGACCCAGGACAGGACTGCCAAAAATAAAATGAATAATTATTTTAAAGATATAAATAAACTGGCACTTATGGCAAAGAATTAGTGTGTATTTCACATCGAAAATTCAGTTTCAGAATTTTAGATTGCATCACTGTCTCATTGTTAAGACAGGTTTTGTTGCGTAAACCAAAGGTGAAGCAGTGGAAAATATTTTTAACATGAATCATTTTGTCTTTATGTACAGCTTAACACTTAATATTGACCATGGTCAAGTAATTTAAACTTTCTCAGCCGTAATTATCTCATTTATAATGTGAATGAAGTTGACTTAATGATCAGTTCGAGGAGATGGTACCTCTTAGGTGAAAAAACAGAATAGATTATTACTACTAACTAAATTGTTCTGGGATATTGAAAAGCTATCTGATCTCTGTAGGGTTTACTTGACTCTGGTGGAAAATAAGATGACTGAACTGGATGATCCTTAAGAGCCTTTACAACTCTTTTTCTTTTTTAGTTTATTTTTGTGCTGAGTCTTTGTTGCTGTTCGGGCTTTTTCTAGTTTCAGAGAGCAGGGCCTACTCTCTAGTTGCAGTGTGCGTTCTTCTCATTGTAGTGGTTTCTGTTGTGGAGCTCTGGCTATGTGAACTTCAGTAGTTGTGATGCACAGGCTTAGTTGCCCTAGAGCATGTGAGATCCTCCCCAACCAGAGATCAAACCAGAGTCCTCGGCATTGCAAGGTGGATTCCCAACCACTGGACCACCAGGAAAGGCCCCCTTTACAGCTCTTAATTGAATTATTCAACAAATATTTATACAAAACTGAGTAAAACAAAAGACTTGACCTTTAGAAGGTCACAGTATGGTTAGAGGGTAAATGGATTAATTAAAATATTAAATTTATTAAGTAATGATTTATTATTAAATTATTAAATTATCCCTGAAATCCCCAGGTCAGTAGGTGTCCAATATGCTACTGGATATCAGTGGAGAAATAACTCCAGAAAGAAAGGAGGGATGGAGACAAAACAAAAACAATACCCAGCTGTGGATGTGACTGGTGGTAGAAACAAAGTCTGATGCTGTAAAGAGCAATATTGCATAGGAACCTGGAATGTCAGGACCATGAATCAAGGCAAATTGGAAGTGGTCAAACAAGAGATGGCAAGAGTCAACATCGACATTCAAGGAATCAGCGAACTTAAATGGACTGGAATGGGTGACTTTAACTCAGATGACCATTATATCTACTACTGTGGACAGGAATCCCTGAGAAGAAATGGAGTAGCCATCATGGTCAGCAAAAGAGTCCGAAACACAGTACTTGGATGCAATCTCAAAAACGACAGAATGATCTCTGTTCGTTTCCAAGGCAAACCATTCAATATCACGTAATCCAAGTCTATGCCCCAACCAGTAATGCTAAAGAAGCTGAAGTTGAATGGTTCTATGAAGACCTACAAGACCTTTTAGAACTAACACCCAAAAAAGATGTCCTTTTCATTACAGGGGACTGGAATGCAAAAGTAGGAAGTCAAGAAACACCTGGAGTAACAGGCAAATTTGGCCTTGAAGTACAGAATGAAGCAGGGCAAAGACTAATAGAGTTTTGCCAAGAAAATGCACTGGTCATAGCAAACACCCTCTTCCAAAAACAGAAGAGAAGACTCCACACATGGACATCACCAGATGGTCAACACCGAAATCAGATTGACTGTATTCTTTGCAGCCAAAGATGGAGAAGCTCTATACAGTCAGCAAAAACAAGACCAGGAGCTGACTGTGGTTCAGATCATGAACTCCTTATTGCCAAATTCAGACTCAAATTGAAGAAAGTAGGGAAAACCGCTAGACCATTCAGGTATGACCTAAATCAAATCCCTTATGATTATACAGTGAAAGTGAGAAATAAATTTAAGGGCCTAGATCTGATAGATAGAGTGCCTGATGAACTATGGAATGAGGTTCATGACATGGTACAGGAGAGAGGGATCAAGACCATCCCCATGGAAAAGAAATGCAAAAAAGCAAAATGGCTGTCTGGGGAGGCCTTACAAATAGCTGTGAAAAGAAGAGAAGCAAAAAGCAAAGGAGAAAAGGAAAGATATAAGCATCTGAATGCAGAGTTCCAAAGAACAGCAAGAAGAGATGAGAAAGCCTTCCTCAGCGATCAATGCAAAGAAATAGAGGAAAACAACAGAATGGGAAAGACTAGAGATCTCTTCAAGAAAATTAGAGATACCAAGGGAACATTTCATGCAAAGATGGGCTCCATAAAGGACAGAAATGGTATGGACCTAACAGAAGCAGAAGATATTAAGAAGAGGTGGCAAGAATACACAGAACTATACAAAAAGGATCTTCATGACCTGGATAATCACGATGGTGTGATCACTCATCTAGAGCCAGACATCCTGGAATGTGAAGTCAAGTGGACCTTAGAAAACATCACTATGAACAAAGCTAGTGGAGGTGATGGAATTCCAGTTAAACTATTTCAAATCCTGAAAGATGATGCTGTGAAAGTGCTGCACTCAATATGCCAGGAAATTTGGAAAACTCAGCAGTGGCCACAGGACTGGAAAAGGTCAGTTTTCATTCCAATCCCAAAGGAAGGCAATGCCAAAGAATGCTCAAACTACTGTACAATTGCACTCATCTCACATGCTAGTAAAGTAATGCTCAAAATTCTCCAAGCCAGGCTTCAACAATATGTGAAGCGTGAACTTCCAGATGTTCAAGCTGGTTTTAGAAAAGCAGAGGAACCAGAGACCAAATTGCTAACACCTCTGGATGATTGAAAAAGCAAGAGAGTTCCAGAAAAACATCTATTTCTGCTTTATTGACTATGCCAAAGCCTTGGACTGTGTGGATCACAATCAACTGTGGAAAATTGTGAGAGAGATGGGAATACCAGACCACCTGACCTGCCTGTTGAGAAATCTGTATGCAGGTCAGGAAGCAACAGTTAGAACTGGACATGGAACAACAGACTGGTTCCAAATAGGAAAAGGAGTATGTCAAGGCTGTATATTGTCACCCTGCTTATTTAACTTCTATGCAGAGTACATCATGAGAAATGCTGGGCTGGAAGAAGCACAAGCTGGAATTAAGATTGCCGGGAGAAATATCAATAACCTCAGATATGCAGATGATACCACCCTTATGGCAGAAAGTGAAGAGAAGCCTAAAAGCCTCTTGATGAAAGTGAAAGAAGAGAGTGAAAAAGTTGGCTTGAAGTCAACATTCAGAAAACGAAGATCATGGCATCCGGTCCCATCACTTCATGGGAAAGAGATGGGGAAACAGTGGAAACAGTGTCAGACTTTATTTTGGGGGGCTCCAAAATCACTGCAGATGGTGACTGCAGCCATGAAATTAAAAGACGCTTACTCCTTGGAAGGAAAGTTATGAGCAACCTAGATAGCATATTCAAAAGCAGAGACATTACTTTGCCAACTAAGGTCCATCTAGTCAAGGCTATGGTTTTTCCTGTGGTCACGTATGGATGTGAGAGTTGGACTGTGAAGAAGGCTGAGCGCCGAAGAATTGATGCTTTTGAACTGTGGTTTTGGAGAGGACTCTTGAGAGTCCCTTGGACTGCAAGGAGATCCAACCAGTCCATTCTGAAGGAGATCAGCCCTGGGATTTCTTTGGAAGGAATGATGCTAAAGCTGAAGCTCCAGTACTTTGGCCACCTCATGCGAAGAGTTGACTCATTGGAAAAGACATGATGCTGGGAGGGATTGGGGGCAGGAGGAGAAGGGGACGACAGAGGATGAGATGGCTGGATGGCATCACTGACTCGATGGACGTGAGTCTGAGTGAACTCTGGGAGTTGGTGATGGACAGGGAGGCCTGGCGTGCTGCAATTCATGGGGTTGCAAAGAGTCGGACACGAGTGAGCAACTGAACTGAACTGAACTGAGTAGGGGATATAAACATAATTTCATTGAGACAGAAAGGGAATTATGGGCTCTAAGTGCAAAGGCAGAGCGAAATTCGGCCTGTGATAGTGACTTTCTTTGTTCCTTATTTTAGGGGGAAAGTCATTAGTGTTTCAGTACTAAGGATGATATTAGCTGTAGGTGTTTTATAGAGTTTTTTTTCTAGATTGAGGAAGGTTTCCCCCACCTATTTTTCATTTGCTGTGAGTTATCATGAATGGATATTGAATTTTGTAGATTTTTTTCTGGATCATTTGAAATAATCATCTAGTTTTTCTTTCATAGTGTGAAAATATGAGTTACATTGACTGATTTTTGTATTATTATATAAATCATGCATTCTTGTGATTAAGCCATGATGTAGTATCCATGTTTATGTATCACCAAATTTGATTTACTAATATTTTGTTAAGGAGTTTTGTACCTATTTTCATGAGGGATATTGTTCTAAATTTCCTTTTAATATGTTTGGCGTTGATTTAGGGCAATGCTGGCCCCATAGAATGAGTTGAGTTACATTCAATCACATTTTTTTTTTTTTTAGGCTTTCCAGTGTGAACTCGAAAACCTGCTAGACAAATTCCAAAAGAGCTGTAACCCTCAGTCATCTATTTTCTACAAGAGTTTGTGTATAGAACTGGTATTATTTGTTCCTTAAGTGTTTTGTAGAATTCACCAATGAAGCCATCTGGACCTCATCTTTTCTTTAGGGAAGTTCTAAAACAATGAAGTCAATGTGTTGCTCTAATGTGATGTCCTCTCTCTCATTCTTGTTATTGACAATTTATTTCTTCTCTCTTATTTATATTAATCATAAAAAGTCTGGTTACTGGTTTATCTGTATTACTGACATTCTCAAAGAACTAGCTTTAGATACCACTCACTTTTCTTTTTTGTTTTTATTTTCTATTTCATTGGTTTCTGCTCTTATTTTTTTTCTATCTGGAAAATTAAAAAAATTTGTTTTCCACAGTGGAGTTCATAATATGTGTAAGCATAATGACACAGTACGTAGAGATGAACATAGTACTGACTTTTAAAAAATTGAAATATAATTGATTTATAATGTTGTGTTTGGTTTCAGGTGTACAGCAAAGTGATTCAGTTAGATATACATATATATTCTTTTTCAGATTCTTTTCCCTTGTAAGTTAGAACAGAATATCAAGTAGTTTCCTGTGCTATACAGTAAGTCCTTAGTGTTTATCTACTTGATGTATGGTAGTATGTATATGTTAATCTCAAGCTCCTACTCATTTATTCCCCCTTCCCTTTCCCCATTGGCAACCACAGGTTTCTTTTCTATGTCTGTGAGTCTATTTCTGTTTTGTATATAAGATCATTTGTATCATTTTTTAAAAAATTCTACATGTAACTGATATCATCCGGTATTTGTCTTTCTCTGTCTGGCTTACTTCACTTGTATGATGATCTCTAGGTCCATCATGTTGCTCCAAATGGCATTAATTCATTGTTTTTAATGGCTGAGTCATATTCCATTTATATGTACACCACATCTTCTTTATCCATTCTCCTGTTGATGGCCATTTAGGTTGCTTGTCCATGCCTTGGCTGTTTTACATAGTGCCACCATTAGCATTGGGGTGCATGCATCTTTCTAAATTATGGTTTTCTCTGATATAAGCCCAGAATTGGGATGGCAGGATCATATGGTAGGTCTAAAATAGTAGCGATTTTAATGGCAGCTGTTGTTCTTCATCAGTTTAACTTCATAAAAGAAGTTTATTAGCAGAGCTAATGTCTCACAGACTTACTAATTCACATTCTGTAACAAGTTAACTTGTTTCCTTTTTGTCACCTCTTCTCTCTGCCTCTAATTTATTTTCTAGCAGTTCACATTCATATTCCAGTGTGTGCTCCTCCAAAAATGCACTAGCAAAATGTAGATCGTTTACACTCATTCCAACGCAGCAGATCCTCTTTAGGAGAGATGTCATCATCCATGAGGGGTTTGTTTTCTTTTTCTACTGCTTTGTCAACTCAACTAGTCATTTCTCCTTTTGTTTTGGTCATACTATTATTTGCTTTTTGAGTGCCTCCTGATTGAGTCCACACAGATTTGAATGCACAGCAGATTTCACGATATTAGAGGAGGCTGTAGGTTCCCTTCGGAGAAAGCAATAGCAACCCACTCCAGTATTCTTGCCTGGAAAATCCCATGGACAGAGGAGCCTGGTAAGCTGCAGTCCATGGGGTCGCTGAGTCCAACGTGACTGAGCAACTTCACTTTCACTTTTCACTTTCATGCATTGGAGAAGGAGATGGCAACCCACTCCAATGTTCTTGCCTGGAGAATCCCAGAGACGGTGGAGCCTGGTAGGCTGCCATCTATGGAGTCGCATGGAATCGGACACGACTGACGCGATTTAGCAGCAGCAGCAGCAGTAGATTCCCTTAAGTCATTTTGTATGTAGTCTTCTTTTTCATCTGGGGTCCACAATCAGTAACTGCCAGTAACTAATCAGTCTCAGATGGAGCTTCATTTTGTCTCAAGCAAACACTATAGGCAACACACTCCTCAGGGTCTACTGAGACATCAAATGGTGCCTCATATGAACAGTGCTTTTCTGTAAGATGGTTAAATCCTGTGCTCATTCTGCTCAGCAAAAAGAGCTGTCTTCCAATACACACAGCAGGCTGAAAGGTCTAAAGTCAGAGAGACTTTGGAAACCTCACATTCAGGTAACAGATCTCTTGGCTCACATCAGAAGTGTTCAGAGACTCTGTGCTTTATAGAGGAGGCCATCCTAGGCCTTTAGTGCTCACGATCCTCCTCCTTGGTGTTCTTTGAAGTGTTCTTTGTTAGTAATTCCAACCTGAATGATTTGGAAGTAGAAATCCCAAGGAAAGACCTTCATACTAAAACATTTTTCTAACCAGTACTCTTCAAAGTATAAAGTTCAAAGTATAAAGACAGATGAGCATCGAAGAATTGATGCTTTTGAACTGTGGTGTTGGAGAAGACTCTTGAGAGTCCCTTGGCCTGCAAGGAGATTCAACACATCAATCCTAAAGGAAATCAGTCCTGAATATTCGTTGGAAGGACGGATGCTGAAGCTGAAACTCCAATATTTTGGCCACCTCATGCAAAGAACTCATTGGAAAGACCCTGCTGCTGGAAAAGATTGAAGGCAGGAGGAGAAGGGGATGACAGAGGATGAGATGGTTGGATGGCATCACCAACTCAATGGACATGAATTTGAGCAAGCTCCAGGAGTTGGTGATGGACTGAGAAGCCTGGTGTGCTGCAGTCCATGGGGTTGCAAAGAGTTGGACACGACTGAGCAACTGAACTGAACTGAACTCTTCAATTTGTCAAAATCATCAAAAACAAGGAAAACTTGAGAAACCACCATAGTCTAGAGGAGTCTAAAGTGACATGAACTAAATGGTTTTTGAGGAAAATTTCTTAAACAAGTTCTTGTTGCCACGGGGAACACAGGAGCCATACGAGCTTCCAGCCCAGCTGCTGGGTAGCCTCTGAGGCCCTGTGGGGGCTGCACAGCCCCAGCTGGTGCCCACATGCCTTATTATAAGTTTTTAAATTTTATTTCCTTCTTTCTGCTTGCTTTCAGTTTAAGTTGCTCTTGTAGTTTGTTAAGTTGGAAGAATAGGTCATTGATATTAAAGTTTTCTATTCCAATATAAACATTTGATGCTATGCGTTTCCTTGAAAACATAGCTTTAATGGGATCCCATAACTTTTGAATAATTGTGGTTCTGTTTTCATTCAGTCCATAACATTAGACTTTTTCTTTTGTGACCTTTGATCCATTGGTTATTTATGTGTTGTGTTTAACTTTTAATTATTTGGGGAAATTTGTTCAAATATCTTTCTGTTACTGAATTTTAGAATACTTTAAGTTGAGAGGATGCTTTGTATGAATTTAATCTTTCTGAACAGACTTGTTTTATGTCACAGAACATAACTGATATAGCTTGGTAAATATATCATGTACACTCAACAAGAATGTATATTTTGCTATCATTTTGGGGTTTTTGTTTAATTTTTTTATCCCTGTCTTGATTTACTGAAGTTTCATTTTTATAAGATGTGTTTAGTTGAGGATTTGTTTTGCTTGGGCTTTGTGGGGCATCTTGAATTAGTAGACTATTAATGATCATCTCTTCAAAATATTGTCTCAGATCCCTTCTTTTCTCTTTTTTTTCTGGGGCTTCAATTTGTCTTGTTAGGTTCCCTCACTGTATCTGATATCTCTCTTCAAAAACAAACAAAAAAGACATTAACTTTGAAGAAACTGCACTTAAACCCAACACTGACATTTCAATGACAAGAACTTCAGAAAACAGTGAAATGTTATCTCCAAGGTGCCTTGAGAAAATAACTACTCTTCTGGATATACTTCTATAAAGAAGGTAAAATTAATATGTTGTTAGAATATATTAAAAGAAATTATATTTTTGAGAAAATTAAAGTTATTCCAACAGGAGATAAGCATAAAGAATATTCTCTAAATCGTTCATTATGCAGAAAGAAAACCCTCTTGCATGAAAGAACAGATGCAGAAAGTGATGGAGACCAAAGAAAATTATAATTATGAGAATAAATCACATTGACAGTGAAAGGAGGTTTGAAGAAAGAACAATGTGGCATTTAAATTATACAGAATTACAATAATAAATGGTGAAAATATCGCAAAAGATGTGTGTGCATGTTGGGGGATGTATGTGGTAAATGCTTTTACACCATTCATAAATTCTTCCCTAAGAGGATAATAAAAGTAAGAATGGTTTTGTTAAGGAACTTTTAAAGTAACTAGTAAGAGAATAAAACAGTGAGGCTGCAATAAGATGCCATTTTATACCTACTAGGATGACTACTAGATGACCTACTAGTAAAGAAGGTTGACAGTAACACGTTGGCCAGGACATGGAGATATTACAACCCTCGAAAAGCTAAGCATAGAGTGACAGTATGACCCAGCATTTCCATTCATCCATTCATACGTATACATCAAAAAGAATTGAAAACAGGAACTCAAACAGAGACTTGTACGTCTATGCTTATAACATCATTATTCACAGTAGCCAAAGATAGAAACAACCTCAGTGACTCTGGAGAGATGAATGAATCAACAAGGTTAGAACTTCAGAAATCTTTGTTTTGGGAAATGTCTTATTACTTCTTTCATCATTTCTTCTCTCCATGTTCTTTGTTCTTCCTTTGTGGAACTTCTGCAAGAAATTTTACCTCTAGGAATGGTCCTGTATAACTCTTACCTTTTCTCTCATATTTCTTTCCTTTTTTGCCTTATATCCTGGAAAATTTTCTTCCTTTTATCTCTCAAACTTTCTATTGAATTTTAATTTTAGAAATCATCATTTTAGTTTCCAACCATTCTTTCTTGCTTTTATCATCACATCTTTTTTTTTGTTTTAAAGTATGCAGTGTCACTTTTAAAAAATATCTGAGGATATTAGCAGGAGGGTTAAAATATTTTCCCTCTCTCTGTGTTAAATTATCTCTATCTCTGCAGTTTTTCTTAATGTTTAACTTGATCTCTTTTGCATTACAGGTTTTTCTCAAATACCTAGCATATCTTGGTTTTCAATAAATGTTTTAAAATCATGTAGTATAAAAACTAAATGTTTAAAATTATATAATATAAAAACTTTAATGTGTAAAAGGATGATGTCTACTGCCAGGCAGATGTTGGCAGATGGACCTTTTAGTATTTAAAGTGAAGTAGTTAGTGTAGCGGAGAAGGCAGTGGTAATCCACTCCAGTACTCTTGCCTGGAGAATCCCGTGGACAGAGGAGCCTGGTAGGCTGCGGCCCATGGGGTTGCAAATGTCGGACACGACTAAGCGACTTCACTTTCACTTTTCACTTTCATGCATTGGAGAAGGAAATAGCAACCCACTCCTGTGTTCTTGCCTGGAGAATCCCAGGGACGGTGGAGCCTGGTGGGCTGCCGTCTCTGGGGTCGCACAGAGTCGGACATGACTGAAGCGACTTAGCAGCAGCAGCAGCAGTTAGTGTAAGCTATCACACCAACTACTTAACTAATTCAATCTGTTTTTTCTTTTTTTTCTTTTAGATCTCCCTGCCCTTGTTTTTAGCCTAGGACTTCAAAACCTAGATACTATGCATTCTATTTTTAAAAATATATTGTATTAGTATTTATTTGGCTAGGCAAGGGATCTTTTAATTATGTCATGTGGGATCTAGTTCCCTGACCAGGGATTGAACCCAGGCCCCTGCATAGCGAGTGAGGTGTCTTAGCCTGCCTGTGTGCTAAGTTATTTCAGTCGTGTCCAACTCTTTGCCTGTATCGACTGTAGTCTGTCAAGGTTCTCCCTCTATAGGATTCTCCAGGCAAGAATACTGGAGTGGGTTTCTATGCCCTCCTCCAGGGCATCTTCCCCACCCAGGGATAGAACCTGTGTCTCCTACAGCTCTTGCATTGCAGGTGGATTCTTAGCCACGGGACCACTGGGGAAGTCATGCTGTACATACTTCGTGTGCTGAAGAGAGGCATAGAGAGTTTTCATCGTGCCACATGTAGACTTACTCTCTTAGTTTTCATCTCTACATTTTTTTCTTGGCCTCTCTTGTCTTTGGCCTGAGTCCGTAGTCTCTGGTGTATTCGGCAAGGTGCACTAGCTGCCTAACTAGTGCAGCCCCTCCGGTAGTATTTCATGGTGTAGATTTTTCTTCACTCTGCTCAACAGTTAACAGCTCTCGCTCTGATTTCTGTCTTCCAGATATTTGGTGGAATAATTTGCTTGGTGATCACCTGCTCCCACTCTTGTTGTTTTGGGTTTGTACCATTTTGATTCCTTTGCCATTTGTTAGGTGATGTTGGGCATGATAAACACACATGACTAGTCTGTTATTCTTCTACTAGGAAGAAATATTTAGTTAAATAACTTTTCAGAGGGTATTTTCTGTATGAAAAGTCTCTAAAATGTACCTCTCTGATGCTAGAACTTTAGAGGTTCTGAGAATTGAACTTAATGTTGAGGTGTTTAAGTATTTTTGATTCAGTAGGTGGCACTCTTTACTAGTTTAACTCAATCCTAAATTAGTGTTTGAATTTCAGTTCAGGGTAGAAAGATTTTATTTATCCTTATAATCCAAATAAATATGTTTTCAGAATTGGGTTATCAACTCTGACCAATTTATATTTTCACAACTTAAAATGTTTGAGTTAAATTTCAAAGTAAAGATCTGAAAAAAATCAAAAACTAAAATCTTCAACATTTCCAAATTTCTAAAACAGTAGTGTTAATAGTGACTTATGCTCTATCAAAAGTTAAAAATAATTAAAATCTTACCAGAAGTACTGAGTACTAAAGACATTCAGATTCAAGCTGTTAAATATTTTTATTAACAGGTTCATTTCATTCTCTTTTCTTCTCTATCCTTCTTTCTGAATATTCCCCCAATGTATCAGTGTTTTAAATGTACTGATATATTTGTACAATCCGTAGAGTAAACAAAGCACAATGTCTGTTGTTGCTGCTGCTACTGCTGCTGTCGCTTCAGTCGTGTCTGACTCTGTGCGACCCCATAGACGGCAGCCCATTAGGCTCCCCCGTCCCTGGGATTCTCAAGGCAAGAACACTGGAGTGGGGTGCCATTTCCTTCTCCAATGCATGAAAGTGAAAAGTGAAAGTGAAGTTGTTCAGTCGTGTTAGACTCTTAGCAACCCCACAGACTGCAGCCTACCAGGCTCCTCCGTCCATGGGATTTTCCAGGCAAGAGTACTGGAGTGGGGTGCCATTGCCTTCTCCTACAATGTCTGTTAACAATCCTATAATCAAAAATCATAGTCAGGATACATGTTGGCAGTTAAGTAAATACTAATACAGTTTAGGGAAACATTGAGTGCTTTTGGAAAACTTTATATATTCTATTAATAACAAGCAAGTACAGAGAAACATCTTTACTTCCTGTTCTGAATTTGCAAATAATTTACCAGTCTGGAAATCATTCTTGAAATTGTAATATTCAATGTTCACATAAATCTTATTAGGTCTGAAGCAAACCATGAAATTTTAGAGCTTTAAGGGACTTCGGAGAGCATAAGTCTAACTTGTTTTATTTATTACTTACAAAAGTGAGCTCTTTAAAAACTATGGTTTTCAACAACATTGGAAAAATATTCTAAAAAGAATTAAAACAACTTACTGTAAAAGTTCACGGGTAAATCTGTGACCAGCTTTGACAAAATATGTAAAAAATATTAGTAGTGAGAAGACTAAACTGCTCTGAGAACTATTGTCAATTTGTCTGGAAACCTCAGTGTGATGCTAGGCTTACGTAACCGTGGGTGAATGGTGACTTTATCTTTTATTTTTCTACAGTTTTATTTTAAAAATATATTGTTAGGACTTTCCCAGTGGTTCAGTGGTTAAGACTCCGAGCTTCCAATGCAGGGGTATGGGTTTGATCCCTGGTGGGGGAACTAAGATCCCACATGCCACATGGTTTGGCCAAAAGATTAAAATAAATAAAATTAATATGAAGAGGAAATCTTAAAAAACTAAAAATAAATAAATAAAGACACTTTAAAAATACATGCTGCTGCTAAGTTGCTTCAGTCGTGTCCGACTCTGTGCGGCCCCATAGACAGCAGCCCACCAGGCTCCCCCATCCCTGGGATTCTCCAGGCAAGAACACTGGAGTGGGTTGCCATTTCCTTCTCCATACATAAAAATATACTTTCACAGAACCACATGGCCTTAAATATACACAGAATTTGGCCAGATAGCCAGAAATATTTCAAGATACTTTAAGTTTCAAATGCTTGTCTACAAACTTCCAGGCATATTATGTCTCCTTGTTAGTCCATAATTTGTTACTTTTGTTTTTCAATATCTGAGCCACACAGATAATATTAGTATTTGACCACTTCAAATATATCTTGAAGGTTGCATTCCAAAGACAATCAGAGAAACTTTAAAAAATGATAATACTCATGAAGATTATTCTATCTTTTGAAGTTGTCATTCCACCAAAGAGCTCCCCAATTTTTCAAAATTGATTCCATCGACTTCAGAACTGTTTAGTAGTAAGAAATAAGTGGAGTGCCTAATGACTCCTTATCTTTTGTTGCTATTTTTCTGTCTCTGTCTCTCTGTGTTTGTATAATAAAGATTGTAATCTTCAAACTAACCACAGTCTGTTTGCAACCTTATTGTCTGAAATCAAATTATATATATAGAATTTTAATGATGACTTGCAATGCCTTAACTAAATCAGCAGTGCTATGGAATTTATAAAATTTTCCTTTTAGTTTCAGATTCCAGTGATACCTTGGTGCATCAACAAAAAAGTAGAATGTTGTGAATCAGTAAATGTTCTGATGAGTGCATCTCTTAGATCCTTTTAATTCTTCCCAAAGCTTTTTATCTGAGGAAATATTTTAGTAAATATTTCAACAAGTTCCCCTAACCCCCTATCTCATTGCATTAAACCTCCAATCTTTGCTTCATTTTTTTTGAAAGAACTCATGAAGCTGACCACATAAGCATACTCTCACTTTCAAACTTTGTACAATTATGAAGTATTTATGCAATGGATGGCGGGCATACGAGCCTTTCCCTCTGACTTCAATAATTTGGAGAAAATTTCTTTTTTCCCCACTTATTGCAGCTGATCCATTAGCACAGTTCAGTATTTCCATGTTTAGAACCAGCTCCTCAAATTCTTATCTACCAGATATTAGGCACTACTAGCCCATGTGTGCAGGCTAATTTGGTAAATATAATTTTGCTGCAGTTCCTGACAAACAGAGTTTGGTTTGAAATGTATATGTTGGATAGCCCTGATCTTTCTATAGAAAGTAAAGTTAACTTTTTTGGAAGAGTTCAAAGATTTAAGACTAAAGATTTATGTTTTCTTAGTGTGAAATTGAGACTAGGACCCCAATCTTCTTTTTTTTTAATTTTTTATTGAAATATAAAATTTTTAAAAATTGAAGTGTAGTTGGTTTACCACATTGTGTTAGTTTCTACTTTTGTGTATATATGTAAGTGTGTATATGTGTAACTGTGTATAGGTATAAGTGACTCACTTATACATATATATATATATATATATATACACACACTTTTTTCCATATTCTTTTCCATTATAGTTTATCACAGGGTATTGACTCTACTTCCCTGTGCTGTACAGGAGGACCTTGTTGTTCATCCAGTCTATACACAACGGTTTGCATCTGCTAATCCCACACTCCCATTTTAGCCCTCTCCCAAACCCTCTCCTCCTTAGCAACCACAAGTCTGTAGAACTCCAATCTTCTTATTCAGTAAGTTCAATAAATATTTTAAGTGATATTTTTCTGCTAAAGAGAGAACATTATACACATATATTTGATCTTAGTTTTTTTGGGACAGACACATGTCTGTATAAATAATTATAATACTTCTAATAGAAATATATGCAAAGATTGAAGAGAGTACCAAAGTTGTAATGATTATTAGGTCTGTTGTGGGAGTGAGGAGAGAGGTATGGCAAAGCTTCATGAGGAAGGTTTTGAGGAATGGGTAAGAGTTTGGTGAGCAGATGAAAGTGGGGGTGGGGTCGGGGAAAGGGTGAGAATATTCTGAAATAATGGATAGTAGGTGCAAAGGCAGGAGAAGGCAATGGTACCCCACTCCAGTACTCTTGCCTGGAAAATCCTATGAACGAAGGAGCCTGGTAGGCTGCAGTCCATGGGGTCGTGAGGAGTCGGATACGACTGAGCGACTTCCCTTTCACTTTTCACTTTCATGCATTGGAGAAGGAAATGGCAACCCACTCCAGTGTTCTTGCCTGGATGATCCCAGGGACGGGGGAGCCTGGCGGGTGCCGTCTATGGGGTCGCACAGAGTCGGACACGACTGAAGTGACTTAGCAGCAGCAGCAGGTGCAAAGGCAGGAAGATACTGGAACTATAGACTTCTTCTACAGAATGCAAGGAGTTTGAGAAGTCTGCTTAAGTCTAAGTGTGGACAGGGAGTAGGGTCATAGAAAGAGGTGGTGTGAAATGACCCTGGAGAATCTGGATTTGGAAAAGTTTTATTTGCCAAGTTAAGGATTTTGGATTTTATCTTGAAGCTGATGGAGGGTTATTGAAGAATTTTAACTTAGTGTCTCAGTTTCTACCACTCTGATAGTGGTTGAAGGTGGAGGCGATGCTGGCAAGAGTAGACCCATAGAAACCAGGAAACTATTGTGTGTAATTCAGATGAGAGATACTTCCCACCTCTATGTGAAAATCGCTCAGTCGTGTACAACTCTTTGCAACCCCATTGACTATACAGTTAGTGGAATTCTCTAGGCCAGAATACCAAAGTGGGTATAATCTGCCACTATTCCCTTCAATGCAACCCCTGGCACCTGTCTTTCCTGTCAGTCTCACCCGTTTTCTGCTCTGGGCTTCCTGCCTTTGATCTGTTGCCTCTATTGTCTGACCTGCCATCATGTTAGTGACTATTCTGAGTTTTTTTTTTTTAATCTCTCTCTTCTAATTACTCTCCATTCAGCAATTTCCAAATCTGATGTCTTAGTAGATGGCCTTACTTCATGTTTTGCAGAGATATCAAGTCCATTCTTTGAGCAAGCCCTCAACTTGTTCCCTGAAGCTAACAAACTCAATTCATTTATACAATCACTTCTCCCTCTTCCCTACCTGTTTCAGTGAAAGGAATATCCCTTCTCTTATCCAAGGCTAATTCTCCCATCTGAGCTTTGAATCTCATTTCTTCTGCCTCAACTGAAAATTTGTTTATTTCCATTCACCTTTCTCATTTCTCCTTTCCCTTCAATTACCAACATGATTCAAGTCTCCCCTTTTTAAATTCCATATGCTGCTAGATATGTATCTTTCCTTTCCATTTACTACAAATTTAATTAAAAAGTACTGATTCTTGTATAATTACCCCATTTCGTCCTTTCTAAACCAGGACTTCTAAGTTGGAATATTATTAACATTTTGGTTTAGATAATTCTTTGCTGTGGGAGGCTGTGCTGTGTATTTAGCAGCATTCCTTGCTTCAGACCACTAGATGTCAGTAACATCTACCTAGTTGTGCTTATCTCCTGCTGCTGCTAAGTCGCTTCAGTCGTGTTCGACTCTGTGTGACCCTATGGAAGGCAGCCCACCAGGCTCCCCCGTCCCTGGGATTCTCCAGGCAAGAACACTGGAGTGGGTTGCCATTTCCTTCTCCAATGCATGAAAGTGAAAAGTGAAAGTGAAGTCGCTCAGTCCTGTCCGACTCCTCACGACCCCGTGGACTGCAGCCCACCAGGCTCCTCCATCCATGGGATTTTCCAGGCAAGAGTGCTGGAGTGGGGTGCCATTGCCTTCTCTGAAAAATATCTCCATATAGCATCAAATAATCCCTGGGAGTGAAAACCAACCCCAGTTGAAAACCTCTGTTCTAAAATGTAGACAAGTTGCTGAAACTGCTCCTACTTACTGATCTCCATACTGTGAAACTAACACATTTCATGTCCCTCACCGTTCACTTCTTTATTGAAACTTTTTTCCTCATTGGTGCTGTTTGTTACACGTTTATCCCTTTCTTTCTGGCCCACACATAAGCCTTGTGGGACTCTTTTTCATTTTTCAGCTCTTAAAATGTCAGGCTTCTCTGTCTCCTCTCACTTCTACTCTGTGTGGCCTCATCAGAACTATTCTGGCTGTCACACTCTGCGTGAATGAGTCCAGATCTCTGTCTTCGGCCCAGACCTCCCTCCTAAGCTTCAAACAGCTTATTGGAATCTCCACTTTGGGTAAATTCAACTTGCCCAACATAGGAAGTAATACTTTCCTTTCTCTCAACCTCCTCCCTTATCCTAACCAGTTGAAAGGTCCAGACCCCAAAGTTGGGTTTTTCAAGCCTGTGTCTCTTTCTTGAATGGTGCCACCACCCAAGCATTCACCATAAATCTGGAAGTCTCTGAGATTCCCCTCCTTCATCTTCTATAACCACATAGTTATTCATTCTTCTTATTGTTTCTGTCCCTTCCTGCTCATTTCTGCTACCCGCACCCCTTTTGACCTGCAATTCTGACTGGTCTTTGCTCCTCTCTTCTTGGCCTTCTCTGTCTGTCCTCTACTTGCCTTATAGAATGGTGTCTTTAATCAAATCTGATTATTTCCTCTCTGATTGATACCCTTTAACAGCTTCTCATGGTTTGAAATATAAAATAGTTAAAATTCCTTTTCCTAGCAAAAATCTTAATACATTTCTGTCTACTTTGCTTCCCTTATCTCCTGAGACATTCCTTGCAGGATACATTCAGTAGATTTTAGTAGAGAATTTGTTTCACGATGTTTCAACTAGAGGATTCTGTAGCTTAGCATTGCTAATTTTTCTGTGGGCAATGCCCTATTTGCTTTATGTAACTGTCTTATTTATGTTGCAAAATTTAAAGGTTACCTTCTCTTGGTTTGACTACAGTATTCTGTCTTTGTGTTCTCAGAGCATGAGTATGTCATCCTATACCTTCCACATTATATTGTAAATAGTGGGCTTGCTTTCTGGGTCTTCTCAAATACTTCAAGTAAAACAGTGGTCATGTATCTAGTATTCACAATGCTCAGCACAATGTCTAGCACATAGTAAGTACTTGATAAATATTTGTTATACAAATGAATAATACCAAATATACAAAAGACCTGAACTGGTACAGAGTACAGAGAGGAATGGGTGGATTTTCAATATTTGAAATGTTTCATTGGCAGAATTGGAAGTACTTACTGCCTGATTAGAGGTAGGGAGTGAGGAGCAGAGAGTTATCAAATATGACCATTATGTTCCTCGTTAGATAACTTGGTCCTATTGAAAGAGACAGTGAAACCTGAGATGGATGAGATTTAAACACTATATATGTACATTCATTTATTTATTTTGGACAAGATGCATTAGAATTGCCTGTGAGACATAACCAGTAAACAGCCATATGGGTCTGGATCCCAGTTAGCACTGTGCAACAGAAGTATCACATGAGTTACTAACAGTTTAAAATTTTTAACCTGCTTTTGATTTTTAAAACTTGAGGTATAATTGACATTTTCTTTCTTTTCTCCCCGACCTTCCTTTCTTTTTGGAAACAGATTTACAAAGTTCAAATCAATTAGACACCTGCTATTTTCATCACCGAAATTTTTTTTTAATTTTTAAAAATCTGCAGATGGTGACTGCAGCCTCCTTGGAAGAAAAGCTGTGACCAACCTAGACAGCATATTTAAAAACAGAGACATTACTTTGCCAACAGAGGTCCATCTAGTCAAAGCTATGGTTTTTCTAATACTCATGTATGGATGTGAGAGTTGTACCATAAAGAAAGCTGAGTGTGAAGAATTGATGCTTTTGAACTGTAGTGTCGGAGAAGACTTGAGAGTTCCTTGGACTGCACGGAGATCAAACCAGTCAATCCTAAAAGAAATCAGTCCTGAATATTCATTGGAAGGACTGATGCTGAAACGGCAATACTTTTGCTACCTGATGCAAAGAACTGACTCATTGGAAAAGACCCTGATGCTGGGAAAGATGGAAGGCAGGAGAAGGGGACGACAGAGGATGAGATTGTTGGATGGCATCACCTACTTGATGGACATGAGTTTGAGCAAGCTCCAGGAGTTGGTGATGGGCAGGGAAGCTGGGCATGCTGCAGTCCATGGGGTCACAGGGTTGGACTTGACTGAGCGACTGAACTGAATGGAAAGATTCTTTTTCCATATAGGTTATTACAGAATATTGAGTAGAGTTCCCTATGCTATTCAGTAGGTTCTTGTTGGTTATCCATTTTACACATAGTGGTGTGTACATGTCAACCCCAAACGCCCCATCTATCCCTATTCCCAACCCCCTCTAAGTTCACTCACTGGAATTTGAAAGGAAGTTTTACTGATTACAAGGCCTACATCCCTTTTGCCTACAGCCTATTAATGCACGTAATGAAGCATCTGTTGTCTCCTGATTTTTATAAAATAAGAAAACATATGATTGTACAGTTAGTTCCCAGGATATCTATTACCATTTGTTATCTGATTTTGAAAGCAAATTCACCTCAACGGTGATGATCTCATTCGTAAGGATGATTTGAGTACCATTTGCTGTGACAGACTAAACCATGGCGTTTTTGTTCGTTACGTTAAGTATAGTTATTAATTCTGTGGTTGTAACTTTCAGTTATGAAAAAAATCAACCAAGATGTAGTCAATATTTTGTTTAATACTGAACGCATTTCACAAATGAACATAAAACGAGCTTTATGACTTCGTTAGGTTTCGGCAACAGACTGATAAGGCGAGTACAAAGGGGGAGGGCCAGCGAAGAGGGAGCCGGACGGTGAGAAACAGGCATCTGAGCAAGCGCAGAAACAAACAGATGTTAATGGAGGATTGAAGGCTACTGCGCTCTCACTTTGCGAACTGTCGTAAAGCTGTGAGTGTCGTGCTTCCTCGGTAGAGGAGGGATTGGTTAGGCGGCGGCGACTGGAGAGCAGCAGCAGTGGCGGCGACGGTGGCGAGGTGTTCGGTCTGCGCAGCATAGAAACGCCCGCAGTTTCGGGGAACGAGTTCCCGTGGGACCAAATTAGGCATTCTGAACCCAAGCCGGGTCAGCTGGGCCGAACCAGGCGCTGCCGCTGGTACAGTTTTGGTGGCGGTGACAGACGCTGCTCTTGACCGTAGGGGCCTCTTAGGCCAACATCTGAGGCGCAGATCACTGGCTCTCGACGCATCCTCTTCCCCGCTCACATCTCCTGTCTTCTTTCCTGGGCCAGCGATTCCCAGAGCCTGGGAAGAGGGTGGCTAATGATTCAGGTGAGGGGGCCGGGGGGAGGGGATCGATTGGAGGCCGCGCGTGCGCGCAACGGGGGAGGGGCCGGGCTGGAGGGGAGAAAGAGGAAGGGCTGCGGCCGCGGAAGGCTGGGGTCGGCCGCCGGCCGGTTACTGCTGGCTCCGTTGTGGCTTAGGGTCGAGGTTTCCGCGGAAGATTTAATTGTGTTTGACAGAGCGTTCGTCTACAGACACACCCACCCTCCTCAGTAAAGGACGGTGGGTGAGGGGATTTCTTTCCCCTTTTTGACTCTCTAGAGTCTTAGGACAGGGGCTGAGGACTGAGGCGTGGGAGTGCGATTTGACAATGGAGTGATGAAGGTAACCCGCACCCGGGGAGTTGGAGGGCGCTAAGGCAGCCCTGACGGTTAGGGAGTTGCCTCCTTCTGTGATCAAGGAAACGTAGACCGCAGAACAGCAGAAATACAGACGCGTCAGATTTTGTAAAGAGTTGGTTGGCTGGCCATTAAAAAAGCTTAATATTTTTATTATTATCATTATTTTTTTTTTTTACAGAGTTTATCAGAGCCGGTAGCAATGTTGTTGTGGAAATATTTGTTCTGTGCTGCAGAAATGAGGTTTGTCACATAGTTCTTAAATAGGTTAGAGTAGATCTTTACAGATAAGTTCTTAACTCAGGTCTAAGTTTTAACATTTAAAAAAATACCAGGAAGTATAGGGTGTTCGTTTAATTTGTTCGTGTTTGTAGTGTGGGGTGACTCCATTGTATTGCATGCTTTCCTGTTTCTTGATATATGTGCAGGATGAATTTAGAGCTCTCTGGGGACGTAAGATGCCAGCTGACATAGATTTCATTTTATAGTTCATAACGCTTTTTGTACCTGACTTAATCCAAACTTTATTTCATTTGGTGTTTTATGTTTAATTTTCTTGTTTTAGGGATCTCTTCAACCAAAAAGCACAGACTGGGAAAAAGATAACTAAGGTTCCATTTCCTTTCCCATTTCTGTTTTTTTTTTTTTTGGTCATTGCTTTCAAATGTTAGTATGTGATTTGGATATCACATAGAAGTTTTAAAATACTGGTTTCACTAGAGTGAAAGTCTACATTTTGATACTTTGTTACTGTATGTTTTTGGTAAAAATTTTCATGTCAGTGTAAGCAATGTTATTTTTCATATCAAACAATAGCGTTAGTTGTGTTTATGAGACAGAACAAGTAGAGCCCTCTCACTCGGAAAAGAATCTTAATTATTTTTTAATGCCTTGCTTTGTTTTACTCTCGTCCATCTCTTGTCATTTTAACCTTGGACAAATGACATCTCTCCTGTGCATTTATTTGCCTCTACAATTCCTACTAGTATTCTAAGAACTGACAAGGGTATTTATGAATAGGTCTGAATAATATTGTAGGGAAACTAGGAAGAGTAGAGCCTCTTCTTGTTTATCAGGGTTGCTATATCTTATGTGTATGGATCTTTCTGTCACTTTCCCCCCTTAGTGTCTTTCGGTCACTTGCATGTTAGTTCTTCACTGGAGTTGGTTTTTGAAGAAAGATATAGTTAAGAAATAATTTCGTTTTGAATGCATCATAGTGGAAGTTTCACCTTCACAGGTTTCACATCAGTACTCAATTTCTGCAAGTAGTTGAAAAATAACTATACTGATCTTTAATATAAGAAGTCAACAATTTACTTGTTTAAAATGAAGGAATAATCAGCAGATATTTCTAAATAGTTATTTTCACTTTAAAATGTAAACTGGAATAGAAACTTGATTGAATCAAACCAGTTAGTTTTTTTCAGGCGTTTATTGTATTATTTTGTCAAAAAGGGGTTTCTATAACATGCTTTACTTAGAGTATAATTATAGGTGTCCTTGTTTTGACTTTTCCTCCGGTGACTAGGATTTCAATAGGAAAAAAAGAAGTGACATTACTAAAAATGATGGTAAAGAATATTATAACTTGATATTAGCATTCTATGAGTGACATTATCTTATGAAAGAGTATAGGGTTGGAGACAGGAGATACGGATTTTAGATGTAGCTTTGCTTTCTGTTCGTTAGGTCTGTGACCTTGTATGACCACCCTGGGCCTCAGATCTCTCTCAGCTGTCAAATGAGAAGTGTGGGGCAGATAACTCTAGTTTTCTCCAGGTCTCAAATTTAATGGTTTGCATTTTTAGTTAGGTGTTTTTAGTGTTAATTGTATTCATCATGACCCATTCCCCAGAAAGAAATGCTATCTGAAAATGTAAAATTCTTCCATGGTATATGTATATTAGAGATGGGGTGGGGGGAGGGAGAAGAAAAAAAGCGAGTGAGCTGTGGTCTAAATAATTCTTCTGTCCCGTTGTAGATATTAACTCCTAATTTAATAGCTCTCATATGATACTAAAAAACATGAAACTTTATTTTACTCCTGGTAATGTGCTTTAAATCATTCTGAGTACATTTTCTTTCAGAAACCTGTAATCATTGTTCAGTAAAAGTCCAGAAATGCTTTTGAATGCTTTATACCTCTAATCTTTATTTGCTGTATCCCATAGTGTCTTGGTAACAGCTGGCCTGAGTTTCTGCAGGTACTCAATTTATATCATGATGTGAGCAGTGAGCTACAAATGTTTAAAAAAATACTAAACTGAACTTTTACTGCTTTGCTATTTAATCATTAAGTAAGTATTATTGATTGTCTCATGTTATTGACATTATTCTTGGCCTTCAGTGAAGCAGGCACTCTGCCTTCTTGAAGTGGATGTTTTATTAGAGGAAATAATAAACAGAACAGCATTATGTAGTGGTAAGTGCCATGAAGAAAACAGGGGCATATAATGGAGAATGAATGAAAGTGGGATTCTACTGTGCATTGAGAGGTTAGAAAGGGCTTTTTTTTTTAGAGGTAATATTTGATTTGCAATCAGTGATTAGAAAGAATCAGCTATAGTGGCAATCTGGAGGAAGATGGCTGCGGACAGAGGGAATAGTAAATGCATTAGATTGGGTTTGATTCTAGAGAATCTGCAAGTGTGAATTAATTAATTGGTTTGTCTAATAGAGTTTTTCACAATTACTAATAGACAGTAGTAAAAAGGTTAAAAATATTTATGTGTAGTGACCAAATGTAATGTGTTGACATTATTTAAATCCTGACTCAAACCAATTGTAGAAAGTAATTTCTGAAACACTTAGGAGGAAATTTGAATGTAGATAGCTGTTAGATGATATCAAGGGATTATTGTTAGTTTTTGTGAAGGATACTAATGGCATTATATTTGTATAAGAAAATTCCCATTTATAGAGATGAAAACTGAAGAATGAGGAAGAGAAATAAGATGTCTGGTATTTGTTTAAAAGTATTTCAGAGCGAAAAAAAGATGTGAGAGATGAGTGTAGATGAAGCAATTGTGAAATATCCTGATAACTGTGTTGGAGTGGTAGGTATATGCATAGTAATATTCTGTGCTTTTGTGAGGTTTGAAAATGTTCATATTTTAAAATGCATTTAAAGTAATTGATACTCTATTTAGATGTCTTCTCCTTTTCTTTCTCTTTCTCTCAATTTTGGGAACATGTAGACTTTTATTCCTCTTTCTAAACATTGATCATTTATTCAACAAATATGTCTGCTGTATTTCAGGCCCTGTGTCAATGCTTGAGTTAAAACAAAGAGCAGGACCTTAAGGCCTGCCTGCAAAGGAGCTTATGGTTTGCTGGATGAATGGAGAATCCCTCATTGTGGTCTGTGTTGACATGAAGTCATAGATTTCTGTGTTTTCCTGAGGGTATACAGGATCAGCATCTTAGTGTTTATGTGGTTACTTAAAAAGCATTTTTCTTAAGACTTCCTTGGCAGTCCAGTGGTTAAGACTCCACACTCCCAATTTGAGGATGGGAGTTGGTGGAACAAGTTCGATCCCTGGTGGGGAAACTAAGATCCTACATGCCATACAGAACTGCCCCCCTCCCTCTCAACCCCCCAAAATTTGTTTTGTTTTGTTTTTCTACAGAATTGAGAGTTTAGGAAGTTCTGTATGCAGCAGTGTGCCAGTCTGAGTCACTGTTGCATTCATTTCTCCTGTTTGTATATGTTATAGGGCATCAGAATAAATAATTTTTTAAACTACCTTTTGACATCCAATATGCCTCTATTTAAATTTTTTAAATTTTGAAATAATTTCACACTTAGAGAAAGGTTTTAAAAAATGGTACTGAGAACTCTTCAGTATTCTTTAGTCAGATGTACCATTTTTAAAATTTTGTCTCATTTGCTTTAGTGCTCTTTTCTGAATCATTTGAAAATAAATTGCGTGTATTATAACCATGTCTCTAAATATTCTTTGTGTATTGTATTCTTTTGCATTATCACAATACAGTTAATGAGATTCAGATAATCTAACATTATACTATATCATTATCTAATCTCTAGTCTCTATTCCTGTCTTGTCCCTTTGTCCCAGTAATAATAGCATTTGTACCATTACACCATTGGCTGAGACAGTAAAGAATCTGCCTGCAATGCAGGAGACCTGGGTTCTATCCCTAGGTTGGGAAGATCTCCTGGAGAAGGGACTGGCTAACCACTGCAGTATTCTAGCCTGGAGAATTCATGGATGGAGGAGCCTGCCAGGCTAGTCCATGGGGTCGCAAAGAGTCAGACATGACTGAGCGACTTTCACACACACACAGCGTTTCCCCCATAGGATTTGCATCAGGATTGCCAGCTGCATTTAGTTGTCATATCTCTTCAGTCTCCTTTCATCCGGAACAGTGTCTTAGGCTTTCTCTTTCATTGTGTTAACATTTTTGAAGAATAGAGGCTTATATATGTCATAGAATATTTCTCAGGTTGGATTTGTGGATGTTTCCTCATAATTAGTTTTGGGCTATGCATCCTCAACTGGGGATTTTGTATCCTTTCCAGGGTATGATTTTGAAGTACATGCCGTTGGCCTGCCCCTCAGTGGTGATGTTAGTTTTTTAGTTTCTGATCATGGTGGTGTTTGGTTTCTTCACAGGGGTGTATAGTTATTATTTTTCTCTTCACCTAATAAGCAATCTTTGGGTATAACTTTGAGATAGTACAGATAATCCTGCTACTAATCAGATCTGTATCTTCATCAAATTGCCCTCCTGTATTAGCATCCATTGATGCTTCTTGCCTGTACTGATGTTTACACTGATGGTTGCAGAATGATTATTTTCTGACTCTGTTTCTTTTATGTCAGTAGGCATTCTGTTTTAAGGAAGAAAATCTTTTTATCTCATTGATATGGACTTATGTACTTCCTGTCTTACTCAATGGTTTATACTCTGTTACTGCCTTTATTTATTTTGTTGCTCAGATTGTCTTGGATTTGTCCTGTGGGAGCCTTTCTTCCCTGGCTTCTTTGTCTTTTTGATATACTCATTTTTTCTGGAGTATATTCTCTCTTTTTGCACAGCAAAATGTTCCAAGTTTAACTTAACATCTTTTCTATCTCAGTCCTGGATTCAGGCATTCTCCAAGGAGCCCTGGGTCCATATAGTGGGGAATGCAGTTTGCTTTTGAGTTACCTATTTTATATGTAGAAATAATCACTTCTTCTGATCAGGATATCTTATGAGACACTGTATTTAAAATTGACTTTGATAGTGGGTTTATGAAGTATTTACATAAGTCAGTGGCACCCCACTCCAGTACTCTTGCCTGGAAAATCCCATGGACGGAGGAGCCTGATAAGTTGCAGTCCATGGGGTCGCTAGGAGTCGGACACGACTGAGCGACTTCCCTTTCATTTTTCACTTTCATGCATTGGAGAAGGAAATGGCAACCCACTCCAGTGTTCTTGCCTGGAGAATCCCAGGGACGGGGGAGCCTGGTGGGCTGCTGTCTCTGGGGTCGCACAGAGTCGGACACAACTGAGGCGACTTAGCAGTAGCAGCAGCAGCAATTATATTTACCATAAAGCTATTCTTTTATTCTTTCATTTTCTTTTTCAAATAAATAAGTTCTGATTTGATTTTAATTGTGGTCAAATGAAATAGGAAAAAATGAAAGATTATTTTATGTTATTTGTGTATGTGTGTGGATATGGATATGTGGGGGGAAGGTTTAACCACTTAACTGTTAAAAATGACTCAAGATTTACATACTTAACTGTTTTTAACTGAGTTAGACATTCTGGTCTAAGGAAATTTTTGCTTTTGAACTAAGCTTTTAATTTTTTTAAACTAGCTTTTTAAATGAAAATATTTTTGTTATAATACACAATAATATTTATATAAAAGTGAAAACTCACAGGCACATTATTCCAGGCATTTGCTGTTACATCTTGGTGTATTTCATAGCCATTCTGTCACCTGTGCCTAGGTATTTGCTTTATTTGTCTTTTTAGCTTGTATTCTTCCATTCAGTATTTTGAATGATTTTTTATTTTTGAACCAATTAAAATGTACATGTTTAAAAGTTCCAAATGGCTTATTGTGAAAAAACAGCAGTCTCCTCTGCCACTTCTCCCAGTCTCCTAGTTCTGCTTCCTAAATGGGAATATTTTCAGCTCTTAAAAAAACTTTTTTGCGTATATTGACCTTTATATTTAGATAATATGCTTATATATATACTTAGCCACTGTAAGATGTCAGTTTACATTTAAAGAAAATAATTTTCTAAATTTTTAAGATAAAATACATACAAGGAATACCAAATTTACATAGTACAAAGGGTATACAGGGAAAGATGTCTCCTTACCATTCCTGTCTTCCTACCATGGAGTTCTTTCCCCTGGAGATTTAGTTCCTCTTCTTATTTTATATGTATCTCCAGAGCAGCAGTTCTCAAAATGTGGTCTGTGAAGTCTTGAGAGGATCATCAAATGTTTCAAATTACCTGTTGGTTTGAAACTATTTCATAATAATACTAAATTATTTGGTACTTTACTCTGTTGACATTTGAATTAGTGGTACAAACAGAGTGATGCATAAATCTCCTGCCCCTGCAGTGCATATCAAGACAGTGGCAAAAATTGTACCAGTAGTCATATTCTTCATTGCTTTTCATTTTTGGTTGGGGAGGGGAAAGCTGATTTCATTTAAGAATATCCTCCATGAAGCAGTAGAGGTTGTTAATTTCATTAATCCTGATGCTTGAGTAGATTTTTTTTTAATATTTGTTGTGACAAAATGAGAAGAATGTTATAAGACACTACTGCTGTATACCAAACTATGATGTTTGTCTTGAAGAAAAATATTTGTGTGATTGAGGTGTGAGCTGAACTAGCTAGCTGGTTGTTTTTTTCATGGAACACTATTTTTACTTGAAAGAGTAACAAACTATAGTTATTTAAACATGGATATTTGTACCTATTTTCTCAAAAACAAATGAAGTGAGCCTGTCACTTGGACCAGCAAAATTTATTGCCATATAAAATTAAGGCTTTCAAGCAGAAATTAGAATTTTGGAAAACATATCTGCCACTATGATCTTCGCAACTTCTTAGGACCTTGCTGATGAAATTGATGATATTAACATGTGATTTTTTTTTCTTTGCTATCTTACAGTGAAGTGTGTCAGTGTTTCGAAGTGTGCATAACGCAGTGGACCATCTGTTTTCAAAAGGTCCATGCATGATATTATAAAATCATGTTGTGGATGTAAGACCTACTTAAGTGAAAGATAGAGCAATAGATTTTAAGTGAAATGGTCTGAAAAGTTTAATTGATAAGGTTGCAGAGTCCTTTGCAACTTACTGTTATAGAATTACACTTTTTAAGTTTTGGCTTAATATCAAAGAAGGATAATATCCACACTTACCTGAAAATACTATTAAAAATATTCTTCCTTGTGACTTTCCTAGTTGTCCAGTGGTTAAGAATCTGCCTGTCAATGCAGGGGACAGGGATTTGATCCCTGGCCTGGGGATATTCCGCATGCCTTGGGGCAGGTAAGCCAGCACTGCAACTGCTGAAGCCTGTATGCCCTAGAGCCTGTGCTCTGCAATAAGAGAAGCCACTGCAATGAGAATCCTGTGCACTGCAATTAGAGGGCAGCCCCTACTCACCGCAGCTCGAGAAAGCGTGCACACAGCAGTGAAGACACAGAGCAACCAAAAATAAATACATAATAAAATTTAAAAAAATTCTTCCTTTTATCAGCTACATATTTGTGTGAAAATAGATTTTCATTTTAGATTGAATACAGAAGCAGATATAAGAATCCAGGTTTCTCTATTGAAGAGATTTACAAAAATGAGCAGCAGTGCCACTCAGTTTTTTTGGAAAATATATTCATAAGTGTTACTTATTAGCATGGAATGGGTTTATTGCTGTTTTTAGAATTAAAATTTTAAAACATTTGCCAACTTTTATAATATTATACTGATACATACAACCCACATAATAAAAGCTCTTTAGGTTCCTCAATTATTGTGTAAAGGGGTTCACAAGTCAAAAAGTTTGAAAACTGCTGCTACAACTGGTTAACGTGGAGGATTAAGCAGTTTTTTTAGCCTTTTTTTTAGAAAAAATTTGTCTACATTGGGTCTTAATTGTGGCATGTAGGAGCTTTGTTGCATCATCTTCCGTTGCGGTGTGTGGACTCTCTAGTTGTGGCTAGCAGGCTCAGTACTTGTGTTGTGGCTTAGTTGCCTCGAGGCATGTGGGATCTTAGTTTCCCAACCAGGAGTCAAATCCACATCACCTGCATCGCAGGGTGAACTCTCAACCACTGGACCACCAGGGAGGTCCCAGTATTAAGCAGTTTAAAGCCTTACCTTTTGACTGCTTATGGAAAAGGAGTTCACACTTCTTTCTTTACTGTTTCTCCTAATATAGTTGAATCACAATTTTAGATTATTTTGCTTTATTGTTTTTGTTTTTTTAAGAACATACTTCATATTCCCTCTTTTATTGTATAAATATCAGTTTAACCTTTTACCATAAGAATATAAATGTTTTAAGAGGACAAAGGCGGACTTCCCTGGTGACTCAGTGGTAAAGAATCCATACCTGCCAATGTAGGAGATGTGGGTTCAGTTCCTGGGTCAGTGAAATCCTCTGGAGAAGGAAATGGCAACCCACTCTAGTATTCTTGCCTGGGAAGTCTCATGGACAGAGGAGCCTGATGGGTTGCCGTCCATGAGGTTGCAGGAAGTCAGACACAACTTAGCAACTGAACAACAACAGGGCAAAGATAGCAAGGGTTTATGTTCTTCGATTTTAGGAAATATTTTTATGTTAGCTTTCATAACTTCTTAGTCGTTTTTTCCTCTATTCTGTTTTTGTAATTGCTGTAAAGTCAGATGATTGTGTTTTGTTGCTGTTCCATACTTCTTGTTAGTTTTGTGTGTGTGTGTTTTAAAAAATACTTTTACTGACAGTTTAGTGGGGATTGCATGGAAATTTGAGATACATATATGTGTATAATTTACCATGTTTAGGTGAACTTTTACTTTGGTAAATAATAACAGTATTACTAGGAGCAGGTTGTATTGTTGGTATGCAAATGGGCTTTTTTCTTAATTCTATTGGTTCAATCATATTTAAATATATGAATAAATAAAGCTTTTTAAAAATATATGCAGTAAATATGTTCATAAAACCTTTTTCTACTTTTAACATCTGTATTCTTTAATACAAAGTAGTCTTAGTAAAATCATGTGATAAAAATTTTTAATTACAGAATTTCTGCAGATTGTGATTCATTTTCAAGGATTTAATTATAATTTCTCTGAAATCACATTTCTTTAAAGACCTATATATAGTAACAGATAAAAGTGGTCATTTTATTTTCATAACCATCTTTCTGCCTGCCATTCCTCTATTTGCCATTATCCTTATTCTCCACTTGAGGAAATCTTATTTTTGCCTGTGTGCTCAGTCATGTCCGACTCTTTGCAACCCCATGGACTGTATAGCCCACTAGGCTCCTCTGTCCTTGGGATTTTCTAGGCAGGAAAACTGGAGTGGGTTGCCATTTCCTTTTAAGGACCAGCTCTTAAGCTTCTGTGGTTTCTCCTCCAGAATCTGTATCCTTTCCTTTTTTTCTTCTGTAGTATTTTGTGCTTTTCTTATCTTTATTTAGCAGTTATTTCATTTTATTAAAACTTAAGCATTCCCTCACTTTGGAGGCTGAGTTCTGAAAATCTTCATGATAAAGAGAAGAAATTGTGGTTGAGTAACTTGGCACCTCACTCCAGTACTCTTGCCTGGAAAATTCCATGGACGGAGGAGCCTGGTAGGCTGCAGTCCATGGGGTCACTAAGAGTCGGACACGACTGAGTGACTTCCCTTTCACTTTTCACTTTCATGCGTTGGAGGAGGAAATGGCAACCCACTCCAGTGTTCTTGCCTGGAGAATCCCAGGAATGGGGGAATCTGGTGGGCTTCCGTCTATGGGGTCGCATAGAGTTGGACACGACTGACGCGACTTAGCAACATAATGATTATTGGAGAAGGCAATGGCAACCCACTCCAGTAAGTACTCTTGCCTCGAGAATCCCATAGACGGAGGAGCCTGGTAGGCTATAGTCCATGGGGTCGCTAAGGGTTGGACACAACTGAGTGACTTCACTTTCACTTTTCACTTTCATGCATTGGAGAAGAAAGTGGCAACCCACTCCAGTGTTCTTGCCTGGAGAATCCCAGGGACAGAGGAGCCTGTTGGTCACATAGAGTCGGACACGACTGACATGACTTAGCAGCAGCAGCAGCAACATAATGATTATACGTAAAAGTAAGATCTCAGAACTGAAGCATTGAGTGAACATGTAAAAGCCCTCATAACAATACATTTAGTTTTTAAAAAGAGAGACCAAATCCAGCAATTTTTGTAGGAATTAAGATCCAAGTGTTTGTGTCAGACCTCTTTAGGCAAGTCATTTGACTTCCGTAGTTCTCAGTTCCCTGGAGATAATAGTTTTTAGTGAGAATAAAATGAAATAAAAAGATGGCCTGTAGTTTCTTATTGGCTTTATCTGACCTGGCCCTTGACCACTTCTGAGTGCCTTGTATGTCATCCTCTCTGGTTGATCCCACTCCTGTTCTTTGTACATGTTAAGTTTGTTCCTGCCACATGACCTTTCCTTACTATTCCCCCTGCTAGGAATGCTCTTCCTCCAGAACTGTGTAGCTTGGCTGACTGGTGGCTGGTTCCTTCTCATGATTGTGTCTTTTAGCTTCTTATCTAAGACAGTGTTGATAGTTAACCTTTACTATTTGTTTTGTTTCCTTAAGAGCACATATTTATAAAATTATCTTGATTATTTATTTGTCTCCTTGTGTCTTGTTTGTCCTCATTTGCATGCAGATTCCTTAAGAAACTTTCTATATTCCATTCACTGCTGATCCCTGTGTCTAGAACTTGTAATGGGCTCTCAATAAATATTTATTGACTGACCACAGTACATAAGTTAATGGTAACTAATATACTATCAGTGATATTGTATCTCTTAACATGTTAATAAACTGCTCTAAATTTCATTTCTATTACTTGGGAGTTGTTTCCAGATCCTGATCTGCTTCCAGATGTTTGGAATTAAAAAGTTTGGGTAGCCTAATCTGTTATTATCCTGAACTGAATTGGTCTTCCTAAAACCTTCTTCCTAGACTTGCGTTTACCCATTTTATTCCTGTGTAAGTGAATATTTTTCCTCATGGATAGCAGTTCTGGGTAGCAGTTCTAAGGCCTGGACTTATTTTTCAGTCATCTGCCTTTATTTTGAACAAATTTCAATTTAAAAGATTTTTGTTCTTTTGCCTTCCGTCATCTCTACTGATCCCTAGTTGCCTCTCAGTTGCCACTGTCTTCCATAACAGGAAGAACTCACAGTTTATGTACACTAAAGCTAAAATCCTGAAGATTGCCTCAAAAGTATATGCGTAAGTGAAGTTTAGACTTAACATGTATGGGAATCCATATTAGGGTTAGGATTTCTGTATTTGTAGAATGTGAAATTCTTGGAACAGGGTAGTGTTTTAACTATCTTTTAAATTATCACCTTGAGCAGTTACTGGTAGCAAAAAAAATTCAGAAGGTTCTTTTGAGTAAAGTGGCTGACATTAGTATACTGGATAGTAACTCCTTGGTTTCCCCAAACCAGTACTCTAGGATTGTTTAATAGCTTGCTAGTTTTGCTTTTTGCCACAAAAGATTTTCACTTGCTATCTGAATGCACAGATTCAAGGAAGATGAAAATGTCATTTAGTCCAAATAACCTTGGAAATCCCTAAAGTTGCCCATAAAATGTAAAATACAGATACACAGTCTCTAAAAGCCCCAAACATCCTATTTTTCCTTCAGTATTGGAACAAATTGTGTTTCATTGTTAAACACCAGATGAAGTAGTAGGCTGTGTTTATGGTCCATGTTCTAGGAAAAATAAATGGCTCTAAACATTAGAATCTGACAGCACAGCAAGATGCTTAGATCATGAGAGGCGCATGGAAAGTGAGACCAACTAGAAAGAAGTAAAATGTTTCGTTTTTGTGTCCATTTTGGGCATTTACTTGTTGAGCAGAATAGCAGGCATGATCAACATGGTCTAATTTCTTTTTCTTCATGAGGTTCAGTTTATATGATGTACACTCTAGAGGTGTTCCCCCATCCACTTTTCAGCATGTCTTTACCTTCAGTTGTAAAATGTCAGTTTTTCTCTTATGACTCTTTTTCTCATTCTTGAGAACATATTCTTTAATGAATATTCTCCAGGTTCCATATTTTGATCTAGATCACATCGATAAAGCAGAAACAACTTTTATCAAAGTATACATCTTGGAATTCACTCAGGGAGAAATTGTACCCTTGGATACTGTTGCTCAGGATGTTAGATCTTACATTCTCAATGCAACGGACATCTTTTCTAATCTAGTTTTCTGTTTTATTTTGTTACCCCAGTCCTTGTTTTCAGGCTTTAACAACTCAGGGTTTCAGTCTGATCAACGAGGAATTTGAGGTTCTCTCAAATAAGACTGACTTTTGAGGTGGGTGTACCTACAGAATTGAAGGCCTGCAAAAGAAAAAAATCATGGCAGGGAAAGATTGTGGACTTTTTCTGCCAAGATGATTGCTTAACATTTACAACAAAACTTTGAGGTAAATATTTCCATTATTTAGGTGAGGAAATTTAGGCACAGAATGGTTAGTAATTTGATGAAGGCTCATAGCAATGATGCGGTTGAAGGGATTTAAGTTCATTAGGTTTTGAGTCAACCTAAGAAAGAAATTCCAGAATTCAGGAGCTTGACGTGTATTTCTGTATGGCCTTTCAGGAAAACATTAAGCTGTATTTTTTCTCCACTGGGCATGGCTGTTGTCAAAAGAGAAGGAAAGATGGTGTGATTATGAGGGACTTAATTTTTCTGTGCTTTTTCTGTGTATTTCAGATTTTTTATAGTGAACACATTTAAAAAATCAATTTAATTGAAGTATAATTTTATAAAAGTATAAGGTACATATTTTACTGTACAGTTCAGTGAGTTTTGGCAAATATATACATCCATGTAACCAACACCCGTCAGGACATAAAACATTCCATTACCCTAGAAAGTGCTTTCTTGTTCCTTTGCTGTTAAGTCATCCCTAGCTCCTGTCCCAGGCAACCACTGATCTGATTTTTGACATTATAGATTAGTTTTGTTTGCTCTAGAATGTCATATACATACGAATTATATAATATTACTATTTTGTGTCTGGCGTCTTTTGCTCATCAAGTGTTTTCTCGCTAGCATTTTACTGGGGAAAATTTCAAGCATATTAAAGTTAAAAGAATTGTACAGCAAATGCCCATTTCCCTATTACCTAGATTCTACAGTTACCAATTTGCTTTTCTGTTTGATCACATATCCTTCCGTCTATCCATTCCTGTAATCATTTACCATTCAAGTCAGTTGCTGTTTGGCTTTGTATTTTAAATTAAGTTTCAAACAGTGCACTTTACCCCTAAACAAATTCAGCTTCCATGTCATTAACTAGAGTTGAATACTTATATATAGTTCTTTGTTTTTGAAGTAAAATTTACATATAGTTAAATGCACAAATATTAAGTGTACCATTTAAGTCTTGTCAAATGTATACATTTGTGTAATCAAAATCTTATGAAGAGAGAGTACATTACCGTCACCTCAGATAAGTTCCTTCATGTACCTTATGTTCAGTTCTTTCCCAGTCCTTTGTAGAATACAGCCACTGTTTTGATTTTTATCTTCCGTTAAATTTGCCTAACCTAGAACTTCATGCAGATGAAGTTAGTATAGATATTTTGTATCTGATTTCCTTCCCTTGGCAGGATGTTTTTGAGATTCATCTATTACCTTTACTTGTTTCAGTAGCTCCTTCTTTGCTGCTGTTACTGTTGCTGTTTGGTATCCCATTGTACCTATATATCGAAATTTGTTTATCTTTTCACTACTTGGAGATTTGTTTTTCCCACTGTTTGGTTATTATGAGTGAACATTTGCATACAAACATTTTTGTATACCTGTATTTTCCATTCTAGGTGTGGAATTACTGAATCATAGGTTAGATCAATGTCACTTTATTTGAAGCTGCGCTGAGTTGTATGTGGAGTTCCAGTTGTGCCACGTCCCTTAACACATGGTGTTTTGGTCTTCTTAGCCTGTTAGCCCTTTTTGGGTGTAGAGTTGTATCTTGTGGTTTTAATTTGCATTTCCCTGATAATGGAAAGTATTGAGCATTTTTTTGTGTACTTACTGGCCATTTGTATATGTATATGTTTAGAAAAATGTTAAATATTGTTTATCTGTTATTTGGTGGGCTTGTCTTACTGAGATGTAAGAGTTTTACATATATTCTGGATTCAAGTTGGCTGTGTATTTGTGTGATACATACATGTAAATTATGTGTTGTTGTGTTGTTCAGTTGCTCAGTCATGCCCGACTCTTTGAGACTCCATGGAATATAGCACACCAGGCTTCCTTGTCCATCACCAACACCAAGAGCTTGCTCAAACTCTTGTCTATTGAGTTGGTGGTGCCATCCAACCATCTCGTCCTCTGTCATCCCCTTTTCCTCCTACCTTCAATCTTTCGCATCATCAGGGATTTCCAGTGAGTCAGCTCTTCACATCAAGTGGTCAAAGTATTGGAGTTTCAGCGTCAACATCAGTCCTTCCAATGAATATTCAGGACTGATCTCCTTTAGGATTGACGGGTTTGATCTCCTTGCAGTCCAAGGGACTCTCAAGAATCTTCTCCAACACCACAGTTCAAAAGCATCAGTTCTTCGGCACTCAGCTTTCTTTATAGTCCAACTCTCGCATCCATACATGACCACTGGGAAAACCATGGAGTTGGAAAAAACCCTGATGCTGGGAAAGATTGAGGGCAGGAGGAGAAGGGGACGACAGAGGGTGAGATGGTTGGATGGCATCACCGACTCAATGGACATGGGTTTGTGTGGACTCTGGGAGTTGATGATGGACAGGGAGGCCTGGCGTGCTGCGGTTCATGGGGTCACAAAGAATCGGACGCGACTGAGCAACTGAACTGAACTCTCATCCATACATGACTACTCTAAAAGCCATAGCTTGACTGTACCGACCGTTGTTGGCAAAGTAATGTCTCTGCTTTTTAATATGCTGTCTAGGTTTGTTATAGCTTTTCTTCCAGGAGCAAGTGTCTTTTAGTTTCCTGGCTACAGTTACCATCTGCAGTGATTTTGGAGCCCAAGAAAATAAAGTCTGTCACTGTTCCCATGATTTCCCCATCTATTTGAGGTGAAGTGATGGGACCAGATGACATGATCTTAGAGTTTTGAATTATGTGTATGTACGTGTAATTTTATCTGTCTTAAGCTTGCTATCTTGACTTTTTTCTTAATGGTATTAATGGTATCTCTAAAGAGTAGGTTTTTATTTTGATAAAGTCCAGTTTATCAGTTAAAATGTTTAGTCTTTTTTGTGATCTATGGAATTTTTGCCCATGGTGTCATTATGTACATTTTCTGCCCATTTCTTTTCAGAGTGTTAGCTTTTAGGTTTAAGTCTGTGATCTGAGTTATTTTTTTGTCTCATGTGAGGTAGGAGTTGAAGTTTTCCCCATGTAATTCACTGGTTGTTCTACCACCATTTGTTGAAAAAGACTGTCTCCTTCCCCATTGTCTTGGACCTGTTGTTGAAAATCATTTGATGATATGTGTGAGGTTATTTCTGGACTTGCCAGTCTATCCGTATGCTAATAGCACCCTGTTTTGATACAGTTGGCTTTAATGTCATCTTGCTGTTTGTTTTCCACTTGTCCCGTCTCTTCTGTTCCTTTTTCTCCCTATTGCTTACCTTCTTTTGACTTTTTTGAGAGTCTGCCTTCAAGGAATAATAGTTTATTTAACGTATAATACAAGAAACTTACAATGGTTTATTCTGTTTGCTTCCCTCCTGTGCCTTGCACTATTATATTGACATGCATTTTACTTTTGCATGTTATTAGTTTGGGGAGAATTTCTTTGTTGAAATTTGGGAGTGATGGCTAGAGAATTATCCTTGTGAAGGTGAGTATCGATGAGGAAAATGCTGATAGAACTCACTTTTTCTCATTCTAATTTCGTAAAAGTGACCACACAGTGATGATTTATGAATATCATGAAAAATTGAAATTTGATCAATTCAGAGCAGAAAACTTTCACATTTAAGGCCCCAAAAAAGGATGGTTATATCATATATTCTTTTTGTAGAACTAGACCAGAATTACACCTTGGAGCATTTGTAAGTGACTATCTCTGAATTATGCAGTTATTGACTTTAGGGAAATTATTCGGTGAAAAGTGTAAAAATTCCTCTCCTGTGTTTTTAATCTATATATAAGGTAAACTTAGTTGTACTTTATATTAAAGTTTTTGCTTTTAAATAATTTTGCTCATCTCATTTTAAACTTTTATTTTCAGGTCTTTATTTTTGTTAGTCAGTTTATATTTAATTCTTTTTCAGCTTTGTGTCACTTGAGACTATGGTGAACATTCCATTTATGTTTTCATGTGAAATCATTGCTGAAAACAGCTTTTAGAATTCATGGTGTAGGCTAATTTTTAATTATACATCTCATTTTATGTTGCTGATTATCTGTACATTTCCAGACAAGTTTTGGGACTGCTCTTTATTCTGTTTTAAATGTGTTCTAGCTTACAGTTCTTCTCTGTCTACTGAAGGGTAATGAAGTTGAGACTGTGCTGCCTGATGAGAGTGGTAGGGAGCTTAGTGTTACAGGTAGAGGTTAAAGGAGAACATAGGGCTTTAGTTCTTGTGAGGTAGATTCCTCTGTCTCAGATTAAATTCAGAAAACTTCTGGGAGAAATTTTGTAATTCTGTGGACCTTTGTCTCTTCTTTCATATGGTGATAAGTATCCCAAGAAGTCATCTTGGACTTCCCTGGTGGTTCAGTGTTTGAGAATCCACCTGCCAATACAGGGTATATGGGTTCCATCCTGATCTAGGAAGATCCCACATGCTGCGTGGCAGCAAAGCCCATGTGCCACAGCTACTCAACCAGAACACTGCAGCTACTGAAACCCTTGTACCTAGAGCTGATGGTCCACAACAGGAGAAGTCACCATAATGAGAAGCCCAAGCACTGCAATGAAAAGTATCCCCTGCTCACCACGACTGGAGAAAATCTTCGTGCAGCACGGAAGGCCCAGCACAGTCATAAATAAGTAGATAAATAAATGAAGTCATGTTATTTTCTTCTTTTATTCTTAACAGTATTAATAATTCTAGACACAATTGTTTGAAGTGAAATGGCATCTTTGAAGATTATATGCTGTCTTTCAGAAGATCATGTGTTGTCTTTCAGATCACTGGTTTTTAAAATTTTGTAGGTGTGCTTCATCATTAAGTATGTAGTTCATTCAGAGAACTTCTACTGTGGAAAATAGGGTAATCAAGTCTCATTTCTTGCCATTTCACTTTTCCCTTTTATTCTTCTGAAAAACCTTCCTTGGTACAGCCTCCCCTTCAGAATTGAATTAGATTCTACTTCAATGTGCTCCAGTGCATACCTCCTTCATGACACTGTATTTTAATTACTTACTGATAGGTTTCTCTGTCTGCTGCACGTTTCTTGGACTCCAAAATCACTGCAGATGGTGACTGCAGCCATGAAATTAAAAGATGCTTGCTCCTTGGAAGAAAAGCTATGACAAACCTAGATAGCATATTAAAAAGCAGAGATATTACTTTGCCAACAAAGATCAGTACAGTCAAAGCTATGTTTTTCCAATAATTTTTCCAAAGTTTTTCCAGTAGTCATGTATGGATATGAGAGTTGGACCATAAAGAAATCTGAGCACTGAAGAATTGATGCTTTTGAACTGTGGTGTTGGAGAAGATTCTTGAGAGTCCCTTGGACTGCAAGGAAATCAAACTCATCAATCCTCAAGGAAATAATCCTGAATATTCATTGGAAGGACTGATGCTGATGCTGAAACTCCAATACTTTAACCACTTGATGTGAAGAGCTGACTCATCAGAACAGACCCTGATGGTGACAGATTGAAGGCAGGAGGAGAAGGGGACAACAGAGGATGAGATGGTTGGATGGCATTACTGACCCGAAGGACATGAGTTTGAGCAAGCTCTTGGAGTTGGTGATGGACAGGGAAGCTTGGTGTGCTGCAGTCCATGGAGTTGCAAAGAGTTGGACATGACTGAGTGACTGAACTGACTGAACTTCTTAAGGACAAGTCTATGTCTTATTCATCTTTTGGGACAGTCTAGCACATTAAGATATTTAGGAGATGTTTATTGCATGGTGTATTTGTTTGCTATGGCTTCCATAACAAAATACCACATTCTGGGTGACTTAAACACCAAAAATCTATTTTGTCACAGTTCTGGAGAGTAGAAGTCCAAGAACAAGTGTGTCCCTATGAGTGTTCAGATTTCCTCTTTTCATAAAGGACACTGGTCAAATTGGATTAGGGCCCACTCATAATGACCTCATTTAATCTTAATTGCTTCTAAAGAAGTAAAAGGGACCTATATATAGTCACATTTTGAGATACTGTGGGCTAGGATTTCAACGTATGAATTTAGATGGGACACAGTTCAGTCCATAACACATGAATTCTTTGATTTGGTATACATTCTAGCTGAAGAAGATTCATTATGGTCTAACGCCAAACCAAGCTTGTCAAGGTTGGGACCAAAGATTTCCTAGTTTGCATAAGAAGAAATGGCTTAATTCTGGTATTTTGTCTTAATGTATTGTAGAATCTATTTAATGATTAAGACACTGCAGTGTTTAGTACTTGGAAGTACCACCTAACTGTTCTCCTGTAATAAGTTTTCTTTCCTTTATTGTTTATATCACAAAAACATGATAAAACACACAGTCACACACAGTATATATTTAGTGATTAAGACACTGTAACATTTAGTGCTTGGAAGTAGCTCCTAGCTGTTTTCATGTGATATGATAAGTTTTCTTTCCTTTACTCTTTATATCACAAAAGCATATTAAAACACAGTCACACACACATCTGGACACATGTGTGCTTTGTGTATGTATTGATTGTTAATGTATGGTTGCTGAACACTTTAAGCCAGGAGATACATTTATTAATTGAAGTATTTGGCTTCCCTGGTGGGTCAGTGGTAAAGAATCCGCCTGCAGTTCAGGAAACCTGGGTTTGATCCTTGGGTCTGGAAGATCCCCTGTAGAAGGAAATGACAACCCACTTCAGTATTCTTGGCTGAAGAATACCCGGGACAGAGGACCCTGCCAGGCTATAGTCCATGGAATCACCAAGAGTTGGAGAATCGGATATGACTGAGAGGCTGAGCATGCACTTGGTAGTGTCTGTGTGTGTTGACTTTGTCTTCTGGTGTGGAGTTACAAAAGCAGCTTTTCAAAAGTACTTCTAAGTGTTTTTTAAAAACTTAGAAAGCTTTAAGGCATGCTTGTTGTAGGGCATCCAAATAGGGAAGAATCATTAGGTTCTTCTGTTCTATTCTGAACTTAAAAATGAACTCTCTGGATGCAAAAAGAAAGGGTATCATCAAGAAACCTGCAATGGACAAAGAAGTGTGTTTGAGAACTTCTGCTTACAGACATTGCAGTCTTCTTAGAGCCTGTTCCTCTCCATCGTTTTCATCTTTGTTGCTGTCATCATCAATAATATTTGTATTATTTTGCTGTAACTGCTGTTATTTCAGTCTTTTCCATAATGCTGAAATTTTGGGTAATGATTTGCAGACTGTCAGGGGAGTTAAAAGATTAGGAAGGTTGGAACCTTTTTCCAAATTGCTTTTACTGGACTTGGGTTCCAAGTAATGGAAATTGGAGCTTTTAAATCTATTTCTTCCTTGAAACTTTATTAAACATTTTAGAAAATGGATGCACCTGGATCATGCAAAGAGTTTATTGTTGAATTATCTTGGAAAACCTGATTTGAAATAGTAACTGTAGCTCTCTGAAAAGGTTTTAGTCAGAACAGCAGAGTTCATCCTTGTAACAGTTAAAGAAAGAGTCAGTGATACTCAACAGGTTTTCTGAACTCTCCAGTTTCTTGTCTTAAAAATTCTATAGTTCAGCCTTTGTTCTCCTACTTATACTTTGCAACTTAAATCTGAGGAATGATACCCACTAGGGATTAAAGTTTTTAAATAACAAAGCTGAATCTCTTTCCTTTTTTTTCTATTTGGTTATTTTGCTCTCTGAATTTCTCAAAAAAAGACATTATAGATAGAAGTCACCTGTGTTTTCTTTATCATTTGAAAATTTGCATTTATGAATATAGTTTCATATTTTGAAGATAATTTGTATTTTTAAAAACTTTATGCTTTTACCATTTTTGTGAATTTATTTGCAGTTTTTTTTGTACTATTGACATTGTCATCTTGTACATTTTCAATAAAAATTAAGATGATATTGTTAGTCACAGTTGACATGTAACCATGTTAACCATGGTAAGCAACTAAAAATTACCCATATTATTATAAATATGTCTGAAACTATGCTTCTTTTATTGAGAACAGTCTGTCTTCTGGAGGGCTCAGAATCATGATTCAGAACATGAGCTTTTATTCTTTGCTTTATTTCAGTATTGCCCTCAGAATCTTTTCACATAAATAATGTTATTTAATCTAGACAAACTGCTGACTCTTTAGTTATTGGGACAAGTGCTTTAGTTCTTCTGTCTTTTAATTTTTAGGTGCTGCCACCAGTATTACATCTGTTAAATCCAAACAGTACTTATTAATATTAGCTTATTAGCATTAAATATAAAATAATATAAAAGCTTATTAGTATTAAATATGAAACAATAGTTTCTGAGTATTTAATTGCCTGTGACCTTCCTGATAATTATTTTTAACCTTCATAGAATCTCTTCCCTTTAGGTTCTGTTCTCAGGAGTTAAAATTACTGTAAATCTGACTTCCAAATAAATGGAGTATTTATTTCTGCCTTATAGAAAGAGAAAAGGGGAGTTATTTTAACATGATAAAACTTGAGTATTTTATGCAAAGGAATTATAAGTTACTGAATTATAAAAGATATAGCATATTTTAACATGAGTATTTGCTTGGGTGGGAGTACGAAATTTAGGACCAAGTGTGGTATCAGCAAAAAACAACATTCATTGCAAAATAGCATAATTCTGTAGTGTTCTACAGTTTGTGGTTCTGGCTCGCTTGTTGACCAGTGCTCTGAAAAAAATGTTGAAAGCTTCAAGGTCATATTTTGGTATTTTGACTCAAGTTTGGTTGATGCTAGATACGCAACCCTTGTTTTGGTAAATAAGTTCTCCTTCCTTCACATGACCCTCCACTCCTAAAACCACCTTTTGCCCCCATCACTGCAAAGCATTCTCCCTGGTCTCTTTTTGTTTTCCTTACATGTTTTTTATTGTTGTATCTTATTTATATTCTGCCCACAGAACCATAAAGCCCATCATAGGTAGTGATTCTTGTGTATGCACTGTAACTGGTCATTGCATTTGCCTTTGACGTAGACTTCTAGTCATTCTTTAATTAATAGAATAACTGGGCATACACTGTATCAGTGAGAAATTTTCATTTTGACTTTCTCAGCCTACCATCATTTGAATCCACCCTACCTATCTTAAATAGTATTTCCTGCTTCTCACAAGGATGTGCTCACTGCTTTGTTGAGGTTCTCTTCAAAGAGTTTTGCATAAGTTACAGTAATTTTTATTTTTGTATTTTTTATTTCTCCTTCTTTGGCATCATTCAACATATGTGACTGTTTATTCATAAGTAAAAGACCAAATCTCTTAAAATTACTGACAAAAATTAGTTCAAAATGTTAAATGTGCTCTGATGAAGATTTCAGATCTTATTTAGCAGTATAGTTTAATTCTACATTTAGCTCTTGCATATTATTAAATTTTGATAAGATATTAGGCAAGTTAAAAGCAGATATCTTTCCACTTATATGTCTTTTTGTTGGCCTCTGTCACTTTAAAAAATAAAGAATTCTCAATTCACCGAGTTCCAATCGCCAAGGAAACCTGGAGGCCATTTGAAGTTCAGTTTTGGAAAGTAAAAGTTTAAATAATAGTAATCTCTAAGAGTAGTTTGTAAATTTGAAGCCTTTTGAAAGCTGACAGATTGATTACTTGAATGCAAGATTGTGGAGGTTTGTGTTCCTTGCACATTTTTTAACTTTTTACTGATACTTTTCATTTAACTCAATAATAACAGTTATTATACTTTAATTGGTGAAAGATTTTGTGAAATGCTTTGATGATGGATTATTATTTTCCAAGCATGAAAAGTTTCCTCATAGAGATAAGTTCAGAAACAACATGCCTAGGACTGTAGAGTAGTATCATTAACTAAAAAGGATAATCAATTCTCAAATTTGACAACTTCATTCAAATTTGCCAACAATTAATTAATTGCCATCTATCAGTTTCTGCCTTATTTTGTTATTAAATCGCCCAGGAAAGGTGGTCATTTCTGGTCACTAAGGAGAAATTTTATGCTTAGCCAAGATTCTCATAAAAATCATACTATCATATATTTGATTTATATAGAAATCTGCTAATAACAAAGTTGTGTCCTAGTCTAGAGGAAAAATAGAATATAGTCAGTTCTTATTTTTCACTCCTTTAAAAATTCTTGTACTTTGGTTTCAAAAGTGGCAAATGATCATTTTATAAAAATTCAAACCGTGCAGAAATTTGTAACATAAAATACATATGCTCCTAACCCGTGCTTTAAATCTCCATCCACAATTACAGTCCCAAACTAAGTGTATATTTCTCTGTATTTTCTCCATGCATGTATAAACATAAGTTGTTTTACAAAAAAGGACAACATTTTAACAGACTTATTTGCAATCTGCTTTTAAAAAATTATCGTACAGAGGCTGCTTCATTTTCAAAGCCTGCATAGCAGATTATTTTATCAACTTTAAAATAATGGCTGTATTTCCCTGTGCTGTACAGTATATGCTTGTAGTTTATTTATTTTATATAGAGTAGTTTGTACCTTTTAATCCCCTATGCTTGTCTTGCTCTCCCTCCTTCCCTCTCCCCACAGGTAATCATTACTTTGTTCTCTGTATATGTGAGTCTTATCTCTATTTTATTATATTCACTAACATTGTTTTATTTTTTAGGTTCTACATATAAGTGATAACAGAACATACCCTAATTTTGTCTTTGTTGTAAAATTATTGCTTGATTTTAGAAAAGGAAAAAAAAAGTTTGAGTTCAGATTTGCCCTTTTACTTCTACCCTCCTTAGTTACACACATAGCCATATAGTTGCTATTATTTTTAATTAAATGTTATTTGAAATTTCCAGTGAGCAAAATGATGAGAAACTGAATGTAGACAGTATGAATTTGAATTAATCTTTAGGTAAAATTTTTTAAATTTATCTTCTAATTTGTAACAGAGCCAATTTGGAGTTTTTGCTCATTTAGAAATGTGGTTATCTCTCCACTTATGAGGAGTGTGTTGTACAGTTCTATAGTTTATTGCATATAGGCCTTTTTTTGTTGATTCTTTCATTTTTTTCTTGATAGAATATATTTTATATAATAGGTAATTAGCAATATCTTTATATCTCACATTTCATGTTGTAATATGAATTCCAGAGTCCCAGCCAGCCATGTTAGACATTTGTGCATTGTACCCTATAATTTGCAATACTGCCTTCCTAACCAGTTGAAACTGACTGCCAGATATTCTTCAGACTTGGCAGGGTAGAGACACCCTACATTTTGCTACTGGCCATGATAATAACACAATCATGACTACAGCAGTAGACTCTCTATAATATATTGAACTCCACCCAGTTTGTACTGATAGGAGACCTAAATAGGTCCTAGCTGATTTTTTCTGTGATGACTAATACTTAGGGATTTTAGAGTACTTTAAACAAGACAAACAAGAAAATCATTAAGTTCACTGAGTAATAGAAACCTATTATTTGAAAGACATTTAATTTCTCTTTTTCCAAAAGTAGTATGTCTTGTATTAGGAATTAGGGAGCTGAAGCATCTTGCTCCTCAGCTAATCCTCCATAGTAAAGGAGAGTTTCAAATATTTTTTTCTTAAATTTATTTTTTAACTGGAGGAAAATTGCTTTACAGTATTGTGCTGGTTTCTGCCGTACAGCATCATAGAATTTTTAGCGTTCATAGGTTTTGTGCCAAAAAATCTTTGTCCTTTATTTCTACACTTTAAGGTTCTGTAGGAACAGATGATTTTATGCCTTTCTTTGACTCTGAGGATTTCATTTATTTTTGCTTATAAGGGAAGACCTTAAACATTGTGTACCTTATGTGTATAACTGCTGCTCTGAAAAAGGAATAACAGCCATTATGCTAGGCACTGTGGTAGGTACTCTCATTTAACCCTTAAAAGTACTTTCACAAGGTCAATACTACTATTGTCCCAATTTTATAGAGGAGAAACAGTGTTAGTTTAAATAATATGCCTTAGGTTACACAGCTAGTCACAACCAGAGACTTGAATCCAGGTCTTTGTAGTACACAAATGAAAACACTTAATTTTGGTTGACTATTTACTCCTTTTTGTCAGTGATCCCACTTAAATGTGGATTACAAGCTTCCCTTTCACTCAGTATCTTTTGTTGTTCAGTTGCTAAGTTGCGTCCTATTCTTTGTAACACCATGGATTGCAGCACGCCCTGCGTCCCTGTCCTTCACTATCTATCTCCTGCAGTTTGCTCAGACACATATCCATTGAGTTGATGATGTCATCCAACCATCTCATCCTCTGTCATCTCCTCCTCTTCCTGCCTTCAGTCTTTCCCAGCATTAGGGTCTTTTTTAATGAGTTGGCTCTTTGCGTCAAGTGGCCGAAGTATTGAAGCTTCACCATCAGCCTTTCCAGTGAATATTCACAGTTGATTTCCTCTAGGATTGACTGGTTTGATCTCCTTGCTCTCCAAGGGACTCTCAAGAGTCTTCTCTAGCATCACAGTTTGAAAGCATCAATTCTTTGTCACTCAGCCTTCTTCCTTTGGGCTTCCCTGATGACTCAGCTGGTAAAAAATCTGCCTGCAATGTGGGAGACCTGGGCTCAATCCCTGGGTTGGGAAGATCCTCTGGAGAAGGAAACATCTAGCCACTCCAGTATTCTGGCCTGGAGAATTCCATGGACTATACAGAGGGTCTCACAGAGTCAGACATGACTGAGCAACTTTCAGTTTCAGCCTTCTTTGTGGTCCAACTCTCACATCCATACATGACTACTAGAAAAACCATAGTTTTCACTATATGGACCTTTATCAGCAAAGTAATGTCTCTGCTTTATAATAGACTCTCGGTTTGTCATAGCTTTTCTTCCAAGGAGCAAGCATCTTTTAATTTCATGGCTGCAGTCACTGTCTGCAGTGATTTTGGAGCCCAAGAAAATAAAGTGTAACTGTTTCTATTGTTTCCCCATCTATTTGCCCATGAAGTGATGGGACCAGATGCCATGGTCTTCGTTTTTTGAATGTTCAGTTTTAAGCCAGCTTTTTGATTCCCCTCTTTTCACCTTCATCAGAGGCTCTTTAGTTCCTCTTTGCTTTTTGCCATTAGAGTGGTGTCATCTGCATATCTGAGGTTATTGATGTTTCTTCCAGCAGTCTTGCTTCCAGCATGAGCTTCATCCAGCCTGGCATTTCACATGATATACTCTGACTTCCCTGGTGGCTTAGAGGGTAAAGCATCTACCTGTAAATGCGGGAGACCCGGGTTCGATCCCTGGGTTGGGAAGATCCCCTGGAGAAGGAAATGGCAACTCACTTCAGTACTCTTGCCTGGAAAATCCCATGGACGGAGGAGCCTGGTAGGCCACAGTCCATGGGATCCCAAAGAGTTGGACATAACTGAGTGACTTCAGTTTCACTTTCTTTTCACTCTTCTAATAAGATAAATAAGTGGGGTGACAATATACAGCCTTGACATACAGCCTTGGCATACTCTGTTGTTCATGTCTGATTCTAACTGTTGCTTCTTGACCTGCATACAGGTTTCTCCAGAGGCAGATAAGTTCAGTTCAGTGGCTCACTCGTGTCCGACTCTCTGCGACCCCATGAATCACAGCACGCCAGGCCTCCCTGTCCATCACCAACTCCCGGAGTTCACTCAGACTCACGTCCATCGAGTCAGTGATGCCATCCAGCCATTTCATCCTCTGTCGTCCCCTTCTCCTGCCCCCAATCCCTCCCAGCATCAGAGTCTTTTCCAGTGAGTCAGCTCTTCGCATGAGGTGGCCAAAGTACTGGAGTTTCAGCTTTAGCATCATTCCTTCCAAAGAAATCCCAGGGCTGATCTCCTTCAGAATGGGTTGGTTGGATCTCCTTGCAGTCCAAGGGACTCTCGAGTCTTCTCCAACACCACAGTTCAAAAGCATCAATTCTTCGGCACTTAGCCTTCTTCATAGTCCAACTCTCACATCCATACATGACCACTGGAAAAACCATAGCCTTGACTAGACGGACCTTAGTCGGCAAGGTAATGTCTCTGCTTTTGAATATACTGTCAGTCACCATCTGCAGTGATTTTGGAGCCCCCCAAAATAAAGTCTGACACTGTTTCCACTGTTTCCCCATCTATTTTCCATGAAGTGATGGGACCAAATGACATGATCTTCGTTTTCTCAATGTTGAGCTTTATGCCAGCTTTTTCACTCTCCTCTTTCACTTTCATCAAGAGGCTTTTTAGTTCCTCTTCACTTTCTGATAAGGGTGGTGTCATCTGCATATCTGAGGTTATTGATATTTCTCCCGGCAATCTTGATTCCAGCTTGTGTTTCTTCCAGTCCAGCGTTTCTCGTGATGTACCCTGCATAGAAGTTAAATAAGTAGGGTGACAATATACAGCCTTGACTTACTGCTTTTCCTATTTGGAACCAGTCTGTTCCATGTCCAGTTCTAAGTGCTGCTTCCTGACCTGCATACAGATTTCTCAAGAGGCAGGTTAGGTGGTCTGGTATTCCCATCTCTTTCAGAATTTTCCACAGTTGAAGCGGACATAGATGTTTTTCTGGAATTCTCTTGCTTTTTCTGTGGTCTAGTGCATGTTGACAGTTTGATCTCTGGTTCCTCAATTTGATCTCAGTATCCTTTCAGTATATCTTTTTCCTTAATATTTTCCCGAAGTTCTTAAATTCACTATAACTTTTTTGATTATTAGTGTAATGCCTTTATTTCCTCTAGCTTCCTAGAATATTTTGGAGATATAAAATATCTTTGTGTTGAAATGTTCCTCTTGGTGGTTTGGTTAGTTGGCTAGTTCTCTACCCTAAGTCATTTGAGGTCAAGTTTGTACTGGGAGGGTGGGGCACAAGCCTTTTGCATTCACAGAGTAAGCCTTAGATGAGATAGTCAGACTGTGTGAACTCTAAATGTAAACTTGGTGCTCTCTGCGCTTCCTGGTTCCTCTTTACCCTTTCAGGGGAGATAGTGATCCTAAGCAGACCTCTCCTAAGGCAACTTTCAGTCTGACAGTTCTAAACTCCATTGTCCTATATCTTCATTATCCTATATTTCTTTCCTTTTTTTTCCCATTTAATTATATGAAAGGGGCTGCTGGGCTTCCCTGATAGCTCAGTGGGTAAAGAATCCTGCAATGCAGGAGGCCCCAGTTCAATTTCTGGGTCGGAAATATGCACTGGAGAAGGCTTAGGCTACCCACTCCAGTATTCTTGGGTTTCCCTTGTGGCTTAGCTGGTAAAGAATCTGCCTGCACTGCCAGAGACCTGGGTTGGGAAGATCCCCTGAAGAAGGGAAAGGCTACTCACTCCAATATTCTGGCCTAGAGAATTCCTTAGACTGTAAAGTCCATGGGGTCACAAAGAGTCGGACACGACTGAGCGACTTTCACGTATGAAAGAAAATAAAGAGCAAACTTGTTTCTAGTTCATTTTCTGAAAACTTCTAAAACTTTAATAGAAAAATCAAAATTATCTTATGTATTCCTTTTAAAATTTTGTTCCTTTAGAGTTCTGTAAAATTATTTTTATTTAAAAATTTAAAGTATTCTGTTAATCATAAAAAAGTATATTTATCATTGGTAGTGAAGGTTTGTACCAATAATGATGACTGTTTCTAAACTTTATCACTGTGTTGAAGTGACAGTTCCTAAAAGTTGTATTGATAAAATTAGTGGGTTTTTACCCCCATTATTAAACTTATACTGTCACATAAACTTAATTTATAATGTAAATTGCCAAATCCTAACCCTAATTTTTAGTTTTAAAAGTTAGCCTTTTTAGCTGTTATCTTCTTTCATGCAGGATTTACTACTCATTCTGTATCCTAAACTAATATCAGGAGTAATTGGTATGCTGCTGTTATGAATAGCAGTAACGTGATTAAATCAAACCAGTACAAAGAAGAACTAGTATTATGGTTTCAGTATTGAAACACTGTATAATATCAAGCCATTCATAATCGGGCCAAGGAACTAGATATATCTAGTACAAAATTACCTTTATAAATTAGATCAACCAATAATTTTTACAGAAATAAAATACTAGATGGTAACCTTATTAAATAAGTAGTTCAGAGCATTCTTTATTGATCTTTTGTGTCAATTTTGTTGCTTTTTTAGTTAAAAGATATAGAATTGATATTTATTTCTTTTTCTGACCTTGCTCCCCTTCTTTTTCTTAGTTCAAAGTAGAGCATACATTTGTACTCCCTTGGTGGGAACATCTTAGGTAATATGGAATGTTAATATTGCATCTAAGGACTGCGTGACAGTGGAGAGAACAGTTACTGGCAAACAAATGCACATACCACGTGCTGCACCATACTTTCTTCTCTCCCTTACTCCACACTTCTCTCCCTTACTCCCTTCCCACCTTGAGTTGAGCAGACAAAATTCACCAAAAATCAGAGCAGAGTTAACATAAAGAGTTAATTATTTTGGCCTTGGGGCATAAACTAATGGAAAAGAAATTGAATTTAGTAAATTATGCTGTGAATCATTTCTTTGTAGATTCTCCTACGGATTCCTGTTCTCAGAATTTATCTTGTTCTTTTGGCAGATTTTTTTGCCTCTCAGGATCTGCTTTACCAAGACCCAGAGGGTGATCATAACGGTCTGATGGCTTCTTAATTATGGCTTTACTTTTTGACAACAGCTTTATTGAGATATAATTCACATACCATACACATCTCACTTTAAGTGTACTGAACTCAGTGGTTTTTAGAATATTCACTGAGTTGAACAGTCATCAAAGGAGTCTTTAAATAAGTGGTCTTCTATGACTTTTTTTTTTTTAGCATAGTGTTTTTGAGGTCCGTATAATGTTGTAAAGTGAATCAGTATTTCATTTCTTTTGATGACTGAGTGTTAATCAATTTTGTGGACTTCCTTATTTATCAGTTGATGGACATTTGTTAACACTTTTTGGCTCTTGTGAATGGCTATAATGGTACTATTAATATTTGTGTATAAAGTTTTGTGTGGATATATATTTTCATTTCTCTTGGGTTATCCCTTGGAGTGGGAGTGCTGGATCATATGATAACTCTGTGTTTAATCTTTTGAGGAACTGCCAGGCTACTGTTCCAAAGTATATGTACCATTTTACATTCTCACCAGCAGTGTGTGAGGGTTCCAGTTTCTTTACTTCCTTGTCAACATTTGTTATTATCTGTAGTTTTTATTGTAGCTCTCCTAAGGAACCTGCTTGAATCTTGAATCGTATATACCTCTGCCTTACTGTGACTTGTTTTTCTTGCATTTAATTACGGTGATCCTTGTATGACTGGCTGCCTCTTACAGTTTGCTCATTGCTCTACACATATGTAAACCCATCTTTTGTTCCCCCTTTACTGCTGATACTGCTGAATTCCTGACAGGGCTTGATGACTGACCTTGGATACAACACTACCTGCCCTTGAAGAAGATAGAGATTTTGATAGCTTCGTATAGAAATAGGTTATTTCAATTTTTAATCGCTGTCTTCTCTTCATCTATTTGATAATAGTTACAAACAAAAACATATACCTGTGACATTGTTTATTCCTGTAACTGTCAATTGTGGAGAAGAAAACTCTTGCTACTAAATATCTATCTTGTTTTCCTCTTTTTTCTGGAAGTAGTTTACAAAGTGGGTGTTAAATACAAAAATCCATCTATGGTGTTAGAAGTTAGGATAATGGTTAAAACTCTTGGTGGGTGGAGTGACTGGAAGGGGATTTCTGGAATGCTAGTTATCTTATGTTTTTTGATCTTGGAGCTAGTTACATAAGTGTGTGAGAATTCATTGGCTGTAAACTTAGAATACATGTGTTTTTGTTATACTTCAGTAAAATCTTAGGTTAAAATTGTTAACATTTTTTAAATCATTTTTAGCACTAGTAAAGATCTTCATTTGTATTAACTACCTTTTAAATGAGTATATATACGTTTTAAAAAATTTATTTGTTTTCAATTGAAGGATAATTGTTTGACAATATTGTGTTGGTTTCTGCTATAATCAACATGAATCAACCATAGGTATGCCTATGTCCCCTCCCTCTTGAACCTCCTTCCCACCTCCCATCCCAAGAATGTATTCCATTTTGAGTCATGATATTTAATACCTTACATTATCACCATTCTTGTATATACACTGCTTTGGTATAGATGTTTTAATTTCAGGTTCTCTTGTTAGGGCTTCCCAGATGTGCAGCTCATGATTTTAGAGATACAGTGATTTAGGTTTTTAGATTGGCTGTAGAGAGTTTGATTTTTATGTTCTGCTGTGTTGCTTTAACTGAGTGATCTGAAGCAACTCAGTCTTGGCTTTTTTCTTTCTATATGTATCTACAATTTCATGAAATGTAGTAGTTGTGCCTGCTGTCTGTTGGTGAGTTGAGTCTCTTTAAGAGACTAGAGTAGTGTGAAGGAAAGAACCATGAAAGAGAAGCTATATTCATATTCATTATTTATAGTAATCCATCTATCACAGTAACCATCAAGATGTACAGAAAGTATTTGATATAATTATAATTTATATATTATATAGTTTATATATTATAATTTAAAATGTGATACCAAAAGAAAAACATTGACTAATCAAAGTCTTTTGAATTCTGATCTTTTTATCTGTTTTTACTATAATAGGGTTTGGAGAAGTTGTTTGATTTTGACCAAATACATTATGCTGATGATGTTAGGAAGATACAATAAGATCAGGTTTTTTGATATAAGTTTTGAAGTGGACTTATGTTCTATGGTCTTTACTCTGTTTCTAAAAATTGGATCTGTAAGAAGTATCAGAGAAAAAAGACTTGTTATAGCCATTTTATATCCTGATGAGAAAAAGGCATTTCTGCCCTGTTACAGGAATATTCGTGCTTCCCAATTGACGCTTGTGATAGAGAACCTGCCTGCCAATGCAGGAGACTTAAGAGACGTGGGTTTGATCCCTAGGTTGGAAAGATCCCCTGGAGGAGGGCATGGCAACCTACTCCAGTATCTTTACCTGGAGAATCCCATGGACAGAGGAGCCTGATGGCTACGGTCCATGGAATCACAAAGAGTTGGAGAGTCAGACATGGTTGAAGCAACTTAGCACGCACGCACAGGAATATTCTCAGTGGAATATGAGAACTCTTTAAATATTCTAATAAAACACATTAACAATCTTTTAAATATCGTGTTGTGTCTTCTAGGCCTTCCTTAAAGTTTCCCATGTCTCAATGGACTCCTAAATATAACAAGCTGTACACCTTAAAAGTGGATATGAAGAGTGAGATTCCTTCTGATGCACCAAAGACACAGGAGAGTCTGAAAGGGATCCTCTTGCATCCAGAGCCCATTGGGGCAGCCAAAAGTTTTCCTGCTGGAGTTGAGATGATTAATAGTAAAGTGGGGAATGAATTCTCTCATTTGTGTGATGATTCTCAAAAACAAGAGAAGGACATGAATGGTAACCAACAAGAGCAAGAAAAAAGTGTTGCTGTGAGGAAGAAACGCAAAAGCCAGCAGGCTGGCCCTTCATACATGCAAAATTGTGCTAAGGAGAACCAGGGAATATTAGGATTGAGACAACACCTAGAAACACCAAGTGATGAAGATAATGATTCCTCTTTTAGTGATTGTCTGTCTTCTCCTTCATCTAGTCTACATTTTGGAGATTCTGATACTGTGACTTCAGATGAGGATAAAGAAGTCTCTGTAAGACATTCCCAGGCAATTTTGAGTGCTAAAAGTAGAACTCACAGTTCACGGTCGCATAAGTGGCCTCGGACTGAGACAGAATCCGTTTCAGGATTGTTAATGAAAAGACCCTGTTTTCATAGCAGTTCATTAAGGAGACTTCCATGCAGAAAGAGATTTGTGAAAAATAATTCCTCACAGAGGACACAGAAACAAAAAGAGAGGATATTAATGCAGAGGAAAAAACGGGAAGTGTTAGCCCGAAGGAAATATGCATTGCTCCCCAGTTCTAGTAGTTCCAGTGAGAATGACCTCAGCAGTGAATCCTCTTCCAGCTCATCAACTGAAGGAGAAGAAGATTTGTTTGTTTCTACCAGTGAAAACCGCCAAAACAATCCAACTGTTGCCTCAGGTAAAAATTTTGTTCCTTAAATTTAGTATAGCATGGAAGCTATTGGATTGTGTTTGTCCTTATTTTCTTCTACATTTGGTGATTTCATTATATTTAAAAGGAATATGAGGCTCTATTTTATGTTTAAGCTGTACAAACAACCAACTTTATTTAGCCATGACTCCTCTTCTGAGATACAAATGTTTTTTCTAAAATTTTAAATAGAAAATTGTATATTTTTCAATTTTTCTGACGAAAATGAAGCAAGAGATTTTATTGAGGGTTGTTTTGAAAAAATTTTCATTTTATACTTATCAGATTATATTTTATGAATTGTTGATTTATGGTACAGTTTCTTTTTTTCTTCTATAGTGCATCTTTAATATGATTACCTTTTATGAGTGCCTTTTTAGATAGCTATGTGACAGATTTATTTTACATTCAGCCACAGTAGGGACAATTCTGGTCACTAAAAAAGACACTTATTTTTCATTAAGTACTCTATTCTTACTGTTTACTATTCTTTTGTCATGTTCTTTATAACCAAAAAATAATTTCAAGCATTTGAGAGGTAGCTTTTATTGTGATACTGGAACACAAACTTTTAGTCCCGACAGTGCTCAGTCAAGCCTGTGATTAGTCCGTTAAAAATGGATTAATCATTAGCTAGAGTGCACCCCTCACCACAGTAAATGTTACATTTAATTGGAATAAGTTTATGTATAGTCTCTAAAGTAAATGTTACATACAAACCATTTTTACACTTCATAGTCACTTAAGGTAGTTTGATGAAGTGAGCATTGAAGAGTGAAGTCTGAACTGAAGTAAAAGATTACTTTCTTGTGAAAGTATAAGGAAAATGCGATTTGAGAGAGCTTGATTTTTATGGGGCAAAGATCATGGTTTCCAATTACTGGCAGAACTTTCCCAGTCTTTGCCTGGTGTCTTCCTGTTGAGAGCAAAGCCTGCTAGCCTTCTCTGCAGATGACCATTTCTCCCCCTTCTCTCCTTCTATATGGGTCCCTTCCTTTTTTGAAAGACTCCCTTTCCTCTTCTATGTTTATTTTTCTATCCTTGCCAGAACACTGAAATCAGCAACTTTGTTCTTAATTTTAGTCTTAGCTATGGTTAGTTCGTTATTTTTTAAAACCTACCCAAATGCTTGTTTTTGAAAAAGTTCATTGAGATCACCTGAAAGAAGGTTACAACAGCCATTCCTTGAAGTTTCTTGAGAAAGAGGGAAGTGATGATAGGAATTGTCTTGCTTAAATGTCACATTTTACATTTTCTCAGGTAATTGGAATGTGAGGACTAGTTTGGGGAGTAGGAGTAACATAATCTAGTGTCTGCTTGAAATTAATGAGACAGCATGGTTGGTTATGTAAAGCAGAAGTTCCAAGGAACTGGTATTTGTAAGGAAGCATAAGAGGAGAGTAAACGTAGGTCTGGATCAGTGTCTTTATCTAGGAAGAAAGGAGTTCGTATACCTTCAAATACTCAAGATAAATTCAAACTCTAATTCATTTAAAGATCTTGTTTAGTACTGTTGTAGCATGTGGGTTTTTAAACTTTCTTGTAAGAATTTCATTATTTTCAAACATTACCCTTAATGGTTTGCCTCTGAAAACACAGATCCAAAAGTTGAAGCCAAGTACTCCTGATGTTTTCTCGTTTCTAGACCAGAATTTTATTTTATATTAGTTTTTAATAATAATATTCATTTGGTGTGAAATTTTAAAAGTTCCAAGAAAGTATAAAGTAACAAGTAAGCTTACCTCTTCTTAGGTTCCAGTCTTGCTACCCAAAAGTAATCAGTTAGCAGTTTCTTACTTCCTTCAAAAAATGTGGAAGTACATATAAATAAAGATAAGTAATGTGGGTTTTAAAAATATCAGTATGTATAGTTACTTCATTTTTTTAAAAAAAAAGCTACATAGTATTCCCTTTGTATACGTGTTCCACAGTTTATTTAATCAACTTATTTTTGTTGATATTTGCTAGTCATCAGTATTCAGCATTCTGCATGCATGTTTTACATGTCTAAGTAAGCATATCTTAAGGAATAATTTGAAAAGTATATCACAGGGTGTATGCACTTTAAAATTTGGTAGCCGTTGTTGCCAGGATGCCCTCCAAGGAGTTTGCCTCAAGTTCTTCACTCCCCAACAGTGGAGGATATCATGATAGTAAAAATACCTAGTATTGGGGACTTCTGGTAGTCCCATGGTTGGGATTCCGTCTGGCAATGCAGGGGACACGAGTTCAATCCCTGGTCCAGTAAGATCCCACATGCCATGGGGCAGCTAAGCCTGTGATCCACAACTACTGCGCCTGCAAGCCACAGCTACTGAAACCCAGGGCCCAGAGCCCGCTCTCCGCAGCAAGAGAAGCCACTGCCACGAGAAGCCTGTGCACTGCAACAAAGAGAAGCCCCTACTCGCCGCTACTAGAGGAAGCCCATGTGTAACAGTGAATTAATCCCATGGACAGAGGAGCCTGGTGGGCTACAGTCCACGGGGTCGCAAAGAGTCAGACACGACTGAGTGACTTCACTAGTCCAAATAAGTAAATAAAAATTTAAAACACGCCTAGTATTTGTTGGGTATTTACTCTGTGCTGGTAATGTTCTGGGCTTCCCAGGTGGTGCTAGTGGCAAAGAACCTGCCGGCAGTATTGGAGATATAAGAGGTGTTTGATCCCTGGGTCAGGAAGATCCCCTGGAGAAGGGTATGGCAACATACTCCAGTATTTTTGCCTGGAGAATCCCATGGACAGAGGAGCCTAGTGGGCTATAGTCCATAGGATCACAGAGTTGGACATGATTGAAGCAACTTAGCACGCGTGCACAGTAATGTTTTAAGTGCTTTATATGTCTTCTCATTTAATCCTCCCACTCTTTGGAGGTAGATTCTGTCATTATCATCTTCATATCATAGGGAAGCATTTAGAAAACCATTTTAGAATAATTTATATACAGAAGAGTTAAATATTGATAGGACTTAGCTGTATTGTCAAACATTTTTTTCTTTTTTCCACTTTATTGTATTTTTTATTAATCTTTATTTTCTAACTTTTTATTTTGTATTGGGGTATAGCCGATTAACAATGTTATGATAGTTTCAGGTGAACAGCGAATGGTGTATTGTCAAAAATTTTTAGTGCTCTCAAAAAATTGGATTCTTTAGATTCTTTGAGGTAGGATTTTCTTCTAGATGTATTTTTAGTCCTGGCTTTTTGACTCCAGGTCTAGTGTGTTTTAGTGTGTGTAAACGATTTGGGGAGGATTTATCTACTGAACTTAGGTAATATGATTTGTAATGTGGATGGGCATTATCTGGAGTACTGGGACAACTTTTTCATAATGCTGTTCATCAGCGCTTATTGATTATTACTGTAGTGAACTGATGGAAACAGTGTTTTACATGTTAAGTCTTTTGTTTAACCTTCAAACTCTCTTAAGGCAAAACTGTTGTAGATAATTAAGGGGTTTTGCCAGATTACCAAGAATGAGTTATTTAAGTCAGTACTTTATATTGTATAACAAATTAGTTCATATGTAGTCAGCAGATTTTTGTATAATCCCTATTTGCCTTTTGCTTTATCATTATTGTCTTTTAAATTTATTAGAGCTCTCTATTCAAGCCTAGAAAACCAAAATGATACACAACTTGAGTTGTTGGACATTGAGTTATCTCCCGTTGCCAATTGGGTAGAGAATTTATACATCCTGTTTTGTTCTCAGTATTTGCCAAGAACTTCATATATTTTAAAATAACTTAGTGGCAGCTAAGTTTTAGAGAGCTATTATTCAGTGTGCCTTCTCTGAACTGCTGTTTAAATTTTTATTATATAATACTATAGGCTTTGGTTTCTCCCAATTAATTGTGCTTTTGAGGATCTCCTTATTTTACTAACTTTAAATTAAATATTTATAGATTCTATTTCCTCGAGACTTGAAGGAAATGTAAATACCATGTATGTCCCCAAATAAGAGACCTAGAATATGTCAGTCCCACTTGCCTACTGAGGAGAAAAAAAAGTTTTGAATCTCTTGAAATATATACAGTTAGGTCTATAATTAAAGTAGTAGCATATCTAAAGTAGTAGTTTTAGTCTTAAAACTAAATCACTACTAATTTATTTGCACATATAAAATGTTGAATAAATATCAGTTTAGAAATATTGCATGTCAGTACCCATATTTCCTTATAGGAATTATAATAATAATAATTATTATTATTACTCACACAGGCACCTTAGGTACCAGTGACTTGGTAATTGCTAGCACCACATTTTAAGTTGGACAGTTTTCAAGATCATATTATTCTCATCTTTGTGTAAGATATAGCACTTGCTGACTCCATGAGTGATGCTGTACTGGAAATTTTATCCCAAACTACATATACCTTTTTTCCTTATATTATGATTGGAAAATCCCTTTTTCGTAGGTTTTTTTGTTTTGTTTTGTTTTATATCTCTTAGGTGTACATTTTATTTACAGCTTTTAAAAATGTATCCAACAGGTGTATGTTCATATTTTATGACTGTACTCCATACTGTATTGACTTAAGGGTTTTACAAGTGTACTCAGCTTGTAAAGATGCTCAACCCTTGGAATGGTAAAGTCCTTACACTGTGAATTATATCAAAATTCATGAATATTTCTTTTCTAAAAATAATAGTTTTTGTTGTTATTTTATAATTTTTATATGGGAATTTTCACACTTTTAATATAAAAATATATAAGTATACAATGAACTCCTACATATTCAGAATCTAACTTCAGTTTTCAACATTCTGCCATTCTTATTTCATCTCTTACCTCTCACTTTTTTTTTTAATGGAGAATTTCAGAACAGTTTCTGACATCATACCATTTAATTTGTTTTATATACTACATATTTCCTACAGATTGGTAGATCTAAAAGCTTGATTAGATTCAGGTTCAGTTTAGCAACATTTCCTTGGTGATGCTGTGCACTTTCTGTTGTATCACATGTTAAAATTGATGAGAGGGTTTAGATTGTATCATCCTGATCCTTCCACCATAAAATTTCCCATCAACATTTCATAAAATACTTTTAGCAGCTTTGATGATCTTATCTAGATACATTATTTCATTAAGGGTTCTAAAATGCTGACTTCCTAATTCTGTCATTCTGTTACATTTATTAACTGAGTTCTCTTAAAAGGAAGAATTTTCTCTACATCAACTAATCGGTTACTCTGAAATGTAGGTCATACAGGAAAGGTAAGACAAATGCTTGAATCTTAACCTTCATTTGCTATTTTTTCAGAATAAACTCTAGCAATATTTAAAGAGATTTTTCATTTTCAAGTACCGTTTTGAGATCATGGATTTTGGCATAGTTGATGTATTGCAGTCGTCTTCTTCTTTTTGATGTTCACATAGTTTCATCTTTGACCAGTGGGAGCATTTTCAGGTTGGTCTGTGTCCTTCTGATACCACTCAAGTAAACTTTGATAATTTCCTTACTCTCTGATTTCACAAGATAGTCCAGATTCATCCTTTTCATTTCCTGTCCCAAACCTGGAACTAGTCATTCCAAGTACTCCTGATTGCTTTTTATTGAGAAATCATATTTAGAAGCTATACACTGGGAACAAAACTGCTCATTTTTCTATTGGGTTATCACTGCTTTTCATCTTTCTTAATGAATGTGGTTTGTAAAGATTATAGAAAGATAAATCATTAATTCATGTGACTGTTTCCACTGAAAATTTAGGATTAGGGTTTTTATGTAAACTTGTGTTTTACTTTTTGATCTGTTTACTCTTACATTGAAAATCTTGATTCTTAACAATATTCACTTTTATTCTATACAAACTATAAATGCACAGAAGTAAACATTCATATATGAATTTAAATGAAAATACTTAAAATTATTACTAACAATAATTCTGTTGAATATAATACAAAATTTTTTCTGTGTGTTTCTTTGTTGCCCTTGGCTGGTTTACTGTATGGTTATGCCACCAATTTAATATGCATTTAGGATCATTTGTTTCATGGTTGCTGCAAGGTTTTGTTTTTTTCTTTTAAAGGATTTGTAAAAATTTTTAGTTTTGCTTTTTAATTCTTTGAAGCACATACCTGGTTCTGAAGTCAGAATCACTGCAGACAGTGACTGCAGCCACAAAATTAAAAGACGATTGCTCCTTGGAAGCAAAGCTATGACAGACCAAGACAGGGCATTAAAAAGCAGGGAGATCTCTTAGCTGAAAAAGGTCCATATAGTAAAAGCTGTAGTTTTTCCAGTAATCAGGTATGGATGTGAGAACTGAACCATAAAGAAGGCTGAGTGCTGAAGAATTGATGCTTTTGCATTGTGGTGTTGGAGAAGACTCTTGAGAGTCCCTTGAACAGCAGGGAGATCTAACCAGTCAATCCTAAAGGAAATCAACCCTGAATATTCATTGAAAGGACTGATGCTGAAGCTACCTGATGTGAAGAGCCAACTCATTGGAAAAGACCCTGATGCTGGGAAAGATTGAGGACAAGAGAAGAGGGTGACAGAGGATGAGATGGTTGGATGGTATCACTGACTCAATGGACATGAGTTTGAGCAAACTCTGGGAGATAGTAAAGGACAGGGAAGCCTGGCATGCTGCAGTCCTTGGGGTCACAGAGCATCAAACTTAGCGGCTGAACAAAATCAAAACTTTTAAATAAGATGCATTCACTGAGGTCTAGTTTTCCATCTCTGCCCTCTCTTCCTGTCTTTTTCTCGCTAATAGTCATTTCACACTATTTTTGTCTTCGTTTGTTCCATTTTTCTCTTCAAAAAGATGAGCAAATATATATATGTGTGTGTATATATGTTTACATATACACATCCTCCCCTTACTCACAACATAGCTCTTTTTTTCACTTAATATATTCAATTGTTAGAGTATAGATATATAATAGAGGAATAAAAAATGGATATGATATGTAGGCTTTCATTCCTCTCTGTTCATTCCTTTTCATTCCTCTTTTATTTTTTCCACAGGTCCACAGTACTTGTTGTATAGTTATATCCTAATTTGTTCAACCACTCTCCTATTGATGAACATTTTGCACACTTTTGCTATTATGAATCAGCTTGCAATGAATAGCTTTTTGTATATGTCATTTGATAGTTTATGCCATTGTATCTTTGGGATAGAATTCTAGGAGGGGATTATTGGGTCAAAGACAAAAGAGTATGTTATTTTTAAAATATGGCCAAATTTCTCTGTGAAGATTGTAACCATTTTGGATTCATCATCGTTGTATGAAAGTGCCTATTTCCCCAAAGCCTTTCCAGCAGCATCTGTTATCAGATTTTAATTTTTTGGTCCATTTGATAGGGAAAAAGTAGTATATCAGAGTATTTTAATTTGCATTTTTTTATGAGTAATGTTTGTGTGTCTTCGTGTATTTAAAATTATTTGCATTTCTTTTCTTGAGATCAGTCACTTCATTTGCCTGTTTTTCTCTCAGAAAATTGGTTATTATTCCATCCATTTTTAGAAGTTTTTTATATATATATTAGAGAGATGTATTCTGTATCACACATTTTCCTCAAATTTTTCTTTAGTTTTTGACTCTGCAGTGTCAAAAATTGTTTTGGATTAGTCACATTTATTGACTGTTACTGTTTCTGTGTTTCTGATCGTAATTAGTAAAGTTTTTCCCACTCCAAGTTTATAAGGGAACTAACCCATTTCCCTCTGGCCCCTGTATTGTTTACCTTTTTTTTCCCCCCTTACAAAGTGCAGATCTATTTGATGTTTACAGTGTGAAGAATGGATCCTTTTTTTTCACGTGACTATCCAACTGTCCCAAACCAAACCGTTTAAAATGTTCTTTTTCCTACTGACTTGAGATGTCACCTTTGTCGTATGTTAAATTTCCATAAGCATTTGGATCTATTTATGGAGCTTTCCTACTATTCCATTGGTCAGTCTGTCTGTCCATGCACTAGAAGCACAGTTTTAATCATAGACTCTTACATAGTTTCCTGATTATTTTCTCCTGTTTTTTCCTCCAAGTGAACGTATAATCAACTTTTTATTTGAGGATGGTGGTAGTGGGGAGACACATGACGATATATTTTTTGGAATTGTATTTGTAGGCTAAATTAGAGTGAACTGACATCTTTAAGATGTTGAGTGTTCCTATTCCAGAGTATGGAATGTCTTTTCATTTACTGAAATGTAATTTTGATCTTGCAGGGAATGTTTTGTAGATTTTTTATCAGCTTTATTGAGGTATAGTTTACCTATCATAAAATTTATCCATATTGAGTATACAGTTCAGTGACTTAGTAAACTTAAAGCTGTACAGCCATTGCCACAGTACAGTTTTAGAACATTTCCATTAATCTCAAAAGACCCCACCTACCTGTTTACAGTTAGTCTCTGTCCTACACTTACTTCCTCATACAACCTCTAATCTGCTGCTGTCTCTATAGACTTGCTTTTTCAGGACATTTCATAATACTATATGTGATCTTTTGTATCTGGCTTCTTTCACTTCCCTTAGTGTTTTTGAGGTTCATCTGTGTTGTAGCAGATATCAGTAATTAGTTTCACTTTGTTTTTATTTAATTCTATTCATTTTATTACTTAGTTCCTTTATAATATGCCATTGTATTGATAAGCCGCATTTTGTTTACCATTTGTCAGGTGGTGGACATTTAATTGTTTCTAGTATTTGACTGTTGTAAACAATACTATTTGTGAACATTTGGGTACAGATTCTTTGTGTATGTATATGTTTTCATTATTTTGAATAGATACCCAACAAAAGCTCCCTAAGAAGAAGAGTCAAAGGTATTAAAACTTAAGTAACTTTGTGACTACAAAAGACAGGAGCAGTAGCAATGGCAACTGTAACAGGAAGATTCTTTTGATAGTAACTAGCATCAGCTTGTTGAGTATGTGTTACATGATGATATATTTTATATAAAGAGTCTGAGTTCAGATTTGGAATTAGGTGTTAATTCCAAGTGTTGCTTATGTTTGTTTGACAAGTCATTTAAACTTTCTAAGTTTCAAGTTCTTATGGAGCTAGACAACGTAGAATATTAAACATGGGACAGAGTATATGCTCACAAATTGGAAGCTCTTCTTGTTATTTGGCATCATACCAGACTTAAGACACAGGGAAACGAAAATAACAAGTGATATGGAGGGATTCTTGAAGAAGTCTGTGAGAGCAACCATTGTTTTTGTTACCAGTGTTACACTATCCAGGTTGTTACATTTTATTTTTCTCATGAAATACAAATAAAATAAGTAAACTTAAAAGAAACAGCTAAATCACCTACAGTCCCATCACTTTTAGTTAAACTAAAATTTCTTGTCATTTAATATTTCTATGTGTAAAAGACAACATAAAAATGAAATTGGTATAAGAAGTGACCTGTTGATTTTTTTAAAGCTTTCTTAGGGTTAACTTCATAATTTCAGGGATATTTCCTTTAAATTTTGTTTTAAATAATAGTCATTCTAAAGATACCCAAATCTTGCCTAATTGTGATGTTATTTAGTTGCATGGTTTTTGTGTAGTGTGTTCAAGTAATGCTTATAAAGGTTCTTTTTGGAAAAATTACATTTAAGCAAATAGAGGAGCAGTGCCTAAATGAGTTACTTATATAACTTTTAGTTATACAACCTCTATATTCATAAAAAATGATACAAATTGAATTTTAATACAGTAGCAAAGCTAGCTTTGTATCATTTGTCATTGGATCTGATATTTGACTTTGCTTAACTATGTGAAAGGTGTCTAATATTACCTGTCAGCCTGCAGTCCATGGGGTCGCAAAGAGTGGGACACAACTTGGTGACTGAACAACAATGTTAGGTGATTTCTTTACAGGCTTGTAAAGAAATTTCATATATACATACCATGGAGAGAACACCAATAAAGTTGATATGCAGATGTAGCTTTTCTCCATGTAAAATGGTAATGTCTACTTGATAGTTTAAAATAAGGGAGTTTTTTTTTTTTAATCCATGGTGTTTTATTTTTATATATAATACTTTTAGTTCTAAATATATGATTGCTGGGAGCTTTTGTCTTAATCTGTATCATGTATGAGATTATGAAGAATTAGAAAAGTATTTTGGAAATTGAATTGAGAATATTAAGTAGACACTTAAGTGCCACCATTTTGTTGTTCTCTGTGTATAAGATATTTATGATGTTAAAAATACAGTTAGGGACTTCCATGGTGGTCCAGTTGGTATAAGACTCTGCCCTCGCAATGCAGGGGACCTGGGTTTGATCCCTGGTCAGGGAACTACATCCCACATGTTGCAAATAAAGGATCCTGCATGCCGCATCTAAGACCTGGTGCAGCTAAATAAATAAATTGAAAACAATTAAAAAACAAAGAGAGAGAAGGCATCTCCTGGTTTCCCAAATGTAAAACAAAACAAGCAAACCAGAAACAAAAAAACATTTGACCTGAACATGTCTATGTGTATAGTCTTTAGGACTTAGAAACTACTTTAAAATTTTGCACATCTCATAGTTTTCAAATCTTAATTTTTTTTTCCTATTTAGTGGATAGAACAATTTACAAGTATTCCAAAATAGAAATGTTAAGGAATATTTTTAAAATAACTATTTCTCTAATCATAACATCTTTCATTGTCTCTATGATTTACTAGTGCTTGCTTTGTTATCCTCCTTGGAGTATCAGTATCAGAGAATATGTTATATATCTAATCATGGACTTGTAACCTCCTCCAAATACTGGCCAGCTTTTGAAGTAGTGCAGGTATTTGATGATACAGCTATATTACAGATGAAATTCTAGGTCTAGAAATGGTGCCTCAGGTGAAGGAATGTAGACTGTGTAAACTCCACACTGAGAAAAACGTTGAGCCATTTGTTATCATGTGGTAAGCAAGCGTTCTGTCAAAACTGGATAAAATTGAATATAACTATCAATGGAATACCAACATACTAGTAGAAAATACAATGAGAAAAAGGTAACATGTTTACAAAATCAGCAAAGAGAATACAGTGTCTAAGAATAATCTCAATGTGAGTACATTTGGCTTCTCTGAAGAAAATTATGTAACTTTATAGAATTACATTTATAATCAAACCGTATTCTCCGTTGTTTTAGGGGTTTATAATTATGATATTGGTAGAAGTCAGGATAGGATCTTGGATGGAAGTATATATGTTTTAGAGATATCAGCGCTTTTAAAGTGATGTCTAATGCCACCATTCCAGTCCAAATCTCAGGAGTTTTTCTCTCCCTTTCATTTACAATCCTGAAGAATAATTAAGAAAACCTGAATGTACTAGGTATCAAAATAGAATTATTTTAGTCCTTTCATCACATGATGTTGGGACAATTATAGATCTACATGCTCAGAAGGTGAATTTAGACCTTTTGTATCATGTCAGACACAGAGATTAACAAAATGGATCACAGACATAAATGTTAAAAGTTAAATTACACAATTGCTAAAGAAACATACAAATTCTCAGTCACCTTTGGTTATGCACAGGTTTGTTTAAACAGTCACTAAAAATGTGATCCATTAAAGAAATTGCTGACTTGGTGTTTCATCAAAATGAAAGACTTCTTTTCTTTTTAATTTTGTTTATTTTTTAATTGAAGGATAACTGCTTTACAGAATTTTGTTGTTTTCTGTCAAACCTCAACATAAATTAGCTATAGGTATCCCCTCCCTCTTAAACCTCCCTCCCATCTCCATCCCCATCCCACCCCTCTGGGTTGATACCAAGCCCCTGTTTGAGTTTCCTGAGACGTACAGCAAGTTTCCGTTGGCAATCTGTTGTCCATATGGTAATGTAAGTTTCCATGTTACTCTCTCCATACATCCTACCCTCTCCTCCCTTCTCCCCATGTCTGTAAGTCTGTTCTCTGTGTCTGTTTCTCCATTGCTGCCGTGCAAATAAATTCTTCGGTACCATCTTAAAATGAAAGAGCTTCATAAGACACCATTAAGAAAATGAGTATATAAAGAGCTTTTATAATCCAACACAAAAGTCCAAGTTAAACATGAATGAAAGATCTGAATTGATATTTTGGCACAGTGGCTAATAAGCATTTGAAGAAATGCTCAACATCATTAGTTATTATAGAAATGAAAATTAAACCACAATAAGATACTACTATATATGCACTAGAACAGTTATAAAAAAGAGACAATAATAATTCATGGCAAAGATGTAGACAAACTGGAGCCCTCATTTTCCTGGCAAGGATGTGAAGTTGAACAGTCTCTTAGGAAAACAATTTGGTACTTCATTAAAATGCTAAACACAAATTTATGATAGTATTTAGAAATTACATTCCTAAGAATTTACCCAAGAAAAATGAAATCACATGTATACAATGAAGTACATGCATTTATTTATAATAGCCAAAAGTGAGAAAAATTTAGGTGTCCATCAATGACAAAAGAATGGATAAACTGATATATTCATATGATAGGATGCTTATTCAGCAGTAGAAATGAACTGTTGGTATGCTAGAAAGATGAATAAATCACAAAACAAGTATACTTAGTGAAATAAGCCAGATATGAAAGTATCTATAATATATCACTCCATTTATATTGAGCTTTTAAAAATACAAATCAATCCATAATGACAGAAAGCAGGTCAGTTGTTGTAGGGGTGGTTCAGTCACTAAGTTGTGTCCGCCTCTTGCTACCCCATGCACTGTAGCCCACCAGACTCCTCTGTCCGTGGGATTTCCCAGGCAAGAATAGTAGAGTGGGTTGCCATTTCCTTCTCCCTGTTGTAGGGGTGTAGGGATGCAGATAGAGGGATGGTGATTGACTGGAATAGGGCTTGTGGGATCTTTTCAGGGTATTGGAAATATTTTAAAACTGGACTGTGGTGATGGTTATGTTTCATGAATGTACTAAAGTCAGTGAAATGTACACTTAAAGTGGATGAAATTTTAAGCTCTCAGTATCCTTATTATTGGAAAATTCTTATCTCAAACATGTCTTAGAAATTGTTGGCTGACCTTTAGACAGGTGATAGTAATGAAGAGAAAAGACTATTTTAAAAAAGATAGTTTAGCCCTAGATTTGTGGAAAATACAGCAAGAGAAGAAATGGAGCGTAACTTTTATCCTCTTTTTTTTTTTTTTTTTTTTTGACCATCTTAACCAGTTTAAAGGGTCCAGTTCAGTAGTTTTAAGAGTATTCACATTGTTGTGAAATGGATTTCTGGAACTTTTTCTTCTTGCAATCTGAAACTCCATACCTAATTAACAGCTCCCTTTTCCTTCTTCCCCGCTCAGTCCTGGTAACCACCATTCCACTTTTGAATTTGACTACTTTAGACAGTCATCCATAAGTGAAATCATACTGTGTGTGTGTGTGTGTGTGTGTGTGTGTGTGCGTGTGTGCACGACTACATTATTTCATTTAGCAGGGCCAAATTCTAGTAATAATCTTATCTAATGCCATAAGTAAAAATTAGTTCTAGGTGAAGTAAATACTAAGGAAACACACTGAACCCAATATAATGTCTTCTAGATAAGGAAGCACTTTCCAAGTAGAATACTTTAGGAAAGATTGTGTACAGAAAAATTAAAGATTTTGTAGCATAAAACTAAAAAGTCACTGTGTTTCTTAAAAAATACCATATCACACAAATAAAAACAACCCTGAAGAAAGTGTGCAGAGAGTGTAGTGTCTTCATTTTATATGTTAAAGGGTTAATATCTTACAAAATGTGAATATCTTACATAAGATCTTAAATGACTACCTAATATTACAGTGTTAATGTCCTTATATGATTATGCAAATTCATATGGAAACTACTGAAAGTTTGTAAAGCATAAACAAAAATCATAAGAAGAATTAAAAATGAATATGTATAGATTAAGAAAGGGAATTCTCTAGTGACCCATTGGTTAAAAATCCACCTGCCAGTGCAAGGGGTTTGATCCCTGGTCTGGGAACATCCCACATGCCTCAGGGCAAATAAGCCTGTGCTCCGCAGCTGCTGAGCGGGCACTCTAGAGCCCACATGCCACGGTTCCTGAAGCCTGCGTGTCCTAGAGTCCTGTGCTCTGCAACAGGAAGAGCCCCCGCAGTGAGAAGCCTGCGCACTGCAACTAGAGGGTAGTCCCTGCTTGCTGCCACTAGAGAAGGCCTGCGCGCATCAATGAAGACCCAGCATAACCAAGAATAAATACTAAATAAAATTTTTAAAAAAGAGTAAGTAACTTTTCACTATGTGTGGTGAATTCTGGTTTTAAATACTTTGATTTGACAGATAAAATTTTTACTTTTGTGACTAATTTCTGTCAAAATTTTTTGTCTATAAGTTAGCTGACAGGCATATGCCCTTAATTTTTAAAATTGAAGTGTAGTTGACTTACAATGTTGTGTTCATTTCTTCTGTTTGGCAAGTTGATAACATTACACATGTATATACATTCTTTTCTTTTCTTCTTCTCCATTATGGTTTATCACAGAATACTGAATATAGTTCTCTATGCTGTACAGTAGAACTTTATCTCATATACCCTTCAAATGTATTTTCTTTCTAGGAAATATTGATGAAGATGTTGTGGTGATAGAAGCTTCCTCCACTCCCCAGATCACTGCCAATGAAGAAATTAATGTTACCTCAACTGACAGTGAAGTGGAGATAGTAACAGTTGGGGAAAGCTATCGGTAAGATTTTAATTCCTAGTTGTATATTTGAAGTTTTAAGTATAAATATTTAGATACATTTGTGCTGCAGATATTTTCATTGTTTTACTTTTTTTTTTTAAAACCTAGTGTGAGTATGTGGTTGTTAAACCAGGCTGAGTTAGATTCATCTGGGAAGATTATAAAATACATATTGTTGCTGGATCATGGCCCAGACCAGTTGAACCAGAATCTTAGGAATCAGTATTTTTTAAGCACCCCAAGTATACAGTGAGAGTTGAGTCATTGCTCTGGATAAATATTGATTTTACTTGGTGTTTTATAAAATTGAGTTTGTTATATGATTCAGAGTTCACAAACTCCTGGTTTCTCATTAATACCACTGATGTTTATGCTTTTATATTAGGACAACTTTGTATGAAACCTCTTTTAAAATTTTTTTGTCCTTCACTCAGTAATTTGTTATAAGCTCTGTAATAAAAAATGAGTGGGATATCCTTGTTTGTTTTGATAAATAATTGAAATGACATTGTCCTTTTGAGAATCACTTTGACCAAAAAAGAGAGAGAGAGACCCTAATACTGTATTCATTTTGGGCTTTAGATGGTTACAGATACTGGTAAAGGAAGCAGTGAACTGCTCCTCGCTTTCATTTCATGCACAAAACTAATCTATGGATGAACCTTAATTTTTGTGTTGGAATGAAATTAGAAATGGATTCTAAAATGAATTTAGAAATTTAGAATGAATTAAAAATATATTTTAATGTTACTGATTAAAAAAAAGTTCATGTTGCAGTCATATCTGAACTGCTTCTTAACACTTTCTCATTGGAGTACTGCTCTAATGGCATGGAAGAGAGCACTCTATAACATGTCCTTGTTTAAATTTAAATGATTTTCCCATACTTGGAGGAAAATTGATACTCCATGGTATGTGCCATTGATACCTGTGACTGCCCATAGTGCTTGATACAACATTAACTTGATTTTTATGAGCTATAATGATTGTTGAAACTAAGAACCAGTTTTTTTCATGGAATTGAAGAGCTTTCTTACCATGCAGATGTTTAAATATTGAAGCAAATGCATTCACATAGTGGTAGACAGTGCTCTTGAAAAAGACATGCATGCTCATTACTCATATTTATTTTCCTTATGGTTACATAGAACACGAACTTTGTTACTTCAATTGGCTCCTCACCCTTCCTCTCTAAGAGAGAATGTATCCGTGTTTCAGATCTCCTTGCGTCAGGATTTGATAATTGCCACTAAGACCTCTCTGAAACTGTCCTTATACATCAGGCTTTTTGCTGGTACTTCACTCAACATTATATTTGGAGTTAGTATATCCTGTGAAGTTTTCACCAAAGTACTGCAAAGACCTGGAAGTTTCTTCAGCTATTAACAGTTTATCAGAAATAATAGACTGCTCAGTTTCATCAAAGACTCTTGGTTTCTCAAGAATTCATTCTCCTTATCTAAAACTATTTCATCTTGACACATTTGTTTATCCTCATGCCTTAATATGTACAATTCTTGCTGGAATACACTGTCTTTTTTTCTTTTTTCTTTTAATCTGTGTCTCAGGATTTAACCTCTATACTCCTATTACTTGAAAATTTAATTTTACAATTTGAAGTTCTTTCTAAACTTCTAGGCTCTATGATTGCTGAGGCCATTTTCAGCTCAGTTTGAACTTTGGAGTTCTTCTCTGAACTTCTCTGTATGAACTTTGAGTGATCAATCTCATACACATATGACTACATGTTAGTGAATCTGGCTCACTTTTTTCCATACATGCTGACATACATGCATAGAAGCATATAGGCAGTTTTACATTCATTTGGGGCAGGAGGAAAAACCAACTTTGTAATAAACCCCACCTTCCTAAAACATTTATTTTTTTCTCCTTGGTTCCTGAGAACTGCATATTTTATATACTGTCTCTATACCTTTAATCCAGATCATTACAGTGAATCCTTTACAATTTTTTAATAATAAAATATATGCCTATAAGTAATTTAGTACAGTACACATAATTAAAAGATGATAAAAAGCATTCAGTATTGAGGGTTTGTAGTTATATGCCTTTAAAGCATAAAGTGGCTCAAACAATGATGTTATATATAGCTGCCAAAGTATAGTTAGCTGCAGTAAACTAGCTACAGCTATCCTTACTTCTCCTGATAGCAGGAAATCTCTCTTGTACTTCAAATCTCTTTTAGGACAGTCCCAGAAACAACTTGGTTCTGGACTCCCAAAGCTGAAGATCATGTGAATGTTATTAAATGTTTAGAGTGTTGATATTTTTGTTACTATATCTATGGTGAATAATTTAGGTATTAACATAAAATGTAAATGATTGATTATAAACCAGGTGACTGTTCAAAGTACACCTTGAAAAGAGAGTAGCATTCTTGAAACAGAATCCTATATTTTTACATCAATGATAGGCCTAACATATTTTTTGTTTTCTTAGGTCAGTTGGTTGGTGAACATTTATTAAATATTTAATTCAGTAGGTGTTTATTGAGTGCTCGGCATTATGCTAGTCTTAATTTAAAATTCTGTTGTGATTATCTCTCTGGAGAATTCTTACATGAAGAATTTCATAACTTATTTTATAAGAAAGGCTTATGATTTCTTAGGTGACTAAAAATTTTGTTATTTAGGTCTCGGTCAACCCTTGGACACAATAGATCTCACTGGAACCAAGGTTCAAGTTCTCATACAAGTCGACCACAGGAGCCACGGAACCGCAATAGAATGTCTACTGTTATACAGCCCTTGAGGCAGAATGCAGCAGAAGTTGTGGACCTTACTGTTGATGAAGATGGTGAGTTGGAGTGCTGCTGCTGCTGCTGCTAGGTCACTTCAGTCGTGTCCAACTCTGTGCGACCCCATAGACGGCAGCCCACTAGGCTCCCCCGTCCCTGGGATTCTCCAGGCAAGAATACTGGAGTGGGTTGCCATTGCCTTCTCCAGTGCATGAAAGTGAAAAGTGAAAGTGAAGTTGCTCAGTAGTGCCGAACTCTTAGCGACCCCATGGACTGCAGCCTACCAGGCTCCTCCGTCCATGGGATTTTCCAGGCAAGAGTACTGGAGTGGGTTGCCATTGCTAGCAGTGTGAAATTATGAAGACAGTTTAGTAAAATGAAATATCTTAATATGTTAGAAACTCTTATTGCTACTTATTATTGATAATAATAATATATCAATAATATTAAATTACAGAGAAGTTGGCAGATATCCTAATGTTATTTTTCAATTGATAATATAACCCCAGTTTGTAAGTTGTGTCTAAAAGTTCTTTCTGGTTATTGTTTCAGTGCTTGGAAGTTGTTTTCTTAGAAAAAATTATTTTTACAAGTGGTAGTTTGATCTATTCTCAGACTTATGTGTTACTTCGTTTATAATATTGCTGTCATACTTTACTGTGAAAAATAGAAACAACAGTTTTAAAATACAGAACAGAAAAGCAGTGTAACTGAGTTTAAATGATTAATACTAGTCATTTGAGATGTTGAATTTGCTTTTATAAGTTACGTTATCTTTCAGTGTAATAATATGGTTACTTTATGTGCTGCTTAGCTTTAGCGTTTCGTTTTGGCTTACAGGGCTTCTGTAGCTCAGATGGTAAAATACCTGCCTGCATTGCAGGAGACCCTGTTCAGTCCCTGGTTCAGGAAGATCCCCTGGAGAAGGGAATGGCAACCTACTCCAGTGTTCTTGCCTAGAGAATTCCATGGACAGACCATGGGGTTGCAAAGAGTTGGATATGACTGAGCGACTAAGATTTACACTTCACTTCTTTGACTTACATACAGCTACACCCAAGTAACTGAGGAAACAATGCTAGAGTTGGAAAGCAGAGGTTAGGAAATGTGGTAAGCAGGTATGAATATATGAATACATTTGTGAATTTTCCCTCAAATTGAGAATTTTCTTCAGATACTGATAGTTACATCTTAGAAGGAAATGGTTGGGAACTCTGCTTAATGAACTGTGATAACCTGAATGGAAAGGAAGTCCAGGAGGGATGAGATATATGTATATGTATATGTATATGTATGGCTGATGCATTTTGCTGTACAGTGGGAGCTAATACAACATTGTAAAGCACCATACTCCAATAAAAAATAAAAAGAAGCCCTCAATCATAATGTCCATAATATTTGGTAAGCTATATATGGATTGGATTCTTTACCGTCCGAGCCACAAGGGAAGCCCATTAGTTTTGGCAGTTAGCTATAAATTAGATGAAGAATACATTTGCTAGGTCAGAAGAGTTAGGGGCCTTGTGAAATCAACTCTAGTATTGGCTGTTGGCAGTTTGGATGATCATAACTTTCAGAGTACCAGTACTTTGGAGTTAAGGTGTTTATGAAGAGAGAATTTCTTCTCAGTGTCTACATTTCAGTTAACAATGTCTTGGTTTTTATTTTGGAAGTACCATAAATCATCTGTAAGAAGTGGTTAATATAATAGGGATTTATTAAAGATTACCCAGTTAAATATTGATGACTCTTTTGGAAACTTTTTGTGTTTACCCATGTGACACCTGCCATCTAAGTAACTTTTTAATCCACTTGAATTTAGTTCAAACAGAATACTTTTATGTTACAAGTATTCCAGTGATTAGTAGACAGACTCCCTTCTCTCAGGGTAAGGCTTCCATCTTACTAAAAGTAAATCTAAAACATAAGTTTAGTGGTTCTTACCTGGTGACCATTTTGTGTGCCTGGAGACATTTGGCAGTATCTATACACTTTTGATTCTCAGAGTGGAGGGAGAGTGCTACTAACATCTAGTGGAGGCCAGAGGTGCTGCTAAACATCTTATGATGCAAAGGACAGCCCACCTCTAAGCCACTCTCACCTCCAGTCCAGAATTATTCAACCAAAAAAGTCAATACCTCTGATTGAGAATCTGAGATAAACTATTGGCAAATAAACAGAAGTTCCTTCCTCTCCCTTTTATGTTTAGGCAAATATATTTCTTTAAGCATCTGAAGTATAGGGTTCCATATAGACCAACAGGCACTATTTGTGCTTCAGTAATCAGTCTCCTGTACTGTATGGTATAGAATGGTTGTCTTCACATTCTATTCTGTATCACTTTTAAATATCTTCTTTGCAAGTCTAATTATTGTGACTATGCTTTGGACAGATTTATTCCCATTATTGATTATTAGTCATGTAACAGTTGGAGTCTAAAATAGAACTCATTCATAAGTTAAGGTCTACCTGAAATTTCTTTCAGTTTCTACTACAGAAACTTTAATTTTTATTAGAAAGCACTGATAAAAATATTTGCAAAAAAATTGGGGGAAAACATACAAAAGACATGTGAAAAGTTAAACATATTAAAAATCACAGCTAATGTTTATTAAATAACTTCCATTTGTAAAGCATCATCTATAAGTACTTCATATGTGTGATCTCTGTTCATCCTAACAACAGTTCTATGAAGAAAATTTTGTACTTTACTAGTTCTGTAGATGAGGAAATGGAGAGTAGTTGAGTAATTTCTTCTGGATCAATCTGTCAGTGGTGAAATCAGAATTTCTATCCAAACCGCTTGACTCTAAAATCCATAGGTACCAGAGAAAGTACAATTTGTGTGCTGTTCTAACAGCCTGTGACAATGTGTGTGAACATAGCAGAGGGACTTTTCCTTTACCTTTCTGTGATCAGAAAACTTACGTGGTCCTTACCCAAAAAACTATGTTGGTCCTTTGAATTATTGGAATATGCACACATGTGTTTAAAAATACAGTAACATTTCATTTTAATGTTGATTTAATTTTACGAAAGCTTTTCTTTTTAAACTATATATTTATTGTACTTACAGAGGGTTCACATTTTAATAGCTATAAAAATATTAACTTTCATTACAATATAACCCGTTGCCTAATTTGTTTTGAAATGCTAAGTAACCATTTTGTATTTTGTAGAACCTACTGTAGTACCAACCACTTCTGCGAGAATGGAATCACAAACCACAAGCGCTTCCATTAACAATTCAAATCCATCTACCTCTGAGCAGGCCTCTGACACTGCTGCAGCTGTCACTAGTAGCCAACCCTCCACAGTGTCAGAGACTTCAACTACTCTCACAAGCAATAGTATGACTGGTACTTCTGCAGGAGGTATGTTTAAAAAATAAAAAGGGGCGGGGAGGGACTCTTTGTTAGAAAAAGAATTGTTGTTATTAAGATTTTAGCTGTGTTAGCAAGAGTATATCCTTAGAATAAACATCATATGTTAACAAAGTGGTCTGTATTAGAATTAGATTATGACTTCATATTTGAGTTTCTGTGTGCTGTGTTACCAGAGTATTATAGCTCAGCTGAAAGAGATGGGGGAGAACTGAATGGCTGACACCAAAAATACAATCAACAAAAGAAGAAAATGAATAGGACTTGATCAAAATTTAAAATTATTGTAAATTAAGGGTAATTATAAGAAAGTGAAAAGATAGCCAACAGAATGGGAGAAAATATTTGAAAATCATATATTTGATAAGTATCTGGTATCCAGAATATATAAAGAACTTGCACAGCTTAACAGTAAAAAGAAAAACAGCCCAGTTTTTAAATGGGCAAAGAATGTACGTAGCCATTTTCCCAAAGAAGAAGGTCATTCATATAAATGACCAAGAAGCACATGAAAACATTAGTTATTAGGGAAATGCAAATCAAAACCAGAATGAAATTCTACTTTACTCCTACCGGGATGCCTATAATTAAACAAAACAAAAACAAGAAACAAGAAATCAGAGGATGACCAGTGTTAATAAGGATATTGAGAAATTAGAACCTTTATTAACATCTGGTAGGAGTGTAAAATGATAGGAGACACTCTGATGGTTCCTTAAAAAGTTAACTACGAGGTTACCATAAGACCCAAAAGTCAACTCCTAAATACATATCCAAAAGAGTTGAAAATAGGAGTGGGAGTTTTAAGAAGCTTGATGATGTCCATTTCCCCAGTTTTATTGTTTATTCTTTTGGTGTCATGTCTAAGAAGCTATTGTTTAACCCAAGGTTGCAAAGATTTACTCTTATGTTTTAAGAGTTTTATAGTTGTAAAAAAAGGGAGAAATAAATGCAAGAAGGGCCCTCTAGGAAGTTAAGGGAATATGATGGTGCTGATTGTGTGCAGTAGGAGCTGATGGTCTTCTCACTAGTCCTAGAACAATTTCCTTCTTGCAGCTTCATGTTTCCTCCTTCATCCCTAGGAGTTTGGGATTAAAATATATACACTTTGATATATAAAACAGATAACCAACAAGGACCCACTGTATAGCTCAGGGGAACTATACTCAATATCTTGTAATAATTTATAAGGGAAGAGAATGTAAAAAAAGAGGACGTGTGAAAGTGTTAGTCACTCAGTCGTGTCTGACTCTTTGTGACCTCATGACCATAGCCCACCAGGCTTTCTCTGTCCATGGAATTCTCCAGGCATCTGAGCCACCAGGGAAGCCCACCCACTCCACACCCCAGAAAAGAATATATATATATGTAAATAACTGAGTCACTTAATACCTGAAACTGATCAATAAAAATTTTTTAAGAGAGAATTTTATAGTTTCAGCTTATAGATTATTTCTTAAGTTTCAGTTAGCAGTGCTATCTCTGATTCTTTCCTATCAGCTGTTTGACTAGATCTTAAACTAGTCTTTTTTCTCTCCTGAATGATGGCACAGAGATAGGAACTTGCTGTTTACTAACAGAGACATCATAGACCCTATAGGTCGTAGATTGCCTCTATCACCAGTAATAATAGTAATCACCATTAATAATGAAACCACCATATATTTTATATCAGTTTTTTTTGCTTTTAATAATATGTTTAATTCTTATATCCTTATAAATTAACATTGAGCAGATTGGAAAACTGTGTCTGGTTTAGATCTCCCTCCCCTGGAAACTAAAGGTGAACCTTGAAGAAACAAGATTTCCTAGGGATATCTTTTAAATACTGCATTTTTTGAAAAAGAAAATGTAGGCAGAAGCGAAGTGGGCTTTTATTTCATTTATTGACTGCACACTCTTTTCTGGTTGCATTCTGTACCTTGTGTTTAACTAGATGTTATGTGAAACAGTACCAACTTTATTTCAAGACAACTTTGAAACAGTCCTAACTTTATTTCAAGAAAACTTTATCTCAAAGCTTTTATTTATGTACTTATTTTTTTAACACACTTGTTTAGTTAGGATTCACATTTACTCTATTAAGTAGTAACATCATTGCATGAGTGGACCCTCTCCATGATATTTATTCTATCTTTTTATGATGGCCCTTTTGATAGACTTAATCATGTTACATTTCTCTAGACTAGGAGAATCTTTTTCAAGGCCAAGTTGTTCCTCTGTATAAATCTGATAAAAGCACATACAGATAGACTGTATTAGGGGCATTCAGTTCTGCTGGCTTCATTTCCTTCCAGGACTGTAGAATATCATTCATCTATTTTCTTCATATCCTGTCTTTACTTTGCACCTTCTTGCATATGTCCAACCTTGAATCACTTGAGCTGTCTAGCTTCTCTCTTATTCAGGTTTTCTAAATGGGGCTGATAGAAATCATAGAACCATGCAGATCAGTGCCTCCTGAATTTATGGATTCAAATCTTGGGGCTGTTGGTAATAAGTTGTGATAGTATGATACCTCAATTAGTTCCCTTCCCTTTCCTTCCCCTCAGTGTCTATTCCAAAATTGTCTTTTTTTCCTTAAGATTCTCATTTCTGGGGGTGGAAGGAGGATTAAAAAAATAAATGAAGGTTCTCATGCATGAATACTTGTAACTTCTAGCCCCTTTAATAAAAACTTTTGTATGTGTATACCTATCTATATCTCCTAACTGCTGGTCTCTTAACTCCCTTCCTGTAGCTTCCAGTTTCTTTATCTATGCTCTTCATGCTATTCTTTTTTGTGTCCTTGACCTTGTTTTAGTCTTGCCTGTGTGTTCAGCATCTGTGCTGGTTTCATTCCTTTCATACATGTACATGTGCATTTGTGTTAAGTCTGTGTACACCTAAGGGATCTTCTTTACCTTAAACTCCCTCATTTAACTTTAACTCCTTTTAAAACAAACATGATGTTTAAAATCTGGCAGTAAATTTTCTTCTTATCTTCTTTTCTCCTAGAACTCTATTCTCATCCCTTTTTTTCACTGATCCATCTTATAAGTGTAGGTGTTTTCACCTGCCACCAGTAGTCGATGACTCACCATTTTGTGCTTCCAGAGTGCTCTCCTTGTTTTAAACTTTAATATCCAGCTTCCCCTCCTCTGGGCCATTCTGCAGTCACCTCAAACTCAGCATGCCTCCAATCAGCTTATCATCTGTATGATTTCTCAATGTGTTCCTAGTGTATGCGTACATATCTTGTGTATTCATTTATTCAGCAAACTATTTATTGATTGCATGCTATGTATCAGGCGCTGTTCTAGACACTGGGAACACAACATAAAAAGAGCTAACAATTGTAGCGGATAATAATAGCTAACACCTGTTGAACTCATAATATTGGTTAATTATTTATAGTAGCTCTGACTTTTGTAATAACCAGGGAAGCCCCATGAGACAGATTCTATGATTATTCTCATTTTGCAGGTGAAGTAACTTATCTAAGGTTTTATGACAGTAGAGCCAGAATTCAGACCTACAAAGTCTAGCTTGAATCCTGTATTCTTCTTTATGCCAGGGTATCTCAACCTTGGTACTCTTGTCTTTGGGCTGGACAGTTCCTATAGGGGCGGGCAGGCTCTCCTGTGCATTGTAGGATATTTAGCATCCTTCTTGGCTTCCACCCACTGAATAACCATTAGTGCCCCCTCCCCTCCAGTTGTGAGAGCCAAAAGTATCCCCAGTTGTTGCTGGATACTCTTTGGGGGACAGTGTTGTTCTATACTGTACTAGAACCCATTGCTTCTGTGACAATACTGGTTGATTTCTTTTTAAATTTTCTCTGTGCTTGATGATGAGCTCCTTGAGGACCAAAGATCAAGTCTTCCTTTTTTTAGCACTAAGCTGCTCCCATGCAGGCATGCCTCTTTTCCCTTGTGAGGTTAGCTTAAATTTAGCAAGTGCTTATTGATCTGCCTATGTTGTAGTTTGTTTCTAGTTGCTAGAGATAAAACAACAAAAGCAGACAATATCCCTAAATTATTTTAATGATCAAGACTTTCCTTTTTACTGTTGTATTTTCCAGTATCTTTATAGATCCTTAGCCATGTTATTATTATATGTAAGACTTGCCAAATAAATGAATAAATGCATGAGTACATCTCAGTATTCTTTCTTGAATTACAGTAAAAATACTTTAACCAGCTTGATGTCACTGTGATGTGGAGTTAATTTCTCTGATGTAGATTTGTGATGATCTATTTTTAGTGGACACTCAGTAGGCTAATTTTAATTTTTAAAAAGGGCAGGGTTTATTTACTTAATCAGATATCTTTGTATTTCACTTGCTCTGGCAATTTTCTTTGGTTATTAACTCTTGAACAACAGGAGATTCGGTTGTCTTTACTTTGGATTTCTACCTTGTTTGAGCAACAAATAGCTTCTGGACTGTAGGAAAACAGATATTAATTTAATTGGAAGTCAAAACTGTACCCTAAGAAGTAGAGCTATAAGGTCAGTCCTCTTTTGAAGGGCATACTGTTAATCATTTAACCCCTTAAATATATATTCAGGCTTAAGGATATTATAGTTACTGTGCTTCCTCTTCTCTCACTCTGTCCTTTGTTTTTGGAATAATTGAAGACCAAGAGGGCAGGTCATTTTTAAACAGATAAATGTCGTATCTATCACTTTGGTCATGCAGTCCCTAGGTCTCTTGCTCTGGTTACAGACTCATCTCCTGAGTCTTAGAGTTTTTCGATTTGTAAAATTAATGTGTCACAGCTGGAAGGAACCATGAAGGTCATTTAGTCCATCCACTGAATGGATTTAGTGTCCTAAAGGTATTTTATTTTCTTTTCTGAAGTAACACATAATAAATGACATTTACTTGTGTAACATTTTGACATGGAGACGGAGATATAACCCCAGAAATGTTGTAGGAAGTGAAGATCGGATAATAATGATGTTGCTGTAAATATTACAGCCTATAGAAAATAGCTACTTTTGATTCAGCATAACTAAGATAGCTGTTGTTCATAGTCAGTTTCTAGTATGCCAGTTGTGATTCTGTCCAGGTTACTCAAGAAATTTGAAATGCAAATGAATGAAAGGGATGTAGTTATCGAACTGACTTTGAATCTGCTATCACTTATGTTTTAAAAGTGAACAACTTGTTTTCTTTTTATCTTTTTTGTTTTTCTTACAAATTACTTGTGATATTTAACCTCTCAACTTGTGATAACAAGGTAGTATTAATTCCAGGAGGCTACTGGAGATTACTGTAATTCTTTTCTATCTGAGTTTACAGACTCCTGAATTCTGGTTCTCAGGTTAAGAACCCATACTAAAGGGCTTAGGAAGTTAGCCCAAATAGGCCAGAATAGGAACTTGAGGGGGAAAAATAAAATAATATTCAGAGATTTAGAATAGAGATACTGCCTAACAGGGTTTAGGAAGAGTTTAGGTTTGCCCAGAAGAGACTCAGCAACAGCAGAATAGGACATGTATAGGAGGGCAGACCCTGGAGAATTACAGGAAGGTGTCATCAGTCAGAGCCACCCAGATTCGTTTATGTGAGTCTTTAAATTCCCTTCATTGTTTTAGCCAGTTTTGGTTAGATTTTTTGTATTGTTTATAAATAACTATAAGATTCCTAATTGGTACATTGACCCAGAAGAGAATAGGTTTGTATTGTGAGCCAAATAGGAGTAGGGTATCCCTGGTATTGGTTATTCTAGAAATATGACTGGAACACAGGTGTACTCTAGAATCCTAAGAATTCTGAGGAGATGCCTCATGATTCATGTGAGGGAAAGGAAGGACAAGGCTTTGGGTTTTCTATTCCTCTAATGTTTATTTTTTAAGTAAAAAATGTATCTCCATTTTTATCTTTTTTTAATTTGCACATACATAGTTTGAGGAAAGGGTGCTTTTTCTTAGAGGAGTTTGAAACACTAGGATAAACCTTCTGGGGACACATTTGCTTTTCTTCTGGCCTGGAAGAATGTACCTTCAAAGTAACTCTGGGCATGCAACAGAGCATAATTAGGACTCAGATGTTTTGTACCTAGAAGATTATTATCTTTTCTAAGAACAACCATGCAGGATAGTTACTGCTACATATAATAGGTGAGAAAGAGATTAAATAACTTTCTTAAGGTCGCATTACTCAGATTAGACAGGCTCAGGATTAGAATTTAAGCCCATCTGACTTCATGCTTTTATCCCACTATTCAACTTTGATTCACAAAATTATTACAGGAGACTTTTAATTTTCAACCAGGTAGAATCTTATCATTTCTTTTGTTCTACTGGGTTTGAGGTTAGAGACCAGAGAGAGGGAAAAAAATTGGAAGTTAGTAAGACTTAGCTAGATATGCTCTGAGTTGGATGGTTATATCTTTTAGAAGTTAAGATTTTAAGAAGTGACATAGTAGTCTTCATTATATAGGAATGATTTATAGTATTAAGAGTATTTGTTGTATATAATGGGAGGAGTCCCATGATACTTTGGAGTTTTTAAAATGCAATTTAAAACTAATAACTTATTTTTAAAAACTAATAATTTATCGTGACCTAGGAAAAGGTGATTTATTGCCATATTTAAATGTCTTGGTAAATACAAGCCTCTTGAAGCTTGGAAGAAAATCCCAGTGAAGACCACTGCCTAAAATTATAGGATATACATGTTAAGAATGTGATTATATCACATTATTATTTACAGATACTTGAATTCACTAATCACTTATTATTCACCTGTTTTTACACATTTATACACAAGGTTGCTCAGTTGGTAAAGAATCTGCCTGCAATGTAGGAGACTCGAATTGGTCCATGGGTCAGGAAGATCCCCTGGAGAAGGGAATGGCTACCTTACTCCATCCAGTATTCTTGCCTGGAGAATCCCATGGACAGAGAAGCCTGGTGGACTACAGTCCATGGAGTTGTGAAGAGTCAGACATGACTGAGCAGATAAGCACACACACGTATTTTTTACACAGTGATACTTGATCATTTAATTGATCTGTGCATTTTTTCATTTCAAGATGACTCGAGGAGAACTGCATCTAATGCTGTAACAGAAACTGGCCCTCCTGCAATGCCTAGGTTACCGTCCTGCTGTCCCCAGCACTCGCCCTGTGGAGGGTCATCGCAGAATCACCATGCATTAGGACATCCACACACAAGTTGCTTTCAGCAGCATGGCCACCATTTTCAGCATCATCACCACCATCATCATACTCCCCACCCAGCTGTCCCAGTTTCTCCTTCCTTTAGTGATCCTACTTGTCCTGTGGAAAGACCTCCACAAGTACAACCACCTTGTGGAGCAAATAGTACTTCTAGTACCAGCTACCATGACCAGGTATGTGGAATTTGATGAGTTCTTCTTAATTTTTTAAAATTGCAGTTCCTGCCAGAGAAAAAAAATCTAGTGATAAAGTTTATATACCAAATAAGTCATTCTTTTTGCCCCTGCAAGAGTGGCGTAATTTAATGATCTGTGATTTTTTTAAATTAAATATTTAGGATTTTCTCATTTTTTAAATGATTGCAACCAATTGAGGAGACCAGGGATGTGGATAGTTGAATACTATTTTTTATTCTGGAATGTTTTTCAGTGTTTTTACTTAAAAATAAGTGGATTTAATGTTTAGGATTTCATTTCAAAGGTGTTGAAACTGTAGTGTCAGCCTCATTCATGAGAAATTGGGGAATTCTCCCAGTTTTTTCCTCCTCTACCTCCTCTTCTGGAGCCTCCTGGTAATCTCCACTCATCTAGAAATAAACAGACTTCTCAGCTGCAAAACCATACAGGGAGGAACCTCTTGTTTCTCAGGAGCAGATTAGGTTTTTAGTTTCTGGGAAATTGAAATATCAGCAGAAAAAATTATCAGTAATTTTTTTTTGCTAATTAAGTAAATTGGTTGATATTATTAGTGAGTACTTAAAATGTCAATAATGTTAAATTCGTATTGGTGATCACATGGAGTAACTAAAGTGAGGTATTATGTGCTATTTTAATTTTTGCTGTGTTGTTTCTGTATATAATTGTGATGTAAACCTGGGTGGTGCATACTTTAAAAAACAAAATGGGTAATATAAAATGGTAAGTGACACATGTGTTTAAAAAAAATGGGCTAGAAAAAGTTAAAGTGAAATTCAGAGTAACTGCTCCACTGTACCCTCTCCTCTTTCCTCAAGTACTTTACTTGCTTCGTCTTTTAAATTTTTGATGATTATCTCTTCTGGTTCTGACAAATTAAAATTAAGAAAGTGAAGTGTTCCCTTAAGAAGAAGAAACTAGCTGCTGATATTTAAAAAAATGGAAAGGGTTTAGTAGGAAATGTGATTAAAGAGATTTTAGGTGATGTTTTGGCTCTGGTAACAGCAGTTTTAAGTACTAACATCTGTTGGTTGACTACACCTGTTCTACCTTTTGGGCCTAAAAAAGCACCTGAGTGACTTAATTATAGGTAGAATCTCTTTTGTTTTATGTCAAATATAGGTGTGACCTACTGATCTGTTTCTCTCTCAAGTGTTAGTTGCTCAGTTGTGTCTGACTTTTTGTGACCCTGTGGACTGTAGCCTGCCGTGCTCCTCTGCCCACAGAATTCTCCAGGCAAGAATACCAGAGTGGGTTGCCATTTCCTTCTCCAGGAGATCTTCTCTAACATCTATCTCTAAGTAGAAGTATTTGGACTATACACAAACCTTGAGGAAAATCAGCAGGACCAGGCATTCAATAGTGATAATGGATATGACGCTAAAGAGTGAGGTTTTGGAGATACGAACAGTTTGAGATTCGTGTAGCTCTTTGTAGGACTCTGAAATTAACCGCATGTACATGAGATAGCCTCATATAGTCTACATTTGAGACCTGTGTGGACATAGTAGGAAGCTGAGGAGAAGGAGATTGATCTTAGAATTTATAATTGTGTGGTGTCTCATGATTGTCAAACTGTAGATAGGCAGAGAAAGATTGGGGAGGATTAGTCTTAACAACAGAGAAGTTTTAGTAGTCACTTAACTCTATCATACTACTCCTTTGGGTGTAGCTTTCTCTTTCGATAGAATAGTTTAATTAGTGTTATGCATTATTTATGATGTAAAGGGCTTCTCTGATAGCCTAAGTTGGTAAAGAATCTGCCTGCAATGCTGGAGACCCTGGTTTGATTCTTGGGTTGGGCACATCCGCGGGAAAAGGGATAGCCTACCCACTCCAGCATTCTTGGCCTTCCCTTCAGGAAGATCCCTTGGAGAAAGAAATGGCAACCTACCCCAGTATTCTTGCTTGGGAAATCCAATTGACAGAGGAGCCTGGTGGGCTACAGTCCATGGGGTCGCAAGGACTTAGTGACTGAACAACAAAAAAGTAATATTTGCTATTTCTGTACCATCTTGCTTAACTGCTCTTTTCCTTCTAGAAGAAGAATTGGGTGAACTCTTAGAATTGTGAAGAAGAGGGTTCTCTCTGTTGGTTTTTTCCCTCTTTTTATTCTCTACTGTTAACTTTACCCTCGGTTGCTTCTACGAGGACCTTCACCCTACTTTACTCACACTTTGAGAGTTTTCTTAATCACTGACGGGAGAAGAAGATAGAAAATTTGCTCACCTTGCTAGTATGTTAATATTCCAGTCCATTTGCCAAATTTTAACCTAAATAGGAAATACACAAAGGATTTGAATCATCAGTAATAATTCACAATCTTAAAATATTGTTCTTAAACCTTATTCAAATTAGAAGCTGATATTTGCCAATGTACTTAATTGATTGTAGACACGTAATATACAAGAGGAAAGTAGTTCTATTGTCCTTCCCTCATTCTGTACCGTCTTCCTTCTTCCCTTTTAATATCCAGAGTTTCTTATGTTTCTATTATCCTCTGAACAGGGTGGCCATTGAAACCACAAAGACCACTCTGTCTCTAAAAATAATAATAATAAAATAAATTTTTAAAATATACTAAGACCGCTATGGTTCCTCACTGGACTGGGTGACCTGGGCCTCTAATAAATGCATTACCCTAGCTTTCCTCACCTCTAGCCCCTCAGCTTTCAATAGTGAACAATCCCTACATATGATTCTGTATATAACATCTTCATTTTCTTTAATCATATTTTAAAAATTGCAGCTGTACTGAACACTAAGCAAAGGCTTATGCTTAAAATACTTAAGACTATAAAGAAGCAATTCTGTTTCTGTTATCTGCTCTAGAGTAGAAGGTAAAGTGTTTTCCTTAGGACTTTTCAAAGTGCTGTAGTAGGGATGGAATTTAGACTCTTTGATTTTTCAACTTGGTAAATGATCCTTCCCTAAAATTACCTTACTAATAAAAGTAATCATGGCTTAATTTTTTTTAAGTGAAAAAGATGGTGAGGCAAAGCTAACTAATGGTTTTAGCTTGAATAATCTTAGACCCTCTGTTATCCTGGATGTTTTCACTATTTGAGTTTTAGTTGAATCCTTGCTATGTACAGTTTAAAAATGAGACAGATTTTTACCTGAAACCTTAAATGTTTTCAGTGGCATGATTATATGTTTTCTGAAGGAGTCCTAAATTACCAGTGAAGAGTTTGGTGTAAAGGAGGATATCAAAGTATGATTTAAAAGTTTTTTTCTTAAGACCTAGTATATAGAAGATAAATAGATCTTAAAATAATACATTAGCTTTTGTTCAAGCACTATCACATGCTTGGTTATTTAAAATTGATTATAGTTTTTAAGTGGATAAGCACTATAATTTTTACAATCCAAGATACACACAGTATATTTTGGTGCTCAGTAGGTCTTCACACTCAAAATTTTACCAGTTTCAAATTTACTGATTCTATTTTTCTAGATTACGTTGAGTACATTTACAGTATACCATAAACAATGTTTTGACCAAATTTTAGAAAGATAAAACATAGTTCCTCTTTATACAGCAGGCATTGCCAGTAGACCTGAGCAGCAGTGGTATCAGAAGTCATGGAAGTGCTGGTTTTCATGGAGCATCTGCATTTGACCCCTGCTGTCCTGTTTCTTCTTCCCGAGCTGCAATCTTTGGCCATCAGGCTGCTGCTGCCGCTGCCCCGAGTCAGCCATTATCAATAGATGGTTATGGATCAAGCATGGTTGCCCAGCCCCAGCCCCAGCCCCCTCCACAAGCCTCACTGTCATCTTGTCGACATTATATGCCACCTCCTTGTAAGTATAAATTTAATAGGCAAAGAACTTAGAGGCACATAAACGAAGCATTGTACTCTCCTCCATTTAATAACCTTTCAGTAATTCTAATTTATAAATTTCTAGTATTTCCTTGACCAAAAAGTGGAGTGTATTTTTCCCATTTCATCCTTCCTTCACCTCATATACCTAAAGCGGTCTTCTTAAGCAAAAACGGCAGATGTTGTTTTAAAAGGTCTGGGAAAATAATAAAAAGTGTCATATTTGTCTGATATACATTTTAACAGTTATGTTTTAATATCTGTCTATTAGAAGTACATTGAATGGCACTTTAGATTCCTATAAAAGGAAAATTTAAGGAATTTATATCTATCCTTTAGTATTAAAAAGAAATTGGAAGGTTTAGTAGTTGTTTCTATGCATAGGAAAGTAAACTTTTAAGAATTCTGAAACTTAACTGAGATACAGGAGAAAATTCCTTGACAGAAAGTCGATTGTAGAAAGGTTATCTGTTCTCTTTTCATGCAAGCAATTAAAATAGAATCAGATATAACTTTTCTAAGAAATTGAAATCTATAAGATACAAGAAATGAGAAGTAACCTTAGGCTGTGTATTTATTGCTTTGTTAAATCATAGGCTAATAATCAGATGGAAACTTATTAAATATTTAGATTTTTTAAAAAAGCACTGAAAATTCATGCCAGGAGTAAAGCAAAACATTGGCAAGGAAATTTGCTTTTGTCCCCTGATTACATACGAGGGATAATGTTCAGTTATTTATCTTCTTACAATTCCAGTCCTATAATTTCAAAAATCTGTGTCCTGCATATACAGCTAGAGTCAACCCAGAATTTGTACAGTGAAATCTGGTGATACATCATTTATCTTTTCAAGAGTGCAAGTTTTTGCAAAGCATTAACCAGCGGACGAATTCGTGTGTGAATGCTGGAAGGATGTGCAGGCTGCTCTGTAATAGTTGTTGATATTCATCTTTCATTTATCATCTTTTATTGGAAATTCAAAATGTGTGGTTTTCTTCCCCTCCTCTTTAAAAATAATATACTGAAGCAGTTTATAAGTGTATCCTTTGCTTTTTTATGTCCTAATCTAAAAAATTAATGTTTTCTTCTCATCATAAAAGTAACTTGTGTACACCTTAAGAAATTCAAATCACAGAATAATATAAAATAAGAAGTTAAAAGTCCTTCTCCATTCTTCCCACTAATCCCAAAACCTCAGTGGTAGCAACTGTTTTATAGTTCATTATAAACCCTTTCAGAAATTTTCTTTCTCTGCACATGTTATTATGATACATCTCTTATTATGACATATCTTTCCTTTTTTAAAAAAAAATGGGATCATATCAAACAGTATTTCCCTCTTTTTCATTTTTTATTTTTAAAAAATTTAACAATATGTCTCAGATTTTTGTAAAATATAAAATTCTGGCTCATTGTTTTTAATATCCTCATAATATTCCATTGTATATTGAATTATTCCTCAGTTGATGAACATTTAAATTATTTGTAGTTTTCTACTAGTCTGTAGGGCAACTTCTAGGATTGATATTGCTGGGTTAAAGTGACATGCTAAACTTTTAAGAAACAATATCAAGAACAATTTTGTTTGTTTATTTTTACTGGCAAGAACACATAATACAGAGAAGAAGGGAAATGGTCTGTGGGAATGCAGAATATATCACCTTTATACAATGATTAGTAATTATTTTGTTTAGATAAACAGTGCATTATAATGATGGCTGACGTTTTCACCACACACAAAAATTGGCAACTATGTGAGGTGATGTATATGTTAACTAAACTGATTGTGGTAGTCATTTCATGTGGTATATTGTGTCAAATTATCATATTATACACTTTGGATATATTGTTTTAATTGTTAATTATACCTCAGTATACCTCAGTAAAGTTGAAAAATGATTAATGAAGGGTTAAATAAATTGATTCGTTCCAAAGCAAAATTTTAGCATTTTGTGATATTTTTGAATATTATTTCTTGTATAATTATGTATAGAGTTAGAGAACCTTGCTGTGAAACTGGGCAAAATGCTCTAAATTTAAGGAAGAATAGTTAACAGTTAGAGAACTTAGTGTCTTCTTTTTTGATGACTAAGAATTACTGAGCTTTGTGACTTCTTAGAGTAAAACACTGATTTGAAAATACAACTTTTAAAAAATTAGTTGAAAAATATGTCTCACAAATTAAATTGAGCTCAGTGAAAGTTTCCTTTAAATATATGCTAACACGTTTTCCTTTGAAGTATGGCTGAATGAGTCTGTGGTTACCTAACTTTCACCCCTGCTGCACGAATCAAAGCAATTAAAAATTGAAGGTAATCTTTCTGTAATGAAACTAGAGAAATGCTATGGCTCCATACCAGGCTACAAAGAAAATCTTACAAATAAAATGAAATTAGGGCTGAAATCCATGGAGGAGACAAACTTACTTCTAGACCTCAAACTGATGCTTATCTCTTAAGAGTAAGAGAGAAAAGTATTCCTTTAAGGGATCTTTCAACAGTCATTTTGGAACATAAAGATTCAGATTGAAGAAATGGGTGAAACCATCTTGATAAAGGCTGATTTTCATGGCAAGTTGCTAGCAAATATGCCCTCTACTTAATATATAGCACAGGAAAAATAGCATGGGGCAGGGAGAGAAGTGCAGTGGTGAAAATACATGTTTACAGGCGTGCCTGGGACTTGCAAGTTCCTTTCCTCTCTATAGTGCTATATAACCATTAATGATGAAAGAAAACATGGTTTATGTGTTTATAAATATATAATTTATACATTTGATTTTACAAAAGCAAAACACTTATGGCAAAGTAAAATTGCCAAGAGACAATTTGGAAAAATGTTTACAGTATGACAATGTTTATACTATACTTTTTCTTAAGACAAAGCTCCCATGTATACAAGGAATACTTATAAATCAATAAGAAAAAGGTGAATTATAAGCTAAGAATGTGAATAGATAATTCTGGGAAGAAATATAATTGATTAATGAATACAAAATTTTTTTCTGATTAGCATATAAAAAATGTGACAGTATAATTAGTCAGGAACTCTCATGTACTGTTGATGGTAATTAATTATGGTAAACTTTTGGGAAAGGTGTTTTGTCAACTAGTATCTGAATTTAGATCAAATGGCCAACATCCGCTGGATCCTAGAAAAAGCAAGGGAATCCCAGAAAACATTTACTTCTGCTTCATTGACTACACTAGTGGATCACAACAAACTGTGAAAAGCTCTTAAAGAGATGGGAATACCAGAGCACCTTACCTGCCACCTGAGAAACCTGTATGTGGGCCGAGAAGCAACAGTTAGGACCTTACAAGGAACAACTGACTGGTTCAAACTGGGAAAGAAATACGTCAAAGCTGTATATTATCACCCTGCTTATTTAACTTATATGCAGAGTACATCATGCAAAATGCTGGGCTGGATGAAGCACAAGCTGGAATCAAGATTGCTGAGAGAAATAACCTCAATAATCTCAGATGTGCAGGTGATACTACTCTAATGGTAGAAAGCAAAGAGGAACTAAAGAGCCCCTTGATGAAGGTGAAAGAGGAGAGTGAGAAAGCTGGCTTGAAACTCAGCATTCAGAAAACTAAGGTCATGGTACCTAGTCACATCACTTCATGGAAATAGATGGGGGAAAAAATGGAAACAGTGACAGACTTTATTTATTTCCTTGGGCTCCAAAATTGCCGTGGATGGTGACTGCAGCCACGGAATTAAAAGCACTTGCTCCTTGTAGTAATAGCTATGACAGACCTAGACACTATGTTAAAAAGCAGAGACATCACTTTGCCAGCAAAGGTCCATATAATCAAAGCTATGGTTTTTCCAGTAGTCATGTATGGATATGAGAGTTGAACCATAAAGAAGGTTGAGCACCAAAGAATTGATGCTTTTGAACTGTGATGTTGGAGAAGACTCTGACAGTCCCTTGGACAGCAAGGATATCAAACCAGTCAATCCTAAAGGAAATCAACTCTGAATATCATTGGAAGAACTGATGCTGAAGCTAAAGCTCCAATATTTTGGCCACCTGATGTGAAGAGCCAATCTTTCCCTGATGCTGGGAAAGATTGAGGGCAAGAGAAGGGTGCAACAGAGGATGAAATCGTTGAATGGCATCATTGACTCAGTGGACATGAATTTCAGCAAACTCTGGGAGATAGTGAAGGACAAGGAAGCCTGGCGTGCTGCAGTCCATGGAATAACAAAGAGTCGAACATGATCAACAACAGTAATCTGAATTTAAATTATTCTTTCAGACTCAGAACTGCTCATAGGAATTTATGCTATAGAAACTTTCTGTGAGTGGTGTGTATGAATGTGTGCCTTTGTGTTCAGACACTCGTGTACATAGGCATGTATGAAAGAGCACAAGAGGAATTATACGCAGAGATGTTTATTGCAGCTTTGGTCTGCTTCCAGTTTTTATCAATGGCGATTTCTTCAATAAATTTTGGTGCCTTCTTGTAATGAAGAGAAGGAAATGGCAACCCACTCCAGTGTTCTTGCCTGGAGAATCCCAGGGACGGGGGAGCCTGGTGGGCTGCTGTCTATGGGGTCACACAGAGTCAGACACGACTGAAGTGACTTAGCTTAGCTTAGCTTGTAATGAAATGCTGTGAATGAAGTAAAGCTATATATATTGACTTGAGAAGATACCTATGATTACTCAAAGAAGAAAGCAGGTTGCCAAACAAGACTAAGCAGACTCAAGCATTGATAAAGTATTTATAAAATAAAATACCCTAATATGTTTGTAATGTATAACATGAATGTGTTATGGCAATATATGTTTAAGGTTGTGGTGCTTGTGCTTTTCTTACAGATGCTTCTTTGACAAGACCACTTCATCATCAAACCTCTGCCTGCCCCCACTCTCATGGAAACCCTCCTCCTCAGACTCAGCCTCCACCTCAAGTGGATTATGTTATTCCTCATCCTGTTCATGCTTTCCATTCTCAAATATCGTCTCATGCAACATCTCACCCCGTGGCACCCCCACCTCCAACTCATTTAGCCAGTACAGCTGCACCAATCCCTCAGCATCTTCCTCCCACACACCAGCCAATTTCACACCATATTCCAGCCACAGCACCTCCGGCACAAAGACTGCACCCTCATGAAATGATGCAGAGGATGGAAGTTCAAAGAAGGAGAATGATGCAGCACCCAACGTATGTTCTACGTTTTTAGAAAGATAATCACCCTTTATTCTTTGCTTTCTATTTCCATTGGCTTTTAAAACTGTGAAGTCTTCAGAAGCGATATAGCTATACTTAATCCTCAGTTCACTAGGAAATTAAGTTTTTGCTAACCAGAATGTCTTATCCTGAGTTGTAGGTGCTGACATAAAAATTTTATATCAGGTTATTTCATATGAAAAGACTATAAAAACAAAAAGAACTTTTTGTTTTCTTTGGAAAACTCAGGATCTGATGTTCTAATTTGGGGCAGTGTACTTTGTTGGGCTTATTCTGCCTGCCTATTAAAGTTATGCAGGAAAATGGCTACATTGGTTCATCTATATATTGTCTGTAGCTTCTTTTACACTACAAAAACCAAGTTGAGTAGTTAGAACAGAAACCATGTGGCCTATAGAGCAAGCAGTGTTAAGTATTTGGCCCTTACAGAATGTTTGCAGACTCTTGATTTAATCAATGATCTGGCTCTTGTGTAACTTCTTTCTTTAGTTATATCATTTAAGGTTATATTTAGAATCTGTGACTATTTTTGTCATTTTAATACAGTGCCTCTTTATATAGAAAGTTGCCGATTAATATTTCTATCTTCCAGTATCTAGAAAATTACTTGTTCTGAATCATTAAGGTTAAACATGAAAACTCTGTATATGTGTTTGAAACTAGTAGAAAATGAGAATTAGACTATAAAAATGAATCCCTAGAACTGTTTTTTTCTCAAGTGCCATTTGTTTAGAACTTCGTTACCATTTACATTTGTAAATTTGACAGACTTTAGAAAGAGAAAATACAGTAAGCTGGACTGATGAATAAAGAGTGTGAATAGAAGTAATACCAGTTTCCCAGATGTGTTGACATGTATTTGCATGTGTTTGAAGAAAACGCACAGGTTAAATTTTTTTCCTTAGAAGTTTTTTTTTTTAACTTAGAAGTTTTATCCATTAAAATGGATGAGTATTATTATAGCAAAAAGATGAAGCAAGATAGTTTCCATTTCTTCTGTTTTATATGTTTATATAAACAACTTCCTTGTGTCTGAAGCATATGCTGGAGTATTAATTTTTTAAATTTTATTTTCATTTAGTTGCTGTTATTCTATTTAAAATATCTGCCATATTATAAAGATACTGTTTTTTCCCTAGGATGATATTTGGATTGGAGACATTGAAATAAATGAGTAGTGAGAATTTGTGGGACTATGGTTTCTTGATTTATTGTTAATCATTAAGTTTATTGTTACAGTTAATTTCAAGACTAATCTATAGATGTTTATAATATTAATACTAGATTGTTTTTTTCTACATTAAGAAATAACCAATTATTCAATTATTTCCAGTGGTCTTTTTGTGTTCTGTGTTTCCAGGCGGGCACATGAACGCCCCCCACCCCATCCACATAGGATGCACCCAAATTATGGTCACGGGCATCATATTCATGTGCCTCAGACTATGTCCTCACATCCTCGACAGGCTCCGGAGAGATCTGCCTGGTCAGTATCTTATTTATTTCAGAGCTGTGATCAGTTTCTTGTGGTAGAAAAGGTTGGAAGAGATACTTTATAGGGGAAGGGTAATGTGGGGACTTGCCTGGTGGTCCAGTGGCTGTGACTGGACTTTCAATGCAGGGAGTCTGGGTTCGATCCCTGGTCAAGGAACTAGATCTCACACGCTGCAACTAAGAGTTCGCATTCCGCAAGTAAAGATCCCACATGTCACAATAAGATTGAAGATCCTGAGTGTTGCAACTAAGACCTAAGCACAGCAAATAGCTAGATATATAAATTTTTTTTTAAGGATAATGTAGAGAAACAATTACAGCTTAGCTGTGACTCACTGTCTCTGGGTGAGTCATAAGAGACTTGGGGAGGGAAAGAGTAGCAACTTGAGTTATAGGGCAGGGAACCCTGTCAAACTGGAATAGAACTTTTTTGTTGTTGTTTCTCAGAGATCTACCATCAAAGTAAAACCCCTAAATTTTTCATCTTCTTTATCCAGCACCCCCACCTTTGTACTCAGGTTTGCTGTACCTCCCTTAACCGCTGCTATTGATAAGGGAAATTCAGCCTGGATCCTCCAGGCTTGAGTTATTTCCTAGAGAAATGGAGGCAAATTTGCATTAATTTTCTTTCTGAATCTGTTGTCTATAGGTAGCTATTGAGATCTTGATCCACAGTGACTTTTCAGACAGAATATAAAATGAGAATAAATAAATGAAGATTTGATACTTACCAGTTTTACTTTCTAAAATTTTGTTTACCCTTGCTTTATAAGGTACAGAAGTGTTTACTCTTCGAATTATCCTTGATGCCAACAATCCAGAGGCACTATCCAACAAACAAAAGACCTGGGGGCAGTATTCATATAAACCAAAAAAGTAAACTCAATTGTATATGCTTCTTATGAAAAATCAGACTTTTAGATTGGAAGGAACCTTAGGACCACTCATATGTCCTTCCTTTGTAAGGTGTGAAACTGGATACAGATGCCTTGCTCCTCATGGTCACAAAGTTGAACCTTTGAATTTTGGTTTCTAAAATGAACTTGAAATTATTAGTTATATCTTTTGGGCTAAATTATCTTTTTTTCTCAGCTAAGTAAGATAAGAATCTTCAGATGACATTAAAAAATGTAAACATACTCCTGCATTTCTGTTGATAATAGACACTGTAAGGATGTCTAACATTTAAACTGTTCTCCTTTGTCAGGGAACTGGGAATTGAAGCTGGAGTAACTGCAGCTACTTATACACCTGGAGCATTGCATCCTCACTTGGCCCATTACCATGCACCACCTCGGCTTCATCACCTGCAATTAGGAGCTCTACCTTTAATGGTAAAATAGGAAGATTTCAAAATTCTGACATAGTTGCCTTCAAAAACTGTTCTTCCTTTTCTAAGTTACTTTTTGGAAATATTTTAAATGTATTAGTTGTTAATAGGTGTTTCAGTAGAGGATTAGAATTATTATTATTAGATTGAAATTGTGCTATAAGAAGGTATTAGATACAGTAAAATATGTTTGTATCTGCAGTGTTACATATACTCTTCTTGATGTAAAAAATGACATTTTTATACCAACAGTTTATACCAACATGATAATCTTTATCCGCTTTTAGTGGGATATCTGCTTTATCATCATAAATGGTAATGGGTCTGTTCTGATGCATTCATACTTTATTTTCTGATCAGTAGAAAGACTCTACTAATTCTCTGTAACTGATTTGAGCAGATTCAGATTTTGTTGATACCAGTTTGAGTTCTAAAGAGCAAATTCAGCAAAAATTGAGTTTTCTTTTCACATAATACATATTGCATAATACAGAGAAGTGAGTAGTTTTGTAGGGGTAGAAGTATTGCAGAGAAGGTTTCCAAGACACTTTACTATACATGCAACTTCTAAGCAAGCTTTGAAATTGAGAATGGTACTCTTAAAGTGACTACATCATGTAAAGAGCTTTCAGATAGCATATTGCTATTGCTATTGCTATTGCTATTGCTAAGTCACTTCAGTCGTGTCCGACTCTATGTGACCCTATAGACGGCAGCCCACCAGGCTCCCTCATCCCTGGGATTCTCCAGGCAAGAACACTGGAGTGGGTTGCCATTTCCTTCTCCAATGTATGAAAGTAAAAAGTGAAAGTGAAGTTGCTCAGTCGTGTCCGACCCTTAGCGACCCCATGGACTGCAGCCCACCAGACTCCTCCGTCCATGGGATTTTCCAGGCAAGAGTACTGGAGTGGGGTGCCATTGCCTTCTCCGTCAGATAGCATAAGCACAGGGAAATCCAAGTTGCTGTTTCTAGATCTTAGGGGTGAAGGTTACTCAGCAATGAAATATGTGCACTGCCAAGAAACTAGAACTTAGGCTTCATTGAAAGAGTAATGTCTTGATCATGTTTATGTTGTTAGAATGATTTAATCAGATTGCACCTAAATAGACCATCTCTTCAGTTGTGTGGAAAATAGGTTTCATGATGGAAGCAAGGACGCATTATAGTAGAAGAGATGAAAGTTGATGAATGCTTGAACAAAGGCAGTGGCAGTTGACCTAAAAATGATGGGCTCTGTTTGAGTAATGTTTAGGATGATTCCCAGATATCTAACTTTGGTTGTTAGGTGTATGTATGGTGCAGCCATTCACTAATTTGGAGAACATTAGATGAGGATTTAGGGAAGGGGTTAGGTGAGTTAGATTTTGGACATATTGAATCTGACATATATGTGTCAGGGTGGACTGTCCAGTAGGAAGTTGGGTTTATGGTCTGGATCTCCAAAGAATAAAATGGTCTTTGAGTTAACGATAGGTTGTGATCTGTCAATATAAAATATTACATGTGTCACATGTCTGTCATATTACACGAATCCATGGAAGACGATTAGATTTCTAAGAAAAATGTGCAAACTGATGAGAGATTGAAAGAACCTTGGCCAATAATAATACTGTATTTAAATGATAATACTGTATTTCAGGGCCTCCTGGGTGGCTCAGTGCTAAGAGGAACCTGGCGGGCTACAGTCCATGTGGTCACAAAAGAGTCAGACACAACTTAGCAACTAAACAACAACAACAACAACTGTACTTCAAACAAATAATTTCAAGAATTGGCTAGGGTAATGAGGAGAAACAAAGTTAGAATAATGTCAAAATAATATGGTCAGTAGTGTTTCATCACAAAAAAGTGAAGTTTGAAAAATGTTGAATGCATTTGGCATTAGAGTGGTTTCTGGCAGCTTTTGTCACAGTGATTTCAGTAATGGTGAGTGATGGAGGCTGGGGTGCCTCTTAGATCACAGTAAGGTAGGGAAAGTTAAAATATGTGGAGATTGAGTATAAACTACTTGCCTTATAAACTTGGCTGTGAAGGGAAAGTGGGAAATAGCATTGGCGTTTAGTCCACGATTGATTGTTCCTTGGTGGCTCAGATGGGTAAAGAATCTGCCTGCAATGCTGGAGACCTAGGTTCAATCCCTGGGTAGGTGCAATCCCCTGGTGAAAGGAATGGGTACCCACTCCAGTATTTTTGCCTGAAGAGTTCCATGAATAGAGGAGCCTGGTGGGCTCTAGTCCATGGGGTGGCAAAGAGTCGGACACAACTAAGTGAGTAACACTCTCTCACTATTAGGATTAGAGAGACAACCTGGGTTTGGAGAAACTTGAAGGTAATTTTAGGCTTAAGACAAAACAGTGGTAACAGGGAGGACTTGTTTGAAGACATACAGGAAAAGGGTGGGTAGCAGTTAAGGATGGTCCAGGTTGGGGAAACAAGAGAAAGAAGGAGCAAATGATAGAGCTCACCTTTGGGTAAGAGAAAGAGGAAGCTTATCCCTAAAAGTTAGAGAAAGGAGGCTAGAGAGGGTTACAAGAGATGTGCAGGTTTTAAGTAATTTGGAAGGCCTGAGTTCCTTTCTGATATTTTCATTTCTCTTGGAGATGTGTAGGAAGATAGGTTATCTGCTTAGAGCTGGATACTATTGATCTTGATTATAAGGAAAGTTGCAGATACTTAAATAATAGACTATTTAAAGGGTAAAAATTATTGCTTATTTTAAATGCTTTTCCATGTGTGAATGGTCTTTTAAAGCTGTAAAACATGCTAGAAGTGTATTATGATTTAGTAGAAGCCACATAATTCTGGAGATTTGTTTATAAAAATGCAAGAATGGTCTTAGAATATCCCTTTCCTAACACTACGGTCAGCTCTTGTTATTCATGGTAGTTAATGTACTATAGAGTTACTGTGAATGCTGACAAAATAGATATTGAACCATTATTCCCAGGGTAAATACAGCCCTAGGTTATTGCAAACCTCCCATCCCAACAACCAATGCATAACCTTGTTTTAATGTATTTTTCTGGTTAGAGACACCTTGTTTGGTATATACTGTTGATTCATTGACATTGAGCACATGGCCAAGCTCATGATACCATAACTCATGCCTGAATGAAGCTTATGTACACATATTTTCTCCATAAGGCACGTCACAGCCTTCTTGCACTTAGGAACCCTAACTAATAATTAAGCATTATGTTTGGGGATCAGTTTAAACAACAGAATGACCTATACAAAGTACAAAAATGTGAAAAACATTGCACTTAATACATTGCAAAAAAGACACTTGTTTACAGTGTAAGAACTGAAACAAGTGGGCAGGGTCTTGTTCTTCCTCAGCTGGGAGCATGTATTGGGTAACTTAGATTTTTTTGCTGCTCTGTGCAGGTCTATGAATGACTTGTGAGAGCACAGCTATTGATTTTGGAGTTACAAACAAATTCTGTCAAGTAGGTGAGCTCACAAATGATTGTGAAGATTGACCTTAGCTAACAAAAAATTAGAAACTGTTAAACTTTCACTAATAGAACCAAACCAAAAGAGCAGCCAAAGGTGCCTTTGTTATTCATGGTAGTTAATGTACTATAGAGTTACTGTGAATGCTGACAAAATAGATATTGAACCTAGAGAAAGGGAAATAAAACTTTTATCCTGAAATTAAGTTTTGTTAGAAAATTTTATGCATTTCTATTTCTTAATACTGTATAATAAAGCTCTCTGAAATTGACCAGATCTTTTTTTAATATAAATTTATTTATTTTAATTGAAGGCTAACTACTGTATAATATTGTATGAAATTGACCAGATCTTATGAAAATTTTGCTCTGTATATGTTTAGGCTACTAAGAGCATCATTCTTAGGTTTGAGTATTCCCTACTTAGGATTCTTTGTGCAAAATAAATCAAGTAGAAGAGAATCTGTTATCTCATGGAACTGCTGTTTCTGTTTTTTTCCTTCTGATGATAATTTAAAAGTTATTATAAATGAGATCATTTTTGAAGAGGAACCTGTTAACACAGTGCCTTTTTAGGAGTTATGTATACTTCCTGAAGTTGATTTTTTTGAGAAGCTATGTGGAGAAAATTGAGTATCTGAATTATTCGATGGCAGCAATAAAACTTGAGCCTGTTCTGAATTCATTTAGCTTACCTGTTCTCTTCAAATAGGTTCCTGACATGGCAGGCTATCCTCACATTCGTTACATTTCATCAGGCTTGGATGGAACATCATTCAGAGGTCCTTTCAGGGGCAATTTTGAGGTATGTAATAGCATTAATGAAGATATTTGCCACAGTATCTGTAATGTAAAAAGAGAGTATGTGTAATATTAATAGTTACAAGTATAGGATTGCTGCAGTGACTGAGGATCAAAAGGCAGTAACACATCTATATTGATTCTAGGGATTATTATAGAAAGATTTATTAGTAATATTAATCTTAGCATCAGAAATTACCCAAATATTGAAGAAGAGTAATTGAAAATATCTAATAATAGAAGAATGTAGAAATTTATTTAGTTCAGTCGCTCAGTCGTGTCCGACTCTTTGCGACCCCATGAATTGCAGCACTCCAGGCCTCACTGTCCATCACCAACTCCCAGAGTTCACTCAGACTCACGTCCATCGAGTCCGTGATGCCATCCAGCCATCTCATCCTGGGTCGTCCCCTTCTCCTCCTGCCCCCAATCCCTCCCAGCATCAGAGTCTTTTCCAATGAGTCAACTCTTCGCATGAGGTGGCCAAAGTACTGAAGCTTCAGCTTTAGCATCATTCCTTCCAAAGAAATCCCAGGGCTGATCTCCTTCAGAATGGACTGGTTGGATTTCCTTGCAGTCCAAGGGACTCTCAAGAGTCTTCTCCAACACCACAGTTCAAAAGCATCTATTCTTTGGTGCTCAGCCTTCTTCACAGTCCAACTCTCACATCCATACATGACTACTGGAAAGACCATAGCCTTGACTAGACGGACCTTTGTTGGCAAAGTAATGTCTCTGCTTTTGAATATGCTATCTAGGTTGGTCATAACTTTCCTTCCAAGGAGTAAGCATCTTTTAATTTCATGGCTGCAGTCACCATCTGCAGTGATTTTTGGAGCCCCCCAAAAATGAAGTCTGACACTGTTTCCACTGTTTCCCCATCTATTTGCCATGAAGTGGTGGGACCAGATGCCATGATCTTCATTTTCTGAATGTTGAGAATTTTATTAAATAAATATAAATATCAGATAAAGAATCATACCATTAAATGTGCTAGAAGAACCTTAATGCTTTTTTTTTTTTTTTTAAATAAATGTAGTACGTGAAACTGTGCTCAGTGTTTGTGGCAGCCTGGATGGGAGGGGAGTTTGAGGGAGAATGGATACATGTATTGTATGTGCCGAGTCCCTTTGCTCTTCACTAGAAACTATCACAGCATTGTTAATTGGCTCTACCCCAATACAAAATAAGAAGTTAAAAATTTTTTAAATGCACTAGACTTATATGCTTTACTTAACCCATGTGATGCTTGTAATACATTAGAATTTAGTGATAACATTTTTTCTATAAATTTACTCTTTGCAATATATCTGGGAAATAAGTACTATCAGTTTTTTGACTAGTACATTGTTTTTGATAGTTCTGATATTCTCATGGGTAGATGAATATAATTTATTTAACCATTCTTCTAGGAAAACATTTAGGTTTTTAAAATATTTTTTCTACTATAATCAATGCCTAATGCTTTTTGACTAAGCTTAGTTTTTAGAGAAGCATTGCTATAGAAAAACAAACCTAAGTAATTCAGTTTTTTGCTAAATATCTTTGAATTTTCTGGAAGAACAGATCATTTAGATATGATTAAAGTTTTGTTTCTTCATGTCAGTTTGGAATTTGGAATCAAGAATTATTGTTTGACTTGTTTCCCTATTTTACTGCAGTGACTTCATCTTCTAGATGCATACATGCTTACTGACTTAAATGGGATCATGTCGTAATACGTTGCTCTAGTCTACCAAGATAACTTTGTCATACCACTTCAGTTAGCTGAGAATTAAACAGCCATTTGCCTTACCATATATGGGTTTTGAATACTCTATTTACATTGCATGTTTATAAATATGGTACTTTATTGCTTTTACAATACTGATTGTGCTGTTCAAGGAATAATAATGCTGGCTTTTAATACTGGTTATTCTTCTTCTTCAGGAACTTATTCATTTAGAAGAAAGATTAGGAAATGTTAATCGTGGAGCATCCCAGGGGACAATTGAAAGATGTACATATCCACATAAATACAAAAAGGTAAGCATTTATTCTGTGAAACATCTACATTATTGTTGAAATGCATAACATTTAATATCATGGACTTTTTTCAAGTTTGTGGAATCTATCAACTACATTTTTTTATTATTAAAACAATATATGCATATGGTTAAAAAATCTAAAACTATAAATTGAAGTCTGTTACTCTAATGATCCTAGTTTTCCTTCCCAGAAGAAAAATCATGCTTAAAGATTTCTTAGGTAATCTTCCAAGTATTTTTAATAATGTGCATATATATATATTTTTTCTTCCACTTTTGAAAATAACTCAAAGGGGCTAATATGCATACAGTTTTTGTCCATTTTCTTTTTATTCTATATCAGCACCTACGGATGACCTGTATTCTTACTAATAGCTTATACAGAATTCCATCCTATAGTGGTACCATAATTCAGCTAGTCAGTTGTTTGGATGGGAACTTAATTGACCTACATTTCTTACATTCTACCCTTATATCCTTATGTAGCGTTACATCTAGAAGATGTGCAGTAGGCATGTTAAATAAATTTCTTTCAACAAACCATGTTCTATACTGTAGAGACTAATGAAGTTTGAAAATGACTGTTCGTTGTATTTTTCACCCTTTTCCTAAGATTATTAATGGGGTATTACCATTAAATGTAAGTCCTCTCAACTGTTTAAGCTAAATACTATAACTAGCATTCATTTTTGAACATTATCTGAAACATTAATGAAACGAAGTGTATCTGGCTGTGCCTCATGATGGGACAGAATAGTATATATGATCCTGATTGTGGGTTAGAAATGATAGATTTCAGACTAATGAATATGTTACTTTTAATTTTGATGCTGATTATTTAAAGGTCTTATGAGAACACTTTGTTGATAATAGTCACTTAATTCATCCTTTAATTCATGGCAATTTTATCTGGGAAATATGTTGTGGGTGAATGTATGGTTTTGTTTGTTTTGTTTTTCAAATAAACACGAACTTTACTCAGTTGTTCAATAATGTCATCTCTACTAACAAGGTAACAACTGATTGGTTCTCACAGAGGAAACTGCACTGCAAACAAGATGGGGAAGAAGGGACTGAGGAAGACACAGAGGAAAAATGTACTATCTGTTTGTCTATTTTAGAGGAAGGTGAAGATGTGAGGTAACTAACCACTAATTATCTAAAATTCATTGTCAAAACTGGACAAGAGATTTTATTTGAGGGAATTCTCTTGTCGCCCAGTCGTTAAGACTCTGCACTTTGAGCTGCTTGAGGGTGCTGATTCAGTCCTTGGTCGGGGAACTAATCTCCCACAGACCTGCAATACAGCCAAAATAAGAGGAATTTTATTATAAAGCAGACCAGAAACCAAATAAAGATTACTCCTAGCGTACCCTGTTACCAGTCTCTGATATGTAGAATTGCCTTCTAATAGTGAATAAAACAGTGAAAAGATTAAGTTTCTGTATTAACATCAAAGAGAAATATACTACCTGTTTTAGGGCCACACCAAGACTTGGCCAGGGGGATTTTGTGGTCAATATTGTCTTATCTGAATCTTGTAGGACGGAGAACTTGAGAGATGAGAGACTTTGGAGGCCAAAACATGTATTTAATGTTTCTCCAAAGCTTACAGAGAGGGATCCAGAGTAGCTTCATGCAGTATGTTTTGCATCATCATTTATAAAGTGATCTTGTCCTAAAATTTCCTCTCAATTTGTAGACTGTTTTCTTCTTGCAACTATGTGATTTAGAAAATGTTATTATGCTAACCAAATATTTTAGACTTTTCTTTTTATAATCTGTTAAGTAACTGTTTTGTTCCTATTCTGTTTTTGCTAATGTAACATAATCCCATATGAAGCAAGTTCTATAACATATATAACAACTGTATCCTATTTCTTCAGTTGACTAAGAGAGAAAAAAAAGTTATAAACTTTTATTGTCTACTATATCACATAGAAGGTTGTTTGGACACTGTATTTCCAATGAAGATTTATAAATATAGATAATTGTTTTTTACAGTATTGACAATACTGTACAGAGAGTAATTAGAACACTTCTTTTTAGCTGTTTTTACAAAATATGAAATCTGAAATGTACAACAACTCAACAGTGGTGGAAGTTGAAATTGACACTTAAGTCAGTAACCTTTATTCTACCATTAGGTTTGATGTTAGCATGTTAGTGCATGGAAGCTTTATTTATTTCTCTATTTCTAATTGATAGTGTAGTGTACTAAAGCAAACATATCTCTTTAATCTGCTTTTAGAAGAGTAGCATAGTACGATATAACATGAAAATAATCTCATGAAACAATATTAATAACCTTTAATCAATCATGTACTTTAATGTGTTAAAGAGATCCTCTAGAGAGAAAATAATATTGCATATTAAGACATTCCTTAATTAGTATGATATGGCTGCTGTGTGTTTACAGAATTCTTTTGAGAGAATTAAGTGAGAATTTTTTGGAAAGTGCTTCATAAATACAGTGATTTGATATTAAAAATATATTTACAGTATTATGTTGTGGGGAACATATTGCCAACTCTAATAAATTGGCAGCTCATGTATAGAAACAAAGTTGGAATAATTGTTACTGTGGTTGTTGTTCTTAAAATTCTTGAGATTTTATATAATTTGATTCTTTAGCTGTGACAGTTAATTATCTTGGTCATTAATACATTACATTGCCCAAAGTATTAATTTAATGTAGGTATATAATCTTGAGTAGGGAGGGTTTGTTTTTTTTTAATAACAGAAGAGAAAATGTTTAGTAACTTCAGAACATTACTGAAGTATTGCATGTATCATTTGTTTAAATGCCACTGCACTTGTCATAAAATTAACTTTTGCTTTTTGTTTTGTTTACTTATAATAGACGCCTTCCCTGTATGCACCTTTTCCACCAAGTGTGTGTTGACCAGTGGTTGATCACCAATAAGAAGTGCCCCATTTGCAGAGTGGACATTGAGGCCCAGCTGCCAAGTGAAAGTTGACACCATGTTTCAGAACTCTTACCCTCCCTCTCATTCCCACCCTCCTGGTACTGCAGTCAACCAAAGATGGCATGACTTACCTGCGCAGATTCGGAAGCCTTGAACTTAAGAGTGCTGGCTCTGCTACATGGTACAACTAATGCTAGACCTACAGTTTATGTATACAGTTGATTTTGATGTATTTATAAAAGCTTTTTTTTTTTCTAGATTTGACATTTTTCCTGTATCATTTTACTGTATTTTTGCATGGTTCCTTGTATTGCATTTCTTTGCACATATTATGGGCTTGTGACCCTAAACTTGCAGGCAAGATTAGCTGCTTTAGTAAGTAGAATTTTGTGGTCTTTTTGGTTTTTACATAGTACCAGGTCTTGAGAATTATGAATTTTTTTATCCATTACTAACGTTTAATTTAATCAATCATGTACTTTAGTTTAATGTATAAAGATCCTCTAGAAAATGATAATATTGTGTATTAAGACATTCCTTAATTAGGACAAAATGGCTGCTGTATATTTACAATATGGAGTTCTGAGTTCAATACCATCCTTGATACCGGGAACAGAATACAAACCATTTTCAATCAGATGCAGGTGGTACTCACATCACCAGAGTGATCAATAGAATTCTTCTTGGTGTATCCTTTTCCTTTTAGCACAATGCAGATAGAGTTGACTATTAATACCATACATTTAGACTGCTGTTCCTATTGTATTTATCTTTTTCCTCCATCATTTAGAACTTTATTTCCCAGATTCAATTTTTGCTGCTGTGAAACAGCTCTGATGAACACTAAATATTAATTTCAATTAGCTGGATTGTATATACTTGCAGATTTAACAAAATTTTAGGGAAATTGAAGAAGACATGTAGAATTCCATTCAGTCTTCTGCTAAGCACGCATAGTAAAGATATCTGCTTACATTGATTTTTGTAAACACATTTAGTCAGGATTTAGAATTGCAGTCATTGGCAGGTATCTATGCATTCATAGAACTTCTAAAGGTCCCAGAATCACTTTTAAAGGGATTTTTATTAGTTTAAAGATAAATAAAGTCAGCTGAATCTACATGTCTCTTGTTTTATTTCTCTTTAAGCTTGAAAACAGTAAATCTGCAGATACTGTGAGGCACAAATTATACTGTCAACCTACTGTTGCTCTGGTTTTAGACTCCCACTTCATACATTACCAAGAGTCGATCACTGATTTAAAATTTTTAATTTCTATAGTTACGATTTACTGCATAATATAGAATATTAAAGTTAAGTTAATGTACTAACATTTCTCTTTTGGAGAAAGTTTTAATCCACTTCAGGATGCATATTATCAAGATACTTTCATATACAGGATAGCCTAATTTTATTTGTCTAAATATGCTTAATATGCCCCAGATTGCAAATGCATCAGTCAGTAACATCACTGTCTGTATGTGGAAGACATGTTCCCATGGATCATATGTGAAGATGTCGATAAGCTTGCATTAAGCCACCTGCTTTGTAAGTGGATTGATTAATAAATAACTTATATTTCTATTGTCTTTGTGTTTCATAATTCATTTTTATAAAACTGCCTACATTGAACATTATGGGATTCAAAAACAGTGATCTCACTCAGGTTGACATTTGCCTAATTTTGTTTGTATTCATTCAGTTATGGCTACTTGCCTTTTTTTTGTATTAGTAAATGTTACACTGAGTAATTGTCAATATCAACATGCTTCAGCATAGTTGGTGTTAGAGATCAAGGGTGGATTATGGTTAAGAAAATTGGATATAAAATAATACAATTAATAAGAATACTAGCAGCAGTTGTGGAAGGGTTGTGGGAGGGGTGGCAAGACAGAATGAGAAAGAGAAAGAGAGACTTTGCATATTACTGGGGAGAAGAGCTAGTAGCCCATATTCTGCTGGCCTAGATGTAGGACTTTACCACTGGAAAACCTGTGGTCCAGGCCAAGGGATAAAATGGGGAGAATTCTATACAACGAAGTCCTCTTGATGCTCCCCAAAACACAAATACATACAGATTTCTCTATTTTTTTATTATATCAGATTTAGATGCACAACTAAATTGTTGATTTGTTTAATGTTTGCTACTGATTTTTAAAAAATATAAACTATCATTACTTTAAAATTTACTTTATGCAAGTATTTGTGGCATATACCTGAACTATGTAGGAGCTTATTAAGCTACTACAGTTGGTTGCAGAAAAATGTGATTAGTATTGAACCAAATATGGAAGGAAAGTTTTAGTATTTTACCTTTTTGTGCTTTGTTTTGGTGTCTTCCATATCCTGCTACATTTTATGTCAAAGTGAAAATTTCAGTGATAGCTATCCAAATTCTTTAAAACTAAAATTCTTTTGTCAGCAAATCCTAATGTTCATTTTTGTTAATGTGGAAGTGATAAAGTGATACTTGAAGCTTTTTTCTTATCTGGTGATTTTTAGCTGCTAGCATGTTTCATCATTTGAATCATAACAATTTGACAGGAAACTAGCTCTGTTTTAAAAATGCGAATTAACATTTGTAACATTAAAATGTCGACTCTGGACATTTCATTATTAGTTTTTCATCAATGAGAATAACTTAGTTTTGTAGCAAATGCATCTTGATTTTTTTTTAATTTTTATTTTATATTGGAGTATGGTTGATTTACAGTGTTTTGTTAGTTTCAGGTGTACAGCAAAGTGATTCAGTTATGTGTATTACATATATCTATTCTTTTTCAAGTTCTTTTCCTATTTAGGTTATTACTGCATCCTGATTTCTAATTTAACTTTCCAAACTTCTGGAAACACAGTAAATTTTCTTGCTTATTCAAGACTTAACATGTCACAATATTGGATGTATTAAGGTTGAAATATTTTCTCTCAGTTATAGATTTCACTCATTTCCTTGAAATAAGAGTTACAAAAATAAATGTTATCAATTCTGTGATTGTGCCTTCTGGACACAATCTCATCTCTCTCCTCTGTATCCTGTACAGATTCACAGGTTACACAGTTGATCTTTTGAAATTTTGAAAAGAATATAGTCTTTGGTGTCAGAAAGACTTGGGCTTTGAATTGTGCAACTTTAAAAAAATTAAGCTTTCTGAGCTCCATCATTCTTAGCTATAACAGAAATAGTTTGTTATTAGAATTGAATGAGATGAGTATAAAGAGCTTAGCATATATGATATACTTAAGAAGTAAGTTCTCCCAATGCTTGCTCCATTCCACCCCACCACCCAGATTCGCTTGCCCTTGATAACAAATAATAGCAAAGGCAGGTGCTGGACCGTAGATCAGTGTTTACTGCGATCTTTCTCTTACTGGGTTCAACCAACTGATTACTAGATAAGAATGAACAATCCTTTTCAGCCCTTCTCTGATAGGTTGGCCTTTTTTCTTCTACCAGAGGAGTGGAAGATTCAGAGCACGTGTGCTTTCTTCCTTTGCCTTGAACTCACATGAGGCACATAGTTGCCCATAAAAACCATCTAATGCTGTGTTTTAGGTTACTGCCAGTGGATCAAAATTGGCACAGAATATGAAACCATTCACCCTTTCTGAGCTAAAAGAAAATAAATATTATGGAGAAATTAACAATTCCTCAATCTCTCCTAATTTTTCCCATCAAATTGTGTTAAATAGAGATCTGCTGCCCACTAACGGTTAACTAAGCACACTACTGAGCCACGTATGTTGTATTAACTGCTTCTAAGCTTTTTTCTTATGCTGAGAGCTATGACTGTAGAAGGTGTAGGTTTCCAGGGGAAGCTTTTGATTAGCCCAGACAAACTGCATGTCTCTTGTAATCCTTTATCATCACTACAGAGAATGGTTCACTTCAGTTCAGTCGCTCAGTCATGTCTGACTCTTTGCAGCCTCATGGACTGCAGCATGCCACGCTTCCCTGTCCATCAACAACTCCCAGAGCTTGCTCAAACTCATGTCCATCAAGTCGGTGATACCATCTAACCATCTCATCCTCTCGTCCCCTTCTCCTCCTGCCTTCAATCTTTCCAAGCATCAGGGTCTTTTCCAGTGAGTCAGTCCTTCACATCACGTGGCCAAAATATTGGAGTTTCAGCTTCAAGCATCAGTCTTTCCAATGAATATTCAAGACTGATTTCCTTTAGGATTGACTGGCCTGAAATCCTCCTTGCAGCCCAAGGGACTCTCAAGAGTCTTCTCCAACACCACAGTTCAAAAGCATCAATTCTTCAGCACTCAGTTTTCTTATAGTCCAACTCTGACATCCATACATGACCACTGGAAAAACCATAGCTTTGAATAGACAGACCTTTGTCAGCAAAGTAATATCTCTGCTTTTTAGTATGCTGTCTAGGTTGGTCATAGCTTTTCTTCCAAGGAGTAAGTGTCTTTTAATTTCATGGCTGCAGTCACTATCTGCAGTGATTTTGGAGACCAAGAAAATGAAGTCTCTTACTGTTTACATTGTTTCCCCATCTATTTGCTATGAAGTGATAGGACCGGATGCCATGATCTTTGTTTTCTGAATATTGAGTTTTAAGCCAGCTTTTTCACTCTCCTCTTTGACTTTCATCAAGAGACTGTTTAGTTCCTCTTTAGATCTGAGTATCTGAGGTTATTGATATTTCTCTTGGCAATCTTGATTCCAGTTTTTGCTTCATCCAGCCCGGCATTTTGCCTGATGTACTCTGCATTGTTACATAAGCAGGGTGACAATATACAGCCTTGATGTACTCCTTTCCAAATCTGGAACCAGTCTGTTGTTCCATGTCCGGTTCTAACTGTTTCTTCTTGACCTGCATACAGATTTCTCAGGAGGCAGGTAAGGTGGTCTGGTATTCCCATCTCTTGAAGACTTTCCACAGTTTGTTGTGATCCACACAGTCAAAGTCTTTGGCATAATCAATCAATAAAGCAGAATGGTTAGATTCACTGATTTTCATTGTGTGCTACTCCAAGTCAGTTTTACCTTAGGTGGCAATGTTCAATATGTGTGCAGGGTGGGTGGGGAGACTTTTAAAATGAAATTCTTTAGATTTTTACTGATCTATTTTGTTATTTAGAAAGAAAGAGATTGGCTTCTGCCAAGGCCTATGTGGCTGGTAGAACAGGTCAAGACACTCAGATTTCCAAGCTGGCCCATAGTATGGGATGCTCCAAACCTTTTATCCTAAGGATTCTGTTTTTTAGATTCTCAGGAGCCTCTTTAAGAAGAGTTTTGACAAGAGAATTGGAAGAGATGTGGTAGTCTCCCAGCTTGCCCTTAATAAGGGATGGATGTGTTTATTGAACTATCTAGACTACCATTCTATTAGTGTTTGCTTAGAGAATAAGTTATGATGTTCCTAAGGTCCTCCTTTACTGTTAGCTACACATGCCCCAAATCCCAAAGCTTTGTATTACCATCTATTGCTTGGTAACCATAAAACTTAGTGGCTCAACCTTAAACATTTTAGTTTCTGTGGATCAGAAATTTGGAAACAGCTTAGCTTGATGCTTCTGGCTCAGGGTGGCTCGTGAAGTTACAGTCAAGGTGCTAGCTGGGGCTGCAGTCATCTGAAGTCATTACTGGGTCGGGTTGATCTCTTTGGAAGATGGTTCACTCACATGGCTGATGATGGGAGACTTGGTTCAGTATTGGTTGTTGGCCAAGGGACCCCACCCCACTTCCTTGTTATAAGAGCCACTTCATAGGGCTGCTCAAATGTCTTCACAGCAGGGTAGCTGGCGACCACAGAGAAAGAGCAAGGAGGAAGCCACAAAGAGATTTTTCGTCTAGTCTGATGTAATATTCTCATTTCTGCAATATTATATTCATTAGAAGCAAGTTACGAATTATAGCCTCTACTCAGGAGAGTTGACTGGGTTCCAAAATTTGAAGGAAGGTATAGCAAGAATTTCTGTACATATTTTTAAAATACTACAGTTAGTAACTGTCTTATCCCCTATATCAAGACCCAGTCTCCAGACCTTGGACTTCTGTGGCCAGAAATTCTATGAGACCAGTTCAGTGCTTCCTAGGCTCTCAGTTACATCTGATCCATGGTTCAGCACTAAGTAAACTGTGCCCTCAGAAAGCCAAATGCAAGAACATGGCTCAGGCACTAAAGTTTCCTGTGTGAAAAAATTTCCAAGAATAATGTTTTTGAGATTCAGCCTTTACAAATAATTGTAAATCCTACCTATTGTGCTTTGTTTTCCTAAGCTGTGACACCATAGTAAGCAATAAGATACAAGACTATTCCAGCAAACAGAAAAGCTTATTTGATATAAGGATTGCGAATACTGCCAGGTAAATATATCTGTTACCTGTTATGTAACAAACCACACCAAATCTTAGTGACTTAGACACAGAATTTATAATTGCTCATCGTTTTAAAATGTGGGCAGAGCTGGGCGAGGATAGCTCATATCTCATAGCTCAGTGTACTGTGACTTCTGTGTTCATGTGACTGCATTCATTTGGGAGCTCTACTGGGATGCAGTGTCCAGTGTGGCCTCCCTTCAATGTCTGATGCTTTAGTAGGGTTGGCTGGAACAGCTGAAGACTCACTGGGCACTTCTCTCTCTTGATGTGGTCTCTCTAGTGAGGGATAGCTAGAGCTCTGCACATGGTGGGTCAGAACTCTAAGAAGAAACCTCCAGGCTTCCTAAGACCTCGGTCTGGAACTGCACAGTATCATTTCTGCCATTATCTGTGAGTCAAAGCAAGGCTAGTCCAGATTCAAGGGAAGGGGAAATAGACTGTGTCTATTAATAGCAGCAGCAGCAAAAAAAAGAATTATGAGCATCTTTAATTTATCACAGTGAGATAAAACTTGCTATTGCTTTGTTAGAATTCCTAGTACAAACTTCCTGAACACATTTATTTTTTCCCCCCAAGTCGAAGTTTAGCATATGTGGTGGTGGTTTAGTTGCTAAGTTGTGTCCGACTCACGTGACCCCAGGGACTGTAGCCTGCCAGGCTCCTCTGTCCATGGGATTCGCTAGGCAAGAATACTAGAGTGGGTTGCCATTTCCGTCTCCAGGGGATCTTCCTTCCCCAGGAATTGAACCCGGGTTTCCTGCACTGCAGGCAGATTCTTTACCAGCTGAGCTACGAGGGAAGCCCGACATATGGAGAAGCCATATATGCAAACGGTCTGTTCTCTGAAGTGTAATCATGAGAGGAATCAGTGGTGGAGGAACTTTGACTTCCTTATGCTGATAATTGAGAAAAAGAAATTGGAGATAGCTAGGTGCTTCTTTTCCTTTGACTGCCCTATCTTTGTGTAATTTAGAAATTATTTCTGCAGTGTTCTTGATAGATGGTTATTGTGATAGTTGATTTACTGTATCAGTTTGACTGCACCATTGAGTGCCCAGACATTTGGTAAAACGTTCTGGGTCTATCTTTGAGGGTGTTTCTAGATGAGATCAACATTTGAATCTGTAGACTATGTAAAGCAGTTTGCCCTCCCTAATATAGAGATGGACCTCATCCAATCGGTTGAAGGTCTTAACAGAACGAAAAGACTCTCCTCTTCTCCCCCCGCACCCCGTGAGTAAGGGGGAATTCTCCTCTTCACTACTTTTAAGTTGGGACACTGATTTTCTCCTATCTCTGCACTCAAACTGAGACCTAGGCTCTTCCTGGATTTCTAGTCTACCAGCCTTTGGGCTGCAACTACTGCATGGGCTCTCCTGAGTTTCCAGCTTGCAGACAAGATTGCAGGACTTGTGAGCTTTCATAATTGTGTGGGCCAATTCCCTATCTTTCTGAAGAACCTCAACTAATCCAATTATGCCTGTAGTTATATTCTTCCAGGGCTGATGAGGTCACTACTTATTGTAGGAGCACATTTTTTTTTTTTGTAAAGTGTTGAAATCATTAATTATTTTAAAAAGTCATTAATTCTTTTCCTTTGTTAGGTGTTCCTACAATGTAGGATCCTATCCTATATTTTGGAGCAGTGTAAAAATAAGTGATTTCTTGCTATATGCTAGCTCTTCAGATACTAGCCATCTTGATTGATTTGGGTCTTTTCCAAGTGGAATATCCTTAGAACCCTTTTGTTTAAACTGGATCATAAGCCTCTTATCTATTGTTACCATTTTGGGGGGTATTTCTAGTGGTAAAGAATCTGCCTGCCAATGCAGGAAATATAAGAGACAGCTTTGATCCCTGGGTTGGGAGGATCCCCTGAAGCAGGAAATGGCAACCCACTCCAGTATTCTTGCCTGGAGAATCTGATGGACAGCGGAGCCTGGTGGGCTACAGTCTACACACAAACATACAAAATGATACCTGAAAGTGATCATCACTCCAGATGTGACCTGAGCATTAAAGAAGTACAGAATTAACCTGAACTTACTCATGCTAATGAGTTAGGTCTTAGAATGGTGGTATTTTCTAAGGGTGCACAGGTTTCCTAAACAACAGGTGTGAAAATGGAAAGAATGAGTTGAAAAAGGAATACAAACTGAAGTGAAATGAGACATAGTCTTCACTCTTTCTACCTTCTGGGTGAGAGTGGGATTGGCTCTCATGTCCCAATTGGCCTGCATACCCCACAGGCACAGTTTAGCCCAACATGGGGTGGGTTAGTGAAAAGAAAGCTTGATATGCCAGCTGGGACATTCTCTGCATTCTGTAGCTCCTCAAGATTTCACCAAAGCTGATTAGGATATGAGACAAAAATTAGAGTGTCTTACAATGTTTATCTGGAATAACAGAAAAGAGAAAATGCATGAATAATTGAACAGTATATTAAAACTTGAGTCAGTGGTTTATTATCTTCAAGGGACTTCATTTTTATACTCACCTTCTAAAGATGAGTAAATTATACTGTTATCCTTTCATGGACCTTATACCTTAAGCACCATGAAGGCAGGAACTCAGGTTTGTTTGTTTCAATCTTTTGACAGCATCACACAGCATGTGGGATCTTAGTTCCCCAACCAGCGATTGAACTGCAACCCCTGCATTGGCAGCGCAGAATCTTAACTAATGAACCACCAGGGAAGTCCCAGGGGCGCAGTTTTTAATGACCACCCTTTTTTTCTTCTAATTAGCATGCTCAGTGCCTTGCTTATACAAGGCATTTAGTAGATTAAAAGAACAAAACAAACAACAACAAAAAAGCTTGGATAATCCACAAGCTTGAGGTCCAGATTTTAAAGAATCCTTTTGAGTGGAGGCTCATAATAGAAAGGTGTTTATTTCTACCTCTCTGGGTCTCCCTGCTACTGAACAGACAACAGACTGGGACATAACCATACACCCTGCCAAGCCATCAACAGATTCAGTTCAGCTCAGTTCAATCTCTCAGTTGTGTCTAACTCTGCAACCCCATGGATTGCAGTATGCCAGGCCTTCCTGTCCATCACCAACTCCCAGAGCTTGCTCAGACTCATGTGCATAGAAATGTCTCTCATACCTGTTTTTTTTTTCTCTACATTCATACAAATCAGATTTTTAGTTACATGTCAGCTAGGAAAACTTTTTCCATAGTCCATTCTTTATGCTGCCCCAAGGGGCAGCTTTCTAAAACAAAGTTCTAAGCAAATCATCATCCTTCAAAACTTTCCATGGTTTCTCATTTTCTGGATCTTTAACATTTAGCAGCGTTATCTTTCAGTTCAGTTCAGTCGCTCAGTCGTGTCCGACACTCCGAGACCCAAAGGGCTGCAGCATGCCAGGCCTCCCTGTCCATCACCAACTCCCAGAGTTTACCCAAATTCATGTCCATGGAGTTGATGATGCCATCCAACCAGCTATTCCTCTGTAGTTCCCTTCTCCTGCCCTCAATCTTTCCCAGCATCAGGGTCTTTTCAAATGAGTCAGCTCTTTGCTTCAGGTCGCCGAAGTATTGGAGTTTCAGTTTCAACATCAGTCCTTCCAATGAACACCTAGGACTGATCTCCTTTAGGATGGACTGGTTGGATCTCCTTGCAGTCCAAGGGACTTTCAAGAGTCTTCTCCAACACCACAGGTCAAAAGCATCAGTTCTTCAGCGCTCAGCTTTCTTTACAGTCTACCTCTCACATCCATACATGACCACTGGAAAAACCATAGCCTTGACTAGACAGACCTTTGTTGCCAAAGTAATGTCTCTGCTTTTAAATATGCTGTCTAGGTTGGTCATAACTTTCCTTCCAAGGAGTAAGCATCTTTTAATTTCATGGCTGCAGTCACCATCTGCAGTGGTTTTGGAGCCCCCCAAAATAGTCACCAACTGTTTCCACTGTTTCCCCATCTATTTGCCATGAAGTGATTGGACCAGATGCCATGATCTTCATTTTCTGAATGTTGACCTTTAAGCCGACTTTTGTACTCTCCTCTTTCACTTTCATCAAGAGGCTTTTTAGTTCTTCACTTTCTACCATAAGTGTGGTACAATCTGCATATCTGAGGTTATTGATATTTCTCCCGGCAATCTTGATTCCAGCTTGTGCTTCTTCCAGTCCCGTGTTTCTCATGATGTACTCTGCATAGAAGTTAAATAAGCAGGGTGACAATATACAGCCATGACACACTCCTTTTCCTATTTGGGACCATTCTGTTGTTCCATATGTGGTTCTAACTGTTGCTTCCTGCCCTGCATACAGGTTTCTCAAGAGGCAGGTCCGGTGGTCTGGTATTCCTATTTCATGAAGAATTTTCCACAGTTTATTGAGATCCACACAGTCAAAGGCTTTGGCATAATCAATAAAGCAGAAATAGATGTTTTTCTGGAACTCTCTTGCTTTTTTGATGATCCAGTAGACGTTAGCAATTTGATCTCTGGTTCCTCTGCCTTTTCTAAAACCAGCTTGAACACCTGAGGTTCACGGTTCACATACTGCTGAAGCCTGGCTTGGAGAATTTTGAGCATTACTTTACTAGCATGTGAGATGAATGCAATTGTGCAGTAGTTTGAGCATTCTTTGGCATTGCCTTCTTTGGGATTGGAATGAAAACTGACCTTTTCCAGTCCTGTGGCCACTGCTGAGTTTTCCAAATTTGCTGGCATATTGAGTGCAGCACTTTCACAGCATCATCTTTTAGGATTTGAAATAGCTCAACTGGAATTTCATCACCTCCACTAGTTTTGTAGTGATGCTTCCTAAGGCCCACTTGACCTCAAATTACAGGATGTTTGGCTCTAGGTGAGTGATCACACTATCGTGATTATCTGAGTCATGAAGATCTTTTTTGTACAGTTCTTCTGTGTATTCTTGCCACCTCTTAATATCTTCTGCTTCTGTTAGGTCCATACAACTTCTGTCCTTTATTGAACCCATCTTTGCATGAAATGTTCCCCTGGTATCTCTGATTTTCTTGAAGAGATCTCTAGTCTTTCCCATTCTATTATTTTCCTCAATTTCTTTGTATTGATTGCTGAGGAAGGCTTTCTTATCTCTCCTTGCTATTCTTTGGAACTCTGCATTCAAATGGGTATATCTTTCCTTTTCCCCTTTGCTTTTCGCTTCTCTTCTTTTCACAGCTATTTGTAAGGCCTCCTCAGACAGCCATTTTGCTTTTTTGCATTTCTTTTTCTTGGGGATGATCTTGCTCCCTGTCTCCTGTACAATGTCATAAACCTCCATCCATTGTTCATCAGGCACTCTATCAGATCTAGTCCTTTAAATTTATTTCTCACTTCCACTGTATAATCATAAGGGATTTGTTTTAGGTCATACCTGAATGGTCTAGTGGATTTCCCCACTTTCTTCAATTTAAGTCTGAATTTGGCAATAAGGAGTTCATGATCTGAGCGAGAGTCAGGTCCTGATCTTGATTTGCTGACCAGATAATCAGATAATCAGTCAGATAATCAGCCTCATTTCGGTGCTGGCCTCTGGTGATGTCCATGTGTAGAGTCTTCTCTTGTGTTGTTGGAAGAGGGTGTTTGCTATGACCAGTGGGTTCTCTTGGCAAAACTCTTATTAGCCTCTGCCTTGCTTCATTCTGTACTCCAAGGCCAAATTTGCCTGTTACTCCAGGTGTTTCTTGACTTCCTACTTTTGCATTCCAGTCCCCTATGAAAAGGACATCTTTTTTGGGTGTTAGTTCTAAAAGGTCTTGTAGGTCTTCATAGAACTGTTCAACTTCAGCTTCTTCAGCGTTGCTGGTCAGGGCAGAGACTTGGATTACGTTACTTACTTGTATTACTGTTAATTACTTGGATTACTGATATTGAATCGTTTGCCTTGGAAATGAACAGAGATCATTCTGTCATTTTTGAGACTGCATCCAAGTACTGCATTTTGGACTGTTTTGTTGACTGTGATGGCTACTCTATTTCTTTTAAGAGATTCCTGCCCACAGTAGTAGATATAATGGTCATGTTAGTTCAATCCACCCATTCCAGTCCATTTTAGTTCGCTGATTCCTACAATGTCAACATTCACTCTATCCCAGACTGAGGAATCTTAGTGTTTGAAGAGTTCCTGTTTGGCAGTCCAGGACCTAAACATTTGTGTAGGAATCTCAGAATCTCTCTCAGACTTCCTTTTGATGGTTGGAAGATACTAGGCAACACCTACCTAGAAACATAATAACTCCTGCCAAACCAAGCCACTCACCATGTCTTCAATCATGCCAGTCCAATATTGGTGGTCTGTGCTTTTGCTTAGGGTGCATTCTATGCCTGGAATATTCTTCCACACTCCATATTCACCTGATATGCATATATTTGAAGCAGTACTTGACCAAGAAATGAAATAAAGCGAATTGATCATGTAGAATTTTACCATACTGCAAAAGACCGGCCTTCAGGAAATTTATCCTCGGTTAATTTTCTATTCAATTCTCTTTGATGACTCTTTCAGCTTTTGCCACTCTTTCTGCCAAATGTAAATAGGGAAAGTGAAAGTCACTCAGTCATGTCCGACTCTTTGCCACCCAACCCAAGGACTATACAGTCCATGGAATTCTCCAGGCCAGAATACTGGAGTGGGTAGCTGTTCCCTGCTCCAGGGGATCTTCCCAACCCAGGGACTGAACGCAGGTCTCCCACATTGCAGGTGGTTTCTTTACCAGCTGAGCCATCAGGGAAGCCAATGAGAAGACAATGGTAAATACAGAGGAAAGACTTTGAAATCAGACTTGAGTACACACTCTAGCTCTGAAACCTATAAGGACTGTGATTGCAGCCAAGACCTACAACTGTTCTGAGTCTTAGTTTCTTTATCTGTTAGATTGGAACACATGACAGATGTTAGCTAGACTCATTGTGATCCTTTTGGAATATATACAAATATTAAATGATTATATTGTACATCTGAAGCTACTATATATCAATTATACATCAATTTTTTAAATGCCCCCCAAATTAGGATAATACTAAAAACTGGGATCTAAGGACTAAGAGGATTCTATGAGAAAGTTTATTTAAATTAGTTCATAGGAAGAGTGGTCAATGTTATCTAAGATAGACAGGAATAGGAAATAAAAATACAGGACTACAATGCATTAAACAAGAGATTGAATCAAAAAGTTTATTTGTAAGGTTCTAGGTTAGCTGCAATGAGGGATAAGCCACAAGAAATAGTACCTCTACTTTATATGAAAATACAGTATCTCTAATATAAATTAAATTATTAAATTTTAACAGTGTCAAATCAGTTTATAAAAGTGCTTTACCATTCATAACATTTCTGTTTACAAAGCCCTAAGAGTTGATAAGGATTGTTTTATAGTTGTAGCTTTTGATATCACCACAAAAATATAACAATAAAGAAAAAGTATAATTTTACTCACAACCCCAGTGCCCTAAACATCTATTTTCCCTTCCCAATACTTTTTCACTGGATATCTAATTTTTAGTTTTAGGACGACGGATACATTAACATCTTCTCATGCCACTTAGTAGCTGCAATTATTTCTGTTTTACCTCAGATATTCAGATGACACCATCCTGATGGCAGAAAGTGAAAAAGAACTAAAGAACCTCTTGATGTAAGTGAAAGAGGAGAGTGAAAAAGTTGGCTTAAAACTCAACATTCAGAAAACTGAGATCATGGCATCTGTTCCATCACTTCATGGCAAGTAGATGGGGAAACGAAACTGTGAGAGGCTTTATTTTGGGGGGCTCCAAAATCATTGCAGATGGTGACTGAAGCCATGAAATTAAAAGACACTTGCTCCTTGGAAGAAAAGTTATGACCAACCTAGACAGCATATTAAAAAACAGAGATGTTACTTTGTCAACAAAGGTCCATCTAGTCAAAGCTGCGTTTTTCCAGTAGTCATGTATGGATGTGAGAATTGGACTGTAAAGAAAGCTGAGTGCTGAAGAATTGATGCTTTTGAACTGTGGTGTTGAAGACTCTTGAGAGTCCTTTGGACAGCAAGGAGATCCAACCAGTCCACCCTAAAAGAAATCAATCTTGAATATTCATTGGAAGGACTGATGTTGAAACTGAAACTCCAATACTGTGGCCACCTGATGTGAAGAACTGACTCATTTTAAAAGATCCTGATGCTGGGAAAGACTGAAGGCAGGAGGAGAAACAGACGACAGGTGGATGGCATCACCAGCTCAATGGACATGAGTTTGGGTAAGCTCCGGGAGTTGGTGATGGACAGGGAGGCCTGGCATGCTGCAGTCCATGGGGTCGCAAAGAGTTGGACACGACTTAGTGAGTGAACTGAACTGAAGAGGAAACAGGTGTAGTCATGTTAGATCCAATAGAAGGAATTTAATTCAGATCACTTTATTTAAGGCTCATTAGTACCTCAGTTGGAGAAGGAAATGGCAACCCACTCCAGTACTCTTGCCTAGAGAATCCTGTGGACAGAGGAGCCTGGTGGGCTGCTGTCCATGGGGTCTCACAGAGTCGGACATGACAGAAGTGACTTAGCGTGCATGCATGCATTGAAGAAGGAAATGGCAACCCACTCTAGTATTCTTGCCTGGAGAATCCCAGGGACAGCGGAGCCTGGTTGGCTGCCGTCTATGGGGTCGCACAGAGTCGGACACCCCTGAAGCGACTTAGCAGCAGCAGTACCCCAGTAACAGAGAGATAAACCATTTTTTAAAGAGTAGGAGTGATGGGAAATCTTGCTCAAATTCTTAGATGGAGCCTATCATCAGAAGTCATTTCACTACCTTTACTGTGAGCCTTTGACCCTTCCTTTCCTCTCCTCTTTCCCCTTCCTCTCCCTTTTTCTTTCCTCTTTTCTTGTCTTGACCTGATCCTCCCACCCTGCTGCCCAAAGCTGGATCACACTTCAATTGTCTTTCTCATTTTAAAATCTTCAGCACATCATAATTTATTCGACAAATATTTACTGAGCAACGATCACAACACACACGAAACAATGTGCCAGGTTCCGCAATACAAGGAAGAGCTTACTTGAATCACAAGTCACATAAACCGCATTTATCATTTTTTCCCATCTCCTAAGAATCTTTGCTTTAGAGTTAACGCCACAATTCCCGCTCCTTAAGCACACGTTTGCATCTCAACCACCTAACACAGCGCAGCCCTAAATGACCCATAGGCGCCTGTTCCACCACCTAGGCAGGCCAATCCGACCTAACTTCAACGCAAAAGTTATGGAAGAAGAGGAAATATCAGAAATGGTATTTTAAGGGTGTTCCCTAGAACCAACTTCCGCGCACCCTGTACAAACGCAGACATCCATAATTGAGGTCGCGTCAAAATCCAGACAAGGCGTCCTAAGTCTGCTTTTCCAATGAGGCATTTTATTTTTGTTTATCTTAGGAGCCGAGATTTTTTTTAAATACACCAAGCAGAAAAAAAAACATGTTGTTATGACAACAAACGGGTCTGGAAAATTCAGCCAATCTGCATGCGGAAGGGCCTCTTGACTAGCCAATGGGAAGAGTGCGTGGTTCGTAGGGCCGCCCAATGGGGGCGCGAGCGGCGCGGTATTTGAATCCTGGAACTAGGCGACTTCTCGAACATCCCCAGCTTGCGGGCCCGGAGCGCAGTCGTAACTGCGCGGCGGAAGCTAGTGCTCTCTGTGTCCAGTCCGCGTCCTTCCCTGGGCGGGGCCGCCACTCTTGCCTGTCCGTTTCCTCATGGCGCTTCTCCGACGCCCGACGGTGAGTGGGCCGGCGACCCTCCGCACGGTCCTGGGCCCGGCCGCGCTGCCTGCTCTGCCGACTCTCTCTTCTCTTTCTCCTCGGCTTTGAACTTCGTCCCAAGCTGCGCCGTTTTCCTCTTCCTGCGGGCGGCCTGGGCCCTAGGGCCTGGCCGGCCCTGAGGCCTATCCCCGCCGGCTGACTTCTCGCCATGCTTCCGCTCTCCCGGTGCTGGCTCCTGGCCTGGCCGTCCCTTCCGCGGGGCGAGGGGAGTATAGGAAAACGCCTCGGGCCTGGCACTTGTCAAGTGAGTCCTGGAGCGCTGGGCCTAGGACTGGGCAAGCGGTCCCCGAGAGCGCTTTGTTGCTGAATTATCTAAATACAGCTGCTTGGGGTTTTCTTCCTCTTTCAGTCCTTGCCAGCTAAGGAATCAGCTGTGGGGAAGGGGAGAAAGACGAAGAAATTCCGCAGGCTGAAAAATATTTCAGATGTTTAATCAAGCAACAGCTATGGCTGTTTTTCAAATGTTTGCACATTTCACTTTGTATGAGTTTCCTGTTTATTTCTGCACACGAAGTCTTACAAGGCTAAGTTCGCCAATGTATGGGCTTGCCCCTTTAAAAAAGTAATTTCCTTTACTCAAGTGTAATAGAGATATTATTTGGAGCCATATGGCAGACTGAAAGAAGGTCCAAATTCATTTGTTTCATCTTTGCAAAAAACAAAGCGTTAATAGTAGTTTGGAATTTTCTATGGGTTTGAATCGTACCTGGATCTGTTTTTTTCCTTGCTGAAAAGCAGAGGGCCCTGACACACCTGAGCTCCATCCTCCTGGCTGTAGGCTTGTTAAAAGCTGCTGATTTCCCCTTCCAAATGGATTGACCTAGATTACCACTTCAACCCACAGGAAATTTAAAACACTTTTTAAAACTGGCAGTGACTTGAACAGTGTGACTTTTGAGGATCCTAATAAGTTGAATACATTCTGTATTTAACTGTAACACTTTTGTGAATCTGAGTCAAACTGTTAAGTAATTTTTGTCTAAACTACCCCATAAAGTGCTTTCATAGTTAAATTCCCTTCTATTCAGGTAAGGCTTGCATTTTCCCCTGCCCATTTGTCTATTCTGGTAGGTCCATTCAAATCCTCTGTTGGAAAATATGTTAAGATTAGGACCCCTGATTATCAAGAATAGTACATGCTGTTTTTTTTTCTCCTGAAATGTTTATCACATATAATAAACTTTTCTATGTAACACTTTTCTTGTTTTTACTAACAAGTTTCTGTTTCTAAGTGCATTCTGTCTAACGCATGTTAACAATTTTTATTTCATACAATTCACACTTTCTCTGAATTTGAGGTAAAACTATTTTACCCATGAAAACTTTTCTTTCTAAATATCCCTAATAAAAGAGAGCTTACATGCTATGGCACCCTCACAGCTAAAAGGCTGTCTTTAAAGATGTTGCCAATCTGAGCACTTATTTGTAGAATCAAAACCTAGTTTAGGTTTTAAACGTCTGGCTTTTAAACAGCTTTTTAATATTGCATCTTAATTGCACCTGTTACTCATCTCTGTCCAGGAAGTTTTTTAAATAGATGCCATTCATATACAGGGTCCATATAGGAAGCTCTTAGTGGGATTAAAAAAAAAGTGAATGAGTGTATTTGCCTAATTTAGAGTGATGTTATAAATAGAAAGTAGCATTTTTAGGCTTCCTAAAATTTACCTTTCCCTCTCGCAGATAGACCTCAATAAATTCACCATTGCCAAATCAATTCTGAACCTGAGGATCTGACACCAGCAAAGTATTGTAAATTATCTCAACTTTGAATAATTTTTTTCCTTGTGTTTTTTGTTTTTTTTTTTTTAGGTGTCCACCGATTTAGAGAATAATGACACAGGAGTTAATTCTAAACCTAAAAGTCATGTGACTATCAGGCGGGCAGTTTTAGAAGAAATTGGAAATCGGGTTACAACCCGAGCCATACAAGTAGCTAAGGTAACAACTGTGAGGGCTGCACCTCTGCACACTAGGCTGACCCTGTAGAGCACTCAGTGGCCACACGGGTTGTCTTGCCCTCTTCACATTTCTTTTTCATTTCAGAAAGCCCAGAACACTAAAGTACCTGTTCCACCCACCAAAACAACAAATGTCAACAAGCACCCAAAACCTACTGCTTCTGTGAAACCAGTGCAGATGGATGTGTTGGCTCCAAAGGTAGGAAGTTCTGAATTTACAAGCATACTTAACAGAGTAGCCAGTTTGGGGCTACGGTGTAAGGGCACCTTTATCATCACTGCCGCTTTTGAAGAACATTGATAGCAGGAGCTCTGCTTTAAGACAACAGTGTAGAAAATGAACATCTTTGTAGTAATTAACATAATGTTATGACCTTGAGTAACAAAGTTAAATACCTTAATACCTAAATAAATTTCATGATCTCAGAGGAAAATTTGATAGATTTTATTAAAAATAATTCACTATAAGAATGAACTTGCCTGCAAAGGTGGTGGAAGCTTACAATTATGAGACCTTCACTCATGGAAGAACAAAGCAATGCCAGGATGGTATTGAGAGATTGTAGTCTCCATGACTGGTTAGTTCAATTAAAGTTAGAATGGTAGTGGACGCACTGGCCTGTTCATCTTCCACCATCTTCTAGTTCATGCATGCTCTCATTCATAGATTACACAAAGTCATATAATTACAGTGAAGCAAGCACTGTTGTAAGTGCTGACGATACAACAATGACTACTCTTTCTAGTTCAAGATATTTATATAATTGTTTGCTTGAAATATTTTGGTAAAACATTGGACATATTGGAGAAATAGGTTGAGTACTTACTATACACATCCAGTTGTGTTAAGGCTGTGTTAAGACATCTTGCCTTGAGGAGACTTATCTAGAGGGGGCATTTGTACCTGAAAATTAAATCTGTAATCCGAGGGCACGATGCTTGGTACCCAGAGGCAATGGATGACTGAATGCAGTGTCCCGTCTAAAGGAGGGAGAGAATCATGGGGGATGGAGTGGTCAAGGCAGACTTGCTGAAGTAAGGGGGATTTTTAGGGATAGAGAAAAGCTGATAGGAAAGGTGGAAACAAAGCATCAGTGGGGATCAAGGCACCAAAGAGGGGATAGGCCTGTAAGTTATGTCCTTCAGGGCAAAGAGTCAGCAAGTCTAAGTTGGATCAGAAGGTTTGTGTGAGGAGGCAGGCAAAAAGTTGGACAGAAGATTGCAGTTGGATTTGAAGGCCTTGGAATTTGGGTTATATCCCATTAGGCAGAGGGGAATGTATGGAAAGTTTGGAGGAGGAGATGAAAGCAGTGATGAAAGCAGTGTAGGGTGACCATGGAAGGGATATGTTGGGTGTCTTGGGCCGATGGTGTCTTAAATAAGCCTGGATCTCTCCTAAGTGCCCGCCCATTTACCAGTGTCAGTGTGGGTGCTAAGAAACAACCTCAACATGCTGGGATGTCCCAGAACTCCTTTCAGGGACATCATCCTGTATTCAGAAGGAATCCTTTGGGTATGCTGCTTGGAGTGGAGTGAGACCCTTAAGCACTAGAGTAGTTAATCCTGAAATTTTGGGAGAAAACTATGTTTTTGCTGACTCATGAGGCTTTGGCAAACAGTATTTGAAGGAAGGAAACAGGCTTTCTGCTAGTCTCTTGTTTGCTGGGCACTGGGAAAACAAGGTGAGTGAACCAGCTTCCTGTTCCCAGGAGGCTCCCAATCAAACCCGGAACATCAAAGTGAAGGTGTGTGCTGTAATACATTGTGGCAGAGGCAGATGCGGTCTTAGGAGACATACTGGGGAGTGGCGGCTAGAACTTCGGAGGTGGCTTTAGATTTACAAATCTGCTTGAAACACTAAATGTAGTGATGGTCATTATTCACGGATAAGAATAGTTTATGGTCTAACTTTCCCTAAAACAAAAACTATATATAAAAGGAAATGAGCATGACTATTCATATTAAAAGAAGTGTCTTTTATTTTTAATTATACGAGAAACAGGGATAAGCAAGACAATACAGACATGGTAGAGTGCATAGAATAACGGGTCAGTTCAATTTTACTATTCTCCCCACCCTCAAAATTCTACTCCATTGCATTCCCTAAAGGTAACCTCAGTAGTTGACTTTGTCTTTCTGCAACTGAGTGTGCTTGTGTATGCGTATATATACAGTTACTGCTGCAAATCGTGAACTCTGATTGGAATCAACAGGTTTTCTTGGAGTCCTTCCTTATTGCACTGAGTTGACATTATCTATTATAAATCTAGCAAATAAAAGAACCCTGGGGCTTCTCTGGTGGCTCAGTGGTGAAGAATCTTCCTGCCAGTGCAGGATGTGGTGGTTCGACCCCTGGGCTGGGAGGATCGCACGTGATGCGGAGCAACTAAACCTGGGTACCAGCAACAAGAGAAGCCACCACAGTGAGAAGCCTGAGCACTGCAGCTAGAGAGTAGCCCTAACTCCCTGCAGCAAGAGGAAAGCCCGCGCAACGAAGTCCTAGCGCAGCTCAAAGTAAAGTATAATTTTAAAAAATAACTCTGTTTCAACAAAACTTGTGTAAATACCTATATATTTGCATGTTTATATTTTATTTATTTATTTGGCTGCATTGGGTCTTAGTTGTGGCTTGTGGTATCTTTTGTTGCTGCGTACAGCCTCTCTAGTTGTGGCAGGCAGGCTTAGTTCCCCCTGGCATGTGGGATCTTAGCTCAGCAACCAGGAATTGACCCACATCCCTGCATTGGCAGGTGGATTCTTAACCACGGGACCATCAGGGAAGCCCTGCATGTGCATGTTAATCGCCTCTCTTAACAGACTGACTCATTAACTGTTGGTGCTGGGAGAACTCCGGTAGCCTTTTTTCATCTCCATACATCCTTTGGCAAAGAACCACATCTCAAGTTCAGCACAGTCTCACAACTTTATTATTTCTGAGCCTGCTTTTCAGTTGTCTCTGACAACTCACGGAACTCATTCATCAATCTAATGTGAAGCTTTTGCTCTAGGACCACTTTTGTGTTGGACAACCAGTTGATCCATGTTATATTTGCATGCAGCAGACACTGGACAGTTTGGCCAGTGCACAGTTGGCTCACAGAACTTAGGTTATTATCTCCACAGGCAAACGAGATCTTAGGAAGGATTTTATAATAATTCAATTATGTTGGAGTCCAAAAGGAATGCTTTCAAGAAATTCTAAATTAAGGCCCAGAGCAATTATCCTTGTCTTATCCTGGTGGCTTTATGGATATGACTAAACTTAGGTGTGCTTCTGAGTAGAAACAGGTGAATATTCAAGCTGCTAAGGCATCTGAAGTACATAACTTCTGTCTTCTTCTTTAAAATTTATTTTTATTTGTTTTTAGCTGGATGATAATTGCTTTGCAATGTGTTGTTGGTTTCTGCTGTACAACAGGTGAATCAGCCATAAGCATACATATATCCCCTCTGTGCACCTCCCTCCCACCTCCACTCCACCCCACCCCTATAGGTTGTTACAGAGCGCAGGGCTGGGCTCCCTGCGTCACATGGCAACGTCCCGCTAGCTGTCTCTCTTTCCCGCATGGTGATGTGTACATTTCAGTGCTATTCTCTGTTTGTCCTGTCCTCTCTGTTCCCCCGCTGTGCCACAAGTCTGTTCGCTACGTCTGTGTGTCTGTTCCTTCCCTGCAGACAAGTTCATCAGTACCATTTTTCTAGATCCCATATTTATGCATTAATATGCGATGTTTGTTTTTCTCTTTCTGACTTATTTCACTTTGTATAACAGGCTTTAGGTTTGTCCACCTCTGTTCATCTGACTCAAATTCACTCCTTTTATGGCTGAGTATATTCCATTGTATATCTGTACCACAGCTTATTTATCCATTCATCTATCAATGGACATCTAGGCTTTTTTCATGTCCTGTTCATTGTATTAATAAGTAGAGCTGCAGTGAACATTGGGGTATACATGTCGTTTTGAATTGTGGTTTCCTCAGGGTATATGCCCAGTAGTGGGATTGCTGGGTCACACAGTAGTCTTATTTCTAGTTTTTAAAGGAATCTCTATATTGTTCTCCATAGTCCCTATGTCAATTTACATTCCCACCAACAGTGCAAGAGGGATACCTTTTCTCCACATCCTCTCCAGTATTTATTGTTTGTAGATTTTTTTGACGATGGCCATTCTGACTGGTGTGAGATGGTGCTTCACTGTGGTTTTGATTTGCATTTCTCTAACAATGAGCGATGTTGAGAGCATCTTTTCTTGTGTTTATTGGTCATCTGTATGTCTTCTTTGGAGAAATGCCTCCAAAGAAGGTCTTCGCCAGTTTTCTGATTGTATTGTTTCTCTGATATGGAGCTACAGGAGCTGCTTGTATAGTTTGGAGATTAACTCTTTGTCAGTTGCTTTGTTTGCAGTTATTTTTTCTCATTCTGAGGGTTGTCTTTTCATCTTGTTTATTTCCTTTTCTGTGCAAAAGCTTGTAAGTTAAATTAGGTCCCATTTGTATAGTTTTATTTCCATTAGTCTAGGAAGTGGGTCAGAGAGGATCTTGCTGGTGATTTATGTCAGAGTGTACTGCCTATGTCTTCCTGTAAGATTTTTACATTTTCTGGTCTTACATTTAGCTCTTTAATCTATTTTGTGTTTATCTTTGTATATGGTGTTAGGAAGTATTCTGATTTCATTCTTTTACATGTATCTGTCCAGTTTTCCCAGCACCATGTGTTGAAGGGGCTATCTTTGCTTCATTGTATATTCTTGGCTCCTTTGTCAACAATAAGGTGCCCATGGGTGCGAGGGTTTATCTCTACACTTTCTATCCTTTTCCATTGGTCTGTATTTCTGTTTTTGTACCAATACCATACTGTCTTGATGCCTGTCGCTTTGTAGTATACTTCTGTCTTCTTAAACCAGGCTTCCTGGTACTGATTGCCCCTCCTGGGGAGAGTAATGATGATTATCCCTAAAAAGGAAACCTTAAACTGAAGCTGCACATACTTATTAAAACGCACATCTGATTCCAGTCACTCTTGCTCAGTGCCTTCAGGGTATTCGCTTCCCTTTGGATGAAATCTAAACTCCCTAGCCGGGTTCTCGCTCACCTTTCCAGTCTGTTTCTGTCACCTCATATGCTACGCTCTCCATTCTCAAATCAGTGCTCAGTCCCCAGACTTGCCTTTATTTCTTGGCTTCCCCTGGGACTTTGTACTCATGTGCCTTTGCCTGCTCAGTGAGTTCTGCGCTCTCTAAAGAGCTTACTAGTTTTCTTCCTAGGACCTCAGGTAACTTTTCTTATTCCTTCTAGTAGTTCTTAAATTCTTAAGTAGATGAGGTATACCTGTATACCTCTTGCTCACCTGGCCCTTCCTCAATTCAAAACCTTTTGTTTAAGAGGGAAGGGCATGATTTGAATTGCTACATATCCTGTGGCTGTTACTGTTTTCTTCTCTAAGACTGGAAACTGTAACCGTTGAGCTTTTATGTAAGTTAAATTTATTATCCTGCCTTCTCTTTCTTTCTATATTTTATTGTTTTAATATATATTCTTACAGCCTAGCAGTCCTAGGCTATACTTTGAGAAGTACCTCTTATCCTTAAAAAAAAAAATGATGGTTTATTTATGCTTCATTAGTAAATGCTTGTTTTAACTCCATACAATTTTAATTTGTGTTTTTTTTTTTTTTTTTATAATCACCCAGTCATGATAAGAAAATAAAATACTGGGTGTCTACTTGCTCAGTCTTTGCTTCCTCCTGTTTTATTCATAGGCTGGAATGTGCTTTCCTGCTTTTACGTTGTCAAATAATTTCTCAATTTAGAATAAATTAGTTGATCAGAAGAAAACATTACACTTGCTCAAGAGGGCACTGCCAAAGTGAACTATCAGTTCTAGGAATCTCACATGACTATTGGAAGAACCATAGTCTTGACTGTATGGACCTTTGTTGACAAAGTGATGTCTCTGCTTTTTAATACACTGTCTAGGTTTGTCATAGGTATTCTTACAAAAAGCAAGTGTCGTTTAATTTTCTGGCTGCAGTCACTGTCTGCAATGATTTTGGAGCCCGAGAAAATAAAATCTGTCACTGTTTCCACTTTTTTCCATCTCTATTTGCCATGAAGTGGTGGGACTAGATGCCGTAATCATAGTTTTTTGAATATTGTGCCAAGTTTTTTGAATGTTTTAAGCCAACTTTTTCACTTTTCTTTTTCACCATCATCAAAAGTCTCTTAAAAGAAGAAAGTCTCTTTAGTTCCTTTTTGCTTTATGTCATTAATGTGGTATCATGTGCATTTCTGAGGTTATTGATATTTTTTCCTGCAATCTTGATTCCAGCTTGTGCTTCATCCAGCCTGGCGTTGTATGGTTTACTCTGCATATAAGTTAAATAAGCAGGGTGACAATATACAGCCTTGATGTACTCCTTTCCCAATTTGAACCAGTCCGTTGTTCCATGTCCAGTTCTAACAGGTTTCTGAGGAGGCAGGTAAGGTGTTCTGGTATTCCCAGCTCTTTAAGAATTTTCCACCATTTGTTGTGATCTACACAGTGAAAGGCTTTATTTTAGTCAATGAAGCAGAAGTAGATATTTTTTTGGAAATCCCTTGCTTTTTTTTGTGATCCAGTGGGTGTTGGCAGTTTGGTCTCTGGTTCTTCTCTTTTCTAAATTCAGCTTGAACATCTGGAAGTTCTCAATTCGCTTATCATTGAAGCCCAGCATGAAAGATTTTGAGCATTACCTTGCTAGCATGTGAAATAATTGCAGTTGTGCAATAGTTTGAACATTCTTTGGCATTGCTCTCTTTGGGATTGGAATGAAAACTGACCATTTCCAGTCCTGTGACCACTGCTGAGTTTTCCAAATTTGCTAGCATATTAAGTACAGCATTTTTACAGCGTCATCTCTTGGGGTTAGAAATAGTTCAGCTAGAATTCCATCACCTCCACTAGCTTTGTTCGTAGTGATGCTTCCTAGGGCCCACTTGACTTCCCATTCCAGGATGTCTGGCTCTAGGTGAGTGATCATACCATTGTTGTTATCTGGATCATTAAGACCTTTTTCATACAGTTCTTCTGTGTATTCTTGCCACCTCTTCTTAATATCTTCTGCTTCTGTTAGATCTATACCATTTCTGTCCTTTGTAGTATCCATCTTTGCATGAAATGTTCCTTTGGTATCTCTAATTTCTTGAAGAGATCGCTAGTCTTTCCCATTCTGTTGTTTTCCTCTGTTTCTTTGCATTGTTCATTTAGGAAGTCTTTCTTATCTCTCCTTGCTATTCTTTGGAACTCTGCATTCAGATGTGTATATCTTTCTTTTCCTCCTTTGCCTTTCGCTTCTCTTCTTTTCTCGGCTGTTTGTAAGACCTCCTGAGGCAACCACTTTGCCTTCTTGCCATTTCTTTCTCTTGGGGATGGTTTTAATCACCGATCCTGTACAATGGTATGAATTTCCATCCATAGTTCTTCAGGCACTCAGTCTGTCAGATTTAGTCTCTTGAATCTATTCGTCACCTCCACTGTATAATCATAAGGGATTTGATTTAGGTCATACCTGAATGGCCTAGTAGTTTTCCCTACTTTCTTCAAATTGAGCCTGAATTTTGCAATAAGGAGCTGATGATCTGAGTCATAGTCAGCTCCCGCTCTTGTTTTTGCTGACTGTATAGAGCTTCTCCATCTTCAACTGCAAAGAATATAATCAGTCTGATTTTGGTATTGACCATCAGGTGATGTCCTTGTGTAGAGCTGTCTGTTGTGTTGTTGGAAGAGGGTGTTTCCTATGATTGGTGCATTCTCTTGGCAAAACTGTTAGCCTTTGCCCTGCTTCTTTTTGTACTCCAGGGCCAAACTTGTGTGTTACTCCAGATATCTCTTGACTTCCTACTTTTGGATTCCAGTCCCCTATGATAAAGGACATTTTTTTGGTGTTAGTTCCAGGAGGTCTATGTAGGTCTTCATAAAATAGTTCAGCTTCAGCATTAGTGGTTGGGGCATAGACTTGGATTATTGTGATTTGAATGGTTTGTCTTGGAAATTAACCAAGATCATTCTGTTGTTTCTGAGATTGCACCCAAGTACTGCATTTTGGACTCTTTTGTTGACTATGAGGGCTACTCCATTTCTTCTAAGGGATTCTTTTCCACAGTAGTAGATAAAATGGTCATCTGAATTAAATTCGTCCATTCCCGTCCATTTTAGTTCACTGATTCCTAAAATGTAGATATTCGCTTTTGCCATCTTCTGTTTGACCACATTCAATTTACCTTGATTCATGGACTGAACATTCCGGGTTCCTATGTAATGTTTTTTTACAGCATCAGACTTTACTTTCATCACCAGACACATCCACAACTGGGCGTTGTTTGCCTTTGGCTCAGCCACTTCATTCTTTTGAAGCTATTTTCTCTGTTCTTCTCCATTAGCATAATGGACACCTACCGACCTGGAGGGCTCATCCTTCATTGTCATATCTTTTTGCGTTTTCATAGTGTTCATGGCGTTCTCAAGGCAAGAATAGTAAGTGATTTGCCATTCCCTTTGCCAGTGGACCACATTTTATCAGGCCCTGACTTGCAGGGACATGCCCTTCAGCCACCTCATGTAGCTGGATGACATGCCCTGTGCCCTGGTTGTCCCCCTGCTGGTCGTCGTTGAGTGTGTAAATCTTCACTGGCCATTGAATGTTGGTCAATGTGCCGTCCAGGGGCCAAAGCAAAGGCCCTGCTGGAGTCGCCAGGGAGGGGCTCTGGGAAAGGCTGGAACTGATGCTGAAGGACGCCCAGGAGTGGCGGGCACCCCCACCTCACTGCTGCCATTGGCCACCCTGGGGCTGTTCCATCACCCAGGAGCAGAGGGCACCCTGGCCTCTCCTCTGTGGTATATTAGGAGGTTATAGATTGGTTGGGTAAAACACTAGAGAGAGGAAACGTGTGTGTGTTGGGGGGGCATTGTAGAGACAGATGGCAGTTTTAAATAGGATAAATCTAATTGAAAAGGTAACACTTAAGCCAAACTTGAGGAAGTACGTGAGGGAATTACCCATGTGGCTACAAGGACTGAGCCTTCCCGGAAGAGGGAGCCTGCTTGTGGTGAGGGAGGCCTGACCAGCAGGCTGGTGAGGAGCAGACAGTGGGGAGAGAAGTAAGAGATGGATTAGCAAGGGAAGAGGGAAAGGCCTACACTGTGAGGACCTGGGTTTTCATTTTGAGTGAAATTAGAGCTTTTTTTTTTTTGCCTAAAGTACATTTTTAACTGAAGGATGAGACCATTTTTAAACAGAAGAGTTTATCTCCAAACACTTCATCTACTTGAATTATTCACCTCTTACTCTGAAATGTTTTTGTTGGGGCTTTATTATTTATAAAAATGCATATGATGCTTTTAAACCAGTTGCCCCTGCATTTGTGATCAAGTCTCCTCCTAAGGTAGTGACACATGCGGTTTCCCCTGTGGATGCAGGGTCCTTCTCCCACACCTCAGGACATCTCCATGAAGGAAGAGAACCTCTGCCAAGCTTTTTCTGACGCCTTGCTCTGCAAAATTGAGGATATTGATACTGAGGACTGGGAGAACCCGCAGCTCTGCAGCGACTATGTAAAGGATATCTACCAATATCTAAGGCAGCTTGAGGTGAGGGGGCCTTTGTGGTTTGGTTGTACAGCAGTGTGGAATCTGCCACACAGCTGGGAAGGAAATGAAATTCGCTTTTTTTTTTAAAACTTAAATTTATTTTTTATTGAAGGTATAGTTGAATTATAATGTATTAATTACTGCTGTACAGCAAAATGACTTGGTTATATATACATATATGTTCTTTCTTGTAATCTTTTCCATTATGGTTTATCACAGGATATTGACTATGGCTAAAGCAGGACCTTGTTGTTCACCGAAGTCAGGTTTTTAAACTTTTCAATTCCACCAACAGGTTCTGCAGTCCATAAACCCACATTTCCTAGACGGAAGAGACATAAACGGCCGCATGCGTGCCATCCTGGTGGATTGGCTGGTGCAAGTGCACTCCAAGTTCAGGCTGTTGCAGGAAACGCTGTACATGTGTGTTGCCATCATGGACCGATATTTACAGGTGAGCACGCTGTGGGTACTCTGCGCAGAAGAGAAGACCAAAGGCCAATTTATGAGATGCCAAAGAACTTCAAGTGCTAGGAAAGGCTGTAGTTCAAGCGTGTCACACTTCCAGGAATGCTGACCATTGCTGTTAGGTCAGCATGCTGAAAAGTGCCCAGAGGAGATGCTGTCTCACCACAATCATTCATCAAAGGAGATAAACCAGCAGATGGTCTGAAAGTCCATCTGAAGCCCATGGTGGCTTTGGAGGCTGGTTCTCCAGGCCCACTTGCACAATTTCCATAGTTCAGTACTCTTTGGTGTTAAGCTCTCTTATATGAAAAATAAAGAGTTTTACTAGAGAACTTAATAGTTTCCAGCCAGTTGTAGCATTGAATCACTGTAGAAGAGGGAGGAGACAGTTTTCTTAAAAGGGTTGGAGGGATCTGTGGGGAGTATACTCAGAGTGTGAGGTCTAAAGCAAAGAGGAAGGTAAGAAATGAAGCTGAGAGGCAGAAGTAACCATCAAAATATCTACCAGTAATGCAAGAACACTGACTGAGAAGAAATGCCAGACCTTAACCTCTAGTGTGTTATCTACCAACTGGTAGTCCTGCAGGTAAGGATTTATTGATTTATTTTCAATTAATTTATTTGGCTGCACCAGGTCTTAGTTGCAGCATGTGGGATCTTTAGTTGGAGCATGTGGGGTCTGGTTCCCCAACCAAGGATTGAACCTAGGCCCTCAGCATTGAGAATTTGGAGTCTTAGCCACTGGACCACCAGGGAAATCCTAAGGTTTTATTTATTTGAAGTCAACATTTATAATATAGGTGTAGGTCAAATACAATGCTGCCCAAACAATACAGTAATAACTGTCTTGATAATAATGACCCTGAGAGTCTGCAAAATGCTAAGCAACCATAGAGCCATTGGTTTTCATTGTCCAAAAATCCTCAGTGGTATAGAAAGCATTGTCATATTTTTGTCAGATTTTCAATAGTGAGAGTTAAAGCAAAACACACAAATTCCTAGTTTAAAAATAAAAGTCAAGAGAAGCACTTACACTCTAGATTTAGATTTCCTCTGACACTGAAGCATCTCTGGAAGGGTCTTCAGGCTGAATAATAAGTGTACTTTTGGTGAGGATTAAAGGAATGCTTGACAGCATGCTTGGGGCTGGTGCATGGGGATGACCCACAGAGATGTTATGGGGAGGGAGGTGGGAGCGGGGTTCATGTTTGGGAACACATGTAAGAATTAAAGATTTTAAAATTAAAAAAAAAAATAGAAACTGAGATGAAATTAAAAAAAAAAGAAGAAAAAAAAAAATAAAGGAATGCTTGAGGCCCCCCTTCCTTGGTCCTCCTCACCTGTTAAACGCCTGCTTTTTCGGTTGGCCTCATCATGACTCAGACTATGCTGAGTGCCACATTGGGGCTTCCCCAGACACTCAAGCCAGGATGATGCTTGCAGAGTACTGCCTGGGAGCTTGGTCATCAGGCTAATTCTTCCCTGTTAGCAATTCACCGATCTAGGGCTGGTGTCTGCATCTCTTCTCAGGCCGTCTAATTGTGAGGGAAAAAATATGTACTGCCCAGGATTTTTGTGAGGATTCCATGAGATGATTGAATCTCAGCCCTGTGCCTGGCACAGAGTGAGCGCTCCATGACAGGCAGGTGCCACGGGCTGTGGTGGTAACTGTGGTCAGTGCTGAGGTTCCTGGGCTTTAAGAGAGGTGTGAGCAGGGCTGATGTGGGCTTCTCCAGGATTTGGTTTCCTCTCACTTTCCTCCACCCAGAGCCCCCGTTCTCCTTGGTTAAGACTTCTGACACATTTTTCTTCTTTAGGTTCAGCCAGTCTCTCGTAAGAAGCTTCAGCTGGTTGGCATTACGGCACTGCTCTTGGCTTCCAAGTATGAGGAAATGTTTTCTCCAAACATCGAAGACTTTGTTTACATCACTGACAATGCTTATACCAGTTCTCAAATTCGAGAAATGGAAACTCTGATTTTGAAGGAACTGAAATTTGAGCTGGGTCGACCATTGCCACTACATTTCTTAAGGCGGGCGTCGAAAGCTGGGGAGGTAAGTGCCTCCAGTTCTCTAGGAGACTTTATTTTGCTCTTTGTTGTCTCATCCCAGAAATGATCCAATGAATGGAAAGCTTATGAGTTGATAGGAAGCATTTCTTAGATAAGTCCTAACACTTGTCAGTTCTTCAAAGACTTTATGTTCTGTGTTTGTAACATGCTGTGGAACAGAGCAGTGCCTGGGAAGGAAAAGAGAGTTCAGTGGCTTTGAGTTCCTAGGTCTTCACCCAGAATTTTGCAGGAGAGTAATAACAGCTGTGCTTCTTTCCATTTCCGGCTGTTTTTTTGGAGGTCGATGTTGAACAGCACACTTTAGCCAAATACTTGATGGAGCTGACTCTCGTTGACTATGACATGGTACACTACCACCCTTCCAAGGTGGCGGCAGCTGCTTCCTGCCTGTCCCAGAAGGTTCTAGGCCAAGGAAAATGGGTGAGTATTGAGTTTAAGAAGAAATGTATTAGCTATATTTTAGGGCCTCTTGATATGAAATGTATTAGCATTTTCACAGTGCTGTCCTTGAAACAGCTGTTAAAATTCCACAGGCTTAAAAGAGCCGCTGGAATGATGCAGGTGGAGACTGGAGGACTATGCCGTGGTATTTTACACATGTTGTGTTACAGCATCGTCAAGAGTGAGGAAGGCCACTGAGAACTGATACAATAAGATTTCTGGGTTATTTTGTTAAGTGAAACAAGCAAGTTGTCAAGCACATAAGACAAAGTAGGGCCAAGACCTGACCTTGTTTAGATGGGTAAAGATGAACTGAGCCACTTTCAGGTTCATTCAAGTAGTCAAAGATGTCAGCTGCTCCTTGGGTTCTTGTTTCGAACACCAAAAAGGATAGCAGTGAAACATAGGGGGCGTTGCCTGTGGTGAGAGTCAGAGGAGTGCTTTTGTGGACGAGCCCGCTCTTGACCACCACTAAACAGTTTTATTTATTTATATATATATTTTAAAAGCACTTATTTATTTGGCTACACCAGGTCTTAGTTGCAGCATGTGGGATCTAGTTCCCTGATGAGGGATCCCCTGCACCTGGGAGCACAGAGTCTTAGCTGCTGGACCACCAGGGAGGTTCCTGTTAAGCAGTTTTAGAGTTCACAGACAGCAGAGCAAACACATTAGCTGAACCCAGGAGGCGATAAGACCCCATCTTATCACAAGATCACAAAGCCAAGGCAGATCCATGTGGTTCCAGCCTTTGTCTGCATGGCCTGTGATGGATACGTGCAAGATTGCCAGGGCACCATGGTGAACCTGTTCCTCTATACAGTTGATAGAGTTTACATTTTATATAAGAAAGAATGGAAATAAGAGAGAGGGGTTATGTATGTGTGTGATGTATTTGCTCATTTTTCAAAAAACATATAAATGGAAATGAATGAAGATGGATACCTCTGAGTGTGGGTATCAGAGTAGAAAGTTGAGGGTGGGGAAGCAGGACTCCTGGTTGTAATTTTTTATTAGCTTGTATACAACAGTAATGTAACTATTTTGACTTTTGAATATTCTATGCAAATCCTGAACTGGAATTAAGCAAAAAAATGTTACTATATATTCAGAGTGGTAACAGAGAGAATAATTAATTCTGGTAGCTTTAGCATTCTGACTGTGCATCTATAGTGGGATGTGAAGGTCAACAAAACGAACAAAAAAGGTCACATATTTAAAGCTTTCTTAGGAGGTTTACTAATCTGTTAATAGGAGATTAATAGTAGTCTGTTATAATTCTGAAACTATGTTGTAGGATAAAGCAAATAAGAGTAGAGCTTCCTTGGTGTCTCAGACAGTAAAGAGTCTGCCTGCAATGCGGAGACCCAGGTTCGATCTCTGGGTCGGTAAGATATCCTGGAGAAGGGAATGGCAATCCACTCCTGTATTCTTGCCTGGAGAATTTGACAGAGGAGACCATCTATGGGATTGCATAGAGTTTGACATGACTGAGCGACTAACACTCAAAGCAAATAAACATTCATGTTATTAAGGATGAAAACTCTCACTGTAAGAAGATAAAATGTTGTTAACAATTAAAAACAAAAGGAAAACCCTATAATATTAATTCTGTTTTAGAAACATCAATAAATCCATAATGAAAGGACCAGAAAGAGTGATAACTCAGTAGCAATGAAGATGCCTAGTGCTCACATCTTGGATACTCAAGGCATGACCCATTAGGAACTAGAGCTCCTTTGAGAAATAATCTGATTTCACAACTATGGCAGGGGGAAGTACACGGTGAGCCTAGAGCAGTTTATAACAGGTAGCAAGCAAATTCTCAAACATCAGTGGGGATACATCAAAAGAGGACATAGAAACTTGCTTGGAAGGTTTCCTTCTGACTACAGTTGAGCATTAAAAAGAATTATGATCCAATAGATTATAATGTATTAAAAAATGCATGAGTCCATAATGATAAAAAAGGAAAGAAGGAAGATGAGGAAGGGAAGGAGGGAGTTTAAAAAAAATTCAGTAGAAAGCCAGCTAATTAGAAATAATGGTAGAGATAGAAACCCACCATTTTTAAACCCCCAGTGATAACTGATTCCAGCAAGGATCATCAATTGATGATTATAAGCATTAAGTAAAATAATTTTGGAGAACAAGATTCATATTGTTCTCCAAATATCACCCCTCAGTTGCATAGTGATTCTGAAGAAAACCTGTATCTTTGACAACCTGACTTGACCTCCTTCTCATGCAGTAGGAAGTATGCATTTTCCCCTATAGAGAATTCATGTCCAAAATGTTGGATATGAATCTAGCCATCAGGAAACAGACAAATACAGAATGTGGGATATTTTCAAACCAACTGGCCTGGATCCTTCAAAAAAGTCAGTGTCATTTAAAGCCAAGAAAATGGGAGTTTGAAATTAAACACCAAAGACAACAACAGCCAAATGGACTGTGTGTACCTTGATTGGACCCTGGATATATATTTTTAAAAAAAATCTGTAAAATATATTTTTGCAGCAATTGGCGAGATTTGAATATTGACTGTATGGTATTATGGAACTGTTGATGTTTCTTATGTGATAAAGTTATTGTGGCTAGGGAGGAAAATATCAATACTTTTTAGGAGATGTGAAACATTTAGAAGTGATGTGTCACGGTGTCTGCAACTCACTTCCTTTTTATAATTTATTTTTGTTTATTTTTGGCTATGCTGGGTCTTGTTGCTGCATGCAGGCTTTCTCTAGTTGTGGTGAGTGGGGGCTACTCTATAGTTGTGGTGTGCAGGCTTCTCATTGCAGTTCTAGGGTGCACATATTCCAGTAGTTTCAACTTGTGGGCTCTAGAGCGCAAGCTCAATAGTTGTGGCACACGGGCTTATTTACAACACAGCATGTGGAATCTTCCTGGAACCAGGGATCGAACCTATATGCCTTGTATTGGCAGGTGGCTTCATAACCCCTGAACCACCAGGGAAGTCCTACGACTCACTTTCACATGGTTCAGCCATTTGATGGCTTAAAAAATCACATACAACTTTTGCTGAACCATGTGAAAGTGAGTTGCAGATGCTATGAGTGAGTGGCAGGGGAGGAGAAGAGGAGGAGAGGAAGTGGTGAAGTATTAAGAGCTGATGAATCTGCACAAAGAATATACAGATATTCATTATTTTATTCTTTCATTTTTTCTATAGATTTGAGATTATTTGACATAAAAATAGGAGGCAAGGATGGGGAGGTGGGAGGGAGGTTTAATAGAGGGGCATATATGACATGAGTTTGAGCAAACTCCAGGAGATGGTGAAGAACATGGAAGCCTGGCATGCTGCAGTCCATGGGGTTGCAGAGTCGGACAACAACAATGGTTTATTAACGCTGTTGTATAGCAGAAACCAACAAAACATTGTAAAGCAATTTTCCTCCAATTAAAAAAAATAAAAAATAAACACACACGAAATTGGAGACAAAAAAGTCACCGGTCCATGTAGGACACATGATCTTGGTACCAGTGGCCCATTTTAGTCAATTAGAGCTGCTTCCTTGGCTCTCAACCTATCAACTGTAGGCCTCCCTGTTTACTGGCAGTTAATATCAAAATGCCAGTAGCTATGTGTTACATCAGATTCACTCTTGCTTACTACTTTTTGCCTTTAAACTATTTTAGGATTAAGGTTATTGTGGTTTATTAAGGATATTGTGGTTTATTTTCCCAATTGTACATATGAAAGTGGTGTGTTTTAGCTTTTAGAATTTTATCACAAACTGAAATCATCAGGTTACATATCTTCATGCAAAATAAGTCTTACTGTCAGTCAACAGCTGTCTTTTTTGCTTAAGTTTTGTTCTCTGGGAGGCTGGGTGTACATGCTTCTGAGTGCTGTGGGTTTTCTCGTTCTTAACTATGAGGGCCCAACAAGAGAGCCCTGTGTGTTGTGTGCTCAAGTTGCTTCAGTAGTGTCTGACTCTTTTGCAACCCTAACCCTATGGGCTGTAGCCCGCCAGTCTTCTCTGTCCACGAGATTCTCCAGGCAAGAATACTGCAGTGGGTTGCCATGCCCTGCCCCAGGGGATCTTCCTGACCCAGGAATCAAACTTGCGTCTCTTGTGTCTCCTGCATTGGCAGGTGTTCTTTACCACTGGTGCCACCTGGGAAGTCAGTTCTTTTTGGTTTCATAGCTTAGATTGCTGCTTATGGCCCAGTTTATTTCTTTTTTAAAAAGATTTATTTATTTTTGGCTGTGCTGGGTCTTCATTGGTGAGCGTGGGTTTTCTCTAGTTGCGGCAAGCAGGGCTACTCTCTAGTCCCTGTGCATGGGCTCCTTATTGCAGTGGCTTTTCTGGTTACAGTGCATGGGCTTAGCTGCCCTGTGTCATGTGAAATCTTCCTGGACCAGGGATTGAACCCGTGTTCCCTGCATTAGCAGGTGAATTCCTTTTTTTTTTTTAATTGAAGGATAATTGCTTTATAGTATTGCCTTGGTTTCTGCCATACATCAACAGGAATCAGCCATAGGTATACATATGTCCCCTCCCTCTTGAACCTCCCTTCCACCTCCCACCCCATCACACCCCTCTAGGTTGTCACAGAGCCCTGGTTTGAGTTCCCCGGGTTGTAAAGCAAATTCCTACTGGCTCTCTGTTTTACATACGGCAGTGTGTATGTTCCCATGCTTCTCTCTCCGCATTTGTCCCGCCTTTTCCTTCCCCGCTCGCTGTGTCCATAAGTCTGTTCTGTATGTCTGCATCTCCATCACTGCCCTGCAGATGGGTTCACCAGTACCATCTGTCTAGATTCCATATGCATGTGTTAATAAACGATATTTTGTTTTTCTCTTTTTGACTTACTTCACTCTGTATGATAGGCTCTAGGTTCATCCACCTCATTAGCACTGACTCAAATGCTTTCCTTTTTATGGCTGAGTAGTTTTCCATTGCACATATGTACCACAACTTCTTTGTCCAGTCATCTGTTGGTGGATATCTAGTTTGCTTCCATGTCCTAGCTATTGTAAATAGTGGTAGCAGGTGGATTCTCTTTTTTTTTTTTTTTCAAATTATTTTAATTGGAGGCTAAATACTTTACAGTATTGTGGTGGTTTTTGCCATACGTTGACATGAATCAGCCACAGGTGTACATGCATCCCCCGTCCTGAACCCCCCCCCCCACCTCCCTCCCCACCCCATCTCTCTGGGTTGTCCCAGAGCACCAGCTTTGAGTGCCCTGTTTTATGCATCGAGCTTGCACTGGTCATCTGTTTTACCTATGGTAATATGCATGTTTCAGTGTTATTCTCCCAAGTCACCCCACCCTCTCCCTCTCCCACATAGTCCAAAAGTCTGTTCTTTACATCTGTGTCTCTTTTGCTGTCTTGCATATAGGGTCATCATTACCATCTTTCTAAATTCCATATATATGTGTTAATATATTGTATTGGTGTTTCTCTTTCTGACTTCACTCTGTATAATAGGCTCCAGTTTCATCCATCTCATTAGAACTAACTCAAATGCATTCTTTTTTATAGCCAAGTAATATTCCATCGTGTATATGTACCACAACTTCCTTATCCATTCGTCTGCCCATGGACATCTGGGCTGCTTCCATATCCTAGCTATTGTAAACAGTGCTGCGATGAACACTGGGGTACATGTGTCTCTTTCAATTCTGGTTTCCTCGGTGTGTATGCCCTGCAGTGGGATTGCTGGGTCATATGGCAGTTCTATTTCCAGTTTTTTAACGCATCTCTAGACTATTTTCCATAGTGGCTGTACCAGTTTGCATTCCTACCAACAGTGTAAGAGGGTTCCCTTTTCTCCACACCCTCTCCAGCATTTATTGCTTGTAGACTTTTGGATCGCAGCCATTCTGACTGGTGTGAAATGGTACCTCATTGTGGTTTTGATTTGCATTTGTCTGATAATGAGTGATGTTGAACATCTTTTCATGTGCTTGTTAGTCATCTGTATGTCTTCTTTAGAGAAATGTCTATTTAGTTCTTTGGCCCACTTTTTGATTGAGTTGTTTATTTTTCTGGTATTGAGCTGCATGAGCTACTTGTATATTTTGGAGATTAATTCTTTGTCAGTTGTTTTGTTTGCTATTATTTTCTCCCATTCTGAAGGTTGCCTTTTCACCTTGATTATAGTTTCCTTCATTGTGCAAAAGCTTTTAAGTTTAATTAGGTCCCATTTGTTTATTTTTGTTTTTATTTCCATTACTCTGGTAGGTGGGTCATAGAGGATCTTGCTGTGATGTATGTCAGAGTGTTCTACCTGTGTTTTCCTCTAAGAGTTTTATAGTTTCTGGTCTTACATTTAGATCTTTAATTCAAGTTTATTTTTGTGAATGGTGTTTAGAAAGTGTTCAAGTTTCATTCTTTCACAGGTGGTTGACCAGTTTTCCCAGCACCATTTGTTAAAGAGGTTGTCTTTTCTCGATTGTATATTTTTGTAGCAGGTGGATTCTTCACCACTGAAGTCCCCCAGTTTATTTCCTAATCCTGAACCTTTTTCCCTGACTGCCAGGATGGATATCTGGGCTCTCAGCTTCCCACTGGACTCTGCCAAGCTGGGCTGTTAAGTGGGGACTGAAGCATGCCCTTATGGTCAGCCCTTTTGAGGCTGTTTATACGTGTCCCTCTTTCCTTCCCCTTTCAGTGTGGTGACAGAGGCAAGCCTGAAAGCTTTGTTAGTTGAGCTAACCTACTTCCCTGTGCAACCTTCTTTAAAATGTAATTATTTGGGACCTTCGCCATTTGATTGAGCTGAGAGTTTTTGTAGTGTCTTAACTTAGTCCAGCTCAGAGCCAGAGTCATCCTGGGTTTACTGGCAGCTTTGTAAATACCATGATAGTGGTTGAGGCTGAGGCTGAATTTCCAGCAGGGAAGGATATTTTTATAGCTTTTACATCACTAATGTCAGCATATGTAAGATGTGCTCTCCTAAGGGAGAGGGGATTTCATCTCGTGGCTGCTTTGCGTTGTGTTCCAGAACCTAAAGCAGCAGTATTACACCGGCTACACAGAGAGCGAGGTGCTGGAGGTCATGCGGCACATGGCCAAAAACGTCGTGCGTGTCAACGAGAACATGACCAAGTTCACCGTGAGTACTCTTCCCGCAGCTGGTCAGACTCGAGGTTACGGGTTCAGGGTGTGAGAGGGCGGGTGTGTATGTGTTTGCATCTTCATGTAAATACTCGGGCATGTGTGTGAGTCTGTTTCACACGTTATATTTCTCTAGTAGACCAAGGGCTGGAGCATACTGATAAACCCCGAGAGCTGACGGCCTTTACAACAAGGTAGACAGCTCCCTGTGTCCAGCCCGAGGCAGCTATTCAGTGTATTACCCGTGTCCCACCCAACTTTCTGGGGAAGGCGCACCACAAGCCAGGAATGCTGGCCAGCACTAAGGGCCCAGCTCGAGAGGCCCTGTGGAAGGCTTGCGTATTCGGGTGACCTCACGCAGAGCCTTTGTCCAGCATCTTTTAGGACAGTGACTGAGAGGGACTGCCCAGGTGGCACTAGTGGTAAAGAAGCCACCTACCAGTGCGGGAGACATAAGTGACGCGGTTCAATCCCTGGGTGGGGAAGATCCTCTGTTCTTGCCTAGAGAATCCCATGGACAGAGGAGCCTAGTGGACTCCACTCCATAGGATCGCAGAGTTGGACACAGTTGAGCAACTAACACTATACAACACCTGAACAGCAAGCCTGGTGAAGGAGGCGAGGCAGGCAGCCCATTCAGGAAGAGTCCTGGGGGCTGGCGTCTGTCTCTTTATGGCCCATCTGAGAGGAGAAACCAGGGGAGACAGGGTGCTGTCCTGTGCCTGTGTGATCCTGAATATCAGGGCTCACCCAGGGTCTGGTGACGAGAGCAAGACATCTATACCGAGTGTCCTCACGGTCAGGCGTGCGTCCTCCCTTGTAGCTTCAGCATGACTTAGCACACCAGGGAAGCAGTGTGTTTTTGGTCCTGAGTGTCCTCTGGGACCTCAGCACCAGTTACCGCTCATCTTTATGGCCAGTTACTGCTCCAGTGCTGGTGAATCTGTTATGTCCCAGTGGCACTGGATAGGATAAACAGCTCCTATCTCTACCCCTCGTGAGAGAAAGCCTGCTCTCTGGACCTTGAAATCGTTTGTTCCCCATTACCTGTGCTACCAGCTGGGTTTTATCCATTCCTAGGCATGGCAGGAAACTGCTCTAGAGCAGTGGTCACCAACCTTTTCAGCACCAGGGACCAGCTTCGTAGAAGACAATTTTTCCATGGATGGGATGGGGGGCATAATTTCGAGATGACTGAAACACAGTTACTTTCATTGTGCACTTTATTTCTATTATTTTTACATCAGCCCCACCTCAGGTCATCAGGCATTAGATCCCAGAGGTTGGGGACCCCTGCCTCGAGCACTTGTGAACTTTAGTGGTTTGGCATCATCATACCCTTTGGAGATTGTGGATCTGGCCCTTTGATACTTGTAAATTAGACTAGGAATAAGGTATAAGGTTGGGGGCATCGTGGGGGGCTCCTGATGTGTGCTTAACCGCAGATGACTTCTGCAGGCCGTCAAGAATAAGTATGCAAGCGGCAAACTCCTGAAGATCAGCACGATTCCTCAGCTGAACTCAAAAGCCATCCAGGAGCTTGCCTCACCTCTGCTGGGACGGTCCTAGGCTCCAGGGCCCTGGGGAAGAGTGTGTCGTCTGTGCACTTTGTCTTGCTGATCTGGAATTCCTGAGTTTGTATATAGTCCTCTGGTCTATCGCATGAAACCTCTTAGACCAGTTTTCTAAATGTATATTGAGGAAAAATAAAGCTATCGATTTTCTTAAGGTATCCTGTGTGTTTGTGTTTGGGTATTCTATACTGAAGAAGTCAATAGAAGCCTTGCTATGACTAATTTCTTTTTGAGCTGTTACGATTGTTATATTTAGATGTGGGGAAGATTTAAACCATTTTCTCAGAGAAAACTAGAACTTTGCTTCAGTGAATACTCAACTATTCCTAAACTGTGAATATAAGAGTATTGGTTCATCATAGAAAATTTAAAATGGGGGAATAACCATGACGTTCTCTTTCAAGATCATACTTATCTATCCTCTAATTCTTGTACAGGAGCACCTGGCCCACTAGGGTGATGGCTTCCAGAAGTACCCCTCCTAATGTGTTTCACTCGAAGGCACGGGTTGAGACCAGGAATACCAGTGCCAAGGGGCCACAGCTGGAAAAAGGAAGCAGGCCTGTGACATCTTGTTAAAGGTGAAACTTAGGATGCTTGTTTGTTCTAACGACATTATGGTTTACTTTTTTTTCCCTTTGGTGGGCATTTGATTACATTTAATACCGTTTTCTAAGAGGGAGTACATTCTCAGTCTCCAACCACTAACCTGAAAAAGAAAAAAGTCTCTTATAGCAACAGCTTCCTAAACTGCTAGTTCAACAAGATAATTGATTTTCTGAGGGACAGGAGTTAGATACATTTGGGAAACATTGCAAATTCATGTAACAGTCATAAAGGCTCAGAAGCTTTGCACTAAGCTCATTTAATGTGGTTTCCTCAACCTAGAATGTATTAAAAGCTGCCTCCTGCAGCACCGAGGTCCACAGGTGCCTGGCTCTGTGCTCAGCTATGGTGTGACACTGCCCCATCCCAGGAGGGCTGTCTGACTCCACAGAGGCCTCACCCCTCTTCCTGGGTAGGCCAGGCTGCCTGGCTAGTAAGCCTGTAAGTTTCAAGCATGGAGAGGAACTGGGTGTCTTTATATGTTGTGTCTTAGTATAAAGTTTTATAAATATCTCTTGTTGAGTTAGTGACGCTTGTTCCCATGGCAGCCTTAGACCCACTTAGTCACTAGTGTGAATGGTGACGAAGTGAGACCTTGAGAGGGAGATTTCCTGGCTCTGAAAAGCAGTTATTTCCCAGGGACACTTGAGCTCCAACTTCTCATCAAGAAAGGATGGGTTTTTCTAGGCGTATTCTAAAGACATTTTAGAACTTCTTTATTACATATTTTGCTTAGTTATTTTATTAATACCCTGACTCAGGAAATTCATATTTCCAGGATGTCATTAAAAAAAAAACAACAGCCAAAAACCTTTTAAGATATTCACGTGCCAACCAGGCACCTAAAACTGAAGTGTTATAAATGTGAAATAAGCTGTAAAAGTAGAAATCATATAACACCTTAAAAACACTGAAATTAGACAATGAGATGATGGAACCCCAGTATTTTAAAAGCTGGGCTGCTTGGGTAAATATGTCCTTAGCAGCTGTGGAACCTCTGTGCTTGTTTCTGTGTCTGTAAATTGGGGATATGAGCATCTACCTTAGGGCTTCCCTGGGGGTCCAGCATCCAATGCAGGGCATGTGGGTTCATTCCCTGATTGCAGAAATTAAGATCCCATGTTTTGCCATGGTGTGGCCCCCCAAAAAAGGTATCTGCTTCACAGTGTTGTACTCAAGCCTGTCAAGCAAGTATCTGGAGGTGCTCAAATGTGAGTGGCTATTAGTTTAAGAAGGTTGATGGTCTTGTAAAGAGATGGACTCTGGGCATTCAAAGATATATTATACATAGTTCTTTTTAAAAATGTTTTTATTTTACAATGTTGTATTAATTTCTGTACAGCAGGGAGATTCAGTTATACATATATTGATATATTCATTCTTTTTTAAATATTCTTTTCAGTTATGATTTATCATAGGATACTGAATGTAGTTCTCTGTGTTATACGGTAGGACCTTGTTCATCTTTCCATTCCATATATAATAGCTTATATCTGCCAATCCCACCCTCCCAGTCCATCCCTTCCCCAAACCTCTCCCCCTTAGCAACCACAAGTCTGTGCTCTACGTCTGTGAGTCTGTTTCATAGATAGGTTTATCTGTGTCATATTTAGATTACACGTTTGAGTGGTATCATATGGTATCTGTCCTCTTCCTGACTGACTTCTCTTAGCACAATAATTTCTTGTTGCACCCGTGTGGCATTATTTTGTTCTTTTTTTTTTTTGGCTTGGTAGTATTCCATTGAATATATGTACCACATCTGCTTTATCCATTCATCTGTCAGCTTATTTCCACATCTTGGCTATTGTGAACAGTGCTGTTATGAACATAGGGGTGCGTGTACCTTTTTGAATTGTAGCTTTGTCTGGATATACGTGCAGGAGGGGGATTGCTGGATCAAACTATAGTTTTCTGGGGAAACTCCATACTGTTTTCCAAAGTGGCTGTACCAACCTATATTCCCACCAACAGTGTACAAGGGTTCCCTTTTCTCCACATCCTCTCTAGCATTTGTTGTTTGTAGAGTTTTTAATGGTGGGCATTCTAATCACTGATGTGAGGTGGTACTTCCTTTTATTAAATAGTTTTGATTTGCATTTCTCTCCTAACAAGTGGTGTTCAGCATCTTTTTATATGCCTGTTGGCCGTCTGTAGACATTGAGAAATGTCTACTAAGGTCTTCTGCCTGTTTTTTAAATGGCTTTTTTTGTTGAGTTGTATGAGCTGTTTGTATATTTTGGAAATTAGGCCCTTATTGGTTGCATTGTTTGCAAATACTTTATCCCATCGTGTAGGTTGTTGTTTTTCTTTTTTATGGTTTCCTTTGCTGTGCAAAAGCTTGTGTTTGACTAGGTCCCATTTATTTTGCTTTTATTTCTATGGCCTTGGGAGACTGACCTAAGAAAACATAGGTACAAGTTATGTCAGTGAATGTTTTGCCTATGTTCTCTTCTAGGAGTTTTATGGTGTTATGTCTAATATTTAAGTATGTAAACTATTTTGAGTTTATTTTTGTGTATGGTGTGAGGGGTGTTATAACTTCATTGATTTACATGTAGCTGTCCAGCTTTCCCAGCACCACTTGGGGAAGAGACTCTTTTTCCCCATTGTATATTCTTGCCTCCTTTGTCAAAGATTAATTGACAGTAGGTGTGTGGGTTTGTTTCTAGGCTCTGAGTCATATTTGTAAGGTTTTGTTTTTGTTTTTAGGTTTCTGATTTTTGAAAGATATTGGCAGTTTAAAGGTTAACAGACTATCAAACACCTTAATATTTGTTTAATTGAAGACAAAGACTAAAAGCATAGACCTTGGGGTTAGATCAGGGTTCCAGTAGTAGCTGGTTCTAGTTGGGCATTGTCCTTGCACTTTCTCATTTGCAAAGTGGACATTTTAGGCTAGGAGATGCTGGTTAGCAGGGTAGGTAGTCCCGTACACTGGGAGGGGAAGGCATCAAGATGGGCTGGGAGGAATAAAAGTGAGACTGGCAAGGCCTTGGGAGACAAAACAAGGAGGGATGGGGGCAGCAGTGCAGAGTGGCCCCCATTCCCATGACCACAAAGGTGACGGATCCAGTGAAACTGTGAGGTCTCCACCAAAGATACACTGTGTGTGCTCTGCTCCCACACCCGGACTTTACTCCCAGAACTCCCCCATGAAACCACCCAGGAAATCACCTATACCAGAGGCAGGACAAGCCGGGCCTGCCCAGCAGCACACATGTCTGGGGAGCTGAGGGGGAATCATGTGGGAGAGGATTTGGGTTGTGTGCATGTCCTGCTCTGCAGGGAGCCTGGAGACTTAAGTTCCATGGGTGCACAACCTTGCTCTCCCTCACTTGTACTTGTGAGCATCTCTCCCTGGAAGGAGGCATGGCTGTGAGTGAGCTCTCAGCGCTGGGCCAGCTGCTCTGGGCAGAGACTATCCCCAGCAAGAGACTCCCAACCCCTGCATCTGAGGCCACAGGACTCAGGTATGTGCATTTTGAAGGGAATGTCCTTTAAATGGGAAAACTGCGCTCCTCACCCCTTACTGCCTTCGTGGGGCAGACTTGGTGACGGGTCAGGTGTGATGGGGGAGGTGGGTATGGGTGGTTGCACCCCTGCTGATAGGGGAGCAAGCTCATAAGGCTCAGCTTTGCCCTCTTCACGGGTGTCAATCTTGCTTTCCCAAATACTGTGCAAAGTTGACCCTTTGCTTAATGTTTTCAGGAAGCCAGGTGTTCTCCCTGCCTGTGGCATCCTCTGCTTATTAGCACTTACCCACCTCTGTCGTCCTCAAAACATGGCCATGAGGCCAAAAACTCTTCCTAATACTAGGATGTTATTTGCTTCTGTTTTTTTTTTTCCACTGTTTAATCTGTCAGTAGTTTATGGTGGAATCTTCCAGAGGCTATGTGACATGTGATGATGGAATGTGTGTGTTCACTGGTGTTTTAAAATGTTCTCAGTTTGAATTTCTAGTATGGTAAACACTGATGACTACAACCCACAAAAGCAGAGCTCTTGGAGGTCGTTAATAGTACAGAAGTGTGTGAAGGAGTTCTGAGGCCCAAGGGTTTGGGAACTGCTGGTCCACTACCAGTCTGAACACCTCTGCCCTAGGGTCCAAGTTCAAGCTTGCTTCTGTGGCTCTTGGTTACTTTGTCGTTAGCTGAAGGGATCTGTTGCCTTTTCATAATGTAACAGTTTCTACTGCTGTACACACAGGCCCCTTCTCCTAAGTAGAATGAGCAGTTCTAGGAGGTGGGGATGGCCCCTCACCCTCTGCATGTTTTATTAAGTGGCTCCTGTACTAGCCTCATGTCTGTCTAAACAAATGGCAGGCCTGGCTGGATCCACAGATGAGAGAAACCCAAGTTTAAGTCTTTACCTAGAAATGTCAATACTGTCACCAATTCAGGCAACGCCCGAGTTCCTGGAGCCTGGCCCCAGACTTTGGTGTCTGTCACCACGAGCCCTGGGCACAGCCTCGTGTGGGCGTTGGGCCTGGGGCTCATGGTGACACCAAGGTGATCTGGACGGTCCTGCTCCTAAGGAGGTGGCCTGGCCTTGGGGCTGTAGGGAGTCTGTGACGCTCCTCTGTCTCCTTCCTCCTGCTCTTCAGTGAGTCCAAGTGAGTGAAACTGAAAGTCCCTTGTGAAATACAGATACTGTTAGTGTCAGTAGAATCACCTTTCCTTATGTCATCACGTTACAGCTTGCTTTTCCTTTCTTAAGTGGTCATAAAATGGAACTGAAATATACTTTAAACATTGTTAGCAAATGATATTTGCTCTCTGCTCTTGAAGTAGAATTATTTGCCCCAAATTCAAATACATTTTCCCCAAATATGTAATCCTTGATAATTTTTTTCCCTTGGACCTGGAGACCCCAAAATGACAAAAAGGGACGTGCCATCAAATCCTACTTTCCCAGGAGCTTAAGACCAGCTGTGGCAACCAGGAGAAGAGGTTGCGACTATTCCTTTGTCGGTGGACACAATACTGTTTCCAACTTCTCCCTGCTGTTGCAGTGAACACTGCCTCGTGCTAGCGCTGCGTTACTTAAGTGCCACAGACCAGGTGGCTTACCCGCAGAAACCCCCGGCCTCACCACTGTGGGGGCTGCAAGCCCACAATGCAGGTGTTGGCAGGGCTGGTCTCCTCTGTGGACCATGAGGCTCTGTTCCAGGCCCTCTCCCTTGGCTTGTAGGTGGCTGTCTCTTCACTCATCTTTTCCCTCTCTCTGTGTTGATCTGTGTCTAAATCTCCTCTTTTTATCAGGATGGTAGCTATATTGCATTAGGGGCCCTGCTGATGACCCCATTTTAACTTAGTCACCTCTGTGAAGACCCGATTTCCAAGTAAGGTGCTGGCGTTTAGGACCTGAACATACCTTCTCCTGTGGAGGTGGACGCAACCCAGACACAGGTCATGAAAGAGCAAGGTGGTTCACTGATTCTTTATTTTGGAGGGCAGGGGAGGAGACATGGAGTGGGGGCAGAGGAGAACTCCCAACAGGTGAGGGCTGGGAAGGGTGTGCAGGGACTGAGCTAGGAAGCAGTAACACTGATAGTTCTATAGTCAGAAAGGAGTAGTGCACATCTGTAAGTACCTGGCGTGAGTCTTGTCATAAAACCTATCTTAAGAGTAAGTACAGTGGGATACTACTTAGTACATTCATACATGTTTCTACCATCTTGAGATTTTTATATATACAGTATATGATCTGTTGTGGTTTTTTTTTTTTTATAAATGTACAGCTTGAAAAAAAAAAGATCCTTCTCATAACAGATACAGCATTAAACACGAAAACCAACATGGGCCAGCCACATACCAACTGAGGACCCAGAGAGAGCCTGGCCCACAGCCCAGCCCCTGCCCTGCTGTCTGGCAAAATCAGCAGCACCCATGCACCTGTGGGCTCAGCAGGCCCTTGGCATCTGCATGGGAAGTGCCCGCTCCCGCCAAGCCCCCCTGCGCCTGCAGAGAGCGGGTCCCCTATGAGGGCAGGTGGCCAAGGAATGTGCATGTCAGGTAATGAAGAGAGGGATGAGAGAGATGTGCTCTTTAACTAAAGGCACTTGTCAGCGGCCACCCATGGCCATTCCCCTGGGCCCGGTGAGCGAGCAGGTGCTGTTTTGATAGAGCTGGCAAGGTCTGCGTGGACCTCGCTGGTCCTCTCACCAGGTTTAAATAGAATAAATAAATCTTAGTGGGTGCTTGTTTTGCCCTCCTGGGATCCAATGGAGTGACACTCCCTGTCTCCAACCCGGCTCTGGGAAGTCCTCCACGGGCAGGGGCCCGAGGAGCTCCAGGCCTCGCAGAAGCAGCTGCTCGCTATGGGTCGGGAGGAGGGCCCCCACACGTCCCCTCCCATGTGTGCCTGAAGCTCCTTCGTCCCTAGCGTCGGAGTCTCTGCTCGCCTCAGATCTTGGTCACGTAGTTGTTGGGGAACAGGCCCTGTTTACCACGCAGTCGCCCCGTCCACCAGCCAGAAGGATCTGTGGGGACACAGAGATCGTGAAGGTGAGTCGGGGCCTCTGTTCCCATAGCTGCTTCCACAGGCAGAGGAGACTAGGCTCCATCCATGTTCTTTCTCATGTTCTTTTAATGAAAATCAGACGTGCAGATGTGCCTCACAGGCCCCCTTCCAGAAGAACCCACTGCCCAGTTGTGAGGTTTCGCTGCCCGTCTCTAGTGGTTGGCCCCGTGGGATCTTCCTGCCTGTGAGACGGGCCAGCTGCTGGGCTGGCAGACTGTGAGGTCAGCTTGTGGTCTGATGACTCTAATCCTGTGTCCCCCCTTTTCTTTCCCAACTCACCTTTCACACGCCTTATTCCACCTCACCATCTTTCTGGGAGAACTGATCTGCACCACTTCACCATCCTTACTTCCCGGCTTAATCCCAGTCTCCCTTACCAGTAATAAGTATTTGATATATATTCTTCCAGACCTTTTTCTATGATTATAAACACACATTCATTTAGATAGGTCATTCTATATCTTACTCTTCTGCGTCTTGCTTTTCAGTACTCAGTCATCTTTCCATGACTGCATCCCATTTTTTAAACAGCTGCGTCATAAACCAAAATTTGTACACCATTCTCTTATTTTTTGCTGTTAATGCAATAAATGTCCATACATAATATCTTTATGCCCATGTGCAAGTAGTTCTATAGGATAGATTCTTGGAGCAAAGAACATGGACCTTCTATTATCCTTTAAGAAAATCTAATTTACTTTTTGTGATAGATTATCCTTTTGTACTTTTGAAAGTGCACGTGAAAGTATTAACAGTGAATCCAGCCACCCAGATCCCTTCTTGGAGGGCAAGCAGTATTACCTATTTCTTGCACTTTCTTCCAGAGATAGTTTATGTCTATAAAGGCAAGTATTTATTTAAAACAAACAACCGTTTGTATACAAATGATAGTGAAAGTGTTAGTCGCTCATTCGTGTCCGACTGTTTGGACCCTATGGACTGTAGCCTGCCAGGCTCTTCTGCCCATGGGATTCTCTAGGCAAGAATACTAGAGTGGGTTGCCATTCTCTTCACCAGGAGATCTTCCCAACCCAGGGATTAAACCCAGGTCTCCTCCATTACAGGCAGATCCTTTACTGTCTGAGCCAGCTGCACTTCTTCCAAAGATATAGTTCATGTCTATAAAGTCAAGTATTTGTTAAAAAGCCAACAACCTTTTGTATATAAATGATAGCATACTATTGTGTTCTGTACTTTAACCTTAATACTATAGACTAAAGATCATTTCATATCTGTATATAAAGAACTTCTTTCTGTATTCTATAGATATGCCCACTGTTCATATCACTTGCTTAATTTTAATTCTTGTTGGCCTCTTGTTGATTAGGAGTTTTTTTATATACTAGTGAATCTGTCACATGAGTTACAAATGTTCTTCCCATTTTTATTAACTCTGACATAGTATTTGAGCAATTGAATCAAATGATTATTTTACAGTCTTAGCTTTCTATCACTTTTAGAAATCCTTTCCCACACTGACACTATTAAGAAAACTCTCCTATACTTACATCAAGGACTTCTGTGTTTCTTTCATGCATGTAAGTATTAATTTATTTGTAAATGACCTTGGGGGAAGGGGTTAATATATAAATCCAAAGTAACAATTTTGATAAATACTGTTAAATTTCCTTCCCAAAAGCCTATTTCAGCAGTAAATAGTGAAAGAAGGTACCTATTTCCCTGACTAAACACAGACATTACGCTCCATACTTTATTTGCAGTGACACAATCCAGAAAGTTCTAAAAACTGAAAGTTTTCTATAACCCATCTGATGGCCAAACTTGGCCTGAACTGACATGGGCTTGTTTATGATGTCTTTGACTGAGCATGAAGGCTCTTAGTTTCCACAGCAGAAACTGGCTGATCTAAACTGTTGCCCTGGGAATTGGAAGGGGGGTTATATATCACATGATGTGTATCTATATTACATGATGTTTATATATACTCCATTATCAACTTTGCAAAAGCTCTGATTTCTGAATCTCAGTTTACTCAAAGGATTTGGATAAGGAAATGTGGTGGGTTCTCTCACATTTTAATCTTTGCTGACATCACAGGAGGCTCTGGTGTGCACTGATTGCCCGATAGCCGTGTCCACTCTGGGGCTGGATTATTTGTATTATTTTCATAGAGGAGTTATTTATATATGTAAGACATTTTTTTCCCTAGTCTATTTTCTATCATTTAACTTTCCCAGTGCTATTCACCACCTAGGTTTCAATGTAGCCTTTTTATGAGGTTAAATCCTATATGGTTTTTGAGTTGGACATCTTCCATAGGAAGATTTTTCTCACCCAAAGATTAATATAATATTCTAGGTTTCTTTCTAAGACTTATAGTTTAGTCATACATTTTCAGATCTTTAATTCATCTGATATTTATTTTGTATATGAAGCATACAGCAAACTTTCTTTTCAAAATGGAAAGTAACTCTATCCTTTCCCCTGATTTCAAGTGCCACGTTTATCATCTATTAAACACCTGTACACACAGGGGTCTGTTTCTGGGTGCTGTTCTGTCCCTTGTATCTGTATGTCAATTCCTGCACTGTTTAAAGTAAAGCAATACTTTATAGCCTGTTTTGATAACTTTTAGGGCTCTATATTTTACACAAATATATAATTGTTTTAATTATACCCACTGTGTTATTTCTTACGGAGAAGGCAACGGCACCCCACTCCACTACTCTTGCCTGGAGAATCCCAGGGATGGGGGAACCTGATGGGCTGCCGTCTGTGGGGTCGCACAGAGTCAGACATGACTGAAGCAACTTAGCAGCAGCAGTAGCAGCAGTGTTATTTCTAGAAAACTTTGAAAACATTGAGAAATGAAAAGAAAGTAATTCTGAAAAGAAAGTTCAACTCTTAAGGGAACACTATTACATTCTCTACTTTTAAAAACGTTAAAAAATTTTTTCTATTCCACGTGTTTTATATTTTTACAAAAATGAGACTAGTTCAGCCTCTAATTTTTCCTTTTCGTCATGAACATTTTTCCATTTCAATAAATATACTGTACTTCTACATCATTCACATACATTTTTGCATCTAAGTTCACTGAGTGGATATGGCAAACCTTATTTACCTAATCCCTGTCACTGGCTATTAGGTCATTTCCCATATTTTTGCTGAATAATGCTGGTGATAAAAATCCTGTTTGTGTCACTAAAAGTTTATTTCAATACTTATTTTTATTCCAACTTTTTGAAGACTATTAAATGGCTTAAAATATTAACACCTGTAGAAAACCAGGTGGTTAAAAGGAGATTAAAAATAACACCCAGAGGCTGCTTAGGAGGACTTTGGTCTGGGGACCTAGAATTCTCCTGGGAGTGAGAACTGGCCACCTCTTCTGGAAAGCGGCCCCTGCTGGGGAACCACTGTCCACTCGGATTGCCGCTGCTCTGTCCCAACTCCTTGGATGGCTCTGCTCTGTCTTGACAACTTAAGCCCGGCACCCAGGGCTTCCGTGACCAGGCCACTCTGGCTTCCTTTCATCCCCTGTGACATCTCCTTGGGGGTTCCTCACTGGGGTCAAGTGTCAGCTCATTTTCCTAAAATGGCCTGCTTTTTCTAGACTCCAAGGCTCTTCTCTCTGTGCCCCGCCCCCCCGCCCTCACCACAGATGTCATTCCCATCAGGGTACTTTTTCTAACATCCTAAGTTAGGAGTGATCTTTGTTTTTCATGCTTCCATAAGCAGTAATGTTTGTGTTAACATATCTTCTCTACCAAATTAATAAAGTATTCAGCCGCACCCACAGACCAGACCATTTTTATAGTGGATGTTACAGGTTGTCTCCCTGGCTTCCATTCCATCTACCTTCAGTCTGAGAGGCCATGAAATCTGGGTAGGATAGCCCTACCTACCATATCCTAGAGCAGTCCCCGCCAGGTCTAGCCCACTTAGGGTACAGCATTTGCCTTGCTACAGAGACTGATTCAGGAATGGGCACATGACCACTTTGGTCCAATCAGAGTGAAACCTAGGCTTTCTATCCAATGGCTAAGAGAAGTTTCAGAAGTAAAATGGATTTTAGACATGGTTTGATCTGTTGGCCTAGAACTGATGCAGTCTTTCTGCTACCATGAGGAAAAACAGCCAGAGGAGTGAAGAAATACAAAGGAGAGAGCAGAGCTGGCAGGAGTGTTGAAAAATTAAGCTGGAGTTTAATTCCAGTTCAATCAGCCTGAGGCCTGACCTACCTCTTCAAATTTCAGTTAGAGGAGCCCATAAATTCCGTTCACATTTAAACTAGTTTTTATAGCCTTGTGACTGTCTGCTCTTTGAGCCTATCCCAGCCAGCCGTGCACTTACCTTCTTTGATAATATCGATAATGTCATTGGCATTGAAGCTGAGTTCGTCTGTGTCCTGAGCATCATAGGCATACAGAGCCTTGCACTGTGGCACCTGAGGCTTGGGCTTGGGCTGGGGCTTGGGTCTGCCCCCCGCTGGGGGAGGCCGGCTGGTGGTTTGTCTCCGGGCCCTGTGGAGAGAGTGGAGGCGGTGAGCTGGGCCCCAAGAGGAGGCAGTAGCCCTGTGTGCTGGTTTGGAGCCTGGAGCCAACACTGCTCAAGTTCAAATCTAGCCCCATCCTTAGAAGGACACGTCAACCTCTAAACTTTCTTGGAGAATAAAACACCCTTCCTGACAAGGTCGGTGCAAAAACACGTAGTTAATTCTGCATAAACATTAGCTGCTGTTGCTGTGTTCTCAGCATAAAAGGAAATATGTAAGACAAGTTTATAAAACATATTTACACATCTAAATAATATGACAGCCATGTATGTCCTCCCCTCACCCCCAGCTGTGAAACCAGAACTCTGCCACGGAAGCCTACAGGTGCCTCCTTTCAGCTGCAAGCCCTCCCACAGTGAACCCCTAGCTTGCATTTTATATTAATTCTGCTTTGCTTTGTAGTTTTACCATGCACATAAGTATCCCTAAACAGTAGGTATAGTTTACCTGTTTAACTGTGTAAAAATCACACACTGCTATAACCTGCTCCATTTTCTCCCCCCCCCTGGCCACAGTGCACAGCTTGCAGGATCTTAGTTCTCTGACCAGGGACTGAATCCAGGCCACAGCAGTGGAAGCACCAAGTGCTAACCAGTGGACCACCAGGGAATTCCCTCACTCGTTCCATTTTTGAGATGAACACTGTTGATGCATGTAGTTCTGACTCATTCACTCTCATGGCTTTATATTTACTATTCCATTCCATGACTATGTCACCATTTACTTATCCAGTCTATTGTTGGTGGTCATTCGAGATAATTCCAGTTTCATTACAGAAAAATGCTGCTGTGAATGTTCTTGTGCAGAAAACTTATCCAAAGTAACGTCTCAACATCAGCACTCCTGATGCTGTGGGTGTCCCGATCCTCTGTTGCAGGGGGTACCCTGTGCCCTGTAGGGGGTTAAGCATCCCTTGCCTTTGCCCCACAGATGTCAGCACCGCCACCTCTACCTGGTGATGATCACCAGAGATGTCTCCGGTGCTGAGGCCCTAATCCAGTTTTAAATGTATTTAAATGTCTTCTAGCTTTAAATGTATTCCTTCTACAAACTATGCCTCCTCCAGTCACCATTCATGCCTTGTCTCAAAGGCATGGGCCTAGTTAGTGAGATCTTGAAACATGTCTGGAATAACTCTTATTAAATATGTTCATCAAAAGCATTTAGAGAATGCATTTAGGAAACAAATAGAGCAAACACCCCCATGCCCCTTTAAGGACTAACTAAAGTGAAGCCTATGCTCATTTGCTTCTGAAAGAAACTGAAGACTTCTAAGAGGGGCTGGACTGAACTCAACACAGTGGGGCTGGCTGTTAGGTCTGGTCAGGCCTGTTAATACCTGTGGAAGGGCGGAGCAAAAGGCAGGGTATTTCCTGGGGCCTGAGTTCTGGAGAGAAAAAGCACACCTAGTTTTGAGGCGTGCGTGTTCTGAAGAGGCCAGAGCCTCACTGTCCTCGCTGAGGTCCTGTGACAATAGATGCTACAGGGTGCTGATGAGCAAGTCAGATCATGAGGGGGTGGCTGAGGGTAGGGGGATACCGGCTGCTAGCTGTCCCCAGCAGGGGTGGGGTTCCTTGAGTGCTTCCCGGGTCTCCCTATGTAGAAGGGAGCAAACCCCAAGGTAACTCAGGCTCCACTCTTCTCACATCAACCCCCATGCCCACCTTGCCACCCTCTCCAGGCACTTTTATAGAAGAGAAAAGATGTCGTATAGATCGTTAACATGACATCATTTCCTTCCTAGTCTTGGAAATCCCCATCGCCTGCTTGAGAAGGCAGGCTGGCTGGATAAGCAGGTTTTTAATTAAGTAACCTATATATTAGAGATGTGTCAGCATTTGGTTAATAAGAGCCATTAGCCTGGATACCAGAAGTCGTCTGATTTCCCAGCAACGAGGAATGGGGCGGGGAGGGGGGTGTGTGTGTGCATTTAGAACACCCTGGGAGGGAGGAAGCCTGCAGCCTGGCACTTCCAGGGAGTGGGGTTGGGAGGGTATGTGTGCTTATGCACACTCGTGCACACATGTACACTCACCAAATATTCATAGATGGAGAGCTGGCCTCTTCTTTGTCCATGGGGAGAAACCTACCACCATTAATGTAGGTGGTCGGGGTGTCTGGAGGCCAAGAGTACTGGGACTTGGGTGCATTCTCTGGGCAGGGGGCCCTCAGCGTAGACGCAAAGCTGAGTGACTCTGAAAAGAAGGGCCAGCCGGCCTGCAGCCTTCCCAGGAGTCTCCGTCCTCGCTCCTCTGCCCACCTGCCTCCAGCTTTGGCTGAGGTCACCCAGCTCCTCCCCTTCATGTCACTCCTGCCAGCTGCTTTCTTTCAAGGCTCCCTGAACACCAGCTCAGTGTGTTATTAGTTTACCTCACTCTCCACTGAGCCTTCAACAGCTTCCCCCTGCCCTTGGCTTATCAAGTCCCTGCCAGGTGTGGCCCCACTCGCTCCCAGCCTCTCATCCCACTGCAGGCCACGCTGGCATCTTCCTGCCTCTCTCTATGCAGTCCGAGCCCTGGCTGGGTTTAGGAACCCTGTCCACATACTCCTAGTCTATATCCTATTTGCTGGTGACAAATATACTTCCCCCCCTAAGATCAGGAACAAACAGCTCATCAATACGCACTGGAGGCTCTACAGCCAGGGCGATTAGTCAAGAAAAATGAAAGGCATACAGATTGGAAAAGAAGTGAAAAATACCTCTATTTGCAGATGAGATGAGCTTGCACATAGAAGAGCCCAAGGAATACGCTACAAAATACTACTAGAATAAGAAGATACAGAAAGACTACAGAACACAAGATCAATATACAGAAATCAGCTATATTTCTAGGAACTAGCAATGAGCAATCTAGAAAAGGAACTGAGAGGACAATTTCAGTTACAATACACAAAGAGAATATTACTTAGGAATAAATTTAACAGAAGAAGGATGATTCTATTTACATGAAATGTCCAGAAAAAAACTAATGTATTCTGACAGAAAGTAGATTAGTGGTTGCTGAGGGCTAGGGGAGGGAGGGATGACTGCTAAGGAGAAGAAGGTTTCCCTCTGGGATAACGCAAATCTTCCTAAATTAGATTATGATGATGGTTGTATACCCCTGACTATACTAAAAGCTGGTGAACTGTATTTTGAATGGGTTGCTGTTATGGTATGTAAATTATATCTCAAGAAAGCTGACTCAAAAGTAAAAAAGTAAGGGGCTTCCCTGGTGGTCCAGTGGTTAAGGTTCTGCCTTGCAATGTAGGGGACACGGGTTTGATTCCTGTTCGGAGAAGATCCCACATGCCGCTGGGCAGCTAAGCCAGAGTGCCACAAGCTACTGAGCCTGTGCTCCATAATTCCTGAAGCCCTCATGCCCTGGAGCCGGTGCTCCACAACAAGTGAAGCCACTGCAACGAGAAGCCTGTGCATGGCAACTAGAGAGTAGCCCCTGCTCTCTGCAGCTAGAGAAAGCCAGCACAGCAACAAAGACCCCACACAGCCATACACAAATATTTCTTTAAAAGATACTTGCACAAAAAATATTTTTAAAATAAGTAAATTGCATGGGCCCCCCGGGCTCTGCAGTGCACTCTTGATACCCAGAGTCAGCTCAGCCAGCTTGTGTACAAGCAGCTGCTGGATGTCCCACCCAGGAACTGGGACACAGTGGAGGAGGGGATGGAAGACCATTTAAACACCTGTGTGAATACAGCCACTGTGTGGTCTTTGATTCCAAGCCATCAGAGCCTACTTCCTCAGAATAAGTCATCAAAGTAAAACCTCAGGGATTACTGAGGCATTGGTTTCCCATGGACAGTGGACATTGGCCTGATTGTCCCAGGCCCTGGACAACAGCTGCCATGCAGTGTAAGGTCATCTGGTCGTGTATCTCTTGGCTGAATGGGGCTCACAGTGCTCCACAGTTGGGAGGGGGAGATTCCAGAGAGCTCTGAAATGGGGCACTGTTTGCTGGGGAGCAGCAGTATCGACGAGGTGGGCTGTGCTTGATGGGGAAATGACCTGGGGGTGGAGAACAGATCGGCATTTTGCATCAGGAAAGGGGCTGTTTAGGCAATCCCAAGGTCACCACTGTCTGCCTCTGTAACCAGGAAAGGGGACAACTGTCCAGTCAGGCAGCACCTTCGCCAAGTGAGCCCTCCTCCCCTCCGGTCACTTTTGCCCCATTCTCACATCTAAGCATGTCCTTTGCTCTTCTTGTGAGTGTCAGCAGAGGGGGTGTGGTCTGGGAACCCCTGCCTGGAGCTCTGGGAAAGATACCATGCTGGGCATTTTCAAATGTTGCTTCATTTAGCCTCACGACACTCCCACGAGATCACTGACGTGGGTTCCTGGAATTTCCTGCTGGCTTCATCAGCGAATGGCATGATGCATACGCGGCAGGCTCCCAGAGCTCCAGCCACACTGATTTTTCTGGCCCCATGCTCCCCGGCCCATACAGAGCACGGCTGATTCCTACTCAGCCTTTGGATCTTGTTTCAGCCCCTGCAGTATCCTCTGGTAGCCTGTGTCTGCTCTGAGCAGGGGGTAGGTGCACTGGGGACAGGGGCCTGGGCTACCTGTCTCCCTAGCAGGACAGCAGAGTCCATGGAGGTGGCTGTTCTCACCACAGTCATCCCTGGACCTGGTGTCAGGCCCAGGAAGACTGTGTGGCCTCAATCTGCACGTCCTGCAGGAGTAGTGTAAGGGACTGTGGCTTGAATCAGAGTCAGTGCACTGGGTTTGAGGCCCAGTTCCAACACTGGCTGGCACATGACTTGGATCCATCACTTCACATCTTTTGGGATCTGTCTTCATGGGTTAAAAAGAGGGAATTCTGGCAATGGCCCAGGCCCTTTTCCTAATTCTAAGACAGCTTTCCAGAGTGCTTTTAAGATCTCTACTGTCAGACCAACCACAGAACACAGGACACCTGCCCCGATGGGGTGATCACTGGCTCTTTACTAACTGCAGTGCGGACCTGGAAACCATCACACAAATCAGTCAGAACAGCCATTTTCCTGGCTGGCTTGGACTCAACTCAGACTATCTCCTTCCACCACTAGGTGGCAATCCTGTGCAGTCAATAACGAGGAGATGACGGCTCCTTTCTACCAGCTACCAGAAATTAAGGACACCTCTAACAGTCATGAAAAAGGGATTCAGACTTTCTTACCTAGCAAACAAGACCCTCGTGCCCAGTGTGCAGGAACTGGCTTCAACCCAGCCTGTGAGAGCAGGCTGTCACACTTTCAGAAATTATGTGGGTCAGTTGTTAAAAGAATCGTTTAAGATGAAATCTGTGGTGTTGAAGACTTGAGAGTCCCTTGGACAGCAAGGAGATCAAACCAGTCCATCCTAAAGGAAATCAACCCTGACTATTCAGTGGAAGGACTGATGCTGAAGCTGAAGCTCCAATACTTTGGCCACCTGGTTTGGAGAGCCGACTCATTGGAGAAGACCCTGATGCTGGGAATGATTGAGGGCATGAGGAGGAAGGGGGCGAAAGAGGATGACATGGCTGGACTCAATGGACATGAGTTTGAGTAAACTCCAGGAGATAGTGAAGGACATGGAAGCCTGGCGTGCTGCAGTCCATGGGGTTGCAAAGAGTCGGACATGACTGAGTGACTGAACAACAAAGATGAAATAAAAAACATCTCACTGAATAAGTTAAATTAAAAGCAACGGCAACAAATACTCAGAATTTAACCCTCCCTAATTATTTTACCACATTTTACATCTATCCATGCTATTAATGTCTGCTGCCTACATGACGGTGGGAGATTACATCTCCTCCCAGCTCTGCGACCAGTGGGGGAGTCACCCTGGTAGCTTGAAACGGGCCACAGAGAGAGGGGAAACTAACAAATGTTACAGCTCTGTCGGAAAGACTAGAAAAGTCTCTCAGAGCACACCACTGTCCCTCATAGTAACTCACGTTTACTTGTCCGAAAGCACTTAGACTAGTTTTATTTTACAATGAATATGCAGGATTTTATGGGGCTTCCCTGCTGGCTCAGCGGTAAAGGATCTGCCTGCCAGTGCAGGAGACCCAAGAGATGCAGGTTCAATCCCTGGGTTGGGGAGATTCCCTGGAGAAGGAAATGGCCACCCACTCCAGTATTCTTACATGGAGAATCCTATAGACAGAGGAGCCTGGCGGGCTACAGTCCACAGGGGCTCAAAGAGTTGGACACGACTGAGCGACTAAACCACAACAAGATAGTTTTTGGTAGTGCTCATATTTTGATACTTGTATTCCAATTAAACCTCACCTGATTGAAAACTGTGTTACTGGGATAATGGGGGTTGGAGCAAGAATTTCTGAATCAAAACAACAAAGTTATTTTTCCTATTGCCATTTCAATAATAAAGGTTCTCTGTGTGCAGATTTGTATGGAGTTATAAAACTCCACATCACGGAGCAAATCCGGTTGTTTCATTATATGTAACTCTGGCCTAGTGTAAAGTAGCTTTGCTGTTACCATGTGACCCATCATTTCAGTGTAATCTGTATAGTCGGCCCTTCACATCCAGGAGTTCTGCATCCCAGATGCAGATACAATCAACTGCAGGTTGAAAATATTTGGGAAAAAAATTCCAGAAAGTTCTGAAAAGCAAAACTTGAATTTGCTGGGCAGGGCAACTATTTCCATAACATTTACATTGTATTCAGTATTACAGGTCGCCCAGCGATGACTTAAAGTACACAGGAGAATGTGCGTAGGTTATATGCAAATACTATGTGCCTGCTCAGTCACTCAGTCGTGTCCAACTCTCTGCAATCCCCTGGACTGTAGACCGCCAGGCTCCTCTGTCCATGGAATTTTCCAGGCAAGAATACCAGAGTGGGTTGCCATTTCCTACTCCAAGGGATCTTCCTGATCCAGGGATCAAATCTGTGACTCCTGAGTCTCTTGCATTGGCAGGTGGATTCTTTACTACTAAGCCACCTGGGAAGTTATAGTAAGTATGTTTCTTATGGACCACAGATAACTGAGCAAGGAGATCTAGGCAGCCTGTCGGGCTCCTCTGTCCATGAGATTCTCCAGGCAAGAGTGGGTGGCCATTTCCTTCCCCAGGGCGTCTTCCTAACCCAGGGATTGAACCCGCATCTCCTGCATCGCAAGCAGATTCTTTACCGCTGAGCCATCAGGGAAGCCCTTGCAAATACCATGCCATATTATACAAGTGACTCGAGTATGCATGGATTTTTGTATCTGGTGTGTGTGTGCGTGTGATGGAACTAATCTCTGGTGGATACCAAGGGACTGTACACACTTTACTGTGTTTATCCTTCATTAGAAAAAGCAACACATGAAGAAGCTTGGTTACACCTTGCTTTTACATCAGGTCTTTTTCTGAGTAGGGTGTTAGACATCTAATGCAGTCACAGCATAACCCACACCACAAAGTTTCCTGAGTAATCAGGCACATCACACCCAGTTGGCTTTGTGAAAACCTGCCTGTTTCAGTGCCTGGGGAGGCCAGGAGGTGCTAGGCCCTGAGACACCAGATGCTGACCGACCGATGAGCCCTTACAGACAGCTGTCCAACCTCACAAGGGGCCAGAAGCCCACAAGAACACAAAACGCCAAGTGACATCAATGACGTAGAGACAGGGACTGTTCACACCCTTCATGGGATATGACTTGTTATGGTGACTGGAGCAAAGGAGGTTTAACTCGAAAAAGACTGTAGAACAGCATAGCACAAGAAGGAATTTTGGATTTTATTTCCGTTATTGAAACACAGCTAGTATCCACTACAGTATAGCCTCTCAGCTTTGTTCTGCTTTTGGTCTGAGGCCAGAGAGCAGCATGGCTTTACACGTGTGGTGGTCAGAGAAGGGGGAGTGAGAGGGATTGTCTCCCTGACTAGTCCCCTTGTCTTGGCTTCCCTAGGTTGCCCCATCACCCCTCCCCAACCCCATTAAAGCCAGAAATTCCTGAAGCTTAGCCCCTCCATAGCCTAGAGCTCTATGCAGGCCAGAGGGTTGAGTTCTTGTGGATAAAGCCACTGGGCCAGGGGACACCCACTTTTCAACCTTGGTAGAATATTAATATTTCTCTGTAAGATCAAATCACATGAATAACAGTCATAAGATAAACACAAATAGGACTCTCCTGGTGGTCCAGTGGTAAAGAATCCACCTGCCAATGCAGGGGACACAGGTTCAATCCCTGGTCCAGGAAGATGGCACATGTCTTGGGGCTTCTAAGCCTGTGCGCAGCCACAGCTACTGAGCTCATGCACCCTAGAGCCCGTGCTCTGCAACAAAGGAAGCCACCGCAATGAGAAGCCAGTGCGCCTCAGCTGGAGCACGCCTGCTGCTTACCGCAGCCAGAGAAAGCCTGCACGCAGCAACAGGGACCCAGTGCAGCCAAAAACAGATAAACTTTCAAGTGGCCTTATATAATCGCCACAGAACTGTGAATGGGCTTTAAATGTCTATTAACTGGCTCTATGAGCCATGGACGGAGGAGCCTGGTGGGCTGCAGTCCATGGGGTCGCTAAGGGTCGGACACGACTGAGCGACTTCACTTTCACGCATTGGAGAAGGAAATGGCAACCCACTCCAGTGTTCTTGCCTGGAGAATCCCAGGACGGGGAAGCCTGGTGGGCTGCAGTCCATGGGGTCACTAAGGGTCGGATATAACTGAGTGACTTCACTTTTCACTTTCATGCATTGGAGAAGGAAATGGCACCCACTCCAGTGTTCTTGCCTGGAGAATCCCAGGGACGGGGGAGCCTGGTGGACTGCCGTCTCTGGGGTCTCACAGAGTTGGACACAACTGAAGCGACTTAGTAGCAGCAGCATGATACAGATGAGGACACCAAGGTGTGGGAAGATTAAATGATACATGTGAGGTTGTTGGCTGGTAATTAGTGAGACAATCCGTGTGCCCAGCAGGTGGCATACAGAAGGCACATGGTTCAGTCAATAGTCAACAAGTGACCCAGGACTCACGCCCAGCCTTGGCTACTGTGAACCTGGCTTCCTGCAAATGGCCAGGCCACATTCTGTGAGCTTCCCTGCAGCCCCCATGCCTCTGGGGCACCCGGGTGTGCCTATGTCACTGTGCCAGTGAGAGCTGGGATTAAGCTTTCAAGCATCAGGTCTTTGTTCTGCAGATGTGAAATTTATGTCTCAAAATTCCAAGAAGGAAAATAATGGCATTTTATTTCATTGGCTCTTTAAAATATGCTCTGTTCCAAAAGGTTGAATCTATAAACATTACTGGAAATGTGGGAATGGATGCCAGAAATTCCTAGGCTTCGTGTCTGCCTGGGCCAGGATATGGCTGCTGCTCCTGTAGACTATGGGTTAAGAAATATTGCTATTGGACACTTGTTGGAAATTTTAAGCCCCTTGAAAAATATGACTCCATTAGGAGAATCTTGTCAGCAGACACCCAGGCAGCATTTACAGTTTTTGATCGATCTCTCTTTTGTGGCATGGCCAGAAGCCCAACCACTGAGCACTTTCAATATTTTTCTGTTTCTCCACCTTCCAGTTGGATTCATCTCTGGAGTATCTTGAAATTTCCTGAAGTGGTCCTCCCCTGAAATGGACCACAGGATTAAAAAGGCCAACAGAAAAAAAAAAAAATTCCAGTCTGGGTTTTAATGCTTCCAGTAATGAACTGGAGGTGGGTTATGTACATCTCAGTTACAGGAGGGAGAATATAAGGTACATTGATTGGTAAATCAAGTGTTCCTATGGAGCCAGAGCAGAGCCCCGTGAATGAAATGTTTATATGATTCTTGTGTTACCTGTCCTCTTTTCCTGAGAATCAGGACAGATTTTGAACCTGAAACAGACTGTTGAAAAGGTATGCTAAGGGACTGTAAGACGATAATTCTTTCTATATCTTAGTTTTCTTGGATAATGATTATGACGATGACAACTAACATGGCGTGGCAAGGGTAAAGAATCCACGTGGGGTGGGAATTTAGCGAAGGTGTCATGCTCTCTCCAAAAGCAAATACCCAAAAACCCAGAACCCAACTGATTGAGCCCAAAACAAACTGATAAAGACTTTCTTGAATTAACTGGAGGTGCTAATTACACCATTCGATTTTATCCACATTACATGATCCAAAAGAAATGACTGCTTATATTAAATATGTCTATAAAGAAAAGTACATTGGGGCTTCCCTGGTGGTCCAGTGACTCCGTTCTGTTAATGCAGGGGGCCCAGGTTTGATCCCTGTCAGGGAACTAGATCCTACAAGCTGCAATGAAGGTTTGAGGATCCCTCTTGCCACAAGCAAGACCCAGTGCAAATAAATAAAATTTTAAACTGCACTGGGGGTGGGGGAGGGAGGGAAAGGAAAGATGAACCGAAGAGTTGAAAGTCCAAGGAGACCTAGAGGTAGCCTCCCTTTTATAGGCTGGTAAATCCAAGGGCGTCATTTGAGGCAGTGATGTAAACAGGAACTTCCATCTTTGTGGAAAGGAACCAGCTAGGGATCCTACAGTTCCCTATTTGCTCAACAACCTCCCACAGGAAACGCAACTCATGTTTTCTCGGCAATGAACAACTGTTAAATGTAGGTAATCACAAGGGCCCTGAGATGCCTGTCTAAGGTCTTTGGCCACATTAGAAATTATTTTAGCTTTGACTTGATGTGTTTTAGAAAAGAAATACTAAGCAAAAGCTCAGCTGTTTGATCAGGGTATGACTTCTTAAGGAAGAATCTGCATCACTGCAGATGTACAAAGAGGGGGCTGGCTGAGATGTTATAGCTATGGGACTCAGTGTGCCTCAAGGGAGTTTTATACACAAGTTTTATCCAGAGGAAAATCTTACTGTCTAGTAGACAGGAGTGAAGGTTCCCTCCTTCCAGCCTCACAGCCACTGCCAAAATAGCATCACGTATGCCTGATCTTTAAGCTTAAAGGTGGCAAAGGTGTGACAAGACTGCGATAGGGAACAGCACAGCTGCGGGCTGGAAGGGAGCAGCCTCGGTTAGGACGCAGTGTTCCTCCGTTGCCTGCATCTTGGCTGGCAGATGCTCCCAGCTGGCTGGTGTGCAAGTCTGCAACTTGCAAAGCAGCCTGGAAAGACGGGGTTGCTTGCCAAAACCAAAGCAAGTGGGAAGCTAGCAGACAGAGCGAAGAGATTTGGTGCATTTTGCTGACTGGTTTTAATCCCCTGCCTACTTTGGGAACTCAAAGTGGGCCCAGGAAGGCTTGTTTGATTATTTTAGTTTCATCCATCTGAGTAGTGTAGGTCTGGATTATGGAGTAAGAATCCTGTTGCTGCAACAGCACCCCTCAATTCACCTTTACACAGAAACTTCCCTGTTTTTATCAAAATGATTTGATAAAAGTGGTTTTCAAAATGTGGTCCCTGGATCAGCAGCATCACCATCAACTCAAAACTTGTTAGAAATGTAAGTTCTTGGGCCCCATCCCAGCCCTACTGAATCAGAAATGCCAGAAGTGGGCCAGTAAGTTCTCCAGGTGACTCTGGAGCACATTAAAGTGTGAGAACCACCTCTTTAGACCAAGCCGATCAGGTAAACTATGATCATGAGAACTGGAGGGACAGAGCTCCATATGCAGGAGTGGTGGGAGCAGGGAGAGACGTCATAGAAGGTGGCGGCCACTCTCCTGCTGGCCATTTGTATAAAACCAAGGTGCTGGGACTTCCCTGGTGGTCCAGTGGCTAAGACCCCATGCTACCAATGCAGGGGGCGCAGGTTCAACCCCTGCTCAGGGAACCAGGCCCCACGTGACACAACTAAGACCCTGCATGTCATAATTAAGAGCCAGCACAGCTAAATAAATATTTAAAACCAAAGTGCTTTCCTCTCTGAGGCCCAAATGAGGGAAGACTTGCCAGGGGAAAAGGAACGTGAGGAGAGAACCTGGTGAGATCTGGGAAAGTTCCTAAGAGTCTGTTGCCTTTGATAAGGCCTCAAGTGAATGGGTGGCTCCCCGGCCAAAGGAAGGAGCTGCTGCTTCTCACCCAGCACTGCTCTAGTTTGTACATGAGTCTCCTGATCACACTCAAAAGTTCTTTATTATTCTACAGACATGGAGAGACTAGACAATGGAGGTGGGCAAGAGGGAGGGGAAGAGTGGGCTGCAGCAGCCCCATTATGGGGTTCAGCAGAGAGAACTATTCCACCACTGAGGATCATGTCAGAGATTCTTGCCAAGAGTCAGAGATTCCTTAAAAGCCACTAGTTCACATCAACAGATAAAGAAGCTGTGGTACATATATACAATGGGATGCTACTCAGCCACAGAAAGAACACATTTGCATTGTAGCGAGGTGGATGACCCTAGAGCTTGTTATACAGAGTGAAGTGAGTCAGAAAGAGAAAGACAAACATTGTTTATTAATGCATATATACGGGATCTAGAAAAATGGTACTGACGAACCTATCTGCAGAGCAGGAATAGAGATGCAGATATAGAAAACGGAAAACTTGTGGGCACAGCAGAGGAAGGGGAGAGTGGGATGAACTGGGAGAGCAGGGCTGACATATATACACTCCCATGCGGGGAACAGACAGCTGGCGAGAGGCTGCCGCGTAGGACAGGGAGCAGAGCCTGGTGCTCTGCGGTGACCTGGGGGGTCGGGTGGGGTGAGGGGGCAGAGGCTCAAGGGGAAGGAGATAAGCGTACACATAGAGCTGATTCACGCTATGGTACGGCAGAAACCAAGACGACACTGAGAAGCAATTATCCTCCAATTAAAAACAAATGTAAAAAGTCACTAGTTCGGCCATCATGAGACAAAAACCGCTTCATCACCACCATCACCGTCACCACCATCTTCATCATCAGGCTAGAGCTGACCGAGCAGCCAGCTACGTGCCTGGAACCATGGTAGATGTTTTATTTAAATTCTCTCTAGTCCTCCCAGCAACCCTGTAAGTTTGGTGGTATTACACCAGTGTACAGATAAGCAGAATGCAGCCCAGAGAAGGTAAGAAGCAGGTCCAATATTAGTTAGCAGGGGCTGAGACAGGATTCTCACCCTTCTCGTATATGACACAGTCACTCTATAATACTCCTGTCTGTGGTTTCCATCTGCCCTGTGACTAAATACATGCAGGGACCAGGTGCTCCTTACATCCTAGGGCAGTTCATCTTTAGGCCACTGGAATGCTTGCTTTGTTTATCGGTGCCAAAATCTACTTCCTGGCAGAGTTCACTCCCTTGTCTTGAAGCCAGCCCTAGTTACACACCAGGTGACGCCACAGGACACAGCCAACTCCTTTTCCCCCCACTGATAACTCTATCTGCACGGAGTTCCATGAATCTTTACTTCTTTCAACTAAAAAGCTGGTTTCTGTTCTAGAGAGGCGGACAGGCTCTTATTTTAAAGCCTTGACAGTCTGTATTCATAAACAAACCTCTACACCTCATAGAATGCTGGGATGGTACTCCTTATGTTGCTAATGACTCTTTGAGCCACTGTGTTTATGAACCTTTAGCAGAGACATAAATCAACACCCTCATTATTCCTCAACCATCCCAGAGAGCAAAATAAGTCACAGAGTGATTCAGTCTCAGGGTGGAAGGGAATCCCTTTTCTAGTGTTTCCAGGATAAGGCCTTTGACATCAGCTCGGTTGTACTTTTCAAGATGCCAACCTAGAGCCTCACAGCCCCAGGGCTGGATGAGGCTGGGTGACCACACGTGGGTGCAAAACTCATCTTGAGAATCACACACAGATGACGCCCCAAGTTCTTGAACCCTGGTATAACTGGTGGAGATGGAGGTCGCAAGGGTCACTCACAGGAGGTGGCACTCTTACCCGGCAGCACCCTGGTCTGGGACCTTGAGGAAATCCAAGCTCTCCAGCACCTGTGACGCTCGGTCCGAGCCGATGGACTGCTGCTGTGGCAAAGGCGGGCGTGCCATGGATGTGTACAGGCTCTTCTGATTTGACCTCTGGTTTCCAGCAGCATAGGGATATGGCACAAACTGGTTTTTAATGACTCCATTCTGATGCAATCCTAGAAAGAGGAAAACAGAAGAAAACAAAGCTGAAAATTTCTGATCCTGTGCTAAAAGGCTCTTCAAACTTTTCCTCTCTATTAGCCAAGAGCGAGTTACTTAGCTTTGCTAGGCCTCAGTTTCCTCATCTAAGGGCATAACTGCTAATATCATATATTGTGAAGAATAGACCCAAGATGTTGTAAACTCCCTGGCAAATGCGTGGAACAGAGCAGACTCTCATGTGTGCTTGTTGAACTTGACATTAGAACTACCAGGTGTTCAGGGTTTCAAAGCCAACGTCAAAGAAAGGTAAGCTCCTGACTAGTTGGAAGGCACATTTTTGGGTCTAAGAAAAATGATGAGGTTATGATTCAAAAGGGCTGGCAGGCAGCTGTTTAAACAGCTGGACATCCATTTTCAAGGAGTCAGTCCTGGGTGTACTCTGTGAGAGCCAGTCATGGGAGACGGAGAGAGGAGTCCACACAGGCAGGGGAAATGTGGCCACTGGTTGGATTAATCTGAACAGAGCAAGCTCTCCTAGTCAAACAACCATTCCTAGTCAAGATCACATTATCCGGTAAGTGATGGATTACTGTGCTGGGCTCCAAACCGCACACCTTGCCTGAAAGGGGAACTGTTGTTCTATGTTATATATGCAGAAGCCCTTATCTCTTCTCTCACTGACAGGTTTGGGCAAGAATGAAGGGGAACAAGGCTCCCCAAGGAGCCACAAAACCTTTTCCATCCCAATTAAGAGAACAAGTCTTTGGTACCAGTGGGATGACACTTAATTTATAAAGGGGAATTGAGGTTCAGGTTTTGCCTGCCTCTGATAGCTACTTGACCTCGAGCAAGACACTTGATCTTTCAGAATGTCAGCTCAGTTCAGTTCAGTCGCTCAGTCATGTCTGCCTTTTTGTGACCCCCATGAACCTCAGCATGCCAGGCTTCCCTGTCCATCACCAACTCCCGGAGTCCACCCAAACCCACATCCATCGAGTCAGTGATGCCATCCAACCATCTTATCCTCTGTCATCCCCTTCTCCTCCTCAATCCCTCCCAGCATCAGGGTCTTTTCAAATGAGTCAGTTCTTCCCATCAGGTGGCCAAAGTATTGGAGTTTCAGCTTCAGCATCAGTCCTTCCAATGAATATTCAGGACTGATCTCCTTTAGGATGGACTGTCAATTTCTTCATTAAAGAAACAAGGAGCTTGGTGAAACCCCACTTGCTGCCCAAGTCACCAAGGACAGCCAAGGGACATCCAGGGTGGAACATATTCTAGGGCCATGACACTCAAAGGGGGTCCCACAGATGGGCTGCTCTGTGCCACCCATGAACCAGCTACCCTTGTAAGTTCAGAAATTAAGAGCCAGCATTTAGAAATGTTCAGAGCAGTTTCACAGATATATCTCATGTCTGCTGAATCTAACAAGAAATTTTGGCTTGTATTTTGATTGTTTTTAAAATCCTAGTAGTTTTTATTATATCTTACAAAAGTATAGTTTGTGATGGGTTAAAAATTAAGGGAAAAAAAACAACACAAAAAACTAAACCAAAGCTAAAAAAACCCCCTTGCTTTTGATCCTTCACCACAGAAAGTATAAGTACTGACATAAGGGACTTGGGTCTAATTGCCTCATTTTACTGATGAAGAAACTGTCATGTACAGAGGTTGAGAGCTGTGCTCAAGGTCAGGTAGTTGATCTGAGGCGACTCTGGCCAGTGTAGTTGAGGCAAATGAACTTTCCAGGTGGTCTGGCCAAGATTTTGCACGGGTGGCTGGCGCATAAGTAGTAACACAGTACTACATGGTTCTCTTAGGTTCTTTTGTGCTTGGATTTCCTTCAAGAATAAAGGCAGAGAGGAGGAAAGACAGCCGGGCCAGGCAGGATGGGGACTCCAAGAGAGATGAGAATTGGCTTCTCACTGGTAGGCACCGTTGTCCATACTGAAGCACTCAACTATGTGATTCCAGGGCAGGGGTCTAAAGAAATGCTTCTTACTGCTTATTTTGGATGCTGCTACAAATAGATTGCCTTGTCTGGCATGATCTGAGTCAAGCGTGGTCCAGAGATGACCCTTTTAAGACCTATAACACTAAACTTATTAACATCCAAACATTCTGGAGGCAGTTTCTTATTAACAGAACTGTGAGCGATGGAAAAACACTTGTGAATTTGGAGAGCACTCTTCCAATACTAAACAGATTTTAAAGGGCAAAACCTCTTACATTTATTTGGGTTTGGATTTTGACTTGCATGCTATATGTTTATCAGTTAAACAATGAGAAAAACGTAACATAAGATCTAAAAATTTTTTGGTATCAATTTTGCAATTCTCTCAGATATTACTTTATTTTTTTGGAGCCAACCTCCTAGATCCTATCTGGCTAAGAATAAAGACTTTCTATTTCTTCATTCAGCTGTTAACTAGATGCACAGTATTGTCAGCATTTGGCTGGAGCTGGGTAGTGATGGTGGGGTTATACCTGCAAACTCCAGTTTCCATTAAGGCAGCATCCTACATCTTAAAAATTGATGACATTCTGGTTGCCATGGGCAGTGAACTCTTCTTCCTCTTACTGATGTAGGAAGCCTTTCCTAAGGAATTAATACTTCCAGGCAAATCGCTAACTTGGCTACAGTGCGGTCTCACAGGTTCATACACAAGTCCCGTGAATTTTAGGGTCACAGGTAGGGCCATCATGTTGGGAGGAGGACATCTGACACTGAGATGGCTCACGGCTGGCTAATATGTTGGCATCTGTTGGCTAATGCGTTTCTTCCTCAATGCATTTTACACATCTGGGTCTCGCCTACAGCGCATGCTAGGCTTACCTGGTGGCAGAGGGGCAGCTCTCATCGGGTAGTTGGCATTGTGAGTCCTGCTGGAATAATCTCTGCTTTGAATTGTATTCCTTCGGGTAGGACCTGAAATAAGCCAGCAAGATAAGGTCCAGATCAGTGCTACTGGCTGGTTTTTATGGCTCCTGATGGATTTTTGCTGGTGGAAAACTTTTGAGAAGTTTGGAAGGCAGGTCTCTGTGGGATCTATAGGAGACTGGTTGCAGGGTAGACAGGCTATGTGAGGGGCATGTTGTCCTGGCAGCAGCTGGATGGGAGGGGCCAGAGGATTCGCTGACAGAGGGAGAGATTTGGAATGTCAGAGACAATGGCTTTACAAAGAATTATTAATAAGCATACAAAGGGGTTTCTATTGTTGTTGACTTTGCGAAGAGACAGATGGGTCAAATGAGTGTTTGCACTCATGTTCTGCCCAGAGAGCACAGAAGCTGAGGCTGTGTTAGCTGCATACCACGGTCCCTGGAGTGGACACCGCAGCTCCCCCACCTCTGCTGTCGTCCAGAGCCTTCCTCACCAGAGTTTGTGCTCTACAATCTTTGAAGGAAACACAGAGATGCTGAAGGGGAGAAGCAGACTGGCACCCTTGACATGATGCGCAAGCATCAGAAAATAAGCAGCGCTAAATGGAGCCCTGTGGGGCCAGAATGAGGCCCGGGGAGGCGGGGCGACTGCGGCCCAGACGAGACCTCTGCAGAGGCGATGTGTTGGAAAGAACTACAGTCAATAAGGTCTCGAGTGGGACATGAAGGAGAGTGCGATTAAGCCAGCTGGAACAGGGCTGCAGAGGAAATTCCTAGTAAAGAGGAGAGCAGGAAGTGGCAAGGTATGAACAGCACAACGCAGAGGAGCCGGGTATCAGGTCCTGGGGTGAGGGGAGGAGGCCAGGTGTGGGGGTCCCCCTTCCTGCCCTCCCTGTCTCATGGAGATACGCTCAAACACCGTATTACACAATGGCTCACTTTGAGGCCCACTGAGCAGTGCTCTCACTCATCCTCTGGTTATCCACAGTGCTCCTTGGCCTGGCCCTGTGCCCTGGGGTCTGAGCCAGTGGACTGCTAGGCTTCTGCACTCGAGTCGGGTTTGGACGTGTGGGAGGCACTGGCAGGAGGCCGGAGTGCCAGAGGGGACAGGAGTTGGGGTACTTTTTTTTTTTTCAAATTTAAGTATTTAATTTACATTATTGTGTTAGTTTCTGATGTACAGCAAAGTGATTCTGAGACACGTGCTTTTTTAGATTTCTGGGGTCTCCTCCACATCCTACATCCTTAGGGTAATAGTAGCATCTTGGATTTCTCTGCCCGAGCCCCAACCCTGTTCCCTTCATCCTGCCCATATCTCTGTAAAGAGTCCTTTTATGTAAGTGTCTTCAAAAATCCCACCTAAATGTGCTGCCTTCTGCAAGTACTCACTGATACTCAGACATACACCATTTTCTGAGTGGCTACTTTTCTGTGCTGTACTAGTGAGTTACATAGTGCATGCCAGTGTGTGCTGTAGACAGAAGCCACGAAGGCCCATTTTATACTTGGCATACTCTTCATTGGGTATACATGCGTACTGTATTCTGTAAGGGTGGCATCTAAAAAAAAAAGAATCATAGGCCAGGAAAAGGAGTCGAACTATAGAGTGTGAGTTAGTGCACGTGTGTCTCCTAATGAAACAATTTAAAGTGAAGGAGGGAGATATTAAACGTGATGCACTGTAACGGAGTGAACCCTTGTAAGGAGTTGGTAAGTATGGTCAATTTCTTTAACACTGACACAGAGGATGAAGTTTGTATTGTTGACAAGACTGGACTGGAAAAGGCTGGGAAATGTAAAGCTGACAAATAGATTTGTTTTAAACATAATTAATACTGTAATGCCAGGAATACTACACATAACTACTAAATGATTCAGAAAAGTTTAACCTGCCCATTTGCCTTGACGTTGGTTTAGTCTGAAACGTTTCAATCAGAAGAAAACCCCAGCCACAGGAAGCGGTCAGTGTACTGGTTCTTTGGCCCGCAGATCTGTGCAGTGTTATGAGCATTTGGTGGGAAAAGAGTTTAGCTTGGAGAGAGGGTGAGCAGAGGCCAGGCAGGGAGCCCAGCGGCCCAGCAGCGGCCCCGCCCGTGGGCCCGTGCACACTTACGGGAGTTTCTGGGCAGCCCGGGTCCGATGCTGACCTGCAGCACTTTGTTGCTGGGCTTGAGGATGGCCAGGTCGCCAAAGCCTTGGTGGAACTGCACTTGCCGGGAGCCCCCTGCACTCCAGGGACCCCAGTTCTCCTTTTTCAACTTGATTTCAAGCCTGTGACAAGCGTATATGTTCGAATTAACAAAGAAAGGGAGAGAAGCAGGGAGAAAGTGGCGTTCACAGACCCCAGCCTGGAGTTGCTTTGTAAAACAAGACAAGACTGGATCACGGGAACCAGTCTGGGGCCCAGTGGATGGGCATGGCGCATGCTGAGCCACCAACCAGAGGCAGAGCACTGGGGGCCCAGCCCCTGGGAGATAATAGCTGGTAAGGGAGGTGCCCCAGTATTGGAACATGGTCAGGTGGAGACAGGTGGGGACAGAAGGAAAGGCCACCCTCCAGGCCACACCTGCTGCCCTGCCTCTCCGTGTCCTCTCTGATTGCCCAGGTCTGTGGGTGAGGAGGACTGAGAGACGCCAGACAGGGAGCTCAGTCTCCTTTGCACAGTATGTGGCTAGTATTTTTAAGTTGTTGTTTTTTTTTAATTATTTTTTTAACTGTTTTTTTTGTACTGGGGTATAGCTGATTGACAATGTTGTGATAGTTTCAGGTGGATGACAAAGGGACTCAGCCATACATACACATGTATCCGTTCTTCCCCAGACTCCCCCCCCCATCTAGGCTGAGAACGCGGCTACTATTTAATTAATTTAAATTAATTATAGAATTAATTTAATTCTATTCGTCCACCTTCACCCCCACCCCAGGGAGGAAAGGACACTAGCAGCCAATACCCAAATAAAAGGGAAGTTTACTCACAAATGCAAAATCCCCAGCCAGTTTTTTTATTTCCTATGTTGCCGATATGCCTACATAATGCAGTTCCATATTCTGCTTTTTTAACCTTGTATTTTTATTTTGTAAGACAGAAAAACCATAATTGCCAGTAGCTGCCTATTCTTTTGAGCAGCTTGGCTTATACATATTCTTACTTTTTTTGAGTTACTCCCTTTATCCCAAATTCTCAGACAAAAATAACTGCCCCTGGTTCTCATGGCCAAATTGTTGTTTGAAAAAGCTATAATGACTTCATTCTACTTCTAGTGTCTATTTCAATTCAACCGCAGCAGGATGAGTTATGCTAAGTTCCCCCACTCCTGGAACGAAGGCTTTACTTTGGCCCCTTGCTTGTGAGTAGGAAGAGTGGAGGGTATCCTCGTTTTATAGATGGGAAAGTTGAAGAAGAACAAAAAGCCAAATAAATCACTTGGCAAACGTGAGACTAGAAGTTCAACAGTCTGCCAATGTCTGGCACATAAGACGATGTTATTAACGTAAATGAAGGTGAGCCGGGACACAAGACACTGGCCGTCCACAGCCCCCAGTCTCCAAATGCCCCACCAGCAGGCTGTGCCATGCACTTGTCTAGGGGATTTAAGCCCCAATCACTTTCTTCTGCTTCAGCCTTACACTGTTTCTACCTGTTCTGCGAAATAAAATATTCCTTCATTAGTAAGATACAAAAATCTGCCTTTCTTGACCTCACGTTGGTGACCTTCGCCCAAGGGATAAAATATACCATTCAATGAAGTCATCTCACAGAAATGCAAAAGTAACCTTCCCAAAGTCCATGGCAATCACCCGGACTGCCCTCTGCAGGCCGTATGAGTCCACAGGAGAAGCCAAGGCCCCAGAGCTCCTTAGAGCCACCCGAGCCAGTCAGACCCCACCCCTACTCCACAGTGGACCTCAGCAGTGAGATCAAGGCCCCAGATCCCAACTTACGTGTTGCTAAATTTCAGAGGTAGTTGCTTCTGGGTTTTTTCCTCATAACGCTTTGCTAAGAGGCTCAAGAACTCAGTTTTGAAGACAGATTCAAGCAAACTGTCATATTCTTGCTCATGAAGAATAAAAAGGTCATCCTGCATAGTACTGCAAAGAGATGGTAAAGATTCAATGAAAGCTGCAGTTTTGTTGATTCCGTGATTTTTTTCCCCACCCTTTTTTTAATCCTGTAAGATAGCACTAACTTTCCACCATCTTCCTCTGCTACTGAAAATCTTTAAAACAAAACACAGCAATGAGTACAAAAATAAAATCCCTAATGTCTGCTTTTAAAAGAAGTTTATAGTCTACCAACAGCATAATCAAAATATTCTCTCACATGACTTTTAAAATCAGGAAATTAAGGACAATTTAGTCTGTATTTTAAAAAATCCATTTTCAAATTCAACTTCTATGTTCTTAAAATCATAAAAACCCAGAATGTTATGAATGTGGTAAAAAAAGGGACAATTCCCCTTAAGTCCCAAGTCAGCAGCATTTAGGATATGGTTGCAGCTACTGTAATACATCCTAACTTGAAGAACCGTAAGCTCCGTTATCAAAAGAGAAACCAAAGTCCTATGCTTCATAGGCACGAGTTGGAAGCCTTTAGGTATTCAGTGCTCTGCTAATACTGCCTGCTAGATGCATAAACACATCAAACTGCAGAGAAATGAGAGACAGGTGTACACACAGCAAGCATAGTCCCCACCCTCAGGGTGGGTCAGGGAAAGGACATGCCTTTGTGGGAGTTCCTTGTTTGGACAGGGTAGGGCTGATGGGGAAATTCATACACAGAGTGGATGTTAGGAGCTGCAGGAAGAATGGAAGAGAGAGGGTGAGGGGCAAAGCCAGAACTGGGGAATATGCTTAGTGGTAAGGGGACTTTTCAGACAGTTCCTCTCCAGGCCCAGCCAGAGTTTGTGGAAATCAGAACACATATACACTTGAGAATTTTTCTTCCTTAGTTGCTAGATGTATTGCTCAACTGCTCACCTGAAAGAGGCCACCACCCCAAAGGCTTCATTATATACAACCCTACCATTACCTCCTAGCAACACTGTCATACATCTAAGACAACCCTCCTAAGAATGACGTCTCGTTAGGGACAGTAAGTGTTTTTCCAGGTACTAAAAACAAAGTAAGTGAACTCACTTCAGTAAACTGACCACAGAGATTAAATTTTAATCTCTCCAAGTACAGGAAATACCAATGACATGGTTCTATCAGTAACACAGGAGCTGTTCCTGTGTCCTGCACAGGGGGCCCCAGGGCTGGGGCATCAGTAGGATTATTGCGCTGTGACATGACCAGACAGTGAGGCGAGGGCAGAGGACTGGGGTATAAAAAATCTCTGAGAGTGAGGAGCCTTCTTCCATGGAGTCTGATCCAACTAAACAGCAACTGGGCTTCCCTGGTGGTTCCGAAGGTAAAGAATCTGCCTGCAATGTGGGAGACCTGGATTCGATCCCTGGGTTGGGAAGATCCCCTGGAGGAGGGCATGGCAACCTACTTCAGTATTCTTGCCTGGAGAATCCCATGGACAGAGGAGCCTGGCAAGTATTAGTCCATGGGGTTGCAAAGAGTCGGACACAACTGACTGACTAAGGTTACAAAATAGGGTCTCTCTGTTCAGTCACAGGAATATGACAAGGTGAGGATGGGCAGTCCATGGGACCAGAAGTCTTCCTTGAGTAGAAAGAGCCTTTGTGGATGATCCCAGGCTTGTTAGGAATCTTCTCTCTCTGTTCCAAGGCAGGGAGCTAATGACTTGTACCTTATCAAGCCAGTAGCTACAGCCACAGCTCCTCACTCTAAACCCTCAGCCCCTGTCTTTCTACAAGAGCTTTTAATCCACAGGAGGAAAAATGTATAAGGTAGGACCACAATAGAGTTGGATTGCAAAGGCACAGTATGACAGCATTCATAACTACAGGGGAGGAATGGAGTAGAGTAGCAGCAAGATACCCTCACCAGGAAAGAGGAGCCCGGCCCTTCACATCCTGCTTACTGGACCAGTAGACCAAACAGCTCTTCCTGGATGTGAAGTCAGAACACTTCACAGGCATGTTGGGACACATAATGGCCATTTGGGTGGAGCATGTGGTCATTACTATTACCTCAACAGTGTTTCCAAATATAAGAAAAAGCAATTCAGGGCCAACATGACAGTTCTACAGTGCCTGGGAGCCAGGCGTCTACTCCTCCTCCTTACAGGTATGATCAGAAAGTCATACAAGTCATTTCTGCTTGCACCTCATTGGCCGGCATATGTCACATGGTCACACCTAGCTGCAGGGAGCCTGGGAAATGCAGTCCTTGGTTGGCTGTCAGCTATTGTCATGTAAAGGAGAGAATGGGTATTACGGGACAGCTGAGAGTCTCCACTCCACCTCCTTGCTCACAGATTTACCCAACTTTGGAGTTGGAGTCTTTTCTGAGAACAGTATACCTCAGAAGGTGCGGCCACAACACTCCTATAATCCTCCTGTTTCTAAGTAGATGAAAACTCTGGAATTGTTTTAATTACTTCAACGACAGCAATTCCAAACTCCAAAAGGCACTTGTGTAAAAAGCTGCTCAAAACAACTCTCCCAAGTCATTTGGAATTAATGAAATAAAGTCCCAGCATCCTAGCGCAGGGCTACGAAGACCTCTGTGTCAGGAAGGAGAGTGTACGGAGGGGAGAGGGGAACAACAGGCGCTGTTTGGCGTATGGGGCAGAGTGAAACTCCCGTTTCAGCTGCTGGATTCACGTCTGGGCATGTCCATTTGCCTGGCTGGCCTTTAGGCGGGACAGTAATTATTCGACTGGATTATTAAAGGAGTCCAACATAAGAAACCGTGAGTGGTTGAATGTGTGCAGACTATTAGGAGTTTCATGACCAGGAAGAAATAAAGCCAGCAGGCCAAAACATCAAGGTCAATTATCAGCATGAGTCTGGAAATGAGAAGAGACTGTCTGGACATTAGGACTTTAACCATCAAATTCAAGAGCCCTTCCCTTTGGTGATCGGAGTCAGAAAATCAGGAATTCTCTTCACCCAGGCCAGAGCTTCAGCTCATTCCCCTTGCCTCAGCCCAGGTTCCTAGGTCTGAAAACAAAGCTTTCACACCTTGTTTTTTTCCCCTAAAATATCAGACTTATTTTTGGACTTCACCTCCGTCTTCTTCAATTGCTCAAGTTGCAATTCCTTACAGATGTTTGACGTAGGAGCTTATGTTGAAAGAAGCTTAACTAGTCCCTGGTTTGGCTCTTGATTGGTTCTTTATCCTCTGTTTCTGTGGCTTATTGTACAGCTGACCACACTAGAAATGCTTGGTTTACTCCCTTAACCAAATCTTCATAAAAATGTTAGTTACAAAACCCTGGGTAAAGTTTTAAAGGAGTTTTTTCTTTTTTTCTTAAGCTGAAAAGGCAATTTCAGCTAGGATGGCCCCTGCTTTTCTTTAAAGTCTCAAAAAGAAATGTTTTCTGCTTATGAAATAGATACTCCTTTAAAAAAAATTATATTTATTTATTTATTTTGGCTGTGCTGGGTCTTTGCCGCAGCACTCAGGCTTGCTCTAGTTGCAGCGTGCAGGCTTCTCTTGTGGCAAATGGTCTTGTTTGCATGTGGGATCTTAGTTCCCTGACCAGGGATCAAACCCGATTTGCTTACCTTTCAAGGCAGATATTTAACCCTAGACTACCAGGGAAGTCCCCAATGCTCCTTTCAGTAAACTGAGAACTACAAAGGTAAAAATTAAAAGCAGAAGAAAACAAGCCTTATCCAGAACTCTACCACCCAGAGATACCAGTAGCGCCAGTTCGGGAGCCTACTTAATTTCTCTGAGAAAGTGCAGATACATGTGGTGTCAGGCCTCCTGGGAAGAGCTTCACCCGACCACAGGGGAAAGGCTCAGTCCCATTTTTGTGTCCCAGGAATATCCTGGAAACCAATCTCTCCACACTTGTAAGCTGTGTGCCCCATGTTTACGCAGGGCATGGCTCCTCCTTCCAGAACGCCCTGAGGCAGGGACTGTGTCTCACCAACTGCAAATCCAGAGTTGAACACAAGGTTGGTGGTCAGTCCAAAAATGCAGAAAACTTCCAGCTTCCCAGAGCTCAAAATCCATAGGAAGTCAAGATTTCAGGAAAGCATCAGGTCAGCAGAGCAGATCCCAAGTGAGGGAGGCTGTTCTTATTGCCGGAGAGTTAGGACAATTAGGCAACGAACCATTTTTAGGCAAGAATGTCATGCCCAGGAGTGCTGGGGCCTCTGTCTAAAGCCCACTCCTTCTAGGCTGACTTTCCTAGTATGTACAAGTACTGGAAATCTACTGACCTACGCAGACGGCCCTGAAGCTTTTGATCTTAGGCCTCTGGGGGTCAGCTATGGGAAAGAGAAGGACTACTAGAAGCTTCATCAGAGAGAGCTCCATATAGGAGACTTTGTGTTTCAAACCTCATGAGCTACAACAGGAAGGCCAAGAATACAGGCCATTGTACCTCCTGACCACTCTTCCAGCAAACTGAGTTTTTCAAATAAGAGCGAGACGAGGTCAGTTCCTCGATGGCTCAGCAGGTAGAGAATCCGCCTGCAATGCAGGAGACCCGGGTTTGATCCCTAGGCTGGGCAGAGGCCCTGAAGGAGGGCATGGCAACCCACTCCAGTATTCTTGCCTGAAGGACTGAGGAGCCTGGCAGGCTACAGTCCAAAGGGTTGCAGAGTCGGATACTAAGCACACACACACAGGCCAGTGAGGTATTTGGACAAGCAGCAGCTCTTGAAGGAGCCTGCAGAAACGATGCTCGGCCTTCCATCAGCGGTCCCCTCAAAGGCTTAGAAATATGATGCCCCAAAGGCATCATCAGGAGTGTATCACCTCCCGATATTCTCACCACGTCTCCATGAAGGCAGACATGCAGGTTGTCAGTGTTCGGCCTTTTATTTAGATAAGGAGTGCTCCTTTCCCTGTGAGTGACTGTTATCATCACAGCTCTCTGAGCTATTGGGCCTAATCTATTTTTTTTTTCTTGTAAGTTAAAAAAAGGTTTTAAAAAATTTCAATTATAATTCAACTAGATATATTTCAGTACACTTATAAAAGGTAGAGACTTCTAAAAATATGATGTCTATTGAAGTATTAGGAAACACTTTTTATTATGGAAAATTTCAAGTATATCAAAAAGTAGAGTAGCAGAATGAACCACCACATGTCAGGAGTTTTCAACAACGATCAATCTACAGACAGTCAAATTCATCTGCAGTCTCATTACCCCCACTTCCACAACATCAGCTAGGTTATTTTACAGCAGAGTATAATCATATTATTTTATCATTAAACATTTCAGTGTCTATCTCTAAAAGATAAAGCCTTCTTAAATATAAATGACCACAATATTATTACCACACCTAAAGGAATAAACAGTAAATCCTTCATACAAAATACTTGCCACGTTCCCTGGCAGCTCTGACAGTAAAGAAGCTGCCTGCAATGCGGGAGAATTGAGTTCAATCCCTGGCTTGGGAAGATCCTCTAGAGAAGGGAATGACAACCCACTCTAGTATTCTTGCCTGCAGAATTCCATGGACAGAGGAGCCTGGCAGGCTACAGTCCACGGTCACAAAGAGTTGGACACAACTGAGCAACGAACACTCATAACACACTTGCAAAATATTTAGTTATTTTACATTCCCCAAATTGCCCTGTATATTTTCTTGTATGGTTGGTTGGTCTGAATAGGCAGCTGTGAGCCAATTTGGCCTCCCCAGTAGTTATAAGAGTTAGGGATGGGCTGAAAGATCAGGTTTGCAGGACACTTTGATAGTCTGAATTAGAAGCCATTAGGTGGTCATTCGAGCCAACAGTCAAGAAGTCCCATGAAGTCTTCAAAACACACATTATGACTCTCTTCCCAAAGTGCAAGACAACTGTTCAAATTTTTCTCTATACTAATACTGAAATATATTGAGAATACACGTGTACACACACCCACACAGATACGTTCTCCTGGTACCACAATCAATTTCTCCTCTATGTTTGATTCTGCACACTCTATCTGATTGCACTTCTATTGGTTTAGATTACTGGCCTGTCCCAGTGGCTGAAAGAAATGAGGCAATGGTTATTAATCCTGGCAAACTGGGGCTCAGTGACTGTAACACACAGAAATAACACCTTTAAATGACTCGGGCTCTTTTTCCCTCCTAGAGTCAGAACAAATTTCAGGCTAAGTACCTCATTTTATTACATCCTCCAATAAGGAAAGGCAACAAGGAAGCAAACATCCAGACCATGAATATTAAAAAGAAAGTGGAAAAAGAATCTGATCTTAACTGTGAGACACTGTATCCCCAGAAGCTGTGAAAAAAGAAAAAGAGACAGGGAAAAAACTTGAGTGTGAATATCCCACACCTTGATAAGCCTCAGAGACTTGATCAACAAGACACTGAGTGTCCAAGTGCCAGGTGCACGTGTAGATATACAAAGATCAAGCGCCGCTTAAGGCCTCTGAGGGCTGCAGACACACCTAGGCAGTAGTAACTGTGAGAACAACACTCACTCTGAGTAGTGAGCACTTGTGTCCCAGAGCTGTGACTCCTGGGCTTTCAACTGTCAAGTGTGCCCAGCACGTTTTAGCTCACTCAGCTTAGCCCAGGTATAAGCCCTTGTTCCCATGCAAGATAAAAAAAGAAGCTTCCACTTGGATTCCTTGGACCAGCAAGGGCAGCCTCGGGGCCCAGTAACCAGGAGAGTGTGGTCAGCAGGTCGTGGCCTGGTCAGTGAGCTGCATGATCAGAAAGACCTTTGGGAAACCAGACAGTGCCTAGAGTGTGTCTGTGAAATCCATGGCACTGAGAACCACCTGAGGTGTGGCTGCAAAAGAGCTGCTGATGAACACATCTGCTTACCAGTTCTACCGCATCTTCAACTGAAGTGTTTTAAACACTTAACGTCACTGCCCTGCCTGGCTCTTTATCAGGAAAATTGGGAACAGACAAAATCAGAAACCACAGTGACATAGGCAAGAACAGACACAACTTAAAATCTGCTTTGGATGATTGCACTGGAGCCAGGCTTTTGTAGCCTGGTAAATCAGTTTCCTGTGTGCACAGAAACTCTGCTTTTGCCTACGAGCAGCGATTTTGTCTTGTGTGTGGAGTAACAGTGTAGAGCAGTCCTAATTCTAAGAAGACGCATCTATAGGTAACCAGAACATCTCTAATATTTTAATATGATGGCAGCCCTTCGCTTGCCCTGGCAGAAGTTGAGGCATCCTCAGAAGGGTCCCAGGACATGACTCAAGGAGGAAGCCTCAAAGGGGCCTTTCTTCCTCTTTTCTTCCCCTTCTGTGACGTGAGGATTTCCTCTCATCACAGGGAGGATTTGGGGAAGTCTCAGCATATGTGGGTCCTTGTCATTTTGTCCTTTACTGTGCCCATCTTTGCATGAAATGTTCCCTTGGTATTTCAAATTTTCTTAAAGAGATCTCTAGTCTTTCCCATTCTATTGTTTTCCACTATTTCTTTGCATTGTCCCCTTAAGAAGGCTTTCTCATCTCTCTCTGCTATTCTCTGAAACTCCGCATTCCGTTGTGTGTATCTTTCCCTTTGTTCTTTGCCTTTTGTTTCTCTTCTTTTCTCAGCTATTTGTAAGGCCTCCTCAGACAACCAGTCAGCCTTCTTGCAATAAAGGACAGAAATGGTATGGACCTAATAGAAGCATAAGAGATCAAGAAAAGGTGGCAAGGATATGCAGAAGAACTCTACAAAAAAGCTCTCAATGACCCAGATAACCATGATGGTCTGGACATCCTGGAGTGTGAAGTCACATGGGCCTGAGGAAGATTTCTACAAATGAAGCTAGTGAAAGTGATGAAATTCCAGCTGAGCTATTTCAAATCTTAAAAGATGATGCCGAGAAAGTGCTGCATTCATTATGCCAGCAAATTTGGAAAACTTAGCAGTAGCCACAGGACTGCAAAAGGTCCTGTGGCCACAGGACTGGAAAAGGTCCTTCATTCCAATTCCAAAGAAAGGCAATGCCAAAGAATGCTCAAATTACTGTACAGTTGCACTCATTTCATAAACCAGAGTGCTGATGGGAAGAGCAAGGGTGCCTACCTGTGAACCTGGAGTTGAAGGGAGCATTTGGCAATGACCCCAGGGTTACAGATTATGGAGACCAATTTGTATTCCCCCTCACCCCCGGGGGAATGAGCAGGCAGACGGGCCTCAAGGAGTCCAGAGATCCTTCCTATCAGGACAATCCAAGCTCACAGCAAACTAAAAGCAGCACTGATGACCCAGCGGCCACCTCTGCTCAGGCTTTCCCTGGTGAAATGGGTTAGGCTTTTCCTGGTGAAATGCCCTCTTCATCAGGGGCAAGGTGGGCTTGGGGGCAGGACTCAAGAATGTTGACCCCCACCTTCAATAACAGCAATTATGCCCTGTTTGTTTCACAGACTACATTTTTTTTTTCCCCTCAGATTTTATGGGAGCAAAGGATCTGAGCATCCCTTGACTAGAGGAGCAGATCAGAAGGTAACCTTTTCTTGTGATTGTAGTACTCTCTGAGACCCAAGAAGATCAGCTCTTCTCAGGGAAGAAGAGAAAACTGGGTTCTCTTCATCATCATTTTTACAACTGGGGAGCCTGACGCCGCGTCTCTCCAGGCGGTGCTTGGAATAGCAGATGGCAGTGTCGTGCAGAGGTGGGGCTCCCCGTCCCCACCCTTGGCCACTTACCTGAGGGACACAGACAAGATCCTCTCCATCTCGATCCTCCGCTTCAGTACCTCCTTCACCAGGCCTTTGTCTGGACCCTGTTTGACCTTTTCTCGTCCAATCAAGTACAAGCATTTTGGAGTCAGAAGCAAGTCTCGCTTTACGCTCTGTAAGGACAGGTGTTTTAGAAAAGTGTCAGAGTGACAGTAGTCTACACACAGGACATCGGTGACCAGGTGAAAGGAAGCTGCTTCAGGCGGTGAACTTTCACTACAATCAGAGGGTGACTCCCTTTATCATCCAACTCTTTCGAGAGCAAAAGAACATGTTACTTATGATTGTTAGGTTGACATATACAAAACTGCTGATACTTGACTCTCTTTAACTTATAAAAATGTTAGACTCACGTGGATCCACCTAAGGGATCAGGGCAAACCAACACGCAGGGTGACCCTACCAATGGTCTGCTCCAGGATGTTTCTCATACAGGGGTCCCTCAAGAGACCCTGCATATGTAATGTTTGTGAGTCCATTAAAGTTTTACTCTTTAAAATTGATACATTTTCATTTCAATGGTAACCCTTAAAAATCTAATACAAATGTACTGTGTTATATCCAAACAATACTGAGAGACTTAACATTCATGTTTGTATTCAAACCTGCCACCAGAGCCAGCTAGCACCATATTTAGTTTGTAAGCAGTGATTTGGTTTTGGCAAAACAACACCATCCTTCTTCTGAAATTATTATTGTTCGTTCTTTATTTTTTTCCCCGACCAAAAACCAAACAAGAAATAACTCACATAAAAAGCTCTTAATGGCCCATAATTTATTATGGCTTCAGATTTCACTATTAGGGTCAAAATTTTATTAGGCAAAAGAAAAAAGGCAGATGTCTAAAGAAAGAGGTTAAAAAATCAGCTGTCCTCCAGTGGCTCTGTCAAAGCCCCGCATAGTTATTTGCCCAGGGAAAATGGGTAAGAACACTTCACTTAATATTCTCAATCTTTTGATCCAATGAGTCTACTCCTAACAATTTACTCTAAAAGCATAAGTAGGCAAATGCACAAAGCCATGTGAAAGAATGCTCATAGTATCCTTTTATTTATGATGGTTAAAAAAAAAAAAAGTCACGAGAAGAAATTAAGAAGAAACTGGCTCAAAATAATAGTGAAGCAACTGTTGAATGGGATACTATCCAGGTAAACAAAACAATGTATAAATTGTTATGATATTAACATATCTATTAATATAGAAAGTTCTCCCTGGTGTATTTTAGGAGAAAACCAATGCAGAACACAAACCAGCATTAAGGTAGATTTCAGTTTTGTAAACTAAATATACAAATGTATGTCTGCATGAAAACGTTCTACAGGAGGCACACACAATGTTAATAGTGATTGTTTCTGGGTATAGGTGGCTATTTTTCTCTTGGCTTATCTGCATTTTCTACATTTATCTACAATGGATACGTTCTGTTTTGGTAATCCCAAAAGCAAAATGATGAGTTATTTTTAAAACTAAGGAACCCGTTTGGTGGCTCCCAGGGCTGGGCAGGCAGCACGCACCTTGAACCTCCTGTCGTACTTGGTCACTGTGTCTGCAAAATCGATCTTCTCCCTCTTGCCCACAAACTGCTGGAGTTCCGGGTGCTCCTCCATCCCAATGTAGTCCCCAATGAAGTTCCTGTTAATACTGTTTCTCCGTCTCTCCTTCTTGTTCAACAGAAGGTTGGAGGCTGCAGTTCCCAAAAGGGCAGAGAAGGGAGAAGGATCAGTTCCCTACAAGGAGGAAAATGCTCCGTGTGGAAAGACAAAGAGAGACTCCTAATGAATGCAAGGCTGCAATGCACAGTATGTGCAAAGTACAATGAACTTGTAACTTCATCTAAGCTCAAAAATATTCTTGAGAGTTGGTAAATGAATGAAATAAAATGACTGTAATACCCTCTTCTCTCATTTGGACATATTTCTTCCGGGCCACAAATTTCCTCCATGATTTCTGTATCACTCGAGCATACCCATCGTACTTTCGCTCCCTCATTTCTTCTAGAAGAAAGAGCTGTGAAAAGAGAGAAGACAAGTGTGAGTCAGTTCACAGGACCTGAACATTACTTTCTTGGATATTTCAAGGACGCTCAGTTTAGTCAAGGACACAATGGGAAGCAGCTTCTCAGACTCATAAACAAAGGAGAAAAAAATGTGTTGCTTATGGTCACTATAACTTTTATATGCAAATATACAGAGACAAGATATTTTGAAAGCTAGTTCCTTTCCAGTTGCTGGGTCTCTGCCGTTGCACGCAGGCCTTCTCTGGCTGTGCTGAGCGGGGCCACTCCTCCGTGCGGTGCACGTGCTTCTCGTCGTGGTGGCTTCTCCGATCGTGGAGCGTGGGCTCCAGGCACACAGGGCCAGTGGTTGTGGCACATGGGCTTAGCTGCTCCACAGCATGTAGGCTCTTCCTGGATCAGGGATCAAACCCACATCCCCTGCACTGGCAGGTGGATTCTCATCCACTGTACCACCACGTAAGTCCTTATATATATTCTTTTACTAAAAAACATAGTGGAAAATAGCTGGATCTGAGTGTATTCAGTTGGACCTTAATGATGGTGTCTCCCTACCTTGTTCCTAACCTCTGTAAGAATCAAATGAGTGATTCAACACACACCCATTTATTTCCCACCTTGATCCAAAGAGGACATTAAGTGGCTAGATCAAATGAGCTCACGGAGGCAGCTTTTAGTGCTGCAATATAAGCCTCGTACTAGAATTTTCCAGCTTTTGCAGAAAGCTCGTGCTGCTGTGGAAGGAGGGCTGCCCAACTTTTGGTTCCATGAAAGTACAGAGTTCCTGCCTCACAGAAATCTATAGGGAGTCATTGGGCAGAGGATAATAACCAGTGATTGGAGCTGGACTTATGATGTGTTAATAAGGACTTGGATTCACCAAGAGGGGCTGAGGCTGATTTGGTTAAGGGCTCATGTCAGACACTGGCAGGTCTTGAGACTCAGGTCATCTTAACGATGAATACTGTTGTACACGACTCACCAAAGCTCTAGAATGACGAAGACGCCAGCAAACAGCTGTAATGCCCACAATGGATCAGGAATCATTCTAGATGCTTTACACACATTACTTCATTCAACCACTCAGCGACTACATGTACCGCTTATTTGCATTATCTCCAACTTCAAGAGGAGAACATCAGTACTAAGACTGGGCGGAGCTGGAAAGTGAACCGAGGTCTTTCAGGTTCTGCCAGGCTCCTCCTCACTTGGACATAGAATCATCTGCTTCTAATCAACTTGTAAAATGGTGGCGAACTCTCATTCACCTAGAAAGTAGTTTACATGACTCTCTAGGAATAAAAAACAGACCAATAAAAACCCAAAGTAATGATGACGGATGTCTATGTAAAAACATTCCAGAACTAAACAAGCAAATTTGGTTTGAAGGCAGCTGGGCTTGATTTGTTGTCTCGGTTTATCTGGGTTTGTACCCTGGAGCAAGTGATCTCTCCTCCTGACATTCAACTTCTCCTTCTCACAGCTCCACCTCAGACTCAACGTATCAAGAGAGGGGCACTTCATTCCACAGCCATCAGTGCCATACAATAAACAAAGGTGCATATTTCAAGAACAAAAGATTTTTTTCAACAACTGGCCAGAATGTTTAAAAATCTGAGCCCAGCAGTTGCCTGGAAGATTATCCATTGGTGTTTTCTTTTCTGTGTTGGGTTTCTGAGTAAGTCTTGTTTTCTTCTTCTTTCCCAGAACTATTTTGAGAGCGTCATAGAAAATATACTTGTGACTCAGAAAGGATGAACAGTCAACCAATTCCCAACTTCCTATAGACCAGTTCAAAGATGAGCTGGTTTTTAGGTTCTTTCCAAAAGCCATAGGGGTTAGAAATCAGGGAGGTTCAAGAAGAAAGAGAGAGAAAGGGAGAAGAAGAGAGAAAAGCAAAAAGCACAGACACACATAACAAAACCAAAGCAAACTCTCTCATGCCTAATGTGGGTTCTCAAAGCAAATGGGTTATTTTGTAAATTCAGCACATTTAGTATAAAAGTTAAAGCAAAATCACAGGTTAGATTTTTAAAAACCTTTTTTTTGGCCATGTCTTTCTTGCGGCATGTAGGATCTTAGTTCCCCAACCAGGGATGGAACTCATGCCCCCCGCAGTGGAAGCGTGGAGTCTTAACCAATGGACTGCCAGGGAAGTCCCTAAAAAACAATTTTTGTAAAAGTGTTTGCAATGTCAGGGCTAGAAACGGATGGAAGAGCAATGCAGGGAGGGGACAGAGTAGTAATGATGGGTGTGTGTATGTGTGTGTGTGTGTGTGTGTGTGTGTGTGTGTGTGTGTGAAAATGGGGGAGAGGAAGAGTCAAGTGAAGGTAAAAATGCAACTGGGAGGAAAACATGGAAAAGAAAAACCAAAAATAAATCTTGATTTGAAAGTAAAATCTCAAAGCTCTACTGAATCAGGAAAAAAAAAGCATGAAAAACATTGAGGCTGTTTCTGTGAAAATTCAGCAAGTCGAAAAAGTAAAAACAGAGGAGAGGGTATAAAACAGAAGAGTTCTCCATTGTACCGATAAATCACTCCAGCCCGTTTTAGAAAGAACAGGAACTGTTCTGTGGGTTGCTTAATGGTGTATGACACAACATTTTCATTTTATATTTGGAAATGAAATTGCTGTGAAGCTACAAATATCTCAAAGTGGAAAATGCTACCACAAACTTTTCATATGGGTTCTATCGATGTGTGCCACTTATTATTTAACAGCCTTTAAAGTAATTCAGTTACAATTATTAGCATTTCTGATCTCAGGATGATCCTGGGAGGCAGGCAGAATAGCAGTGATGGGGCCCCTTCTAGTGGAGAAAACGCATGGCAGGACCAGAATCTGCCTAGAGTCAAGGGTTTCCGTTATGACCAACACTGCAGGTTCTCTTGGTGATATGGTGACTACTTTTGCCAAATTCACCACCAACTCTTTTTTTTTTTTTTGGCTACTCCACACGGCATGCAGGATCTTAGTTCCCCAACCAGGGGTCGAAACTGTGCCCCACTGTGGTGGAAGCAAAGAGCCCTAATGACTGAACCAGCAGGGAAGTCTGTCTCCATAGACTCTTGAAAATAGTCTTGTGATTATTACAGGAACCTCAAGAAATGGTGACACCCACCCCCATTAGTTCCAGCAGTTTCTCCAGCTTAAAAATTGTCTTCATTTTTAAGCTGAAATTGTCTTCATTCCACAGCCCTAGAGCTATGGGGCAGAAGGACTGAGAGGCTGTGTTGGGTTCCTGCTCAAACTGAGAACTTCCTGTGAACAATCATTCAGCTCAGGGTGATCACATGCTCCACAGGAAAGATTAAGAAGTTCCACTAAATTAATCTGTGGAAGTCTGATAAGTTTGTAAATTGTAAAACCTTTGTGTTTTGAGTTCCTTACTGGTAAATATCTGTATCCTTTAAGACTGGAGATTTCGCCTTCTATCTGTTGGTCTCCTCAAAGTCCTTTCTGGGCTTCTTCACAGTCTTCAAAGTACAGTCCTGGGAATTCTCACTCCCAGGCTCTGCTCTGCCTTTGTGTGACATGCTTTCTTTGGTGTCAGCCAGGTGAGGATATAGGTTAACCCAAGCCTCCTTTCTGGGCGAAGAAGTACCTATTAGCTGAGACACTACTGGACACTGAAAATAACTGCTGGGCACCTCCTCTGAGCCACTTTCCTCCTGAAGCTCTGAGTACACAAAGGCTCATAAACAGACCCTGACCTCAAGGCAATGGCCACCTAGAATGGGAGAGATAAGTACTAAAGAAAGCTCTTGTGATGATAGTTTTGTATCCAAGCTGAGGACTCCGAAGGTGCTAGGGTGTGGGGCATGAACCACACAGACTCGGAGTAGCGGAAAGCCTTCTTTGAGGAACTGACATTTAAGACATGAAGCACAGGAGAAGTAAAGAAACCAGCCTCGCTGTGTGGAGGGGGCTGAGAGGGGGGCCACAGGGAGAGGCGTGGCCGGAGAAAACTCACAGATTCGGGGGCTTTGATGAACACCTTGCTCTTCCCTAGCTGGAACTGGTCACTGTCCATGTTGACGGACTGCAGCAAGTGCAGGACGCCTTGTTTCTCATCCCCCTTCCATGAGGGCCAGGTGGCTTTTGTCAGGATGGCATACCTGTGAGGAAAACAGGGAGAGAAGGATCAGGCTTGGCCTGGACGCCCCCAAAAGGCACCCGGTGCTGCTGGAGTCCTAGCCATCCCCTTGCCTCCCTTCCGAGGCTCAGGCGTAGACCTTGACAACTGCAAAAACCCACCGGGTCTGGTATGCCCATTTCAGAGCCGCCACCTACTCTTTCCTTCTCCAACTGTTTCCATGCTAACGCCCTGGAGAAAATCTGCTTTTCCTTTCTACCACTGTCTAAAAATAGCATCGCTGAAGGTCACCAACGACACTCTTCTGGCAAAATCAAATGGTCTTTTCTCAACACTGATTTCCCCTGATTTCTTGGGAGCACTTAACAGTCAACGTGAAGAGTTTTATGGAGCTCCCCATAAGCAGCTGTTATGATTACGATGGATCGGCTTTCACCTGTGGAGCTCTCTGCATCTTGAGTCAGGAGGCCCTGGTGACTGGTCCTCAGCTTTCTCCAGTCTCATCTCTGCTTTCTCTGGCTCACCCCACTCCTGGGAGGATGGCCTCCTTTTCCTGCACACAGTCCCTCTTCAGAGGCTTCGCCCATGCTATTCTCTCTGGCAGATGTGCTGGTCTCCAAACCCCTCAGAGGGCTGGCTCCTACCCAGCGGTCGGGGTGTAGCGGGGAGGGTCCGGACTTCAACAACGCTTCCATAGAAACCTTTTTGGACAACCCACGCAAAAACTGTCCCCTTTGCTATTTTCTCTCATAGAAAATAATATTTTGCCTTCAGAGTATATATCAATTTGTAATGATAGTCATGTCTGTACCTATTCGGGTAATTTATGCCACCCCCATGGGGATAGGAGCCACGAGGGGATGTCATATCTGTGGGGCTCACCCCACACATCTGGCACCTGATACAATGCCAGGAACACGGCAGGAAAGAGTAACCTGTTGTAATTAAAGGGTGTTCTCTGCATCAGGTGTTGTTCTTGGTGCAGTAGATTCCTTTATCTCTATAGCAACCTCAGTCAGCTGGTTTTCCCATTTTGCAAAACAGGAAAGAGAGGAAAATAGAGAACTACCCAAAGCTACTGAGCTAGCAGACGTCAGAGCTGGGATTTGAACCCCAAGCTGTTTCTTTCATCACAGCAGTACCTACAAGACATGGATTAGTATACGTGTAAACCTTTCCTTCACAGATGATACAGTCTACTACATATGTCTATGTTAGAAACATGATAATTACATAGTGAAAGTGAAAGTTGTTCAGTCCTGTCCGACTCTTTGCGACCCGATGGACTGTACAGTCCACGCAATTCTCTAGGCAAGAATACTGGAGTGGGTAGCCTTTCCCTTCTCCAGGAGATCTTCCTGACCCAGGAATTGAACCAGGGTCTCCTGGATTGCAGGCAGATTCTTTACCAACTGAGCTATGAGGGAAGCCCTATTATATAAGAGGTTAACCTAATAGGGGAGACAGAAGCCTATTACAGAATGTCAAATACAAAAGGTACCAAAGACTCGAGGTGGAAGGAAGGGAGAGAAGGATGGCGGGAAGGAGGGGAAATTAGAGGAGAGTATGGGTGAGGAACTGGAGGGTGTGTTCTATGTGCAGGCACATCTGGAAGATGAGCAATGAATGGGCCCAGGCCACTAAAGAAGCCCCCCTCCTCCTCTGTTCCCAGAAGCTACTACGAGGAGTAGACTCACTAACGGCATCAAAGGGAGAAGGGAACCTTGACAAGGAGAGTGGCTCTGCCTTCAGGATCCTGGGCTCTCTAAGAGGACACAACCAGGCACATCATGCGCACAGAGCCGGCTGGTTGGGACTACGGGGATTCTAGGGACCCTCTCTGCTCCTCCTAAATATCCACGTTCTGCCTGATAATATAAATTTCCTTGAGAAGCAAGTCCTGCTGCTGCTGCTGCTGCTAAGTCGCTTCAGTCATGTCCAGCTCTGTGCACCCCCACAGACGGCAGCCCACCAGGCTCCCCTGTCCCTGGGATTCTCCAGGCAAGAACACTGGAGTGGGTTGCCATTTCCTTTTCCAATGCATGAAAGTGAAAAGTGAAAGTCAAGTCACTCAGTTGTGTCCGACTCTTAGCGACCCCATGGACTGCAGCCTACCAGGCTCCTCCATCCATGGGATTTTCCAGGCAAGAATACTGGAGTGGGGTGACATTGCCTTCTCCTACTATATGTAAAACAGATAATCAACAAGGGTCTACTGTATAGCACAGGGAACTCTACTCAATACTCTGCAATAACCTATATGGGATATGTATAGCTGAATCACCTTGCTGTACACCTGAGATTAAAACAACATTGTAAATCGACTATACCCTAACATAAAATAAAAATTTTAAATAAATATATAATTTTAAAAGTGTTTTCATCTGGTATAATTAAAAAAGAAAAAGTTTACTGACTGGTTTTAAAAAAACCAGTCAGTAAAAACATGATGGAGTATGTTCAACACAACCTTTAAATTCAGAGTGTTGTTAGGGACAATTTTATCACACAAGGCCTCTGATAATTCAGTGCACACCCCATGAGAGGCTTCCAAGAAACACTAAGAGAACTTCCCTGGTTGTCCAGTGATTAAGACTCCAAGATCCCAATGCATGGGGCATGGGTTTGATCCTTGGTCTGGCAATTAAGATCATGCATGCTGTAAGGCACAGCCAAAAAATAAAGAACAAAAGATACACTAAGAACTCCTTTGATTCTGAGAAACTGTGGGGCCAAGATGCCTGTAATTCACAAAAAGAAGGGCCTGCAAGGTCCAGTGAGGAAGGTGCATAAATTCCCCTTAAAAGGCTCAGTAGAATTTCAGGTACGTATAAAGTCCTTGGCGGAGTTTTGGGGTATGGTCTGGAAAACTGTCATCAAAATCCAGAATATGGCTCTGCTGCTGCTGCTGCTAAGTCGCTTCAGTCATGTCTGACTCTGTGCGACGCCATAGATGGCAGCCCACCAGGCTCCGCCATCCTTGGGATTCTCCAGGCAAGAACACTGGAGTGGGTTGCCATTTCCTTTTCCAAGGTGTGAAAGTGAAAAGTGAAAGTGAATTCACTCAGTCATGTCCGACCCTTAGCAACCCCATGGACTACGGCCTACCAGGCTCCTCCGTCCATGGGATTTTCCAGGCAAGAGTACTGGAGTGGGGTGCCATTGCCTTCTCCATATGGCTCTAGATCATAAAATTTCTCTGATAGATTAATGTGAATTCTCCTATTCACTAATTAGAGATAAAAAGCTTAAAAATGAAAATGTCTACCTGAAGCCACATAGCAGCCTGAGTACATTCCTTACATGGCATAATAAAGTTGGCTACACCAATTAAGCCTCATAGAAATGACTGACAGCAGAGATGCTACTGGGGGATCTCAGTGGTGAAGAAGTAGTAATGTGTCTGCAATCTAAAGGGAGGAGGGAGAAAGCTCATGCAGAGTATGGGTGCAAAGGGAAAGAGCAGACCAACAAGGTGACACGTTTCTTCTAAGAGTGCGATTTTGCTTGGCTTGATTTAATCCAATCAAAATGATAAACCAAAGTATTTTTATTGTGCAACTACAAATAGGTACCTCTTTGCAATTCACATCAATCCCCTATTAAAATAATACTGTATTTCTCTCTCTCTTGTTTTAAGAGTACGGAACTTGGTTTCCAGAGACTTTTTCTTCTCCTTTTTCCTGACAAGACCTATAAGAGTTTGGGTCTGGGTAAGACATGGGAATTGCCTGTCCCTTTGACCATGGACCACTTGTGGTGGTTCCCTTTGCTTTTAGGAAGACTGGCAGCATTCTCCTCACTTCCTTTTGTACTTCACTGGAGAGACCAGAGCATAATTCTAGTACAAGGTTCTCTCACTATGTAAGTACACCCAGTTCAGTCATGTTTCTCCAGGACACACTGGTGGGAATGGGTTCACAAGGCAATGGGATGCTGCCTAATAGGTGCCTATGATAATTTTGCAGAGATGAGCCTAATGACTTACACCCCTTTCATCAAGTGGTTTCAACTTAAGACCAATATTTCATCCCAGGGCCTTTGCACTGGCTGTTGTCACTGCCTAGATTTCCCTTCCTTGCCCCTAGGCTGCAAGGCTCCTTTAAAATCTTTTAAAATGTATTTTTGGTTGTGCGAGGTCTTTGTTGCTGCTCACAAGCTTTCTCTGGTTGCAGCAAGTAGTGGCTGCTCTCTAGGTATGGTGCGCAGGCTTCTCATTGTGATGGCTTCTCTAGTTGGGGAACACGGGCTCTAGGGTGAACGGGCTTGTGTAGTTGCGGCACATGGGCTCCCAAGCATGAGCTCAGTAGCTGTAGCCCACAAGTTTAGTTGCTCTGAGGCATGTGGGATCTTCCTAAACTGGGGATTGAACTTGTGTCCCCTGCACTGGCAGGTGGATTCTTAACTACTGCACCACCAGGGAAGTCCTGCAACGCTTCTTGTAATTGCCCAGATGACCAATCCAGTGGTTCCTCCCCAGAGGAAACACAGCCCAAACTTGTGACCTCCAGCTTCTGATACTTGGATTTTAGGATGTGTCTGACCCCCAAGGACACTAAAAAGTCCTGGGAGCCAACAGGACAGTCGCTACACTCCGTGCTTGAGATAATAAAGGTATAAACTGATTCACTTACTCACAGTGGATCACAGGATGAGAACGTGACTGTCAGACTCTGGACAAATCCTGTTACAATCCCAGACTCATACACCTTATGGAAAACAGCACTGTCTCTGGAAAAATATTCCTTGCCCACTGACAGATATATGGCCTTGTAGCCATTTTTGACTAGGAGACTAAACACATACTTTATACTGAAAAACAAATTTTCTTTCTGAACTCTGTATTATCCTCCCAGTACTTTCAAATCAAAACAAAACAAAAAATATGACAACATCAAGAGTCTGCTTTGTGTAAGACGGGGAAGCCCGTCTGTCTCTTCTAAAAGGAAAAGCCCACAGCAGGAGCGCTGAGCAGGAAGGCATCTAAGGATAAAATCATTTCAAAAAAAGACGCTCGACACAAAGGGCATAACAGATACGCACTAAACGCTGACTCTGGAAGGCACACAAGAAAGCACCACTTGTGCAGCCATGCAGCTAGCCTGGTACCTGAGAGAGGTCCGGATATTAGATCCAGGTCATGTCAGCTCATTTAAGGAGCTGCTGCAAACAAGTAACGCAGCCTGCTCAGGGCACCCCAGACAATCTGGCCGAGAGCATGGACTTCCTGCTCCCCACAGAGTGGCGGAGCTCACAGCACTGCCGATGGAAGTCAGGTTTGTCAGATTGTTTTTAAATAATATGGAAGGAAGGGATCGGTTTCTTAAAAGAAAAAAAAATTTAAGGTAAAAAAAAAAAAATCGGATCCATTTTCAATAGCAATGTCAATTAGAGAGAATCTGAAAATATCGGATAAAGAGTTTTTAAGCACAGGAACTTCCCTGGTGGCTCAGTGGTAAAGAATTTGCCTGCCAATGCAGGGGACACGGGTTCGATCCCTGCTCTAGGAAGATCCCACACGCTGCGGAGCAACCATGACCGTGTGACACAACTGTGGAGCCGGTGCGCTAGAGCTGGTGAGCCACGACTCCTGAGCCCGTGGGTTACCACCACCAAGGCCTGCACACCTGGATTCTGCGTTCTGCAAAAACACAACTGCTAGGAGAAGCCCGTGCACCACAGCGAAGTGTAGCCCCACTCTCTGTAACTAGAGAAAGCCTGTGCAAAGCAACAAAGACCCAGGGCAGCCGAAAATGGATTAATGTTAAAAAAAGAACTTTACATAAAAAAGAAAAAGTTTTTTAAGTCTAGAAAAAATATTGAAGGAGAATAATACTAGAAACATTTTGGAATTGTTGAGGGCAAGCCTTTTGAAATTAAAGCAAGTCGGAGGAAATACTTCTTATTCACTATGTTCTGTATTTAACTTTCTTCCCTCTTAACTAAAAAAGGGTATTTTCAAAGAAGTGCAGTTCTGCGAAGAACCTTAATGATAATCTAAGCCACGGTTCTCTCAACTGACTTTGTCTCCCCAGGCCACATGGGGCAATGTCCGGATACAGTTTTGAGTGTCACAACTAGGGGAAAATAAGGGTGGGATGGAGGCGTTGCTGGTACTACTGGCATCTAGTAGGTAGAAGCCAAGAAGGTTGCTAAACATCCTACAATGTCCAGGACAGCCTCACACGAGGACTCATCTAAACCAAAATGTCAATAGCTGAGGTTGAGAAATCCTGTCCTAAGCTAGTGCCGGCCATCTGTTTAAAGAAGAGCAAAGTCTTTCATAATTAACATCTCAGGTGTTGGTCAGCAAATGGATACTGCTACAGTGAGGCAAGAGCACTCCAAATTTATTTTCTAATCTTCCTAAAGACTTCTTTTCACATTGCTGTGTTTACGCTAGAGGTGTAGTAGGCCTTTTAAATCAGAGAGCCCTGATGGTGAATTTTATTCCTAGTTTAATCAGCCTCCAAAATCATCAGCAATCTTGAATGTGTGGGGAGAAAAATCAGTGAAGTTTTACTGTACAGAACGATCCACCCTTTGGCCAAGCCTCTCCTGACCTTCCACATCAATGACCTTCCACAGATGATGACCCACACTGATAAGCGGTAGATTAGCCATCCCTATCTCCCAGCAGAAGAAACAACATCCTCAAAGGGAAAACTACTCTATTAGAAATACTGGATCTCAAAGATGGCAATTAAGTTCTTCTCCTTCCTAAACCTCTTTGTCACATAAAATCTGAATTAAAAAATGGTCTTATATCCTGGTCTTGTATCATATACCAGGAAGACATAATTATTTTCTGATTAAAACAGTAAATATGGCTTCCTTCTTTCATAAAGGAAATTAAATAAATGTAGAGCATCAGTGAAACTCCACTAATTTAGAATCACTAGGGAAATTAGAATCATGTAGTATTTTAAGAACACTGCAATTTTATCCTTTTTAAAAACAACACAAAGTAAGAACAATTTAGCACAGATCTTGCCAAATGTACTTTAATAGAAATATAAAAATCAGTTTAACTTTATGTTTGGACAAAAAATTTGAGGTTAAATACCTTAAGCTGTTAAATATTTTCCTGAAATTGTCTCCACACTACTAATTTGCTCAGTCAGTTAAATGTCAGTCTCTCCCCATGTCACAGTTACCATGAATTTCTGAACTGATGTATCACTCTAAACAGACAAAATATTTGATTTTACTTAAAATAAACGATGCTTTAAAATGATTTATTCACAATAAATGATGCTAAAAAGAATTGTTATAACTTAATACTAGAAAGACAAGTAATTTAAAAGTGATCAAAGGACTGGACAGACATTTCTCTAACGGATAACAAGCACGTGGAAAGATACTCAGCAATATCTTCCATTAGGGAAGTACAAATCAAAACCACAGTGAGAAACTACTTCATACCAACCGGGATGGCTAGAACCAAAAAGCTGGATAATAACAAATGTTGGCAAGGATGCACATAAACTGGAACCCTCAAACACTGTTGGTGGGGATGTTAAACGGTACAGCTGCTTGTAAAACATAGAGCAGTTCATCAAAAAGGTCAAACATAATTACCATTTGATCTGGCAATGCCAGAAATAAAAACATATGCCTACATAAAAATGTGTATGTGAGCACTGATAGACACATTATTTGTTATTCATAAGAGCCAAATGTGATGTCTATCACAGCATTGTTGGATGTACAACTCTATGAATATATTAAAAGCCACTGAACTGTATACTTCAAATGAGTGAATTGTATGATATGGGAATTATATCTCAATAAGCCTGTTTAAAACATAAGAGTCCCAAGTCACCAGTCTTACCTCTGCAGGAATTTTTGAAAGACACGCCGATAGGCGTAACCAGCTCTCCTCACTCGAATGTTCTCTTTGAGGCCCAGGTATTCTACTTGATGCTTTACCCTATAAAGGAGAGAGGGAGCCAGGATGGGACTGGATAATCTTTTCATCCTATTCTCCTACCCACTATACCCACAAACTCACAATTCCACATTTCAGGGAGGCATATTAAAAAAGATTATAAATTATAATAATCTGAGTCTGAGCTGGCCCTCAGGTTATACAATATTCACACATATCTGGTAAACCAAAGGGGTAGAAACCTGAGTCAGGAAAATAATTTTCCTTTTTCCCATCCTCCAAATCCCAAACTCACCATCGACCTTTTCTCCATTAAGGAAATTACACATGATGCTGTCAATTAGAGATATCTGCTCATTTTAAGTCTTTTACACAAATACTGGCTATACCCCAAGCTTTGAAGCAGGGAATGCATCACCCATTGATTCAAGAAGAAATGTTCCTTCCTCATGAATCACATGGAAAACAATGCATCTTGCGTGAAAGCATTGCTCCATTCATTACAACTTCCGTCATTAGGAAATTTTTGTCAACTGGACAACTAGTTCAAAGTATTAATATTGTGTTATGTTTAAAATTCCATGTTTTTTACATATTCCTGGAGCACCATCACTCCTCAGTAAACATCAGCCAGGCTGGCAATACCTGTTGTTCTCCTGAGTAAGCCGTTCTCCTCCTTTAAGAAGGAGTCCTCTTTCAAGACCGTCCTCAGCCATTAACCCAAGAAGGTTAGGGCCAGAGAACTCCACCAGGGCAGTAATTCAGAATCCAGGGCAGGCAGTTTGCCCAAAGCCAAATGAAGACACATTTCCAACAGGAAAAGAAAAATAAACTACACGCCATAAACTTGTGGAATGAGTAACCCTGTCTGCCGAGAACTTCAATTGACCGTGTGATCCCTGCCAATGAAGCACACTGCCCTTCCACGGACCCTGACGTTTCATGCTCACAGATGAAGTGAAACCAGGCGTGCTCAGTAGCTCAGTCCTGTCCGACTCTTTTTGACCCCAGAGATCACAGCCCACGAGGTTCCTCTGTCCATGGGACTTTTCTGGGCAAGGAAACTTAAGTGGGTTGCCATTTCCTCTTCAGGGGATCTTCCCGACCCAAGGATCAAACCGCATCGCCCGTGTCTCCTGCAATGCAGGCAGATTCTTTACCACTGAACCACCGGGAAAGCCCCAGAGCGAAACCATCTGTCACAGTAAACCTGAACCAAGACATGAGGGCGGATCCCAGGATGCCATCCTACTGGAAACACAAATCAATATTTGACTAAGGAACACCTTAGTCTTTGTAACACCAGTTTACAAGAGTGTATGTTAGGAAGGTCGTCACTGAAATTCAAATAAGGGATGTGATGTAAAAAAAAAGAAAAAGCAAGCTAGGGGGGCACCATTGGGGGAAAGTCTATGAAAATTTACTGAATTTCTCCAGTCTTTGATATTCCAATGACTCGGTTTGGATTTTGAGAAGGTGGCATCATGATCGAGGAACTTCCAACCAGCAGCTACTGCAAGATATCTGCATTAGAGAGCCTGCCAGCAGTGCGGAATACGTGGGGCAGGGAGGAGCATGCCAGGGAGGTACTGCAATGTGAGGATGAGTGAGCTGTTTTCAGTCATGATTATGTTTGCTGGGAAGGGAAGCTGCAGTGAGTCTGAAGTAGGGGGAAGGGTGGGCTCCAGCACTTCTTAGCAATTCCTCTGCTTTCTAGACTCTTGTAATTTATTTCTGAGGCTGCTGATGACACCACCCTTCTACTCGGTGTGTGTGTGCATGAGATGTGAAGTGTGGGTGAGTAAGCATAGGAGTGAGGAAGAGACGGACAGAGGCAGGATGACAGACACAGGGAACAGATCTGGGGGTGTTCATTCTGTCTGACCAAAGGAGTCCCTCTCTGGCCTGACCCTCTTATTTAAAGAGGAAGGGACTGAGGACTCAGGAGATGAAGTGTTTCACTCAAACTAGTTGGTGACAGACCAGCACAGGATACAGTTCTTCCAAATCCTAGGCTAGAACTTAGCTCTAGATCAGCCGTTCTCCAAATATGAGGCCCAGACCATCATCACTAGCATCACTTGGGGGCTTGTTAAGAATGCACACCCCCAGGCCCCACCCCAGCCTCAATGACCCAGAAACTCTGGGAATGGGGCCCTGTCATGAGCCTTCCAGAGGATATTCTGATGCATACTCAAGTTTGAGAACTAGTGTCAGAAGGCAAAACCCCCCAGACATTTTCCATCTGTTATCCTCTTGACATCAAAGGAAAAAGTGTGTAACACAGTTCAGAAAAGCAGAGGGCAATTTAAGCACATCCAGAGGAATGACCAAGAAGGGGCAAGGTTGGATTCCATATCCAGCACCTTCAAAGGAATGGCTGGAGTGGCTAAGTAATGAGTTCATGTAAGAGAAGATCCCAGATAAAACGTGGCAACTGCCTTGAACTAGCAGAAGAGCCATCACACAGAAGAGCCCCAAGAATGGTTCTTATGGCCGAATAGAGTAAAACCGACTTAGAGAAGGGATGCAGTGCCAGCTGGTGGCAAGAGGTATCCAAAGGTGAGCTGATGACCCAGGAGGAATGGGCTTCCCATCAGAGCATGAATGTCATTTACAGATAATATTGTAAGAGAGTCTTAGATTATTTTAAATCGAAAAATTTTAGTAATTCTATAAAAAAGATGTTTTAGGAATCCGCATTTATTGATGAGATTATTCAGAATATTGTGAGATAACCAAACAGAAGGCTGCCACATCCCAGCAGCACCTTAAGGTGAGAAAAACAGTCTTAGGCTGCACCACAAAGTGTGAAAATACCAAGAAGGATTTGCAGACAGCAAGCGCTCGCACCTGGGAGTTTTCCTTCCTATTTATCTTTTCCTCCGTGGAAATGATCAAGCATTGTCTGTCTGCTGTGGGCTGGAAAGGGTCTTGCGGGGGAGATGGGAAATGAACCCTCCAGGCCCCTCGGGGGAGGTGATGAGCAGCTAGGAATTTTCATCCTGGTCTTCCCATTGGAGTTTAACCTTGACTAAGTCACTTGATACCTAGAAGAGACTATGTTTTTTCCAGGAGAGAAAAGAAAATAGGAAAAAAGACAGGCATTCCGGCATGAATTCTAGTATGAACAGGAACACCAGTATGCTCAAGTCCATCTCATCCGGTGACAGTGGTAGGACTTCTCTCTCTAGTCCAAGTCACTCACAGGGTCCCCTTCAGCCCTGCTTCCCGTGTTCCTATGGACAGGAGGAATTTCCCCAGCTGGATTCAAAACCTATATTCTCCAGTCATCATCTTAACATTTTCCTACTCAATCATCCCCCTTGTATCCTGCAGAGGCCACATCCCTAAATGGCAGGTGTAGGAGGAATGTGACGTAGGACTCCTTGGAAGCCAGGGAGGATATGGCTCACTGCTTACATGCCACACATCTCCCTTGGGCTGGTTCCCTCCTAGAGTCACGCTGCTCATCAGCACTGGGCTTGGGGGATTACAGAGCCTACAGCCCCTCTGCCCACATAGGCAACTAAACGACAGATCGTTTTTTAACTAGCTCTGCAGAACCCCACCTGCAACCCTGAGCTCAGCATTCCAGGCCACATCCTGTGGGTGCTGACGAGGAGCCGAGTGCACTAAGAATGTCTGCACAGGGCCGAAACTAATCTGAAAACCATCCTGACTCTGTTGTGCTGAGGTTTGCTTTCTTTTTTCCATTTGCCCCCGGACTAGCCAAGATCAACATTATAAATCGCTAATTCTGAACTGAAGGGCAGCGCCAACATTTCAGGAAAAAACAAGGAGGGGAAAATGATATATACATAGGCTTCTTCCTGAAGTTAAGACATGAAAACATAAAACACATCTGAAGATGACTGAAACTGCTCCTGCCTGGAGCAGAGGCCGGATGGCCTGACTTGAGCAGTGGGAAAACAGGCTGAGGCTGCCCTTGACCTCCACCTGTGTCTTTGCCATACCTGCTTTCCTCCCAGTCTTTGGGCTTCTTGGTTTCGTTGGGTTTGATGCAGCGAATGTAGTGAGGTGTACATTTCATCAGGGTGCTCACGAGGTCATTGGCTTGTTTCTGGAAAGGAAGAATAACATCATTTAGAAACATGGAATGTGCTCTAAAGTAGATCAGCTTTCCAAGGAGACTTGTGTGCAAATGTACAGCTAGAAATTCATCCTCATGAAGGTTTGTTCATTAGATTTAACTCAGGGATACTATACTTTCTCAAAGCTCTACTGGCTGTTACGGTGATCTGAACACTCACAAGTGCATTTGAAATTAAATTTTTGACAACAATGAGGGCTTTTTAGTATGGTTAACAAAATAAAAGCAAAAAAGAATCCCCCGAACCCAGTATATCCAGACACATAATTTTTAAGAGAAATAAGAAAGCATGCTAATTATTAACAACTTTAGTTAATTTCATATCAACTGAGGGTTTTTGAAAATACATTTTTCTTATAAACTCAGGAGGGAGAGGTGGGGCACAAATTATCTGCAAGAATAAATCATTAGAACCCCCTGTACTCTTTCCAGGCAATCCAACCAATGAAGAATCATCTTAATAAAATGATGGAAAGTCACAACTAAAAGCTGGGAGACACATAACAACTTCAGAATTCATAAACCTTTATTATGCCATTTCATTCATCTTCTTTCTCAGCACATCTTTTTACAGACTTGCTGACCTGGAGCCCTTTTAGCGTAGCAGGAAACTTACTCCTTCACAAACTAAAATGTTCGATGTAAAATCATTCCTCACTACCTGGAACTGGCACCCACAATGGAACTGGGTTCAAGCAGAAAAAGCCACATAAATAGGGTTAAAATTGCTCATGACATATTTCCAATCATGAGTATCTCAAATGAAAAACACATCAGAGCCCACATCAGCATTTCTATCCCCACAGCTGAGCACACCCCGTGGATCCCAGAACGGGGCACACACAAACTCTCATTCCAGGCAAATCAGCATGAAGAGAGAAAACCTCTAAAAGAAAATAGAGGAAAGGATCTCTACAGCCAGAAAACCATTACCAAGTCAGCAGAAGAGACTTGCCTGCAGTAGACAACCCTCTTTCAGTTAGGACTTTTCTATTTTCAAGGGTTTGGGAAATTCGAAACCCTTGAGAAAAACTCCAGTGTATTCGAAGCAAAAGTTCTCTATTTAGATATGCAGAATATGGCATTATTTGCAATGCTTGGAATTCAGAGCAAAGGTGCAGAGGCTGTATGAGCAAAGCAAAGCTCCATGATAAAATGTAAACTGACTTATCTTCCTTGTTGATGAGAGATTGCATCTTTTTTTTAATCCCAAACTCTTATTTTTAAGAATAACTTGGCACACTATTTAGTCCTAAGCACGTAAGAGCATCTCTTTTCAACCTAGCAAGTTGAAAACACAGGGGCAAGTTTGACTTGAGTTTATATGCCACTTGACACAGTTCTTTCCAGCTCAAAATAGTAATGTACTGAAAATGCTTCACCCTGTGGATCCAAGAATGGCCACACACAAACTCTCATTTGTAGACACATGGATTTTCTTATTTATGACTCACGATTATCATTTCCATTTTTTAGATGAGAAAACGGGGCCTTAAATAAAGTACTGCTCGAGATGACACAATTAGTAAGCAACAGCAGTGAGGCTTGAACCCAAGTCTGTGAGCTAGCAAGTTTTTTCCCTAACCAAAATGCCTTCCTCCTTCCTAAGGAAGATAATGAATAATTTATTGTAATACCAAAAGGAATTAACTGGGAGGGCTAGGATTAGACAGAAGCCTTTAGGTTGTGGGATAATTAATTTGTGCAAACAAGAATTTATCTTAACCATCACAATTATCCTGTACTTAGCTATGGGTCAACTGTAGATGTCCCCAGAGGTGGTAGGGAAGCCACAGTTTGAATTTACTCTGACTCCAGACAAGAAGAGCCCATGACTTAGAACAGAAAGCTTCCAGAGCTACTTGCTGAGCAGAAGTGGCCATCAAGATATGCAGACCAAACAGTAAGCAAAGGTGACACTCCTTAGGGGGACAGCTCCTCCTTCTACCCTCCACATAGACTGTTAGCAGGTCTGAACTAGGATCCTGGCTCTGCTCTTTGCAAGCTGTCTGACAAGTCACTAAATTTCTTTGGACCACGGTTGCCCATCTGTAAACTAAGCAGAACTGGAATACTTCTACTGCCTCAATCTGCAGGTTGGAATGGATGTTCAATGTCTCTCGGTCCAACTACCTCATGGCACTTGCGTCTCCTGTCACTCTGCTCCTGTAGCGGCCAGGCCCACTTAGGTAAAGCTGCCAGTCCAGTCTACTTTGCCGACTCTGAGCTCCATTCTATCTCCCAATAGTATCAACCTTTGGCTCTAATTTCAAAACTGGTCCCTTTTAGCCATGACAACGTAGAATTTAGGAAAGCCTCAACAATCACATGTTATTAAACGAAGAATATGCTTTACAAACAAAGATAGTGGAAGTTCTCACCAAATATTCTATAAATTAAATTCTACAGAACACTCTCACATTTTAAAGAATTAGAATACATAAAATATCCAATATTAAAACTACCTTGAACACTATTTTTCTTCTAAGGAACGCAGGATCCCTTTAAACACTTATACCTCAGAGATATTAAGATGATATGTAGCTACTATATATAAAATAACCAACAAGGACCTCCAGTTTAGCACAGGGAACTATACTCAATATTTCGTCATGATCTATAAAGGAAAAGAACCTAAAAAAGTTGTACATATATAGGTATAACAATCATTTTGCTGTACATCTGAAACTAACACAACATTGTACATCAACTATACTTCAATACAAAAATTTTGTTTTAAAAGATGACGCTTAGCATCTGCAAAATACTGAGGATATGAAAGATGTAAGAGATTGGGCCAGAGCTATGCAACTCTAAGAGGTGACTTATGAGACATAAAACAGGGAGACCCACTCTTATGTGGAGGCAGAACATCAGACAGCCAGAGGCCACATGGCTCACCAAGAAGGGACCATTGGAGGTGAGAATATGTAAAGTCCAGTCTCCCTAAACAAGCTTGCTGACTCCCCCAACTATAGCAGTCTGGGACATTCTGAGTATGCCTGGAAGGGGGCAATGCTGAGCATTCAACTAGATAAGAATAAGAAGGAGGCAAAGGGTTCAAGTCTTCCAAGGAGGAGAAAAATGCCCCTGCCCCCACCCTCCTTTTTATAGGAAATAAGCTGGACTGAGAATCCAGACCACTTGAAAGTGAGTCACTGCAGCCCTGATGATCTGGGGATGTGATGTGTGACAGTCTTGTGACCAGAGTTTCCAGCCTAAAGCGAATCCTCTTCCAGGACCCAGAAGTGACGGCGTGAGTCAGAGCCGAGCACAGAGGGCAACATCTGGGGCTTTGTGAGAACTGCACCTTCTCTCTGCCCCAGGGAACTCCATCCAAACTCCGTCCCAGGACATTCTATGTCTCCAGTTCCTTGAACAGGATTGTCCTTCATCCCCTAGTGGACTCTACCCTCTAACTCAAGACCCAGCTTGCATCTGACTTCCTCCATAAAACCTGAGGCCCCTCTGGATGGGATTGCCCTATTGCTGTGACATTACAGCATTTGTGTTCTCAGAGGCTAGGGAGGCAGGCTTCCATTTTCCTGAACTGTTCAGAGAAGAAAAAGCCAGGGAACAGAACAGACAAGAACCACCACCGTATGCATGCGGCTGGGGTTACCGAGAAGGGGGAGAAGGGCAGGTAGGATCTGGTTGTACAGCTGGTGGGGGGAGGACAGTCCAGGTGGGGAGTCAGCACAGGCGCATCGAGTGTCCACTGAGAAATTATCTAGAGATGAAGCAGCACGGGAGAGAAGGAGGGGACAGATGTGAGAGCATATGCTTTCTTGTTTCTTCTGTTTCAGGCAGTGTGTGCCTTAGATGGATTATGAAATTAATTACCATGCTATCCCCCCTGAGATCAGGTACTAAAACCTCTACCAGAGAAAGCAAAAGAAGCACTGAGAATTTAGGTAATTTTCTGGCAATCATGTAGTGAGAGATTTGAACACTAATGATGAACCCCAGGACCCTACTGTTAATCACTTGATGATCCCATTGATTATAAAGACAGGGTGGTATTTAATTGGTATGATTCTTTAAAAAAGCATTTTTACTATGCACACTACTATATGTAAAACAGATAATCAACAAGGGTCTACTGTATAGCACAGGGAACTCTACTCAATACTCTGCAATAACCTATATGGGATAAGTATAGCTGAATCACCTTGCTGTACACCTGAAATTAAAACAACATTGTAAATCAACTATACCCTAACATAAAATAAAAATTTAAAATAAATATATAATTTTAAAAGTGTTTTCATCTGGTATAATTAAAAAAGAAAAAGTTTACTGACTGGTTTTAAGAAAACCAGTCAGTAAAAACATGATGGAGTATGTTCAACACAACCTTTAAATTCAGAGTGTTGTTAGGGACAATTTTATCACACAAGGCCTCTGATAATTCAGTGCACACCCCATGAGAGGCTTCCAAGAAACACTAAGAGAACTTCCCTGGTTGTCCAGTGATTAAGACTCCAAGATCCCAATGCATGGGGCATGGGTTTGATCCTTGGTCTGGCAATTAAGATCATGCACGCTGCAAGGCACAGCCAAAAAATAAAGAACAAAAGATACACTAAGAATTCCTTTGATTCTGAGATACTGTGGGGCCAAGATGCCTGTAATTCACAAAAAGAAGAGCCTGCAAGGTCCAGTGAGGAAGGTGCATAAATTCCCCTTAAAAGGCTCAGTAGAATTTCAGGTACGTATAAAGTCCTTGGCGGAGTTTTGGGGTATGGTCTGGAAAACTGTCATCAAAATCCAAAATATGGCTCTAGATCATAAAATTTCTCTGATAGATTAATGTGAATTCTCCTAGATTCAGGACAAAGCCATTTCCTCTTAGAAAGTAGCTGATTATCATCTGCTGACTATTAAGCTACGAGGTACTTAATATCCCTTTGGGGTTTTAGTACAGCCAAGTCAAATTCAGCTAGCATCCTGTAAGCCTTTCTCGAGCAGCAACATCACTTCTGGCCATCTTCTGTAACCAATCTGTTGCATCTCACTGACCTCAGCCTGGCCCAGGGGTATGGTTCCCGAGTCCCAGAAAATCCTACCTCTTACAGGAATCCATAAATTTCCCCAAATAGAACAAACCTTTATTTTGCTTCCGGCAGTAGTTGGGCGCCCTTTCTTGTCAGCTTGCAGATTTTCCGGAAATAAAGACTTTATAAAAGGTCTGGGAAAAAAAAGAGAGAGAATGGATTAACAATCAGCAAGTACCTCGGGGGCTGGAACACCTTCTTCCATAGAGAAGTGAGAGTCATCCAGAAGCACAGAACCTTGACTACAGAATGGCCACCTGACTCAAAGCACAGGCCATCAAGACTTAGGAAAATAAAGCAGTGGACAAGAGGAACACTGAGAAAGAATTCTAAGACAGAAACATCTTGGAAAATAAAGTTGGAAAAATTAGATTTTAAACTCTGCCTTTCATGTTTCCCCACCCACTATTATTGAGACACACCTTGGCAGCAGGACACAACAGAGGGGGCTGAGTGTGAATCTGCTGAGTTAAATAAGATAGGCCATAGCAGGAGGATGTGTGTGAACTGTCCAGATTCAATGCAGATTCTGCTTTGCTCTAAAGCAGGGTTTCTCAGCCTTGGTGCTAAGGATACTTCGGATTGGATAATTCTGTGTTGGGAACCCAGGGGTGGGGTGAGGAGTGTGCTTTACACATTATGGGATGTTTCACAGTATCAGTGGCCTTTGCCCACTAGATGCCAATAGGCCACTCTTTCTATCATCCCTTTCTTCAAGCAAAAGACCCTGAAGAACTGTGCTTTTGAGTATGAGCAATTTTAAGTGAAGCTAATTCACTAATGCTTTGCTGGCTGAATGTGTCTTCATTAGGAAGTGTCACTGGGCTGCATCTGTTGATATGCCTGCCTCAAAGGGCACGGGGCAAGGACAATGTCTTAGTCACTGCAGTGCGCCCAGTGTTTGGAGCATGACCTCTACCCTGAACACAGCAGGCGCTCAATAAATACTCACTGACTGACTGACTGATGGAATGAACGTGATCCATGTAAACTCCTCCCAAGTGACTTACTCGTAGCAGTAATAGTGCTAGTGGCTCAGTTGTGTCCGACTCTTTGTGACCCCGTGGACTGTAGCCCGCCAGGCTCCTCCGTCCGTGGGATTCTCCAGGCAAGAATACTGGAGTGGGCTGCCACTTCCTTCTCCAGGGGATCTTCCCGACCCAGGGACTGAACCGGGTCTCCTGTATTGCATGCAGATTCTTTACCATCTGAGCCACCAGGGAAGCCCAAGTGACTTACTGGGCATCATGAATTTTCCAGGAAGTCTCCCCAGCAATAATCTACTTTTAACCTCACCAGACACAATTATAGATTTTTACAGCACATGTGTTTTCTAAACAATAGACCATGTCTACACGACACAAGTTTTAGATGGAAGCATCAATAGCTCTTGAAGTTGGCAGTAATTTTAATAATTTTAAAAAATCTCTGAAAGCATGTCTGCACCTGATTATCATAAACCCCACAAGCCAGGACTTGTGGTTTATCTGACCTTTTAAGAGCAAATAGATTTTTATGTTTTATGTTTTGAATGAAGAAATCTCTGAAGTGAGGGGTGTGAGTGCCAAGGAAGTACAAGCCTGGGAAGATACGGGCTGGGGAGGAGTGGAGGCTGGCGGGAGGGGTAGAGGATTAAACAGAGCAGAAATTTGAACTGTGGACCAAAAATGAAACTTGATTTTGCTTTCACAGAAGTCAGGCCCTTTCTAGAAAATAATCATGCTTGCAACTGTTGATTAAAGCAGTTAACCCTGATATTATGATATCTGAAGTAAGAGACTAAAAGGACATTATTACTTGGAGGAAGCTCTAAAACTTTTAAAAACTGGAAGACTGTGCAATATTGTATTTGCCTGGCATAGAGAGGCTTGATCATGAAAATGATGCCTGACATCCATTACCCAGGACCAGGGGGACCTTTGCAGGCAACAGGGAAGGAAAGGACATGGCAAAGCTGGTCCTAAGTGCTCTAGCAGCTTGCAAGGGGGTAGGAGGGCGGGCGGTGCGTGGTGTTCCCACTGCTTCTATGACCATAGCTTAGTCAAGGTCTGGGGAGTTAAAATGGATCTCTGAGTGTCCTTCCCTGAGTTCTCGAGCCATTTCTCAAGTGCTTCAGCAACTCAGGTTAACTTGGGTGTAGCTAAGCCATTAGCATTTTTAAAAACTGAGTGACTGAGGGGAATTCTTAGGATGATATTCCAAGGGCAAAGTTTCACAGAACCAGACTATTCCACTCATAGATGACGTGGCTATCCCAATCCAATCCCAGGATGGGCACTTCTTCTAGATAAAACCATTGAACATGATGAAGTTGGAGACCCTGAAGGGCTTGCAGATGGCACTTAGAATGGGGGGTGGGACGTATTAAGGATAAGCGAGAGACTAAGATTGGGGGGATAACTATTTTAAGAAGTCAAACTGTCTAACGATAACTCAGACCTAACAGCACAAGGAAACAAAATGCTGAGATTTATTTTTTTTATTTTAAAAATATATTTATTTATTTGGCTTCACCAAGTTTTAGCTGCAGCCTGGGGACTCTTAGTTGTGGCATGTGGGATCTAGTTCCCTGACCAGGGACTGAACCCAGGTCTCCTGAATTGGGGGCACCGAGTCTTAGCCACTGGACCACCAGGGAAGCCCAAAATGCTGACATTTAAACATCACAAGTTTGTCCTAATACTAAAAAATGATCAAACCCCTGTGTCAGATAAGGCAAACACACTTACTGCTCACTGCTTTGCATAAGCTCGATCAGATCCATAAAAAGCACATCACGGTTCCGCTCACAAAAGCCATCCATGTCATAGGATACCTTGCCAAGAATGGAAAGAAATCAAATTTTATCTTTTAAATATTTCATTGAACAAAACATCCAAGCCAGCATGGCCATCTTTCATGGAGTATGCATATTTTCAGATGTAACAAATGCGCTTTCATCCTGATATGCCACATTAAGGCTGTGCATGTTCTACTTGCTAGATGACTTAGCTGGTGATGGCCTGGAGATGCTGATTGCATACACGATCCAAAAGACATCGCCAGGCCCCCAGCTCTCACAATTACATAGTCCTTCTACAGATATTCGGGTGTGTAAATAATACACTGAATTCTTTCCCTAAATTTTAGCTAAGATGGAATAAAATGAAACTGTGCACACTAAACCACTGCAATGGGCCATGTCATCTGAGGCTTTTTGATTTCTCCCAGGAATGGTGTTAGATCAATTTAGCTATAGCCTCATGCTCAACGATCCTCCCTGGTTAACAAGGGATTAATTGGGATGAAGAGTGAGACCAATGAATTTCCACAGTACTGTGAAGTCTCCAAATATCACGACCTCAGTTTACTTATCTGTGTATCACCAGCCTGGTAATGCAGTAACACAGAGTACTCACGCATTTTATAAGAACAAACCCCTGGTCCTTATTTATACTCCCTAGGAAGATGGGCAAGTAAAAAAATGCAGGCTTGCCTAAGAGGCAAGATGAACACTCATTCCTTCAGCAGTTAATATATATGCTGATTCATGCTTATGTTATATAAGGGTGATTCATGTTAAAAAACACGCAGCAGTGTATACTATCTTTTGTGTGTCTCTCCAAATATTTCATAAGCCCCATGTTGAATGAATGAATGATGGGTCAATAAAACACAGCGAGGCAGATAAAACTATATGGACACTTTTCAGTTGCCTCATGAGAAAACAGATTAGAGACCCAAAGGCTTAATACAGGTAACTTCCTTTTAGTTGAACCCCTGCTCCCTGGCCATACCTTCCCAGCATAATGGTGAATAATGAAGCCTTGGTTCCAGCTGTTGAAGTGCTCATGGTTCCCAATCTGCATCTGCAGTTTCTGGAGCAGTGTCTGGTCCGCTCCCTCACCCACTGCGTGCATTGTGGCACATACATCGTCCAAAATGCTCATGATTCCAGGAGGGTTCTGATGGGACCAAGAAAGCAAAGCCCCAGTTCACTGACTGTTCTAAAACATACCATGTTCATTAGGTCTTTCCTTAAGCAAACAGGAAACAGCTCCTGAGACTTAAGATACCATCTTGGAAGTCAGTCTTTCCCTTTGAGGAAGGATGCTATTAATAATCCCAAATGGGAGCCACCTCTTAGATCTAACGATGGAACAAAATCCATTTTCAAAAAGAAAACTTCAACTTCCCAAGTTTCTATTCAAAGTCATACACAGAACGATCATTATCTGCTCACTCTTATTGTACTAGGTTGATTTTTAAAACTCTGAAGAAAACCATTTTTATTTGACCCTAATTCATTTCTTAATCTTTGTTTTCAGCTTGTTACCCATATAGACATAGATAATACAGGTACATACTGGATACATTCTATCATATATCACTTTTTCTGCAGAGCACTAGTTTATAAATAATCCTCCTGTTTTACACAGTCTTTGTACTTATTATTTTGATGGCTATATTTCCCTGCTTTTGTATGCTACAATTTATTTAAGGACTGAATTCTCTATGAATGTTTTCATCATTTGCAGTTTGGGACTTTACAGTACTGTACAGATGTGTCTATGCCCTTTTATTTTCTTTTGAATAATTTCTAGGGCTAAAGTTCTAGAAGTTGTATAAGTGGTCTGGAAGGCAGGGCCAATTTTATGTCTCTTCATACACTATGCCATCAACATAAGTGATAACTGTCTCCTCTTAAAATTCAGTAATGACTTCCCTTCATAAATTGACAATGTGCTTATATATACATGTATATATTAACTGTAAGAATAAAACCCTGCTTTCACACATATATGTAGAAGCAAAATAAATGTAATTGCTAAAACTCTCTGCCTCAAGGATTTCCCTGGTGGTCCAGTGGCTAAGACTCCGCACTCTCAATGCAAGGGGCCTGGGTTCAATCCCTGGTAAGGGAGCTCGATCCCACATACCACAACAAAGGCCAGGCACAGCCAAATAAGCAAACAAAAAACACCTCTCTTCAGTCAGAGCTCTCACTCTCTCTATTCTAATACAATGACGGAGAGAACAAAAACTCTTAGTGTAAACCTGTCAACAGTGAAGAGACACACCAGACCATACTTACAACTTTGTTTTCAATGAGGTCACATACGACTTTGTTATTAAAGTAATCAATGGGTGTCCATCTAATGCCTTCTTGCACATATTCTTCCTATAGGACAGAAAGCAGGAATTCTCATTGACTCAGTGAAGACCAGCTAGAGTTCAGCACAGATGGATATCACAGGCACATAAATCATCAGGAAAGAAAAACCTGGATCTCTTTCATAAAAACTAGCAATACTAATATTTTCTAAGAGGAACAGGAAAAGAGAATTTCATTGCTTGGTAATTTTTATGTTTGGTTAGAACCATATAAAATTGCTTCCATACAATTGTTTTTGACATACAAAGATGGCAATTAAAAATGGCTTAACCCATAGGTCCAGTTTTGAAATAATCTCTTTGAACTTCACAGAGAACAGCAGTCCAGATTAGCATCTAGGTTCTAGAAGGCAGGCCCCTCATTCAGGTCAGTTGCTCATTAAACATGATGAACACCATCACATGCTCCTGGTTTTCCTCGTTCCTCACCAGTCCTGCTTTGTTAGCGTCCTTTGCTGGCTCTCCCCTCTACCCCCTGATCTTTATATGATGGGGGCTCTCAGGGCTCAATTTCCCAGCCTTGTTTTCTCAACCTTATTCTCTAGGTAATTCCAATCAACTCCGTGGCTTAAGATAACACCTATAGGCTAACAACACCTGAAAGTGTTTCTTTAGTCTAGGCTGGCCCCGAGTTCCAGAGTCACATGTACGTCATATCCTGGGATTCCCACTCAGAGGGTAACAGGCCTCTCATATCTACCACGTTCAGCAGCGCTCTGGCCCTACATGCCTGTCTCCAGCCAACTGCTCTCCCCCTCATCTTACCGTTCAGCAAACAGTCTCCCCACTGGTCCTGTTACTCAAGCTGCAAAGGTAGGAATCATCTGCGACTCCTCTTTCCTCAGCTAATTATGTTGAGAGCAAGTCACACTGACTCATTCTGCAAAATATATACCAAATCTGACCCCCTCATTAGGGGATCATGTCCCCATCTCTGCTGCAGCCATCACTGTCCACGCCTCACCTCTGCTGCAGCCATCACTGTCCACGCCTCACCATTCTTGCTCAGTCTCCCTGGGAGTCTGGTTTTGAAACTTCCACTCTTGTTGGTCCTCCCCTGCCTCAGCCTGCCCTGTCTAAGTGCAAAGTGCAAAGAGTCAAAGCCAACTGGTCAAAAACAAATCAGATGGCATCACACTTTACTGAAAATCCTTCAATGGCTTCTCATCATACTTCCTCTGAACTCTTCGCCATGCCCTACCAAGTTCCTCTGTGATCCAACCTTCTCCCATCTCAGTCTCCACCATGTCCACTCTTGGGGTTTGGCTCTAGCTACTCTGAGGAGTGGAAGAATTCCAGGGCAGAGTTTCCTAGGAAAACTATTGATCACTGGTGTTCCTAAGCAGACACATGAACACTTCCATGAATAAACATTCTTCAGACAGCCTCGGGTGTGTGTAGTGTGGGTTGACTGTGTCCCCCAAGATTCTGTGTCCATCTAGAACCCTAAAATGTCCAGAAATAGGATATCTGGAGATATAATTAGCTAAGAATCTCATAATGAAATTATCATGGATTTAGGGTGACCCCTAATTCCAGAGACTGGTGTCTTTCTAAGAGAAGAAAGAATGAGATTTGGACACAGGGAGAAAATGGACACAAGAAGACACAGGCAGAGACTGAAGGCATGCTGCCCAAAGGCAAGGAATGCCAGGAGCACCTTGAGCTGCAAGAGGCAAGGAAGAATTTCCCCTATAGTCTCTGGAAGGAGTGCTACCCTAGCAACATCTTGATTTTGAATTCTGGCCTCCTGGACTGGGAGAGAAAAAAATTTCTATTGTGTTAAGCTATCTGGTTGGTGGTACCTTATTATAGCAATCTAAGAAATCAAAAAACAGTAGGCACCAGAATAAAAGGGAACTTGCACTGGACTTTCAGTAGGCAGTATAAACAAGGCAAGTAACCTCAAGTCAGAATTTAAATACCAGCTTTGTTAAAGACACATTTATTTTTATGTTAGATTGGGAGCAGCGCAAATCCGAGAAAACCAAGTTTTCCTTTGGAACACAGTATATGCCATAGGCAATTGGGGTTGGAATAGGTTTCCATTTGCACTTGGTCAATGAGTCATAGAGTAGTAAAAACAACCAGTCATAAGTCCAACTTCACAGCATCATTTACTTACAGAGAAAGAAAATGTAGCAGATGGTGTTTATACTTCAGACTAAAATGTCACAGTGGCATATGGTTTTTCTGCCTGACTCTATTAAGTACATTTTCTAATAAAAAAAACTATAATCTGAACCTATTACCAAAAGAGAGACATCTATACCCTTCAAAACAAATCAGAAACAGAACAAGATGAAGGAAGAGGACTGCTCACCTGTTCTGCCTTTAATGTGAGTTCAATAAAAATCTGCTGTAATTTTTCATTAACAAAATTGATACAAAACTGCTCAAAGCCATTTTTCTGAAGAAAAGAAAAAGACAGTGTTACTTTTATGTACTTGTTTCTGCAAAATCATTTTAAAGTCACTTCTTGAGTGATTTAGTGAAAAGGCTTAACGGAAATGTTGGCGGCATCAGTAGAAACAGCATGGTTTATATTTAGGAGATACTGATTTAGTATAGGTACATGAAGAACTCAAAAAGGCAAAAGTGAGCCACAATGATATTTTTTTCATTGCCTAGAATTATTTCTTTCAAGCCAGGTAAAAAGCATTACCCTTCTTTGTCTTCAATTACTCAAGCTGGTCTTACCTGAAATATTTCAAAGCCATAGATGTCTAGGACGCCAATGTTGTATTCCTGGTGGTCCTTCTCCATTGCTTTGTTGATAGACTAGAAGAAAGTAACCAGCATGGTAATTAACTCCTCTCACATTCATATTAATAATGGGCACGCATGGGGATAAGAAAAGCAGATACTACTGCCTATGGAAACAGAAGCAGACAGGAAGACAGATGAATTGCTCCTTAAAAAGGCCTCAGTGCAATGTCAAGTTTGTGGGAAAACCACCAGAATCTTAAAAAAAAAAAAAAAAAAGTAGCATGGTAGAAAAAGAAAGTTTGCTTCATGATGAAAACCATTCATTTCTGGCAGAACTAGTTTTTCTCAGGAAGTCTTGAGAATTAGAAAATATCATCTTGGATGAGTGAAGTAAAACCTGTTTCACAAAAAGAACCAATATTGCAGAACTTGTAAATATTCTTTCCATTAACCCCATCCAGTATAGGCATACATAAGAGATACCGTGGGTTTGGTTCCAAACCACTGCAATACAGCAAATATCACAAAAAGTGAGTCACACCCTTTGTTTGTTTCCCAGTGCATATAAAAAAGATGCTTATACTACACTGTATGTAGTTTATTAAGTGCAGTCTTTTAAGTAGCATTACATATAAAAAATGTACATACTTTAATTAAAAATTACTTTATTGGTAAAAAAAATGCTAGCACCTGAGCCTTCAGCAAGTCATAGTAGTAACATCAAAGATCACTGATCACAGAGTACCATCAAAAATATAATAATGAAAAAGTTTGAAATATTGCCAGAATTACCGAGATGTGACAGAGACATGACATGAACAAATGTTGTCAGAAAAATGGCAATGATAGGTTTGTTCGAGTTGCCACAAACCTTCAATTTGTAAAAAAAAAATACAGTATCTACAAAGCACAATAAAACAAGGTATGCCCTGTAATCAATTAATGATCATCTAACATAATATGGCCGGAGAAGGCAATGGCACCCCACTCCAGTGCTCTTGCCTGGAAAATCCCATGGATGGAGGAGGCTGGTAGGCTGCAGTCCATGGGGTCGCTAAGAGTCGGACACAACTGAGCGACGTGACTTTCACTTTTCACTTTCATGCATTGGAGAAGGAAATGGCAACCCACTCCAGTGTTCTTGCCTGGAGAATCCCAGGGATGGGGGAGCCTCGTGGGCTGCCGTCTATGGGGTTGCACAGAGTCAGACGTGACTGAAGCGACTTAGCAGCAGCAACATAATATGGCAGGAATGTCAACAAGACAGTCTTTATTCTCAGAGGCAACTATGGACAGTAATGCCATTAGTTAGCATTAAAGTGATGGTAATGAAAAGCGACTTTACATGGATTCAACATTCACCAGGCTTTGGGAAGGGCTTCCCAAGTTTTGTTTCATTTAGTTCTTGCTACAATCCTCTTAATGACACTGATAACATCATAATGTATAAAACCATACTGGATAAGAGGAAGGGTCTGGAATTCAATTTAAGTAGTATGATGATTCTGGTGTTCTTGACCACTGTGAAAAGAGATGTGTAATCAATGAAACAGATAATGATGGAGGTGGGGTATAGGTTAGAGGGGGTTAGTCAGGCCTGCAGGGGAGGGAGGAATGTAAGAGAAAAATTCCTGGCGATTGAGAATAACTGGAGGAATTTTTAAGTACCAGAGTTGTTTTCCAGGCAAAGAAAATGACATTCTCATCTTTTATCAGCCAACAGGTAATGATGTATAGCACTTAGCCCAGCACCTGGCAAGGAGTCAGGGCTTAATAAACGTCAGCTCCAATTAGCATCACTTACACAGGGCATCTGCCCCATTACACCACACAATCAAGGGAGGACAGAAAGGAAATAAAGTGGGAAGGCCAGCACTGGAAGGTTCACTGAACAGAGACAAGAGATGTAGGTTTTAATCCCAGTTCAGTACAACCCTCCTGCTGAATGGCCTTGGGTGAAATCACCAATACTTGAGGCTAAGATTCCCTTGTCAATATAATGATGGGCCTGGACAAGTTAAAGGCATGACTAATGTTTTGTATAACCCTGACCGGATTCCTAAGCAATCTTACCATTAATATAACATAAGAAGTACACAGAATATTTACTCTACCCTACTCTGATCTACTCAACCCTAAACACACCCAACAATACCTTAAGCCTTATAGATGTTGCCTGGAGTGAAACACAGACTTTTGGGATCTAAAGGCCAGCCTGTTGTCCCCTGACTGGGGTTCCCACGGGGTTCTTTCTGGCTGGAATAAATAAAAGGTAGCAGAGTGAAATAGCTGGAGATCTGCCAAATTACCTGGGTTTAATTCCTAGGTTTATCACTTAATAGTGGTGTGACCTTGGGGAAGTTCCTGAACCTCTCTGTGCCTCAGAATTAGCTTATATGTTTAATAGAGATAATAATACCTAAGTCACAGAGTTGTAAGAATTATTCTTTTTCTAAAAGACTTAGACCAGTATCTGGCACGTAGTTAAGTGCTATATAAGTGCTTGCTATTATTATTCTAATCATTTACAAGCTACAGGGATTAACACAGACTGTCACTAGCAGTGACAGTGCTGAGAGACTAATTTTCAGAATCTATAAGTTATATACATATATAAATATGCATGTATATGCATATTTAGATATAATATCTGTATGCTTACACCATCATTTTATTTTATTTTATTTTTTACACCATCATTTTAAAAGTCTGTGGTAGTTTAAAAAATATATCCAAGAAGTCTTTGACACTCCTCTTCCCCCAAAATTGGAAATTAAATCCTCTGCTCTTAACTGTGGGCTGTCCTTAGTGACTTGATTCTGATGAACAGAAGCTGACAGACTGGCAATATCTGAGGCCAAGATTAGGACATCAAAATCTCTGCAGCTTCTTCCTTGCTCTTTCTCTTACACATTCTAGGGGAAATCAACTGCCATGTTGTGAGGATATTCAAGCAGCTCCAAAAAAGACGCCCATGTAGCAAGGAACTGAGACATCCTGCCAATATGAAGACGCCATCTTGGAACCAGATTCTCCAACCTTCGTCAAGCCTTGTAGTTCTAATCAGCATCTTTTTGCCCTCTCATCCCTGAGTCAGAACCACCAAACTAAGTCACCTCCAAACAACTGACCCACAGAAACTGTGAAAAAATAAATGCTTACTATTTTAAGCCACTAAGTTTTGGGTTAATTTGTAATGTAACAATAGATGACAAATACAACATTCCAAACCTTTAAGCTGAAAGATTACGACAGTGGGCCTCCTCTTTTCCTGGTCTGTAGTTTTAGCTTTACTAAGTATTTTGTCCACAAGAAGCTGTTACCATATTAGAGTTTTGCTGGACCATACTAGAAGTAAAAGTGGAAAAGTAAAACATGGTTCCAGTGTGAGGATAAAACACAGAGGAGCGAAGTGATGATCACATAAGGAATGAGCCAAAATGTGGAAACAAAGCTCTGAGATGTTTCACTCTTTACGTGACATTAGAATATGGAGCCCCAGCAATGTCGATCTGTGTTTACTTACATCTACCAAGAAATCAAACACCCGGGCATGCAGGGCCTTGGCAAGTGCGTCCCTGGTGTAACAGGCTTGCTCTACGTTGAGGGTCACGTGGATAGACTCTGACTTGCCTCCCCACTTGCTGTCCATCTGCCGGCTTGTGAGCTTTTCTTTCAACCGGTCCTGGTTGATCCCCAGGAGATAGGCAGGAAAAGCCAAAACTATACAAAACAAAACAAAAACATGACTGTCTTTCAGATTTTTAACAATTCCTCTCACAAATACATGACATGTGTGTGCACACATGCAAGATACCAACCACCATTAGCCTCCAAGATCTTTCACTGTAATGAAGACGGCGTATCAGAAATCTTACACACATCCATCCACTTTAATTTTTCCCAATTTTTCTATTACATGAGTCAATTCCTATGACGACCAAGACTTTCAATAATACAAATCAGTGATCCAAGAAGGGTGGCAAACCAATCCCCCCTACTGAGATCACAGCCAAATGCCTGAAATGGACATCTTTCCAAGTCTGCAGCAAGACAGCCTGGAAGGAACTAAATGAAGAAACATTTTTTTGGCTCCAAATACTGTTTTTCTTCCTTTTTGGTACAGTGTTTTCATAGAATCATCATTCCCAGCTTGAAGCACCTGATATCATCAAACTTATAATGATAACAAATCACATAGTTATTGAGCGCTTTCCATGTGTTGGGGTACTAAAGACAGAGGACAGGATATAAAATACTTAAAAAATCTTGAAGACAATTTAGATGGGGCAAAGACAGTTTACCTACAAAGAAGCCTACAAAAAGCTGAGTATACGACATGGACAGACAATAAAGCCCTGGAGGATTTAGGACAGAGAGATATTACTGTTTGCTGGGGTGGTCAAGGAAGATATGGGATTTGCTGGGGGAAAGGGAGCGGCTAAACGGCTGAACAGGGTTTGTACAAACGCAGAGGAAGAAAGAAGAGGGAGAGGGGGAGTGGGGTGTGCAAAGGCAAGCAGGCCGGGTAGGGGAGACACAGTTGAGGTGAGCACTGGCTGGAGATGAAGGTCAAGGTAGGTGACGAAAAGACTAGGATGAATTTTAATGTTGGAATTGAATGGTAGGGGATATTTGGTCTGGAGTCAAAGGGGGCTGGATGGCTTCTAGAGACAGATGTTACCAGATTTACCTGGGGCAGTGTACAAGCAATGGAGGGGATTGTAGTAGTCACACCACAGAATAAACACCCCATACTAAAGACATGGCAGTTGGCACAGCTTGTGGTCTTCAGATAGAAAAGGTGAGGTTCTCACAGCTCAGCAAATTGTCTCAAGCCAAGAATCTCACCAGGAGGGGGCCCAGAGATACAAACATGTTTTCTTGACTTTTTGGTCAAATTACTCTAATATGAATAAATGACAAGCATGAGATTCCTGGACATGAAAGAATGCTCAGAATTTTTTCCAGTACGAACGAAAGATTTTTATGAACACAAATCAAAATTCTGGACTTGGATATGAATTCTCTTTTTCTGCATAAAGTTTTGCCAAAATTCTCTGATAAACGGATTTTTATTAAAGACCTTATGATTATCCTCAAAAATCATAAAGCTCCCAATAAAGATAATCTGTTTGAATTTCACAGATGGCAATGGAATGTAACAGGCTAACATTTCTCCGTATGTACCTTCCAATGAGATTAAGTCAGTGAAAGCATTTTGAAAAAGGGCAATGCCAGAACAAAGTATTTATTATCTATGTGACTGTTCCACAGAAATGCTCTGACAGGAGAGGGCTTCCTTTTTCAAAGGGCATGTGAACAAAATTAAACACACTAAAATTTGCCAATGGCCAATTTCTTTTAAGTTTAGTTTCACCACACATATGTTTAGGAATCTGGATGTGTCTTCTGCCAAAATGAAAATTACCTTGCACAGAACAAGGACATAAGATGCCTGTAAATCACATGGGCAGCTTTGTGTGAGAATCAAAAGACACTTACCAAAGTGTCTGACACCGAGGAGACCTTCATTAAGGAAAAACTACAATGTTAGTTATTTTCACTCTCACCAGGCAGACAGCATGTAGGTGAAACATGGGCTTCTCCCAAGCCCCCAACCATGCTAAACTAGAGATGCAGTTAAAATGGTTGGTAGCAAGTTTATGGCATTACCATTATGCCACAGCTGAAGAAACAAAACAATATGGCATAAGTCCTTGGGTCCTTGAGATGAAATAGACAAGACTGACAAGGAAACAATATCCTTCCAGGCCTCCTATCCCTTAACTAGAAGAGGGCAAAAGTGAAGGACCCCAGGCACTTGAAAACCAAGGCAGGGAGTTTTGGCCAAGAATCTGAGTCACAAGCTTAGGGAAACAGCTAAGAAGTCTAGAGAGGAAATCTAGTACTTGCTTTTCCAAAAAATCCATGCCATGCTTTTCAAGTATAGTAACTTCTTCAATGGTTGCCCTGGTGCTAAAACTGTAGGGCTGCTCATATTAACTTCGTTCCAGCTGTGAATTTCTATGAAGGTATATGCAAGAATGGCTGGATAGGAGCGGCAGTTTGGAAGTTCAGAGGCTGGGGGAATGGGTTGGGAAGGAGAGAGCAAGGAGAAAGCACTGATTAATTTTAAAAATGCTGACGTAACTCTGGTAGAGTTAAACAGAATTATGCAGGGCATAAAAGAACCCACTAGAAAGAATGTTTTAGCACATTTTGATAATGAGGATAGATTCCTACTACTGCATTCAAGTGTAAAGCAAAGTTGGATTGAATTTTTCCATTTAAGCATAGGGAATATAGAGAAACCAAAAAGATGTAACAAAACAAAACTCCCTGTTACAAATTTAAAAGAAATGGCAAAGTAAATGTGGTTTATCAATCTTGGGTGTTGAGGTTCTATGCTTTCTAACCCACTAATAACAAGGCAAAGAAGGGGCACTGTCACTTTACTCCTGTGGTTACTTAAGTAGTATTTTTATTTCCTTCAACAAAGTTCTTAAGCTAATTTGTATTTAATATTCTGCTTTTGTAGACCAGTTGCGATGAAAGTCTTAACAAATTTTTTTCCTACAATACAATAGCTAAGAAAAGTCTACTTTCTTTCTTTATAAAAACATTGGCTAAGCCTTCCCTCTATAAATGCATTCCATGTATTAAAGTCAAATATGAGAAAGACAACACAAACCAGGTTATCCACTTTAAGTAATTGGAAGAGTAACAGGAAACCATCTTTATGTCCATCAACAGATGATTGGCTCAATAAACTAAAGTACAGTCAGGCAGTGGAATGCTAATGCAGCTTTGAGAAGGATGGGGTTTCCTCATTTTCAGCAATGTGGATGGACCTGGATATTGTCATACAGTGTGAAATAAGTCAGCCAGAGAAAGACAAATATATGATATTGCTTATATATGGAATCTTTAAAAAAGGGTACAAATTACAAAATTAGAACCAGAGTTACAGATACAGAGGACAAACTTACGGTCACCAGGGAATAAGAGAGGGGGAGAGATAAACTGGGCCATTGGGATGGACATATACACACCACTACCCAGGGAACAGAACCAATCAGAACCTACTGTGTAGCCCCGAGAACTCTACTCTGTAATGACCTATACAGGGAAAGAATCTAAAAAAGAGTGGACACATGTATATGCAGACCTGATTCACTTCGCGGTACACTTGAAACTAACACATTGTAAATCAACCATAAAGCAAAAAAAAAAATTTTTTTTTAAATGAAGCTTCTTAATGAATTGCTATAGAATAATCTCCAAGATACACCGTGGAATGAAAAATCACAGAGCATGTTATAAACTCCAACTAATGTAGAATAGTAGGGAAAAAAAGAAGAGATATCAGTAGTTTCTTAGGAACACAGTATTCCCCTGAAAAGAATACAAGAGATTGGAAACAGTGGTTCCTACTACAGAGGGGAATAGTGAACGTGAAATTCGTTCAGTCGTGTCTGACTCTTTTCGACCCCATAGACTACATAGTCCATGGAATTCTCCAGGCCAGAATACTGGAGTGGGTGGCCTTTCCCTTCTCCAGGGGATCTTCCCAACCCAGGGACTGAAGCCAGGTCTCCCGCGCTGCAGGCGGACTCTGACTAGCAAATGGGTAGATGTGAGAACTGTGATCATGTACTGCCCTGACCATGTTTAGGTACTACCAACTGGGAGAAAACAGCACGACTGGGAGGAGGACCTATTTCTCTGTTCAAGCTCTTTGGCTTCAAGAATAGCCCTTCTCTGATGGAGACAGCCCCACACCACTTTCAATCAGAGGATCGCATGGCAGTTGCCAATCCTGGGTTTTACCCAGTTGGCTGAGGAGGCTTCTTGGCTCAAGCATCCAGGAAAATACTTGCTGTGTCAAAGCCATGACCTTTCCCTCCAGCCTAAAGGGTCAGTAAAGGATTGTACTATTTAAGAAAGCAACAGAATTCCAGTGTACGTCTATAGAAACTCAAGAAATCGGAAAGGTCGGTGATGAAAGGCAAGTGTTCATGACCCTCCTGGACACATACACACATTTGTTAAATGTGAAGGATAAAGCACATAAAGTATGAAAACACAGTTATTGTTCTTGGGTTGTGCTTCTAAACTTCATGGATACCCTGTGCATTTATTGTTTTCTACCACACTCCCTTCCCTGGTAAACACAATTCATGTTTCTCCTTATCAGACAGACATCTAAAGTTAGCAGAACTTCCCTCTTTTATCACCAAAGAGAACAAAAATATAAAAAAGAACCTTATTTGGAATGGAAAGAGCCTCACTGCACTGTCAGCAATGAGTAGGATACTATTTATTACTGGGCATCTAAATTTATCATCTTGGAAGAATGCTGAGAAAGGAAGAAACATCTTCCTGGGTGGTTGAAGGATGTGTGGGTTCTGAGAGCAGCCTGGAAAGCTGACCGATGACAAAGAGGCTAAAGTCACACGCCACAGTGGCTGTAGCACAGCGGTGTACAAGGAACCAGTAGTGCGCCTCTGCAGGGAGCACCTGATTCCTTCTCAAAGGGTAAAAGTGATCATCTAGGTCTTCTGACTGCTACAGAGGGGCCATTAAAGACATCATCAGCAAGATCAACACAACAGTGTCCATTTTTTACCCCCTTATTTTCAGAAACCCAATCTAATCCAACCCATGGGGCAACTTACAAACCTGTGAGCTATCCATATTTACTTACATCCTGAGAGAAACTTCAGGTGAATATCAACCCTAAACATCAGTTACAGAAAAGATTTTTAGTAGGAGACAATTCTAATTCTCATTAAAGTATAGCTTGATTTTTAAACCTCCATGTAAAATTCTGCCAGGTTTCCCCAAGGTTAAAGAGAAAGCAGAACAGCTTCCTCAGCGGTCCCTAGTGTGGGTGCACAGAAGAGGCCTTTCAGTTCTGCCACAGCAAGACCTGCCAGTCTCCTCAGCCTCTCTTCCTCAAAAACCCAAAGCATAGGAAAGTGGTGAGTTCTTCTGATTGGAACTAAACACTGTATCCCCTCATTTGGCAACCGTGTGCCCAAACCACTCACACTCTTCACTCTCCACGGCCGCGTAATTGCCCACTTCCTTGAAGCTGATGTTTCCCAGGTGGAGAATCCCCGCCACTATTTGCAGCACCAGCGCCTGCTCCTCCGCAAAGATCCCAATCACGTTCATGGCGTGCTGGAAGAGGGGACAGAAACGACCCAGACAAGTCGGTCACTAGCTATGGAACACATCAGAAAGAAACCAAAGCTTGGATGGGGCTGTGCAGTTACACAAGGCTTAGTCTGCGACGGCAGCTGGAAGTCACCATAAGACATTTTCACTGACCAACGCCCTCTCACACGTTCAAGTCTCAACATGGTGCTGGAAAGGCAGTTCAGTCTTGAAATTTCTTTTCTGCGGTTTGGTCATTCAGTCATGCCCAACTCTTCTGCGACTCCATGCACTGTAACCCACCAGGCTCCTCAGTCCCTGGGATTCTCCAGGCAGGAATACTGGAGTGGGTTGCCATTTCCTTCTTCAGGGGGTCTTCCCGACCCAGGGATTGAACCCACGTCTCCTGCATTGCAGGCAGATTCTTTATCACTGAGCCACCAGGGGAGCCCAATAAATAACCTGCCCAGTGTGAGCATGCAATTGTCTAGAAATACATGTGAGAAGGCTCTGGAGGAAAGGTATTCAGATGCAGGGGCAGCTGCCGAGTCAGCAAGTCTGTTCTTGTCTCTTAATTCTCCCCTTGTTGCCACCCTCTCCCTCTAAGGGCACCAGTCTGCTTTCCAGCCACTCCAAACTCTCACAGATTTTTCTCTTCATTGGGAGGGCTGAGAGTAAATTGTACTTGCAAAAGGATCTTGAAAAATTCCAGGAAAACCAAATAAAAACATCATTAGAAGAGCTTTGTTTCTGAGATCCACTAAATTCAAATAAAAGGAAATGAAAGGCCTGAGTCTTAGATACCCATATCTTAAAGGGGCTCTTTTCTAAGACCACTGCAGGCCTGTCTGCACGTTTTCTCCTACCTCCTCTGAGGCCACGTTGCCCCGTGATGCCACCTTCTTTCCTGATACCTGGGAAACAGTCTGCCCCTTTCAAGCACAAATGTCAGCCCCCTGCCACCTGAAACTGTACCTCCAATTGCCCATTCAGTTTTCCCACTTGGTTTGGGATCCAGGCTGAGGGATGAGCCAGGCTGGTACCTGACTTAAAGGGCAGTGGTGATGCAGTTCCTTGAGGCTAAATGGGTGAGCAGTCCACCTCTAGAAGGTTCTATTTTTTATTTTGAAAATTTCTTTTGGCAGCACCACATGGCATGTGGGCTCTTTGATTTCCCTGACCAGGTTTTAAACATGTGCCTCCTGCAGTGGAAGCATGGAGTCTTAACCATTGGACCACCAGGGAAGTGTCTAGAAAGTTCTAGATTGATTGAGTTAGTAAGTTGTTTCCCCAAGAATGTGAACCCTCAATAATATACCTGAATTCACAGTGTGTACCATAACGTACACAACATGTTTAAAGAATGGAGTAAGGCTTGCCCTCTGACCTGTAAATACTGAGGTGGAGATGAGACTGAAGGTGTTCTAAGATTTCTAAAACTGATTTTTTTTTTTCAATATTTATTTGGCTGTATCGGGTCTTAGTTGTGGCGTGTGGGACGTAGTTCCCTGACCATTGAACCTGGGCTCCCTGCATTGGGTGCCTGGAGTTTTAGCCACTGGACCACAAGGGAAGTCCCTCTAAACCTGATTAAGATCATAATTTTTGGTTTGTCTTTGTAAGGAAACAGCTCAACAACTGCTTAGCTTTCGGCAAACAGGTATGGTAAATACATTACTGAAAATAGTTTTTATGTGAATCAGAATACCTACAGAGGGGTAATGATGAACTTTTTTATTACCCATGTTTAATCATTAAGTGGTCATCTGGCAACTGGGACGATGGCTATTTAAGGGTGTTTACATGTGTGTTTTAAGAAATGGAGCGCTTCCAGCAAAAAGAGGTGATGTTTCAGGTTGCTCTTTGCTTTGTTCACCTCCCCTGCCCTTTCTGCCATAGACAATGCCTGGTCTAGATGTCAGATCATGCCCGGCCTGCACCAGCACTTACCAGGGTTTCCTGAAACTCCTTCTTGTCATCAATGCCATCCACCTTGTAAGACCCCGAGAGGCTCAGGTAGTAATAATAGTCCATGGTGGTGATGCCCAGGCCATGCTTCTGCTCTGGGGAGGCGCCCTCGATAAGCTGGAGCAAGAGAGAGTGGCATGTGTGTGGTGGAGCCTATGGATCAGGCAAAGGTACCACACGGGTCCCGCTACCACCCACCACCCCTGGAGTCAGGCGATCAGACCTTCTACCCCTGCTTCCTAAATGGATGGATGCTCCTGGTCTCAAAAATACGAAGGGGCTTCAGAATATCTGCTCTCTGTGCAGTAGCCCCAAATCATCTCTGCAAATTCTAGTTCTTAACTCTGATTAGACCTGCAAGGGCTGAGAATTTTCCCTTATCTGACATATTGAACTGCGCAGTTACACTGGTGAGATCCCTTGGAAAGCAAGCCAAATTATCAATACTTTGTTCCTGCTCAACTTGCACATGGCTCTTTTTTTTATTTTTGGTGGAGTCAGACTCTTATTTCTTATTTTCTTAATCAGAGTATATTTGTTTTACAACCTTGTGTCAGCTTTTGCTGTATAACAATGTGAGTCAATGCACATGCCTTTGTAAAGGGCAGCTGGACTCTCCATGCTTCTCACAGCACGGTGTATATTCAAGTACAGCCTCGGGTCCCCCACGCTGATGTCCTGTCCCTTGGCTTTCTGTTCTATCTCTGGTATCTACCTTAGTTCTGAGCAAAGGCCCTAAAGGTGTGCAAGAAAATGTTCACCAATCCATTTTCTCTCTCTCTTTTTCTGGCTATGCTATGTGCGTTTCTCTAGGTGCAGCAAGTGCAGACCTACTATCTAGTTGTGGTGCCTGGGCTTCTCACTGTGGTGACGTCTCTTGTTGCAGAGCATGGGCTCAGTGTTTGTGGTACCACGGGCTTAGCTGCCCCACAGCATGGGGAATCCTCCTGGACCAGGGATCAAACCTGTGTTCCCTGCATTGGCGCATGCATTCTTTACCACTGGACCACCAGGGAAGTCCTCAACACTCCATTCTTGAGGTGGGGGTGAAGAATGAATGTGTAGCAATTGCTAACTTTGGTGGTGTAAATACTCCTACCACGACTGATTGCAAACTACCAAGAAACGTCACTGAAGGAAGAAATGCACACAGTCCATGCAAGCCAGCGCCAGCCACCACTGGCCCCCACCCTCATCCACACTTCTTCATCTTGGTTTAGTTCCTCATGTCATCCCAGCTTCACACCCTTAAAACAGGGAACCTCATCTCCTTTATGGAGAAGTTCTTGGTCATCCTATTACATCAGGTTCCCTTAGGTTCCCCCCATCTCCTTAAAATCTTTTTGTGCCATTCTCTTCCTTTTTCTTTTGGTTTGGTTTCGTTTTTGCTAAGGAAGAACTTCTCCCATCTCTGTCTCAGTTTTCTCCCTACCCACATCATGTACTCCCTTCACCTGAAGGTTCAAACATCCCTTTCTTTCTCTCCAGCCTACAGTCACGTGCTTCTTTGTCTTCTTTAGAAGCTTTTCCTTGACTCTGAAATCCTTCAAGCTACAGAGTCTCCTTCTCTCCTTCCTCATCTGGTTTCTTCCTCCCTGTCACCATTCTGATGGAACAGGCCTCATGGATGCTTTGCAGCAGCTGAAGCCACCATGCCTTGCTTGGTCCCCAGGCCCTTGCCTCATCCCTCCCCCCAAAGCTCTGAATATGTGATCCTGCCCTGCACCCCCAAAGCTTCCCCTGGCTTCGGTGACACTGCAGGACCTCTGACTACTTTCCTGGCTCCTCAATGCCTCCCTCATCCCACAGGTGGTCTCCAGGTCCCCAAGTCCTAAATGGGCATGGTTTTTCCCGCCACATTCACTCCCACAGGAGTCTTACCTATTTCACAGCTTCGACTATCACTTTTATGTCAGAATCTTAAACTCTGTCTTACCCTGAACTCATCACTTCCCCAGTCTCCAGGCTGGGGTTTTCCAACTTGTGGGCAGAGGATTCTGAAGGGGGGTAGGGCTGGCATTTATAGTACAGCATCCAGGAAATAATTATGAACTTCTGTCCAGTGATCAATAAATAATATAGTATATGTAATACATGAAATTACTTTTCAAAGACCTGTACATGGTGCTTTGATTAATACAATTAAAAGCATTACTGAATAGACAGAAGCTTTTGGTCATTTATAGATATTTTAAACCAATAGATTCTAACCAGAAGAATTGTTTGCCACCACCTAACATGTTTATGGAATTGAAAAGACTGAAATGGAAGCAATCAACACAGCTTAACTTCCTTCAAACTGAATAATCATCAAACTCTAACAAAAAATTTAAAAAAAAACAACAAAAAACTAACAGTTGCAGCCAATTCTTCAAAGAAAATCTAATGTAGGTCCCCGGTATATGAAGTACTAATACAGAAATCCATACATTAAAAAAATTGTTTATGGTATCATTATACTTTCAAATACTTAAAAAACATTCAAAACAATTATATTCCAATAAAAATCAATCACCATTAAAAAAACATTTAAAAAATAGTTGAAACAAATGATTGCTGAAGCCTGGAACATAATTTAAAAGCATCCGGCTGACTGCTCTAACACCAAACTCTCCATGGCTTCCGAGAGTCTAAGCCAAAACTTTTTGACCGGGGAAGAAATACCTCAAGTCTTTTTTCAAGTGTTTCTTCCCACAGTTCACCTTTTGGAGACCTCTACCCTTGCAATCTGGCTGGAGCCTGGCTCATTCATTAGCTTACCTGTCCCCTCCCCTCCGTCTCTCCCATCTCCCCACCTCCTCATCCCTCCCTCCTTGCTTCGTTCAGACCATCTGACTCGACCTGAGTCAACCTCTCCTCCACACCATCTTGTGCCCCCTTAAAAGCTCTCCTTATTGTCCCAGCTATATCTCCCCTTGTGATCTCCTATTTAGTCAAGAATCAAACATCCCTACTTTTGTTCTGAACTGTGTCAACACTTTATTGATTATTTTACTTTAGGGAAATTGTTGTCTTCTCACCCCAGCTAGACCTTATTCTGCCTGCAAGTAAGGGCATCCTCACAGTTCTTTCGCACATGACTCGCACATCCTGCGTTAATAAAGACTCAAGGGCTGACCAGACTAGACTATCTCGCCCTGAGGACCTGAGGACCAAGAGAAGAACATTTTAAATGTGGAGAAGGAACAGAGAAGTAGGAAAGAAATAATATAAAGGAAAACCTGGTAAAATATGTGAAAACTCCGCTCGCCAGGGTTCCTCATCACCACGCGAGATTTTTCCAGAAGGAAGTTGGAGATCTTTCCACCATCTGGTTCCCCACCTGGACTGAACTGGATTTCAAAGTATTTTCCCTGCAAGAAAATTAGGGACTTCCTTTAATGGTTGGTGAACAAAAACATGATGTTCCAAACAGGCTTGGGATATAGCATATAATTCAAGGAAATTCATTAATGAAAGATATGTTCTGAATTATTCCCAGTTCTGGTCTAGACTTCCTCACTGTTTCCTATCAGACAATAACCTGTGCCTTTGTCCAATCACACAATTCTGTACTGAAAGAGAGAATCTATCATTCTAACCTGACTAAATATGGATACACTCACTATATTCCTTCCCCTTTTCCCTTAGTAGGTGCTTGTCTGCTAAACCAGAAGCTGTAAAGAATAGGACAGAAAAATCACATGGTCCCCTTGATCTAACAAGAGTGAACTCTGCCAGCCTCTTTCAAAGGAATCAAATTTCCCCTCTGAGAGACTTATTTTCATGGCTTTGAGCAAAAGCAATTTCTTTTTATCCCAGGAGCATCTAATATGCTAACACGAAATAAAAGTACTTTTATAAGTTCTTTCCAGCTAGCTGTGGGTGTGGGGATTTTTGTCACTGTTGTTCTTGTTAACATTTCCTATTAAATGACTGCTAATAGGGAACAAAAGAGAATAAAACCCTGGACTGTAGCTGAAAAGGTGTCCAGATTTGTTAAGTAAATAATTTTTTTAAAACTACAATTTAGTTTCTCTTCAGTCCTCAGAAGGGTCCAGGAGTGTACATTTAAATGAAGAAAAAGATGAGAATGTGGGTTTTAGGGAGTGGTGTGACCTAGGGTCAGACTGGAGAGCATGCCCAGCCTAACTGCATTCGCATTTAATATTTTTTAAATGTGTATGCTGATGAAGTGCACCATCTCAGGGATGAAGCCTGCCAAGCCACAAGTCTCCGACCAGAACCATAAACTCACTAAGGAGAAGAAAAACACACTGCATGTTTTTCCTCCTGTGGATAGCACCTAGTACTGCTATGTTCCAGCTAAGTTAACGTCGATTCTGGGTATCAAAAAAGCTACAAAAGAAAGCCACAGTCTAATTGTCTATTTGTCTTAATCTGCTGACTCTTTCCTCTCCCTCTCCCAAAAATAAACCCCCAGACAAACATCCCGAGGCAGCACACGTAGAGGACCACAAACGACTGTCCTCCCGAACCACAGCGGTTCACGGCAAAGCCTGCTCAACAAGACCCCTCGTGCCTCCTTCCGTGGCCATCCTTCTCCATCCTTCCCTTTGGGCATGTTCTGCAGGGAATAATTCAGTGTCCATTTGCATCCGACCCCACCACACCACCCCATTCCCTATCAATCTGGGGAGAGGGATGAAACAAAACCGGATGTCAAAGCCACAAAGGGCAGATTTGGTCAACGGCAAACTCTCAAGTCCTTTTGTTAACAGTTCATAACCTTGGCTGCCCACTAGAAAGATCCTGGGAGATCCTCTAAGAAATACTGCCTGATGCCATTCCAGGCAAGTAAAGCAGCTGCTAGGGCCTGGCACCCAGACACAAGCGGCTGTGAGAGGCCTGGCTGGCTTGTGTTTCTGACTGCACTGGATTGCCACCGCCGCATGCGCCGCTCTCCTGCTATATTCACCGCCGCATGCGCCGCTCTCCTGCTATCACCGCTGCATGCGCCGCTCTCCTGCTATCGCCACCGCCGCATGCGCCGCTCTCCTGCTATCTTCACTGCTGCATGTGCCGCTCTCCTGCTATCTTCACCGCCGCACGCGCCACTCTCCTGCTATCTTCACCGCTGCATGCGCCGCTCTCCTGCTACCATCACCGCTGCATGCGCCACTCTCCTGCTATCGCCACCGCCGCATGCGCCGCTCTCCTGCTATCGCCTCCGTTGCACGTGCTGCTCTCCTGTTGCGATGCGAGGACTTCTCATTGCACTGACTTCTGCTGGTGGGGAGCACAGGCCCTAGGGTGTGTGGACTTCAGTGGCTGTGGCCCCCGAGCTGTAGAGCTCACGCTCAGGAGTTGCGGTACATGGGCTCAGTTGCTCCGCAGCATGTGAGACCTTCCCAGATCTAGGACCAACCCATGTCCCCTGCACTGGCAGGTGGATTCTTAACCATCGGACCACCAGGGAAGTCCACCTGGGTGTTTTTCATATGTGGCCAAGTTTGAGAATCACTACTCTAATGTAATGGGAATGCTTATGCACAACTCAAAATTGTAATTTAAAGAGCAAAAATCCATAATGAGAGATCAAAAAGTTCAGTTTTGTTGTAAGCAGCCTGAGGGAAGGAGGAAACTATATAAAGAGAGGACACAAAATTTTAATTCATAAATGAAAAGAAACCTCAGTTCTTAGTAAATGTTTTACTTCTTAAATTAGGTACTGGGTACCTCAACGTTCACTGTTTTATTTTAAAATAGTGTTTGAAATATTTCATAATACAGTTCTTGAAACTTGAAAAGATTTGTAAGTGGAAACAGATGAATTTTGATGATTCCCACTGCAAGTCCATTTGAAGTAAAATTACCCATAATCCCACCCTGAAGCACTTCTATCTCCTCCTACTAATCACTATAATAGTATATTCAAACATCGATCTGCAGATACCTTAATTATGCTTTATATGAATGAGCATTTTAAAATAAAAATGGGACCATATTATAGATATTGCCCTATAACCTTTTCAAAAAATATATTATGGATATCTTTCAAAATAAATTACTATTAACAGGGAACATGGATATTCTAACCTAAAAGTATTTTGGGTCAAAGACAATGAGCATTTTAAACTTTGATAAGAACTGCCAAATTGCTCTCCTGGGAGAAGATGTCAGTCTTTAACTAATAGTGTCTTCCTCCTTAATGTTTCACCATCTGAGAGACCGAAAATGATATATGGTTTTAATTTACATTTCTCTCATTACTAATGAGCACATCTTTTGATGCCCCAACAGATTCTGCTGTGTGTACGCCCGTGTGCATGTGTGTATCCGTGTGTGTGTGTGTATCCGTGTGTGTATGTGTGTACTACCTTTCTGTACGCTTTTCCCACCATTCCATCAGGGTTGTAGGAAATTCTGTTATCAGAAAAATAATAAATTCTGGGTATTTTTGCTTTTCTTTACAAAAACTGACTGCTATAGCCTTCTTGTCCAAAGACAAAAGAATAATTTATATTGGAAATATCAAGGGAAATATTGATTTGGTTACTTTTCTGCTCTGTAAGGAAGGCAAAAGAAGGAAGTTGGGTAGCTAGAGAGTTAAATTTGCTCAAATCCTTATAAAAGGCAGATTGAGATTGACAATCAGGGAAGAAAAGATCCAGTGAAAATTTCATTCACATCTTCTTTCCTGTTTCATTACCTAGAAACTTCAAAATAACATAGCCCTGGCATTGAACAGAAAAACTAGAGAAGAACAAATGAGTAATAGTTCAAATAGTATTAAACAGTGAGGAAAGTAAGGGCAATTCTGACAGATAAAACTCACCAGGGAGCTTAACAATTACTCCATGAAAACTGAGTAAGAATTCTCTTGGAAATAGAAGCTTCCTTCTAAAACAGAAGGATAAAAAAGAAATTGCTTTTCTCCAAAATTCTCACTTATTTATTTTAAAATGGAACAGAATCCACATCACAGATGGTTCCCTAAGTGCTTTACTGCCAGACATAATCTATGGTTGAGATAAGATACAAAATCTACATAAATCAAAGCTACTGAGCAAACATTCACTTCTCTGTAAACGTGGCTTTTTGTCAAAGGGAATATATTCATATTCATCTTTGCCAGCTTTCCAGTTCACCCCCTCGGGAGACACTCAGACAGAAAAACGTCTAACTAGGCATCTAAGGCATTCAGCTGGTATTTTCATTACTTTTGGTAAGCAGGCCAGTTAGGAGCACCATGTAGGCTCAGGTCAGTCACTCTGGCATGTCATTATGTTACAAGAACATGTGAAACACACACACACAAAGCCAAGAGGGGCAGGGTAAGCAGTCAGCTCCTTCTGGCCGACAGACAGGAAGAAGTTTCTCTCTAAGGTGCCGGATCAAAGTTCCCCTCCAGGGTCCACAGATCTACAAAGCAAAACAAGGTGACAAGACCTGGGTCCTTCAATTGGGAAAGAAAGCCTTTTCTCCAGTGCCCAAAGCAAAGAAACTTCTCCAAGACCAAAGCTGACACTTCCACTTTCCTTAGGAAGGCAACTTAAGTTGAGAACTGGCTTCAAAAATTATCTTATTTATATCCCCAAGGCTCAAAAAGAACTTGAGTCAAAAGGTGAATTGAAGCCGGACAGTTCACAACTAGAGAAAAGTTTAAAAAAAGCTCAAAAAGGCGGCTTCCTGATAATGTGTGAAAAACCCCTATTTCCTTGGGGACTCAGAACTTAAATCAGGAATGTCAACAACACCAATCAGGTGGCACTCTCTATCATAGGAAAGACACTCACAAATCGGCTGGAGTTGTTGTTCCGGACCGTCTTGGCATTCCCGAAGGCCTCCAGCAGCGGGTTGGACTGCAGGATGATGTCCTTGACGTGCTGTTACAGCAGAAAGGCCAAAGTTAGGACGACGTGAACACCTACCCGGCAGTGAAAGGGCAGACTTGCCCGAGGACCTGGCTCCTGAATACGGTGAGGGTGGGAGGACTCAAATCCCAGTCCCTGGGATTTCTGGAGGATTTACTCTTTCCTCTCAACAGACCTGGCCCTGTTGGTGTGGTCGTGTCTTCCAGCTCCCCTGGCTTGATGCAGGATTCCCTGCAGCCAGGGGGCCACCACAAATCAGGATCTATGAATGTTCGCAGACTGGGTTTCCAGATTGGATGGTGCAGCTTTATCCTGTGCCCCTGGTATATCGGGGAACATAAGAAGAAGGGGTCTCTCCTTGTCTTCTGATCAGATTCTTAATCATCACTACTCCTGTTCTACTCAACTTCTGTCCCCACCTATCGCATCCCCATCTTCACTGCAAATGAGAGTTACCTTGAGGGAAATTAAATAGTTTCTCCTCTCCTAACAACATTACAGACACACAGACCTGTGCTTCCCAAATTTTCATGTGCCTGAATCACCTAGAAATCGCATTAAAATGCAAATACTGACTCAGTAGGTCTGAGGTGGGGCCCAAGAGTCCATGTTTCTAGCCCTGGTGTTCCTGGTGTTGCTGGTTTTGTCTGTACAGAGCCCCATTTGAGCAACAAGGATCAACACTGGATTGGGTGGAACAATTCCTGGCCTATTGGAGGGGAAGAATTTGGTTTTCATATACCCCAATTCAGTGTCAGACTGAAAAGTACAAAATACCCCATGGGCAAGACAGCTCAACAGATACGAGTTGATGTTGGAGAAGGTTTTGAACCAGTGAGTCATTCCTTGTACTTCTAATTATTCACATGCTATGGTTAAACATGTTCCAGAAATAACAAGTCTTTGGCTTGTGCTCTTTAGCTACTGACTAATTTCAAGCCAAGAGTTCTGTATCATTGTCCTCACAGGAAAACAGGAAGAGAAAAATCAACATTAAACGTCTACAGTTGGGCCACTAGGTCATCGTCCATAGCAAATCAGACGAGATGAAGGCACTAACCACTAATTGACTCTGCAACAGCCAAAGTGCTTCTCTGGCACCCCCTGAACATTCTGAAGGGCAATGAGAACTGGAATTCCATCCACTGGGCACATGTCATTAGCAACGGGCACAGAGAGCAAATTATGCGTGGTTCCTCCATGGAATCCATTTCAGAGTTTAGAAAGGTATTTCTAAGCAGCCTATTTTCCTTTAAAAAACTCATGGATTTATATGAAATTTGCTTTTGTTCGTAAAATAATTTTGACTTTGTGGGTCTTCGTTAATCTTTTGTACTTGTTGTTTGCTGGCCAAACATCCCTACACCATTCATCAACACTGCACTTTCTTGTAGGGACAGAAGAAAAGAAAAGCTCGTCTTTCCCTCTTTAATTACTGACTTTTAAACTGAAAACCTTTTGCATGTATTCATCTATCTATTCATCCATCTATCCATCCATCCACTATCAAGATGGCCAACAGAATTTCGTGGCATGTGGTAAGCATACAGGGGGAAAAAAGAACAAATTAAAAGAGCAGCCCACACACAAAAGAGTATCCTGGATTTCTTGCTCCAGGTCCATCTTCTAGAGACAGGGTATGGTCACACAAATGGAGAAAAACATATGGACTGGACCACATCAATTTAAGTCGTAGAGTTGTACTCGCTGTCCAACATGGAAGCTGCTGAGCCCATGCAACATGGCCAATCCCAACTGTGATATGCTGTAAGTGGAGAACACACACTGGAGTCCAAAGATTTAGGATGCAAAAGAATGCAGAGTATCTCATCAATTCATTAGTAATTATAGGCTGAAATAGTATTGGGGATATAGTGGGTTAACTGAAATATACATTTTAAAAGTTAATTTCATTTGCTTTTCACTTTTTTATGTGACTACTCAAAAATTTAAAATTATGCATGTGACACCCACCATCTTTCTATTGGACGGTGCTGCTCTAGATTTTCCTTTCATTCAGTATAGGAGGCTACTCTAAGACCTTTCTACTCTACATAAGGAATACTGGCCTCTGCCTGAAGCATTCTGATCCCCCAGGACAGAATGGAACACTATTGATTTAGTAGACAAAGCCATAGGAAGAGAATTTTGATGTGTCTTTTTAAAGTCTACAGCTGACTATGGCAATAACATCATATTAAATGATTCCAACTAAAAAATTAATCTTCAGGGTGAAATCTACCTTGGATCATGACTTCTAATTAAAAAAAAAGTTCCCAGAGGTCTGTGCAAGTGATGAGCACTGTGAGTTCGGGCAGCTCCTGTTGACCTTAGCCTTCATCACCATCATCCGCTGCCCTCTGGGGACAGGCTTCCCCAGTCCTGCTAATGCTGCTTTCACCACCACAGTGAGTAACCTAAAGACAGGCGAGGCTGCATCTGCCCCTTTCTTCATACCGTCCTCTTGAATCTGCCCCTTCTGTGCCACACTGTGTGTTAGTTGATCAGTCGTGTCCGACTCTTTGCGACCCCATGGTCTGTCCATGGAATTCACTAGGCAAGAATACTGGAGTGGGTTGCCATTCCCTTCTCCAGGGGCTCTTCCCAACACAGGGATCAGATCCGGGTCTCCTGTATTGCAGGCAGATTCTTTGCTGTCTAAGCTACAAGGGAAGCCCATCCTTTTCTTTATCCCTCTCCTGTGTCCTCATTCTTCTGGGTTTCCCCCCTTCTCCTAATGTTTTCCGTTAATACTCTAATCCTTCTTTCTTTTTTTCCTTTCTGTATTTTAAAATTTTTTAAATGGGAGATGAATTCACATGGTTCAAAAATCAAACGTTCACAGCCACTCTCACTTTCTGAGATGGTCAGCATGCTGCCTATGGAGTATATATCTTTCTAAATAAATCCACCTCTTACCTATCAATAAAATAAAAAATAAAGAGTTCACAAGGGTCTACATGGAGAAATGCCTCTCCCCTAGTCTCCCAGGTTCCTCCTGGAGAAATCACTATTATCGATTTCATGTGTATCTCCCTGGAGCTATGTTATACATATCTAAACAAATGTTTTATAAATACATGCTCTTTTTTCTTCAAATGGTAGCACATTATATACAACATTCAGAGCTTTGCTTTTCGCAATTCATGATATATCTTGGAGATCAATCCTTATCAGTACATGAAGCTTCATTTTTATGGTTCCATAATATTCTAGTCTATTATGAACCACAAATTATTTCCCGTCACCAACTGATGAACATTTGTTTCTAGTCTTCTCCATCATCAAAAAATGCCACATCAAAGAACTTTATACATGTATCATTTTGCATACATTTCAAGACACCTAAATGATAAATTCTCCCAAGCAGAACTGATGAGTCAAGGGTGTTTGCTTATAGGTTTGAAAAACTTTGCTGACATGTCCTCCACAGAAGTGCACTAGTTCATGTTCCCACTAGTAATGTGTGAGAGGGCCAATGCCCCTATATTTTTAACAACAGAGTGTTTAAACACTAGAAAAAATTTGTTATTCTGACAGCTAAGAAACAGTTTTCAATGTAGTTTTAATTTGCATTTCTCTTACTATCTTGGGCGTGAGCATATTTTCATGTTCTGAGTGAATGAAAGTCGCTTAGTCGAGTCTGACTCTTTGCAACCCCATGGACTATACAGTCCATGGAATTCTCCAGTCCAGAATACTGGAGTAGATAGGCTTTCCCTTCTCTAGGAGATCTTTCCAACCCAGGGACTGAACCCAGGTCTCCCGCATTGCAGGCGGATTCTTTACCAGGTGAGCCACAAGGCAAGCCAAGTGTTTTATGAGTCATTTATATTTCCTTTTCTATGAGATGGTTTTTATGCCCTGTGTTTATTTTCCTTTTGGATTTGTAACCTTTTCCTAGACTGTATACAATATTAATTATACAGTAGGCATCTCCATCTCATAATATGCTGTTTCTCTGCAGATTTTAAATTTCTTGGTTATAAAACCAGTGTCTTCTCTGTGGAAGAGAAAACCGTTTTCAAACAGCAAACGGAGCCTTGTCCTCTGGCCCAGCACCAAGTCTCAAAATGGGCCACAGCATTAACTCACCTGGACTTTGGGGCCTCCCCCAGACACCCTGGAGATGTAACTCATGATGTATTTGGCAGCCACTGTCTTTCCAGCACCACTTTCACCACTAAAGAAAGAAAGACAAAAAGACTCACCTATGAAGTGGCTCATGACCAGCTCATAAAAGACTCTCCCCTGAAAAGACTCCCACTCCCAAACAAAACTGAAGAAGAAAATTGGTAAAAAGGAACTCGGTTAAAAAATCACAGAACTGGTTGAGACTAAATCACAACCAGTGATTTAATCACAGTTAAATCACAGCAGGATCAGGTTACCTCTGTGACTTGTATGATCACTATTAACATGGTGTGTGGGCTGGGGGCCTGATAATCACCACTGTGATGGGAGAGACCGTCCAGCATTCTAAATGCCCAATAATAGAAGACACGATTAGGAAATTACAGATCAGAAGGATAGACTAAACAGATTACAACTGACAGCAAGACTGTAAACACGGGGGGTTGGGGGGTGGGAATGAAGCACATAAAGTAATGTTATGTGAAGTAAATCAGCTTCAAATTATATGTGAAAAACTGTAAAGGAAAAAAATCACATTAAAAAAACAAAAAAGCCTAGAACTAGAACCACAAAAGATTAGCAGAGGTTTGGTAAAGGAAAAGATACCCTGGGAGCCTTCTTTCAGCTCATTATTTTCTCCACTTTTAGTAATCATGTATTTCTTCTTAATTAAAAACAAAAAAAAGTAGATATGCTCAGGTTTCAAACCATGTGCCATGAACTGAGAACTGATGCAAGCAACTTTATTTTCAAGTTCTAAAATTAAATGATGAGGTAATATTAATCACATCCTGCATAACAAAGACTGCTTCCGCTTGGTGGCCTTACTGCATGGGGAAAGCCTTTTGTTAGCACCATAGAGTCAGATCTTCAAAAACCCCATTTCTTCCTTCAAAATCCCCTTGAATTGATGACAACCTCAATCAAAACAAGCTTAAGTCAGTCAGATTTCTCATCTCTCTACAGGTGGCCTTTGTGTTAGCATGACAGAATTAATTAGAGGAAAAACTCTGTATTGTGTAAAATAATGATGAAATTTAGTATGAAAAATTGAGGGTGCTTTGAGTTCAAATGACATTTTTTGTGTTTGAATTTCTTTGGACTAATATATGTTTAATTAGAGAGATTATGGGAAAGAATGAGAGAACCATCCTCTGTGAGGCCCTCTAAAGGTCTAACTCCATCAACAAACTCATTCAGCATCCTAATATTCAGTTCCTGACTTCCAGGTCACATGAATACGGAAACCAAACTGATATTTCATAAGATATGGCGGCAAGTAAAAAGCCAGTGAGCCTCGGATGCTGTGTCACGCCGATCACAGAAGCCATGCTTACTCACAGGCACAAGTAGGTATAATAAATATTTCAGTGCCATGAGGAAGTTATCTGTTCAAATGGCCCATGTGATCAGAAGATTTATACCCCAGATCCAAGGTCAAAACATGCACTCTCACTCATTTGAAGCATAGGTTTTATCAACAATGAAACTCCATTTTATAATGTTGTAAATAACGTGAACATTTAAGAATACTGGAAAGTCCAAGAGTACAATGGTACCACCAGCCTACCCACATCTCATGTCTCCTTCATCAGCAGGTGGTTCTTTACCACCAGCGCCCCCTGAGAAGCTCATATAATATCACATAGACATAAAAAATGAACAGAAAACCATGTGGCAACACAAAGGCAATGCAGTTAATGTTGAGTGGCAACATAAGCAGAAGACACTACCTGTGACAAAAACAATGTATGGACAGGAACCACAACGAAACAAGGCAAAAAATAGTTCTGACTTGTTGGGCAGCTGCTTTTTGGGTAACTCTTGTTTCTTTTGATGTAATTTCTCTTAATGTTTAAAGTTTTGGAAGAAGCAATTAACCACATATTTCATATTTTTAAAAACAGCATTTCCAGAAAAAGTGAGATTATACATCACAATGACAATCAACAAGATTAATTTCTTTAGATTATTTCTATGTCACAAGTGAAAGTGAAAGTGAAGTCGCTCAGCCGTGTCCGACTCTTTGTGACCCCATAGACTGTAGCCTATCAGGCTCCTCTGTCCATGGGATTTTCCAGGCAAGAGTGCTGAAGTGGATTGCCATTTCCTTCTCCAGAGGATCTTCCCGACCCAGGAATCGAACCCAGGTTCTATGTCACAAGGAAATGGCATACCACTCCAGTACTCTTGTCTGGGAAATCCCGTGGACAGAGGAGCCTGGTAGGCTACAGTCTGGGGTCGCAAAGAGTCGGACACGACTGAGCGACTTCACTATTCACCATGTCACAAGTAAACAACTTTCATATTTAGAATTCCTTAGAGAAAGCTGTGTGTATGTGAAAGAGAAAAGAAAAAAAAAAAATCCTATTAAAATTACTGTACACTTTCATACAGTGATGCCCCTACTCTTTCTCTGGCTAATACTGTGATTAGACATAAAATACTTTGTATCTTTTGTTGAAAGGGAAAAAAAAGGAAGAATAATGAAAGTGAGTCGTTTCATATAATAAGTAGGCCGGGCACAATAATAGAACATCTACATTCTCAGTAACTGTGATATTTTTCAGAAGATTTAAAATAATTAGTCTGGCTGAACACTGATCGGAATTTTCATTTCTTGGTTTCAATTTACAGACCCATAAAAAGAAATTTTATTGATCAGAGGCCAGTACTTTGCTCAGAATATGGTATAAGAATGGAATGTTACATAATTACTTGAAGCTTACAATATATATATAACGGTAATTATGTTGTCCCTTTGAGAGAAAAAACTTTCTTTCCTTGGACTAAAAACCCACATTAAAAGAATGTGAAAGTATCAGATTATATAGCATACCTGAAATTATCTGCTTTGCATCTCACAACGAGAGCAATTTGCTCTGCTTATGATTATAAGCAATCTTTCTTAATTGTCTTCATTGGACTTTCAAAGTGGACCAAAAAATACTCTAGAAGTGTATGTGCTTTAAAATTAGAAAAATGCCCCAGTGGTCCCTAAGCCCAGTAGCCTACCACAGTCCTCTAAATACTTAAAGAAGGGCCCATGTCTGGTCTGTCTTCAGACCTGCTGAATCCTAGTCTCCAAGGACAGGGCCTAGAAATAATTTCTAACAAACCCCCTAGTTCTTATATTGCTGGCTGGGAATCCACTAAACAAATGTAAAACAAAGTCAAGACAGACTTCACAGGCAACATCAATTCAAAGAGGAAATAATGTAATGTTTCTGTGTGCATTCAATATAGAAATGGAAACATTTGCTAAAGTATCAAAGAAATGGAAAGAATGTTCAGTGTGAGGGGGGACTATTTACAATGATATACTAATAATTGGATTCAGAGACTATATTGCTATTCTTAGACTGAAAGTTATTCTTCGCTTAATAATGAATGGCGTTTTCAATTCACTTCAACTGATTCTAACAAATTTAAAAATATCTCAGCCTTATTTTGAGGGGAGACATCTCATAGAATAAGTAGTCACCCATTCTATCTCCCCCCTTGCTAGTCTCAAAAAATTTCTTCTGGTTCTTACCACACTAGCTTTTGTTCCCTTATAACTGTTCAAGTTAAAGTAACTGAAATGTTGTTCTGCCAACTTTACATGTATTTGCACTTTATAAAGGATAAAAATTTTAAACAGAAATCGTATGTGCATTTGTTTACCCAGCAAGCACTAAATGCCTCCTCATGCTAAGGGCTGGCTGGGGCTGGAATGAGATGGGTCTCCTGGAATGAGAGGAGCCCACTGCACCAGGGGAGGTCAAATGTACTGATGCTGTGGTAACACCATGGAGATACGGGTACAGTTTTAGGGATTTCTGAGTACGTATTAGGAAAAGATTCCTAAAGAAATTGATAAGCTAAGTCAAGTCACACTACTTACATCTCAAGTTAGCCGGGTAGGGGAGGGACTGAGGGAGGACGTGTGAGTAGGCAAGGATTAGAGGGTGACATTCCTGTCTAGAATGAATGGCTAAGATAATGAAGTTACGAAAATCCCCACTGGGTCCTACTTTCTTAGACCTGACTTTATATACGTGTGTGTGTGTGTATACACATATACATATTATATTAAACTTGATTCCTATTTCAGAAGGTATAATCCAAGGGTAAAAAACACAGCGATAGTTAAAATTTTTTTTGTAATTCTAGAGTTCTAAAGGATAGACATATTAGTGACTAAAAGAATCCGGAGATGAGAAATGACACAGGGTCCAAAGGAGATTAGAAAGTGAAGCAGAATGTCGCAGTTTTAGCTTGCCTATCTGAAGGTTTCCAGAGCTGGAGAGAAAGGGGTGAGGATGATCTGTCAGAGCCTGTAGGAACACTGAAAAATATAAGCCTCAAGTACATACAATGGCTGAATGCATAAAATACAAAATCAAGCAGAAATGGCTGAGAAAATGATAAAAACTCATTAACATCATGAGGACAAAGAAGACCGACTTCTTCCAAATCAATTAGAACTGTCAAGCAGACAAAATTATCACCTAGAGCCTGCCAAGAAAATGGCCCCAGGGCAACGCTCATCTTGGCCCAGGCCTGATGCAATAGGAAAAACCCAGTGTTTAGTCTGAACATCAAGTTTGAACCCCAGCTCAGCTACTTGTTAGCTCTACAATTCCTTTTACTGTTACTACAGTAAAAAGAATTATTTACTAAAACAGATATCTTAATACATCACTCCTTAACAGTTAAAAAAATTTTTATGTGTATTTCTTATTCAACAACTTTCCCTGCACTCCTCGGTGGAGGACAGGGAAGCCTGGCATGCTACAGGCCACAGGGTCATAAAGAGTCAGATACAACTTAGCAACTGAACAACATTAATCCCCATTTTGCAGATGAAGTGACTGAGGCTTGCAGAAGTCACACACTTTCTAAAGAACAGAATAACGAGTTTGCCCTGTGACTCAACACCAGAGACCTTTTCACTGCACCCCATTACCATGGGTGGTAACAGATGACTAACCAGACAAGCTGACACCTTCTGGCTCAAAGCAGCAAAGTGGAGAGAGTGTAACAGTGGAGCCAGGCAGTCCTGGCTTGGTACGTGGCCTTGTCACATTTCAAATGTGAGATGCTTAACATGTTTCGTTACCTCTCTGAGACTCAGTTACCTGATCTGCAATAAAGGGGGTAATAATACCTAGTTCGTTGTTTAGTCGCTCAGTCGTGTCTGACTCTTTGCAATCCCACGGACTATAGCCCACCAGGCTCCTCTGTCCATGGGATTTCTCATGCAAGAACACTGGAGTGGGTTGCCATTTCCTTCTACAGGGGATCTTCCCGACCCAGGGATCAAACCCACGTCTCCTGCATGGGCGGGGGGATTCTTTACCACTGAGCCACCAGCAGAAGCCCAAATATCTAGTTTCCTAGGTTGTAAATGATACAAGCAAAGGATGTTAAGATACAAAGCAAGTACTTGAAAGGGGGTTACTATTATGATTATAGATAATATATAAACTAGTGAATGAGTTGGGCTTCCTGAATAACACGCTTCAATTCAGGGTGGTAGGTAAGATTTTCAGGGAATCTGGGATGAAAGGATAAACTTGAGCCATAGTTCTTCAAGACTGCAGACAGAGGGCAGTCCTCACACAGAATCCCATAGTCAGGGTGTGAGATGACTGGGCCTCCCAAAGCCAGGACAGAGGGACAGGGAGTTTCTAAGGACGGTGGTGCTGGGATAAACAAGAAATTGGAAAGAGTTCCAATGCTAACAATAAAAGGCTCCTGAAATACATCAAAGACAGGAAGACAGCTCGAGAATCCACGAGACACTTGATAGTGCTGAGGCAGACAGCAGAGATAAGACATAAGTCAAATATCAGAAGTGATCTAATTTTTTAAATTGTTTAAGTCTTTCATCTTTACTCCTGCAAATCTTAGGGATTCCAAACTCAAAACGTTTCTTGAAGCAGACATTGTCACTATTGAATCTAAGATTGCTGAACTGTCTCTTTTTCCTCTAAGAAAATTCTCAAATTCAGCCACTAAATCTTATCGATGTGCCTTCAAAACATTTCTCATGTCTTTATTTGTTCTTTAAAAAATAGTTCTTTGTCACATGTTCAGGATACAATCTAACAAGACTTTGCAAACTGGTGTTAGATACGTTAAGGACAGAATAAAAACAGCTGCTTAAGAGTATCTCAAGCAAAAATATTAGAAACTGGGGAATTTCCTGGTGATCCAGGGGTTAGGATGCTTTCACTGACACGGGCCTGGGTTTGAACCCCAGTCATGGAAGTCAGATCCTGCAAGCCTCACCATGTGGCAAAAAAAAAAAAAGAAACTGCACCAAATGTGATGCTCTCAGATCAACATCATATATATATTTAATGCACTAAGACAGCTGATGCAGGCCAAAAGTGATAGGAATTCACTTTTGATGGCAGCAGTAAAGCTGCCACATAAATATTCTCCAAGATCCCATTAAGTCTTTACAGAAGTCAGTTGGCAAGGGCTGCAGAAATGTCTCTGGCTAGAGTGCCAAGGTCTAGTCTGATGATACAGAGATAGTAGAGAATAAGAGAAAAACTTGTCACTTTCCCTTCTCATCCCGTATTATTTTATTAAGTACATTTGCATAGATGTCTCCAGTAGGTTTAAAGCTACCACAGGCATGACTCTAAAACACAAATCCAAATTCTGGATTCCAGAGCACAGAAGACTACTGGGCTAAGCAGATTTGTGTTGCTCATTTACTGGGTTCACAGGTGTCTGCCTGTGTCTTCAGGTGCTCATCATTGACAAGGGATGATACTAAGGGAGCTATTTGTAGCTTTCTGTTGGCACTGCCTGGCATCCACACTCACTCCTTTACTCCTTCACAGGGTTATGGAAGGTCACACATCAGTTTCCTCTTTGCCTTTCCAACTCAGGTCAGGTCTTCATCATCTTACATCTAGACCTCCATATTTGCTCAAGAGTCCCTCTCTTTTCTACCCATAGATTCATCTTTGTGAACCAGCCTCCTGTGGTAGCATGTCTCTGCTCAGAGGCCTGCAAGACATCACTGAGGCCCGAAAGCTTGTCTGTAGATTACCCAGCCTGTCATTCAAGGAGGTACATGTCACTCAATCAACCATATCTCCCCAAATCAACCAATCTTGCATTACTACACAAATGCCATATGGCTGTCATACAGAAACAGAAGGGAGAGACCCATTTCTGGCCCTCAAGTAATTTATAAGGACCATTCGTCAATGTAAATTTTCTTTAACCACCAAACTGATGTCCTCCTCATGTTCTCCCCATTATATGGTTTGGGCTTCAGAATTTGTCAAGCCATCAATGTTTTCTTCATTCCACCCATCCTATATGGAAGATTCAACCCAAATCCCAACACCTTGGTGACACTTTTGCTATTTATTTCAGTCCAAATCAATCTCTCCCTTTTCTAAATGCAAACAGCACTTAGAGCTTATTTCAAGCTTCAAAATGATAAACATGTATTATGTGCAACAGAGAAACATAAATTTCTAGTCAGCAAGGATTGAAAAACTACTGAAAATGAGTGCATGCAAATTTTGAAAAGTGATAATAATATTAACTAGGTAGTATAAAACTCTGAGTAGAGAACACAGGCAAGACATTCTCTGACATAAATTGTACCAGTGTTTTCTTAGGTCAGTCTCTCAAGGCAATAGAAATAAAAACAAAAATAAACAAATGTGACCTAATCAAACTTACAAGCTTTTGCACAGCAAAGGAAACCATAAATAAAACAAAAAGACTGGGAAAAAATATTTGCAAACAATGTGATCAACAAGGGATTAATCTTCAAAATATACAAACAGTTCATGCAGCTCAATGTTAAAAAAAAATCAAACAACCCAACTGAAAAATAGGCAGAAGACCTAAACAAACATGTCTCCAAAGAAGACATACAGATGGTCAACAGACATGTGAAAAGATGCTCATCATTGCTAATTATTAGAGAAATGCAAGTCAAAACTACAATGGGGTACCCCCTCACACTGATCAGAATGGCCATCATTTAAAAAGGCTACAGGTAACAAATGCTGGAGAAGGTGTGCAGAAAAAGGAACCTTCCTATACTGGTGGTGGGAATATAAATTGGTGTAGCAACTATGGTGAAGAGTATGGAGGTAACCTAAAAAACTAAAAATAGAGTTGCCATATGATCCAGCAATCCTACTCCTGGATAGATATCCAGAGAAAACCATAATTCTAAAAGAAATGTGAACCCCTGTGTTCTTAGCATCACTATGGCAACAAGTATTCATCAACAGAATTGATAAAGAAGATGTGCAAGTATGTATGTGAACACACATACACAATGGCATATTCCTCAGCCATAAAAAGGATGAAATAATGTCATCTGAAGCAACATGGATGGACCTAGAGAGTATCATACTAAGTGAAGTCAGAAAGAGAATACTATATGATATCACTCACATGTGGAATCTGACATACGACACAAATGAATATATCTACGAAACAGAAACAGACTCACAGATACAGAGAACAGACGTGGCTGCCAAGAGGGAAGGGAGGTAGGGGCGGGAAAGATTGGAGGTTTAGGGTTGACAGATGCAAACTAGTATAAATAGGATGGATAAACAATAAGGTCCTACTGTATAGAACAGGGAACTATATTCAATATCCTGTGATAAACCATAACGGAAAATAATATTTTTTAAAAGGATATATTTTTTAATATCACTTTGCTGTAGAACAGAAATTAACACAACATTGTAAACCAACTATACTTCAATATAATTTAAAAAACATATATTAAATAGGTGGAAAATTAGGGGTATATGAACTGCTACTGAAATTCAAAGGATGAAGAATCACTGGGTTGAAGTCGATGAGAACAGCCTTGGCTGGGAAAGTAACTCCAAACAGGGACAGCAATCTGGGTGAGAGACAGAAACAGCTCATAGAACTCAGTATCAAAAAACCAGACAACCCGATTCAAAAAAATGGGAAGAACTGAATAGATGCTTTTCCAAAGAGGAAATGCAGATGGACAACAGGAACATGAAAAGATGCTCCACGTCACTAATCATCAGGGAAATGCAAATGAAAAACACAATGAGATTTCACCTCACACCTGTCAGAATGGCCATCATCAAAGAGAACGCAAAGAACAAGTGTTGGCAAGGATGTGGAAAAAAGGGAACCCTCGTACACTGCTGGTGGATATGTAGATTGGTGCAACCACCGTGGAAAACGGTATGGAGATCTTTCAAAAAGCTAAAAATAGAACTACTCTAATAGAATGACCCAGCAATTCCATAATTCCATTCCTGCGTGTGTATGTATACATATATATGTATATATGTGTGTGTGTATATATACATATGAAGTGAAGTGAAGTGAAAGTCACTCAGTCATGTCTGACTCTTTCTGACCTCATGGACTATACAGTCCATGGAATTCTCCAGGCCAGAATACTGGAGTGGGTAGCCGTTCCCTTCTCTAGGGTATCTTCCTAACCCAGGGATCAAGCCCAGGTCTCCCGCATTGCAGGTGAATTCTTTACCAGCTGAGCCACGAGGGCAGCCCAAGAATACTGGAGTGGGTCGCCTATCCCTTCTCCAGTGGATCTTCCCAACCCAGGAGTGTCTCCTGCATTGCAGGCAGATTCTTTACCAGCTGCCAGGGAAACCATATATATATAAATATGGAGAAGGGAATGGCAACCCACTCCAGTACTCTTGCCTGGAGAATCCCATGGATGGAGATGCCTGGTGGGCCACAGTCCACGGGGCCACAAACAGTGGGACACGACTGAGCAACTAACACACATATATAGATATACCATCAATTAGAGAAAGATAAAAAGATGCATGTATTCCAATGGTTACTCCAGCATTATTTAAAACTGCCAAGACACAGAAACAACCTAAGTGTCTGTCAACAGATGAACGGATAAAGAAGATGTGGTACACATACACAATGCAGTACTACTCAGCTACACAAAAAGGATGAAATTTTGTCTTTGCAGCAACCTGGGTAGACTTGCAGAGCATCGTGCTAAGTGAAATAAGTCACATAGAGAAAGACAAATACTGTACGATCTCACTTACATGCGGAATCGAATAAACACACAAAACTAGTAAATGTAACAAAAAAGAGACTCACAAAGAGAACAAACTCGTGGATCAGTGGGAAGCGGGGAGGGGAAAGATGGGGTAGGAGAATCAAGGGGTATAAACTGGTATGTATAAAGTAAGCTACAAGGATATATTGTACAGTACAGGAATATAGCCAATTTATAGTAACTGCATAACCTTTAAATATTATAAATCACTATATACCTATATATATATATTACTGTACATCAACTATACTTCACCTTAAAAAAACAAACTCAAAGCCAAGACTTAGATGGAGGTCTCTGCTTGACAAAACAGCCTGTCTTCTTTCTTGATTTCTCTCTCTTAAAATTCAATTTGCTTTTCTGGTCATTCAGGGAATTTTCTGGGGGTTCAGGGGTTAAGACTTCCATTGCTAATGCAGGGGACATGGGTTCTCTCCATGGTCTGGGAAGATTCTGCATGTCTTGGAACAACTAAGCCTGTGCGCCACAACTACTGAGCCTGTGCTTGGGAGCCTGCAAGCTGCAACTACTGAGTCCACGTGCCATAACTACCAAAGCCCACATGCCTAGAGCTGGGCTCAAGAGAAGTCACCACAGTGAGAAGCCTGTGCACTGCGACTAGAGAGTAACCCCCCCAAGAGACGAGCCCAAGCACAGTTCTTTAGAAAACATAAGATTGGGAGGAACTGATAATATTGGTTCTGTGTACAGCACTGTCCCATCTAAGAGTGTGCATTTCATGGCTCTCACTTCATAATGTACAGAAATACTGAATCACTATGCTGTGCATCTGGACCTAACATAGTGCTGTGGGTCAATCACACTCCAATTTAGAAAAAATCATAGGGGAGGGAGGTAGGATGGGGGTTCAGGATGGGGAACACATGTATACCCATGATTGATTCATGTCAATGTATGGCAAAAACTACTACAATATTGTAAAGTAATTAGTCTCCAATTAAAATAAATAAATTAATTTAAAAAACATAAAATTTTTCTTGTTATTTGAATATAATTTTCTTTTAAAATACTTTTTTTACTATAAATGTATCTGGTCTTCATTTCATTTTCTTCTATACCGAGATTTAAAAATGCATAAAATATGTATTGTCATGGAAATCCCAAATATTTCTCTCTAAAGTGAAATGCATTAAACAAAAAATATTTATATACATGCATTATTTAATAAAATGTTTAATAACTCAGATTTTAAAATAAATGAATAATTTATTTTAAAATTAAAAATAGATGAGTAAAAAATAAAGGGTATTCATTTCATCATGTGGATAAGGTCATATAGCAGGGAAATCGGAAGGTCAAAGTCTAAAAGGAACACAAGAAAGATTAGATCATCATTAATTTTTAATTTTCTAATTAAATGGTACTAAAAATTCCTAGTCTCTCCAGATATGGCAGAAGCCCTTTGCATAAGGAGCAGACTTCTTTTCCAGCCTCCAGGAAGGCTGGTTCTGTTTTCTGTTCACAAATGCATTCAGGCAGGAGCCCTGGCCGAACCCACACCCAGCTCTGCCATATTATGGCTGCAAACTTGGGTTTCTCTACCCAGAACAGTATTCCTCTGCCTTCCAGTTCCCTGAGCATTATTTGGAAGAAAGGGTTCCAAAACTCCCAAACCTCAGAGACCTCAGAAGTCAATCAGTTCACTCACAAGGAAGAGAGGGCCAGACAACTGTTGAATTTGCTGCCCAGGATCACAGAGTGGGTGAGAGTGAACCATGGCTTGCCAGAGGTAGCAAAGCTAGTTTCTCAAAGCAGACAAAGCACAGCTCTTGGGCAACATAGAATTAACACAGAGAGAGGTCAGGCTTTGGGGAGGTAATTCTCTAGGGCCCTGAAACATCCTTCCTGACAAGAGAGTCTCTATTTGCCTGGGAGATTTGGGAACTGGACAAAGGTTTATGAGAAGAGATTTGGAAAGCTGCATCTAAGTTGTGATTCCTGGAGGACATGGAGACTACACATATCAACCCAAGTCTTCAGGCGGGGTGGAGGCTACAGGTCAGTCGTGCAGGCAGTATATGACTGAGCCCAAGTAAAACCTCTGGACACCAAAGGCCCAGGTGAACTTTCTAGTTGGCAATAGTGTTGTCAGTTCCCACGCCATACCTGGAAGGACATAACACTGTCCATGGCTCCATGGGAGGAGGAAGCCTGGAAGCCGCACATCTGGACCCCTCCTAGACCTTGCCCTTGTGTCTCTGCTTTTTCCTGGTTCTGCTTTGTATCCTTTTGCTCTAATTAAACTGTAACCATAAGTCCAGGGCTCTCATGACTTTTGTGAGTTGTTGCAGTAATGAAACCAAGGAGGTGGTGGGAACCTCGCAACCTGCAGCTGGTGTCTCATGGAGAATTGTGCCTTTCACATGTGAAGTCTGGCCTGACTTGGGTGGTTAACGTCAGAGTCAAAGCAGCTCCCTGTCCTGCCATCTCCTGTATCTCTGCCAGCACAGAGACTGCAGTAGAATTCCCGGGGGCAGGGCTTTCAAGTCTTTGCCACCGGAACACTGAAAAGAAGGCTCCTAGAAGTGGGCACATGTCCTGCCTCAGAGCAAGTGTCTCCTGTGGGTCCAACTGAGGAGACCCGAGAGAGGGAGAAAGGTGAACTAGGAAAAATGGAAGCAGCTCCGAACTGAGGAAACTCATGCAACAAGACCATTCCTTTTCTTCTCATCTTACTAGGGGCCCAGAAGAAGGAGAAAGGGCAAGGGGATATGTTAGAAAACTCATCCTATCTTCTCTCATTTAATCTGAGTCAAGAAAACATGTCCCACCTCTCTACTGGCCAGTGACTTCCACTTGGGAACAAACAGAACCATTTCCAATTCAGCAACCAGACTCATCAACACACAAGTGTTCCTTCCGAAAGGCTTAGCCTGAAGCTAATTAAGAATTTAGATCTAACTTTCAATTTGCAGAAAATTGAAGGAAGTAGAGAAATGAGACCATGAGGAAGCAACTGGACCAATCTAAAAGGTGTCCATAGGAAAACTGGGTTGTTCTCTTAACTAAGTCAATGGGGAAAAAACAAAAACAAAAAAATGGGAGAAAGGAACTCTGGTAAGACCAAAAAAGTGACTCATCACCAAATGTAGCCAGTGTTCCTTGATTTACATAAACTGGCAAGAAAGGACATGTTTGCAACAATTAGAGAAATTTAAATGTGGATTGCTTATTTATTATTTAGTTGTGATACTGGTACTGGGGCTAAATTAGAAAATATTTTGAGATACATATGGAAATATTTGGAGATAAAATATCATGAAGTCTGTATCTTAAAATGCCTCAGTGTTTTATAGTTTTGACTTTGGAGCCATGTAAATAGTTTAAACAATTTTAAAACAAAATTAAAATGAAAAATTTAAACTTCTAAAATCCAAAATGAAATACAGGAACCTGACTGTAGGTCAAATTGGCATGTTAATGACACAGAAAAGTATTATGTTAAATGACTTTTAAAATCCCATATTTTGACTGTACATCCTAAGGACATAAAAGAAAAAAGAAATTTAAAAGTGAAATAGTATTGCTACAAATAATGTTGGTATTGTTATCTTAGAGCATTAATAGAATTATTTATTTGCTTTACCCCATTATTTACTGTGCAATATATCTTTTGTAAATATACACTTATTTAAGTATAAGTATATACTTAATTATTTATAATTTTATGCACAGACATAGTATAGCACAAACAATTCTAACAATATCATCAGGAACCAAGGTTTTCAGAATAAGAGAAATGGCATTCAAATATAAAATCCAAATAAATAAAAACTCTATAATCTTACAAATGAACTGGACATTATCAGTGTGAATTGATGTTTCATATTTTTATTAAAAAGTTCATATTCCTTGCTTTTGTCCTCTGAAAAGAACAAGAAGCACCATTAACACACAGCAGTGAGCACTCTTCATTAGTAGATTGATGGTCTCTAAATACTGTTTCCCATTCAAATGAGCCAGGGCTTTCTGATGAAATGGCTGAACCTAAGGCTTGGCAGAAAACGTACAAGATAAGCCTGGAACATCTTCTACAAGAAAACTATCAAAGACCACTGGAGTCGTATCAAAGGGACAAAGGAGCCGATACGAAAGACTCTCACAAGCCAAAGTTAGGACTATTTGAACCTAAAAGAAAAACTGCAATGTAGTTAAACAGGTACGGTATTTAAAACCCACCAATACAGAATGAGACTTAAAACAAAAACATTATACTTTGGGAGGCTGCTAGGGCATCAACTTATTGCTTCAAAAATTAGTAAATAAAAATAACAAGTCAAGCTTTTTATCCAATTTTCCCATCTAGATTGTATTTTATTATAAACAAATGAAAACTCCAATTAATAAAGTAATTTAGAAGGAATACAATTAGAAAATTATTTTCCAAACATTAATTAAATGATTGTGAAATGAGAATTTATAATGGACGGACTCAATGGAAATCTGAACATCACAAAAAGTTGGCCAAACAGGCATTAAGTGCAAGGCATCAGTGATGGAGCATTCTTGCTACAAAATTGAAACTGAACCTAATCAAGCTTTCAAAGCCTGTCAATTTACAGGAAATATAGGGGACAGTGCAAAGTCATGGGATACAACTAGCTATTACCAGGTGGCAGAAAATTCTACAGGACAAATCTTTTTCTTTAACAAATAAACACCAAGAAAACAAAAAGAATAAGAGAGAGGTATTAACGATTATAAGACCTGAGAGACATACAGCTAAGTATGAAACATGAGCCTTTGAAACCCAAGTAAAAACAAATCAACTGTAAAAAAAAAAAAAAAAAGAAGAATTTATAAGACAATCGTGGAATTGGAATACCAATAATATTAGATCATAGTGAAGGAATTACTCATTTTTTTTCAGTTGTGATAAGAATGGTCTTTTAGAGGTATACCCTGAATTATTGACAAATGAAATTATTTTCTACCTAGGATTGAATCAAGTGGGGGCAGAATGGGAGGACTAGGTAAAACAGGGTTGGCCATATATTAATAAATGTACAAAGTAGATGACAGATAAACAGGGCTTATTATAACACTTTTCGTAATTTTGTGTATGCTTGTAAATTACAAATAGGATTTTTTCCTTTAATTTTCATTTAAAAAATTAAGAATTAAAAAATTAAAGCACTAAAAAGATGAACAAAAATAACAAAATGTTAACAAATGGCAAGTTCTAAGTGATGGAAAAATGGATTGCTTGTGTTTTCTGTATGTTTGAAAATGTTTGTAACAGTAAACAAGACTGTAAAAGCAGCAAAGACTCAGAGCTGGGTCAGGTTAAAAGGATTGCGAAATATAGCTGTGGATGCCTAATGCTGGCTTTGACCAGTAAAGCCTTCAGAAAATTAAAAGCAAATAACAACAACAACAAAAAACAAAAACAAAAAAGTTCAAACTTGAAATATTAAGGAAAAAGGACCTAGGAAAAAAGGACTCTAGCTGACAAAACAGTGACACATGCTTACTATACTTGTAACATAAAGGATCTCCAATCCAGAGTAAAACCACAATACAATCCCAAATGGGAGGGGAAGTGTCTTGAGATTTTTATTTCCAGGCCTGATGACAATCAGAGAAAGAACCATGTGCCCTTAATGCTTCAAGTGACATGGGTACAAAAAGCAACCTCATGGAAGCCCGAAGCTTTATGATCTGAAGTTATAAAAGACACCAAGGCAAAGTTAACAGGCTACTTGTTACTCAGACACATTAACCAGACTCTGAAATGAGCAACTATTACAAAAGCACTGCTGCTGACAGCATCCTATGCACAGCATGGTCTTGGGTTCCCTGGACCCAAAACTGCTCTTTTCCATACCTGATGATGACACACTGGTTCTCTCTGTCAATTATCATATTTCTGTACATATTATCTGCAAGAGCATAGATATGCGGTGGGTTCTCATACTGTGCCTAGAAAAGCAAAACAAAACAAAACCACGGTCAGACAAAAGCAACACATTTCTTCTCTTCCTTTGGAAATGAACATGCCACTGTATAGTCCCCGTCTTAAAGGCTGCGTAATACAAGAATCATAAAGTTGCTAAGGTCCTGAGGAGGTACCCTTAACACAATGAAGATGGAAGGAATTTGGAAGGACTTTTCTGTAGGCCTATGAGTGATTCAGCCTTCAGACATGACCCACGGTCTTCAGGTACTCCAACACCACGCCCTTCTACCCGCAGCACGCCTCTGCAGGCCACATTCCATTTGTAAAGGTCTCTGAAAGGTATTTGGGCAACAGGTCTTAGGAGAGGCCTACTAAAAACCTGGATCTGACCTGTACTAAATCAGAATTTCTACATTATTTTTGTTTTCCCTAAGAGGCAAGTTGGAGATCTTGGGACCCTAGAGGAAACTGAGACTATTAGAATAAAAGGAAAAAACCTTATTTTCCATAAGAAGAAGGCAGGAGGTGTGGTTCTTTAGAGGGATAAACAGGATTGACCAGTTTGCTCCATCTCAACATGGAAAAACAAAAATTCCTAGCGCACCAAGACAGTGGGTTTGTACTTGAGTCTCATGAGATATCTGAGCTATGCATAATATAAATCCACCAGTAAATTCACTGTGTCAGGACGACTTCAGCCCTGCTTTCTTCCGTTTCTTGGCACCACTTCTACCACTCCCACCAAAGTCACTAAAAAGAAAAACACTTCATATGGTGGAAAGCTGGAGAGAGAACACCGCTTAAATTTAAGACTGTGTAACATAGGAGAGTGAGAAGAAAGTCACATCCAGAGTGAGAAGACATTTAGACTCTGTCTTCCCTTCTCTGGTCCCCATCTCTACAGGGGGATAACAAGGTCCACGGTATCCACGTCTCAAGGTAGCTGAGACAACGCACAGGAAAGTAATTAGCAAAGGTTAGTGAAACACAGAGGTAAAGTAGAATGTACTGCACCCCAACTTTGAGTCTTATTATACAACTTACTATATCATAAGGGGCCTGCCCCAGAAATGGCCACTCATCGCAAGCTCTGGCGGATCAGAGCTGAGCGACGAGGAGGAGGGGTGACTGTTTTGATGTCTGCACCCAAGTTAAGCACCGATGTATGCAGTGCCCGTGGCTCCCTATGTGTGAATAGGGGCCCCAGGAGGGAAACTGCTCAGTGAGGTCTAAAACTCATTCCTGAGACTGTTGAGCTGGATAATTCTATCTAGGGACAAAAATATGTCATTCCTGCCTTCATTTCACAGTCAAGGGATGGGACTGCAGGATGCTCATTCACGATTACATTTAATACCTCTCTGGAAATAGAGGAAAAGGAAAGAGAACATGGGAATTCCCTGCCAGTCCACTGGTTAAGACTCTGCATTTACTGCCAGGGACACAGGTTCAATGCCTGGTCAGGGAACTAAGACCTCACATGCCACATGGCATAGCCAAAAATAAAAATCAAAAATGGAAATAGAGTGGAGTGAAAGCTGTGAGCAGTAGAGGGAAAGGAGTGGGCAAGTCATTGCCCAGTAAGGCCTCAAAGCCATTTAACTAGTTATACTTGGCCTCTATGTATCACTATTTTTCCAACTGGTTTCTCATCTCTGGGCTCATGGTATTTTTCAACTACTGATGAGAATTATCCCTGGAGGAGGGCATGGCAACCCACTCCATCATTCTTGCCTGGAGAATCCCTTAGACAGAGCAGCCTGGTGGGCTATGGTTCACAGGGTCGCAAAGAGCCAGACACAACTGAAGCAACTGAGCATGCATGATGAAAACTGTAGGGTAGCCATTTCCTCTACCTGATTCTGCCCTTGCCTGAAAACCCCTGAAAGTCACTGAGACCTGACTTCCGTTCCTAGCTCCAACACTCAACAGATTCAATTACTTCACCTCTATGAGCCTCCGTTTCCTCATCTGTGAAATAGGCACACATAGTAATACACAGCCAGCATCCAGGGCTGCTTTATTACTGTTGCAAACATAAACATAGGACCTGGCACTAAGTAAATACCAATTTTGCAACATTCTGTTGCCATCAGCAGTTAAAAATAAATATATTTTTTAAAATTCTAGAGCATTTCTTTAGAAAGAACTCTTCAAAAGATGAATGGTCTAAAAGGGACTCATGTGAGAACGCTTTTCAGAGAACTGGAAAGAAACAGCACGAACACACAGCGCTTCCATCCACCCTGCCTTGGCTGTCATTGCAGACTCCAAGCCAGCTCCGTCCCGGCTGCCCCAGGGCCCTCCCGATCAGGGCGCCAGGGCAGGGCCCAGCCGCTGCCGACAGTGTTTCCCTTGTGCTGGGCTCCCATAAAGGCAGCATTATCAAAGGTCTTTCGCGTGGCAGCCTCCTTCGGCTCCAGCTACCAGCACCATTCATCTGGCAACAATGGGGTGGGCTCTTGCTCTGGGTAAATTGCCTTCCACTTCAACTGATGAATTTGTGTGGGCTCCCTTTTGTTTGTTTTCCAGGGGTCAGGATTAATGAACGCTCTTGTGCTTCTGCTGCAAAGGAAAGAGGGAAGGAAAAAGACGTAGAGATGGGGAGGCCTGGGGAAGTGATGAGCCAGAGAATGAAACATATGAATTAGGATTACAGATTCTATTTTTATGTCACAACTGAAATGGCTACGGAGCTGGGTCTGAATGAAATAAAAAAAGATTTGCTTTCCATGTTCCAGTCATAGCCACGGTTTCAGTGATTTGGAGAGAATGGTTCCCATTGCCCAATTTATATTTTTTATCGATTACTGAATTTTTTACTCTTTAGAGTTTTGTGACATACGTGGAAGGAGGAAGATGCCTGAAGCTGTAAGTCCTACATTCCATTAAACTAACATTGTATATAATGTTCCAATATTAATAGTCCTATGCCTTTTTTGAGCTGTACTCTAAAGAGCAGCACATCATTTAAAAAATCAAACAATGTCACCTATTTAAGCTCCCCAATAAATAATTTATATAAGAAAATGCAAATATATGGCCAACTTCAATTGCCCATACATCATAAAAGCCCCAAACACTGCAGTAATTTATGTGGCATGTAACTTACCGCTCCTTGGTACATTTCAATTTCCTTTTCCCCAAAATATGGCATCTGTTTGAAAGGGTTGACTGAGATTAATACGGATCCTATATATGTCTGAATTTAAATCCAGTTAAGGTCTATCATTAATCTTCACAGTTACACATTTTTCGAATTAAGCAACCAGATGTTATCAAGAATTCATAATGACTGTCCCAATGAAAAGCTCATGGGCTTGTTTTCTAAAAGATTACAAATAAAGACAAAAGCAATTACCAAGTAGTTCCGGTTTTGTTCTTCAGGAAGAGTAATGAACTTAATTACCAAGGTGTTACAAAAATAAATCATTACTTTAAGTGAATTGAAACACATTCTCTCAAGACTGGTGACATGCATGGCTAGGGATAAAAAACCAAATGATCAAGGACTAAAAAGAGCAAATATTTTTTCCTTGGTATCTCTTAGGTATACTGAGAACATATTCATTTATTTGTTTAATAAACAGAGGTATATAAGATGAACTGCACAGTCCTGCTCTTCAGAAGCCATGGAGAACTGAGTTGTATCCATAAGTAGAATTCACAGCAGAAAATTACAAATGCATATAGATCAAGTTTTGGAGAAGGAACCTGGAGAAGGCAACCCACTCCAGTCTTCTTGCCTGGAAACTTCCAAGGACAGAAGAGTCTGATGGACTATAGTCCATAGAGGTACAGTTCACGTGTCCAAGAATCGGACACAACTGAGCATCTGAGCATAGACCAGGTTTAGGGAAGAAGGTGTTATTTATGTATGGGAAATTCTCAAAGGCCCCTCAGAAGAAAACGCATTACTTATGTCCCCAAAATGAAGTGCTATTATAACATACAAAATATTTCCATTTATCATATAACAACCAACTAGTTTGAATTGGATGTCTACAACTTGCCAGCAACTGTTACGTATGCTGGGCATGTACAGCGGTGGACAAAACAGAGAGAACTGATGTAAAAATACCATTAAAAAATGCAAACATCAACAAAAAACAAACCATATACAATACTCAAAATTGTTTCTTTTAATCAATGACTTCTAAATGTTTAGAAATTTTGCAGTTAAGAGTGTAAAGCTGGGACTTCCCTGGTGGTCCAGTGGTTAAGACTCTGCCTCATAATGCAGGGAATGCAGGTTTGATCTCTGAAAGCTGTGAGATTTCCTTCCCCAAAGGGACATTTATATATTAGGACCTGAGTGTCAAATAGAGCAACACAATGAAGTTTGATCAGATTACCAAGCTCCCTATGCCCAGTTCTATTCTATTCTGGCCTTGGGCAAGTCTCATCTCTGAGTGGTGGTGATTAGATGATGGGGTAAATAGAACCTACTTGATAGGTTTTGTTATGAGAATTAAGCAATACAGTATCAAATGCTCAGCACAATGTCTGATATGTAGTAGAGGCAGTTTCCTTAATTCATATACTTCAAGATGCTCACCGTGTCACCTCTGAGAAGCAGTGTTAGTATTACTGAACACAAATGAGTCAAGTGTGGAATGGATCATATAATATTTAAAACATAATATTTATACATGAAGGGAAGAATGGGGAATGATTTGGCTGCAATTTTGCTTGCTTTTTCACTAAACAGAAAGATTTTCAGATTCAAAAGGGCTGGACGTGAAATAGTGGGTTGGTCAAAAAGTTCCTTCAGCCAATCCAGTGGCAGTAGAGAAGATAGGTCCCTTTGCACAGCACACCCAGAGGCACCCTGCACCATTCAGGCACAGGGGCAGACCGTGGCACTGAAAGAAAACGCAGATGAGGCGGTGAATAACTGAAAATCACTCCAGAATTATGGAAGAAGGGCCAAGAGAAAACGTGGTTCCAAGTGCCAAAGTCAGAGGAGGCCAACAACAGATTAGAAGCCGACATTTTTGAGGTAAGATTTAGAGCAGGTTTATTGTTAGATTTAATAAGCAGGTCATCAGTGTGTGTGGTGTTGCAGCCAAGACTCAACAAGTGTTGATAAAAACAAACACTGATAGAACACATACATGTACAGATGGCATCAATCTAAGTTCCTGATGACAACCTTGATACTATTTTAATCCTATTTTACTAGGAGGAAACTGAGGCAAGAGAAATTTTCAATACTCAGAAAATACAGCATTGCTATACTCACATTCATTTCAGAAGAGGGAGATGTCTACGCCTACATCTGGAGAACGGGTGCTTCTTCCTTAGCTGTAAAGGGACTACTATGAAGGCCACCTGAATGAACTGATCATTGCACTCAGAGAATAAAGAGCTGCTAGAGGGGGACTAGCAAGAGTATACTCATTGAAAAAGACCTTGATGCTGGGAAAGACTGAGGGCAGAAGAGAAGGGGGCAACAGACAATGAGAGGGTTGGATCAGATTACCAAGCTCCCTATGCCCAGTTCATTGGGAGATAGTGAAAGACTGGGAAGCTTGATATTCTGCAGTCCATGGGTTCGTAAAGAGTCAGACACAACTTAGTGACTGAACAATAGCGAGAAGACTTACTTGATTGTCCAGTGGTTAAGACTTTGCCTTCCAATGCAGTGGGTGCAGGTTCCATCCCTGGTTGGGGAGCTAAGAACCCACATGCCTTATGGCCAAAAAACCAACACAATAAACAGAAGCAGTATTGTAACAAACTCAATAAAGACTTTAAAAATGGTCCACATTAAAAAAAAAATCTTAAAAAAAAAAACAAAACAAAAAAACAGTTGCTAGAGGACCTGAGCAATAGCAGCAAATTTGGAAAACTCAGCAGTGGCCATAGGACTGAAAAAAGTCAGTTTTTATTCCAATCCCTAAGAAAGGCAATGCCAAAGGATGCTCAAACTACCGCACAACTGCACTCATCTCATGCTAGCAAAGTAATGCTCAAAATTCTCCAAGCCAGGCTTCAACAGTATGTGAACCGTGAACTTCCAGATGTTCAAGTTGGTTTTAGAAAAGGCAGAGGAACCAGAGATCAAATTGCCAACATCCTCTGGATCATCAAAAGAGCAAGAGAGTTCCAGAAAAACATCTACTTCTGCTTTATTGACTATGCAAAAGCCTTTGACTATGTGGATCACAATAAGCTGTGGAAAATTCTGAAAGAGATGGGAATACCAGACCACCTAACCTGCCTCTTGAGAAACCTATATGCAGGTCAGGAAGCAACAGTTAGACCTGAACATGGAACAACAGACTGATTCCAAATAGGAAAAGGAATACATCAAGGCTGTATATTGTCACTCTGCTTATTTACCTTATATGCAGAGTACATTATGAGAAACGCTGGGCTGGAGGAAGCACAAGCTGGAATCAAGATTGCCAGGAGAAATATCAATAACCTCAGATATGCAGATGACACCACCCTTATGGCAGAAAGTGAAGAAGAACTAAAGAGCCTCTTGATGAAAGTGAAAGTGGAGAGTGAAAAAGTTGGCTTAAAGCTCAACACTCAGAAAACTAAGATCATGACATCTGGTCCCATCACTTCATGGCAAATACATGGGGAAACAGTGGAAACAGTGGCTGACTTTATTTCTGAGGTCTCCAAAATCACTGCAGATGGTGACTGCAGCCATGAAATTAAAAGACACTTACTCCTTGGAAGAAAAGTTATGACCAACCTAGACAGCCTATTAAAAAGCAGAAACATTATTTTACCAGTAAAGGTCTGTCTATGTATGGATGTAAGAGTTGGACTGTAAAGAAAGCTGAGAGCGGAAGAATTGATGCTTTTAAACTGTGGTGTTGAGAAGACTCTTGAGAGTCCCTTGGACTGCAAAGAGATCCAACGAGTTCATCCTAAAGGAAATCAGTCCTGAATGTTCATTGGAAGGACTGATGTTGAAGCTAAAACTCCAATACTCTGGCCACTTGATGTGAAGAACTGACTCATTTGAAAAGACCCTGATGCTCCGAAAGATTGAAGGCGAGAAGAGAGAGGGATGACAGAGGATGAGATGGTTGGATGGCATCACCGATTCAATGGACATGAGTTTGAGTAAACTCTGGAAGTCGGTGACAGACAGGGAGGCCTGGTGTGCTGCAGTCTATGGGGTCACAGAGTCAGACATGACTGAGCAACTGAACTGAACTGAACCCAACCTTGGTTCTCCAATAAATAAATCTGGATTGGGTTAACATAAGAACTCCTATAGGAGGCAACATTTTTTTTTTTTTTTTACTGTTAATAATCTGCTATGTTGCTATGTAAAAAGACAAAGTCTTGATTTTCACTAAGGAGTCTTTATAAATTCTGGCAAGGAGTTGTTCAGAGAAAAAAAAACTTTTGGAGTATTCTAGGCCAATCATGAATCAGTCGTGAATCAGATTGGAAGAAGGATCTCAGTAGGGCTTCTCATGGGAAGTATTATTTGAGGGGGGACTCCTGAAAAGCAAAGTTTGGTTTGAAATGGATAATGTAGCTCCTACCTATGCTAAGTAGCCACAAATTTACTTAAAGTAGAATGGAGACAAGAGAATTTGATTTGGAATTTAAAGGAAACAAACATATTTTTCCCACCTGCCCTGGGTCTGCAGACACCTCAGCTACTTTCAAGAGGGCACAGGTCTTCTACTGGGTTGGGCCACTTTCCAGATAAGTCCAATACTCACTCCCACTGCTTGCTGCATAATTCAGGTGTGCCTTTGGAAAAAGCTGTTTCATCACTGTTTCTACCCACATAACTTTTAACTAGAAAGGTGTGGCCCAAGGCTAACTTTCAAATTGTATGTAGATATACAAGGCTATGATTTTTAAAAAAAGGAAATAAAATAAATGCCATCTTATCATTGCCAACAGAATACGCAAGACAGAAGAGAGCCAACAGATCTTTAATTGACTGGCTCCCAAATGTCTGTCCATGGATCCATAAGCTTTCATTGATCCGCAACAAGAATGACAAAAAGAGAAAGAGAGCCCTCAATTTTTCATAAAGTCCAATTTTTTCAGTATAAAAGCCATCCTTTACTCTTAAACTATTTCCTTTCTATTTTGGGGGTGTTGAAACAGTCTTTCTTTTATGAAATGTGATGGTAGCGCTGCTTCTATAAATTTGTTTTTAATGGTCTTATAAGGAAAAGTTTAACTTTTTTTCTATTTAAAATAGCTCATACTCTATTTTATTTTTTAAACTTTAAACTTTTTATTTTGTTTCGGGGTATAGCCGATTAACAATGTTGTGGTAATTTCAGGTAAACAATGAAGGTACTCAGCCATACACATACATGTACCGATTCTCTCCCAAGCTCCCCTCCTATCCAGGCTGGCCCATAACACTGAGTAGAGTACCATGTGCTATACAACAGGTCCTTGTTGGCTATTCATTTTGAATATAGGAGTCTGTATATGACCTTCCCAAACTCCCTAACTATCCCTTCCCCCTGGCAACCATAAGTTTGTTTTCTAAGTCTCTGAGTTTCTTTCTGTTTTGTAACAAGAGTTTAACTTTTTTAAAAAACATTTTAATAGCCAGTGAATTCCCTCTAACTGCCCACACTGATCTAGTCAACCTCCCTGGATTCAACACTGAGGTGGCGCAGGGAGGTGAGGTGACGTGTGAAGTCACATATGTGGAAATGATGGAACTTGAGCCCCTGGCTCTGGCCATCAGACCCACATTCATCTCACTGTGCGACATTCCCCCCCAACCCCAACATGAACTGACAGCAAAGGGCTAAACCTCACTTGGAACAAGGGTGCTGCTTTGAGCTCTGGTTGGTTCTGGCACAAGTGTCTCAAGTCCTAATTGAAGGGTTGAAAATGCCAAGCACACTTGAGTGTGGTCTTTGAGGAAAAACAAGTTTGGAGAAAGCTGGACCCAATGAGGCCATCGTGCTTTGTTCAAGAACTATTTTTGTCAGCCCACTGGCTGTAAGTGATGTCTCACCAAGCAGAGAGCGAACACAATAAGGTTTCCCTCCTATATTTTAGAACTGAAATTGTAAGAAGGGTGGCAACACTTCAGAAAATAGACAGGAAATGAAACCTTCCTGGTCTTAGGATAAATAACTGAAAAAATGGATTTTCCTTGGTTGACAATGCTCACATTCTCTAAGCAGATTTTTTTTCTACTGTGGAACAAAGAAATGTGCAGTCAGCTTGAATGCATTAACCATTGATCATTCCAAATACTGACCTTCAGCACAAGACAATGTGCTGCTATTAGATGCAGAGGAGGTCAAATGAACAATATTATAACTTAATCTAAAATTGAATCTCTTCTTGTCTTCACTATTGAGCTTAGAAGAGAGGGAGGGGAAACTCATTTACAATACCAATGGGACCCTATCATAATAATATTCCCTTGGCATTAAACTGATTTATCTCCTATTAGAGGAAAAGATTTGCAGTTAGACCCTTGGCATTATTTCATAAACATCCAAAAGAGCCACCAAGCTTCCTCAAAGCTGAAAGCTGCTCTGTGCTATTGCTGGAAAGCACACTGATGTCAAATTTCTCATATACTGAGTGGGCAGAGATTTCTACAACAGAAAGTCTATTAGTGGTCAACTAACTCATTTCCTTGGTAGAACACATGATTAGTCAGTCATTGATTCAAAGACATTAATTCAAAGACTGGGAATCAGCCCCCTCGGTGTGAGTCATTTTAGAATTCTGCTGTCTGAATATAAAAAGCAAGTCTTCATAGTCAACAAATTTTCAACAAACACTTAATATAATGCATCATGCCAAAAATGATGTGGGAAAGAAATAAATAATGCAGGATGGTGACATTTTTTAGCTAAAATTAACAAGAAGGCACATGCATATATACACATGTCTTGTTGTTTGGTCCACCAGGGAAGCCCATACATGTCTATATGTGATCAAACTGGTTAATTAAGAATATATTAAAAATATATTAGGTTAATAGGAGCAAACCTTATATGGTGGGATTCCAAGGGATTTTACTGTTCTCCTTTCTAGTTAACTGCATTTTGTAATCATTTAAAATGAACATTTATTGCTTTAAAGTGGTTTTTAAACTTTAGTTTTTAAAAGAGAAGTAAAGGACACAATCCCTGTTCTTAAGGAATTTCTAGTGTTTTAGAGGTAAATGACCATACAGGGAAAAGCAAGTCTGTCTGGGTTGATGATGGACTGCTGCTGATAACCATTTTTTTCTTTTCTAACCCAGATAATCAAAAACCATGTCTACATAAATAATGAGCCCATGTTCTAAGAACATTCCAATAAATAATGAGTTCAACTACATTCATTGGAAATTAGCCTTTTATGGGCTTGTCAATAAACCTATCCGCCCTTTAAAAGTTTCTATGGTAAAATGCATCTGAATGTCCAAAAAGCAACTTTATAATTGAGTTTTGGAACATAATTCAGAAATATGACAGAACTTGTACACTTGCCTTAATGTATGATAATAATAACTAACACTAATCATGTATTTACTGCATTTGTTATTTCAATTCACCCTAAACAGCCTCATGTAGGAGCTTTTATCATCACTTCCATTTTGCAGGTCAGGAAACCAAGGAACACAGATCACAAAACTTGTATAAGATCACCAAGCTCATGCAGATTAAGGCTCAAAACCAGGTTGTCCAGATTCATCCCAACTCTTTCTGGTCCATCATCAGCCAGTTTCCATGGGTCTTGCACACAAAAGTTATTAAAAACCTTTTAATGATAAGCCTAGATAAAGTGAGCAAATTTCAACTTTTTTACCAAATAAAATGAAAACTTACAACTGCACACAACTGCTTCCATACAATTAAAGGAAGCTCTGCACAGGTATCCAGGAGTCAGCAAATGTTCCCTGTAAAGGATCAGAGATTAATTAGTTCAGGCTTTGTGGATCACAGAGTCTGTTGCAAATACTCAAGTCTGCCACTGTAGCATAAAAGCAGTGGCAGACAATAAGTAAGTTCAGTTCAGTCGCTCAGTCGTGTCCGACTCTTTGCGACCATGACAGCACGCCAGGCCTCCCTGTCCATCACCAACTCCTGGAGTTCACTCAGACTCAGGTCCATCGAGTCCGTGATGCCATCCAGCCATCTCATCCTCTGTCGTCCCCTTCTCCTCCGGTCCCCAATCCCACCCAGCATCAGAGTCTTTTCCAATGAGTCAACTCTTCCCATGAGGTGGCCAAAGTACTGGAGCTTCAGCTTTAGCATCATTCCTTCCAAAGAAATCCCAGGGCTGATCTCCTTCAGAAAGGACTGGTTGGATCTCCTTGCAGTCCAAGGGACTCTCAAGAGTCTTCTCCAACACCACAGTTCAAAAGCATCAATTCTTCGGCATTCAGCCTTCTTCACAGTCCAACTCTCACATCCATACATGACTACTGGAAACCATAGCCTTGACTAGACGGATCTTAGTCGGCAAAGTGATGTCTCTGCTTTGGAATATGCTATCTAGGTTGGTCATAACTTTCCTTCCAAGGAGTAAGTGTCTTTTAATTTCATGGCTGCAATCACGATCTGCAGTGATTTTGGAGCCCAAAAAAATAAAGTCTGACACTGTTTCCACTGCTTCTCCATCTATTTCCCATGAAGTGATGGGACCAGATGCCATGATCTTCATTTTCTGAATGTTGAGCTTTAAGCCAACTTTTTCACTCTCTTCTTTTACTTTCATCAAGAGGCTTTTTAGTTCCTCTTCACTTTCTGCCACAAGGGTGCTATCATCTGCATATCTGAGGTTATTGATATTTCTCCCAGAAATCTTGATTCCAGCTTATGTTTTTTCCAGTCCAGCATTTCTCATGATGTACTCTGCATATAAGTTAAATAAGCAGGGTGACGATATACAGCCTTGACGTACTCCTCTTCCTATTTGGAACCAGTCTGTTGTTCCATGTCCAGTTCTAACTGGTGCTTCCTGGCTTGCATATAGGTTTCTCCAGAGGCAGGTTAGGTGGTCTGGTATTCCCATCTCTTTCAGAATTTTCCACAGTTGATTGTGATCCACACAGTCAAAGCCTTTGGCATAGTCAATAAAGCAGAAGTAGATGTTTTTCTGGAACTCTCTTGCTTTTTCCATGATCCAGCGGATGTTGGCAATTTGATCTCTGGTTCCTCTGCCTTTTCGAAAACCAGCTTGAACATCTGGAAGTTCACGGTTCACGTATTGCTGAAGCCTAGCTTGGAGAATTTTGAGCATTACTTTGCTAGCATGAGATGAGTGCAGTTGTGCGGTAGTTTGAGCATTCTTTGGCATTCTTTCCTTGGGATTGGAATGAAAACTGACCTTTTCCAGTCCTGTGGCCACTGCTGAGTTTTCCAAATTTGCTGGCATATTGAGTGCAGCACTCTCACAGCATCATCTTTCAGAATTTGAAATAGCTTACCTGGAATTCCGTCACCTCCACTAGCTTTGTTTGTAGTGATACTTTCTAAGGCCCACTTGACTTCACATTCCAAGATGTCCGGCTCTAGATGAGTGACCACACCATCGTGATTATCCGGGTCGTGAAGATCCTTTTTGTACAGTTCTTCTGTGTATTCTTGCCATCTCTTCTTAATATCTTCTGCTTCTGTTAGGTCCATACCATTTCTGTCCTTTATCGAGCCCATCTTTGCATGAAATGTTCCCTTGATATCTCTAATTATCTTGAAGAGATCTCTAGTCTTTCCCATTCTGTTGTTTTCCTCTATTTCTTTGCATTAATCGCTAAAGAAGGCTTTCTCATCTCTTCTTGCTATTCTTTGGAACTCTGCCTTCAGATGCTTATATCTTTCCTTTTCTCCTTTGCTTTTGGCTTCTCTTCTTTTCACAACTATTTGTAAGCCCTCCCCAGACAGCCATTTTGCTTTTTTGCATTTCTTTTCCATGGGGATGGTCTTGATCCCTGTCTCCTGTACAATGTCACGAACCTCATTCCATAGTTCATCAGGCACTCTATCTATCAGATCTAAAATCTAAATCTATTTCTAAAATAAATCTATTTCTCACTTCCACTGTATAATCATAAGGGATTTGATTTAGGTCATACCTAAATGGTCTAGCGGTTTTCCCTACTTTCTTCAATTTAAGTCTGAATTTGGCAATAAGGATTTCATGATCTGAGCCATAGTCAGCTCCTGGTCTTGTTTTTGTTGCCAGTATAGAGCTTCTCCATCTTTGGCTGCAAAGAATACAATCAATCTGATTTTGGTGTTGACCATCTGGTGATGTCTATGTGTAGAGTCTTCTCTTTTGTTGTTGGAAGAGGGTGTTTGCTATGACCAGTGCATTATCTTGGCAAAACTCTATTAGTCTTTGCCCTGCTTCATTCCGCATTCCAAGGCCAAATTTGCCTGTTACTCCAGGTGTTTCTTGACTTCCTACTTTTGCATTCCAGTCCCCTATAATGAAAAGGATATCTTTTTTGGGTGTTAGTTCTAAAAGGTCTTGTAGGTCTTCATAGAACTGTTCAACTTCAGCTTGTTCAGCGTTACTGGTTGGGGCATAGACTTGGATTACTGTGATATTGAATGGTTTGCCTTGGAAACGAATAGAGATCATTCTGTCATTTTTGAGATTGCATCCAAGTACTACATTTCAGACTATTTTGTTGACCATGATGGCTACTCCATTTCTTCTGAGGGATTCCTGCCTGCAGTAGTAGATATAATGGTCATCTGAGTTAAATTCACCCATTCCAGTCCATTTTAGTTCACGGATTCCTAGAATGTCAATGTTCACTCTTGCCATCTCGTTTGACCACTTCCAATTTGCCTTGATTCATGGACCTGACATTCCAGGTTCCTATGCAATATTCCTCTTTACAGCATCGGACCTTGCTTCTATCACCAGTCACATCCACAGCTGGGTATTGTTTTTGCTTTGGCTCCATCCCTTCATTCTTTCTGGAGTTATTTCTCCACTGATCTCCAGTAGCATATTGGGCACCTACTGACCTGGGGAGTACCTCTTTCAGTATCCTATCATTTTGTCTTTCCATACTGTTCATGGGGTTCTCAAGGCAAGAATACTGAAGTGGTTTGCCATTCCCTTCTCCAGTGGACCACATTCTGTCAGATCTCTCCACCATGACCTGCCCGTCTTGGGTTGCCCCACGGGCATGGCTTAGTTTCATTGAGTTAGACAAGGCTGTGGTCCTAGTGTGATTAGATTGACTAGATTTCTGTGAGTATGGTTTCAGTGTGTCTGCCCTCTGATAACCTCTTGCAACACCTACCATTTTACTTGGGTTTCAAAACAACCAGCATAGCTGCATTCCAATAAAATCCTGTGATAGGTGGGGTTTTGTCTGTAGGCAGTGAGGTTCCACACTTGATCAAGATGCTATTATAATGTGCTTAATGAATCCAACTATATCTATTAATACTTAAAAGCAGGGGTTTAGGGATTTAACTACCCAGATAATTGGAAAAATTTCCTATGGTAAACAAGAAACAGCACCATATTGGTTAGAAATATACAAGTACCTTGGAATAATGTTTATTAGCATAAATACCTGGTAAGTTGAGCTCCTTCCTCATCAATGATGGAAATGATGCAAAACTACTGCTGCATATTTACGGGTACTTTTATCTAAGAGTAAGAGGAGCGGTGTAAATAATACACAGAAGCTATGGATGTGAAGACTTTACCTCCTCGAGGTTTAGAGGTTAAAAACTAAAAGTGTATGTTACAATGGTTGCAAAGACTCCACTTTTAATGGCCATCCAGAACACCACACCCTCAGAAGACACCAACAGCATCACCACCAAGAGCCATCAAGAGCATAAACTTTCTGGTACTACTCTACAGATTTTCACAGACCCCTGCTGGTCTATGACCAACCCTACAATAATTATACTAAAGTAACTTTACATAGTTGCACCAAACAGAACTCCTGAATCCTGTAGGAACTTAAGCAACTATCATAGCTCTCTCTGAAGTTTATAATGAAGTCAACACATTTGAATCAAATTTCCGTTCTGAATGCTTTCCAGTCCTACCCAAAACGGCATCTGGCAAGCCAAGACTGAAACATATAGCACAACTCAAGAATGTCAGACATTGTCAGTAATTGATCTTCACGACTCTTATTTCTTTTAGTAAAACATAAGAATGCAGAAAAACAGGCAAAATGGCATATTTTTTGCATGAGGCAATCTTTTTTAAACCTTTTAAGTCTGGACTTATCAGTCTCTGCTTTGCAATTAGGGAACACTACCGATAGAATTCTGCAGATCAGGACATTCTTTAGGAAGAGCGCAGGTTTTAGACACCATGTGCCTGGCTAGAGCACATCAAAGGTACGGAGCCACGGACTGAAATAGAGAATACTGGCTTCATCTTTTTGTTTTCCCCGCACAGTGTGGCATTTGGGGTCTGAGTTCCCTGACCAAGGATTGAACCTGTGCTCCCTGCAGTGGAAGCACAGAGTCGTAACCACTAGATCTCCAGGGAACTCCTTGGCTGCATCATGATTTTGATGCAGGAACAAACTTTAAACTAAAAACACCAGGAAAGTCTTTAGCTCCATAGCACTGAAACACATAATTACCATATGTAAAACAGACAGCTAGTGGGAAGTTGCTATAAAACACAGAGAACTCAACCCAGTGCTCTGTGACAACATAGAAGGATGGAGTGGGGGGAGGGGGAGAGGGCGGTTCAAGAGGGAGGTGTGTTAGTCACTCAGTCATGTCCAGCTCTTTGTAACTCCATGGACTGTAGCCCACCACGCCCCTCTGTCAATGGGATTCTCCAGGCAAGAATTCTGGAGTTCCCTTCTCCAGGGATCTTCCCAACTGAGGGACTGAACCTGGTCTCCTGCACTGCAGGCAGATTCTTTATCATCTGAGCCACAAGTGAAGCCAAGAGGGAGGGGATATATGTACACTTGTGGCTGATTCAGGCTATTGTATGGTAGAAACAGACACAAAATTATAAAGCAAATGTCCTCTAAAAATAAATTAAAATAGGAAAAACAACTTTAGCACCATCTTTGGCCTTCCCGTAACCTGAATTAAGAAACAAAAAGTACACATTCTGAAATAGTGAAAATGATTTGAACACATAAGCATCAGTTTGGAATTTCAGATGGTCTCTTACTTAGATGTCATCTTAACTAAGATGACACGTCCAAGGAAACCAGTAAAGGATACAAAAATGTAGTCATCCATGTATCTCTTCTTTAGATTCTCCACGATAGCATTCTCTGTGATCTTGGAGAGCAAGACCATGTCATCCACACCACTGTGCTTGACATTGTGGCTCTGCCAGTGGTACCGGTAGGCTCCTTTGCTTCCCTGCAAACGGAACACACACAATTATGAGGATGGTTTATTTTTCTCCTGGAGGGAAAAAATAATTATCACTAAGTTCCCAAATATTCCTTATATCAAATAAGAACACGCAAAGCAAACAAATATCTTGCTATCTAGATTCAGATTTCAGCTTTGCCACCTAAATGAAGTGGGGAAAAGTGATCTAAGCTTTTGTGTCACTTAAGCTTTTCTTTTTAAAAAAAAGGGAAAAATAAGACCCAGTTCACAGAGTTGTTGTAAGGATTAAATAAAACAACATGTAAAGCACCATGCACTATCCAGAGAACGGCACAGTAAATGATCAATAGGCTTGGATAATTCCTTCAAGCTTACTGTTTTGTAGAACTGACTGACAAATAAGCAATGAAACAGAAACATTCCAGACTTGTTTTGCAAATTATATGACAGAACTCAGAAGTGGAAAGAATACATATCTCACAATAGTTACATCATGTGATCATAATTTCTCAAGCCATCTGAATTGCTTTCCATCCATAAACTTATCACTGTTGATGCAACATTAATTTTCCACATTCAAAGATCGGCCTTCCCAGGTAGCTCAGTGGATGAAGAATCTGCCTGCAATGCAGGAGACACAAGAGATGCAGGTTCGATCCCTGGGTCAGGAAGATCTTCTGAAGAAGGGCATGGCAAACCACTCCAGTATTCTTGCCTGGAGAATCCCATGGACAGAGGAGCCTGGTGGGCTACAGTCCATAGGGTTGCAAAGAGTCGGACACAACTGAAGTAACTGAGCATACACACACACATTCAAAAGATAAGCTACATTTTGATGACTGATTATACATGGAAATGGACCAGATGGTCTAAACATGAACACAGAATGTTCATGTTATGTCCCATGCTATGGACAGAAGAACCTCATCTGATCCCATGGCCTTCTTGGCTAGGTAGAGCCCTTGTCTGCTTACTGGATTTACAACTTAACACCAGGGGTGGCTCTGAGCACCAGATAGGATTTCCTATCACTTGGCATTTCTGTTATGGGATCCCCATGTGTTGGGCTATGTGCTATGCCCTGGGGTTAAGGGCAGATGGGTACATCATGGTGGCTGCACTCGGACACTAGATATCCACCAAATTATTCAAAATTTGTGAGTCAGCAACAGTCAATATGTAAACATGTGCAAAATGGGTGTTCCAGGAGTGGGTGGAGAGTCCTTTGCCCCAGGAGAGAGAGAAATCACTTCCTGGAGAAAGTGCCATGAGAAATGAATCTATAATATTTTGAATTTCCCAGACAAGACGAGACAAAGAAGGATGTTCATTATAATCTACACTCACAGGCAATTAAAAAAGCCAATGCATATGAAATAATGACAAATAACACATGACAAGTTATTGGAAGGCTCTTTCTTCCCTTGGAGTTCTCCGCACTCTCTACTGGAGATGTCACACACTGGACCAGGATGGTGGGCACTGAACTGAACAAGACCGGCTCCTCTCCCTCCTCAGGAATTCACTTTTGGGGGGAAGTTTACTTTTGTGGGAGGGAGTCTGAATAAAGAAGAAAAAAATTTCTGAACGAGGGAGTCTAGAAAGGCCACCTGTCAAATGTCAAAACTAGGATGAGAAAAGGCAATAGGCTCTTTGAGAGAAGGGGGAGGTGGAAGGAAACAAGATAGGTAACAGTTTAAATTTCCCTTTAAAAAACTACATAATGTTTTCTCTGCTGGAGATATGGGCCCTTTGATAACAGCAAATTCTAAGAGTTTCTGGGAAAGCAATTATTATAAATCCAGCCAAGGAAGTGGCCATGATGGGAAAAGCATAGCGCCATGGGTTCAAGCTCCAAAAAGGGGTTTGGGAAGGCTTGCCACCCATGCTGCCTTGCAGAGGGAAACCATTACATGATATATTTGACTTTCTCAGAATCATATGCAGCATCAGTTCTACAAAATTACCTCAGGCCTCACCACTCTCTTTCCTCTTGTGGCAAAACAAAAGCACTGGCCACAGGGTGACTCACTGGATCTCAGTCGAAGGTCCACAGTCTATTTCCAACCAGATAGAGGCTCCTGGAGACTCCGCGGCCCTCCCTCCTTTTCCAGCTTGAATATTCTTTCTGGACACCTGCAAAACTTACTATGCAGAGAAAACTAAGCTCCTGGAGTAACTAACCAGTATGTATGTTTCTTTTCAACACCAACAATTATCCATGTACTTAAAAGATGGCCAAAATGTTGTTTTCTCTCTAAAAATAGCAGCAGAGTTGAACAAAACAGGAGGGCTACTAATAAGTTGTAGATGTTAAATAACGTCTACCAAGGGCAAGAAACGGAGGAGTTCTATGTCACAGTGTATGTGTTTGTACTGATCCACAGAAATGCCTTCTCAATGTGACCCAAGTCCGTCTTGGAGTCCAATCTGTCTTTTCTCTCTCTCTCACTGCACAGTGATCCATTACTGTCTGTCTCAACTCAAAGGCAGTGTCCTCTTTCTACTGGCAGTTACTCCCCAGTACAACAGAACTCCTTGTACGGAGTTTCAAATATTCCTCCACACAAAAAAAGTTCCCCTGGCTGGTTCTCCAGACTTCTATCTGCAAGAGGATAAGGAGCCAATAGAATGACTGACAGTTACTATTAGCAAGGCAGTGAGCCATTCGATTTGAGAGCAACACTAAGAGCGAGAGGGAGCAATCGGAGCTTTTGGGGGGAAGGCTGACCTGCCCAGAGTGCCAAGGGCAAGGTCAGAACCCACGCATGGGGAAATAAAAGCTGGGAGAGGGCTGGGCTAGGCAGTTCTAGCAGAGGGTGAGAACTGGATCAGGGAGCCTGGAAACCAAACAGGGATGCACAGGCTTCCAGTCCAGCCCAGGGAAGCTTTCTGTTTTCCTGCAGGGGACCATAAACTTTGATCACACAGTGACTTTCCCAGAGGCCTTCCTTGGAACACAGTTACTGACAGCGAGTAAGTGGGGAACAGAGTGGGAAGTGGTTGTCATCTTACAACCCTGGACAATATCCTTGGAAGCAGAAGCTGAAAGTTGCCATCAGATCACAAACTATGGTCCTCGAATTATGTGGATAAGAATGGCACTCCTGGGGGCACAGAACCTCAACCCCTTTGCTTCTTTCTCCTGCCCTTGACTGGGAGGGGAAGGGCAGGACAGGCGGCCACACCTGCTGGGGGAGGACCTGAGGGTCGCCCCCATCTGGGTGAGGGGGGACATTTTTCCTCATGGCCAAGGTCCAGGCTACCAGGGCAGCACCTGACTCCACTTCCTTCTCTTCTATGGGCTTTCTGGGTGGGTAACACCTTTTTGTTTCCCAACCAGAAAAGGAAATATTTGAATAAGTAGGGGCACCCAGCAAGGTATTTCATTTCCTAACAGTTCTTGGTGAGTGAAGCACTGTTGTACAAAGGACAGGAATGTGGTTGCTGATGCCCCAGCTAAGAAATGATAATAATGATAATAACAATGATAATGATGATAAAAGGTTACTCCTAACCCTGACAACAATTACAAGTTCTGAAAGAGAAGGACTTCCCTGGCAGTCCTGTGGTTAAGTCTCCACACTTCCAAAGTAAGGGGCATGGGTTCGATCCCTGGGGTGGGAACAAGGATTCCACATGCTATACAGTGTGGCCAAGAAGGAAAAAAATATATATATGAACAAGATACTTCCCACTAGGTAAAGACTGAGTGCAGATTTTCTCAGGTCCATAGTTACTTTCTAATTATGAATCAGCTGATTAAAAAGCACAGATTCATATTCAAGTTTTAAAATGTGGGGTTCACCCACATCCACATAATGGCCTGGTTTACTCCTCACATTTAAGAGGTGGCACCAAGACACAGAAGTACCTCACGTGGAGGAAGAAGCCAGGGCACTGATTTTAAAAGGCGGAGTGCCATGAACTGGTGTGTGTTCAGCAGGGTGGGGACCGGGATGAGCAAAGGTGAGTCAGTGCACAAAGGCAGGTACTGTCCTGAAAGCCAACCTCCACTCCCACAAAGAGGCCCCGGGGCGGCCCTGCCCACAGCGGGGGCGCTGCCACACTCTCACTAGGGTCTCTGAGCACTTTCCTTCTTTGGTTCATCCCGGAGAGAGGAGATGATCACATAATGGGTAACTTTACTTCTTCAAGTGCCCTTAAGATGCCCAGGAAAGGGAGGCCATCAAACATGCTGAGTAAACACAAGAGGCTCAGTGCTGGGCAGGGTCTAGGGGAGGGGTGGCCACACACACGCTTGCTCTCCTGTAGGGAGAGTATTTGTTGTTTTTCAGGCACTTGTGACCCCATGTTCTTCACTATCTCTTGGAGTTTGCTCAAACTCATGTCCATTGAGTCAGTGATGCCATCCAACCATCTCATCCTCTGTGGTCCCCTCCTGCCCTCAATCTTTCCCAGCATTGGGGTCTTTTCCAGTGAGTTAGCTCTTTGCATCAGGTGGCCAAAGTATTAGAGTTTCAGCTTCAGCAACAGGCCTTTGAATGAATATTTAGGGCTGATTTCCTTTAGGATTGACTGGTTTGACCTCCTTGCAGTTCAAGGGACTCTCAAGAGTCCTCTCTAGCACCACAGTTCAAAAGCATCAATTCTTCGGCACTCAGCCTTCTTTATGGTCCAACTCTCACATCCATACACAACTACAGGAAAAAGAATAGCTTTGACTATATGGATCTTTGTCAGCAAAATGATGTCTCTGCTTGTGAATACACTGTCTAGGTTGGTCATAGCTTTTCTACTAAGGAGCAAGTGTCATTTAATTTCATGGCTGCAGTCACTGTCTACAGTGATTTTGCAGCCCAAGAAAATACAGTCTGTTAATGTTTCAACTGTTTACCTATCTATTTGCCATGAAGTGATGGGACCAGATGCCATGATCTTAGTCTTTTGAATATTGAATTTTAAGCCAGCTTTTTCACTTTCCTCTTTCACTTTCATCAAGAGGCTCTTTAGTTCTTCTTCACTTTCTGCCATAAGGGTGGTGTCATCTGCATATCTGAGGTTATTGATATTTCTCCCAGCAATCTTGATCCCAGCTTGTTCATTCAGCCGACATTCTTTAGGATGTACTCTGCATGAATGGTAAATAAGCAGGTTGACAATATACAGACTTGACGTACTCCTTTCCCAATGCTGAACCAGTCCGTTGGCCATGTCCGGTTCTAACTGTTGCTTCTTGATCCACATACAGATTTCTCAGGAGGCAGGTCAGGTGGTCTGGTATCCCTATCTCTGTAAGAATTTTCCAGTTTTATCATTAATAGAGTTGTGTAGGACTAGGGATAGAAACTAAAGTCACACAGACCAATATAAACACCGTTAACTAAACAGAAATAATGGGCATACTCTCTTTGCTCCACCTTTATTTTAAAGAATTTACCTTAAAATCTACCAAGGATGCCAAGATGTATATACAGGGTTCTTCCCTGCAGCTAAGTGTGTAATGGGGAAAAGTGGACACAGGGTTTGAAGACCCATCACATCACGGCGCCTCCTGAGAGGAGTTCCACGTGATCACGGGAAGGAATCTGTGCTGACTTGGAAAGTTCTTCAAGACCCACAGATGTGTAAAAATAGCAGTCAGTATGTGAATTAAGTATTGAATGACTGCAGTAAGTATTGAATGACACATTAAAAGACATGTGTTGTAATTGTTTTCTTGAAAGATACACAAGGTTCCATCAGGCAGCAGGCCTGGGGAAAAAAGGTGACATTTACTCTTCATTTTAAACTTGGCAGCACAGTATACTTTTTTACTGCTATTTTGAACCATATGCATGTGTAAGTAAAATTTAAAAATAAACAAGTGCTGGGGACTTCCCTGCTGGTACAGTGGATAAGAATCCACCTGCCAATGTAGAGGACAAAGGTTCGATCCCTGGTCAGGGAAGATTCCACATGTCGGGCAGCAACTAAGCCCATGTGCTGCAGCTACTGAGCATGCACGTGCAACTACTGAAGCCTGTGTGCGTAGAGCCCGTGCTCCACAACAAGAAAAGCCACTGCAATGAGAAGCCAGTGCATGCAACTAGAGAGCAGCCCCTGTTCACTGCAGCTAGAGAAATGCCCCCACACAGCAAGAACGACCAGTGCAACCAAAAATAAGTAAATTAATTAATTAATACAAAATAGAAGTGTTGAATACGATGCCAATGAAATCAAGCTGAAATCAAGCATTTTCTGGGGATGGTGATTTCCAAAAAACCTAGGACTAGAATGCCCCCAGTGTTATAAGCAAATCACCCCCAAAGAGAGAGAAACCATATTCTTATCGTCAACAACGGACAATGGGTAATGCCCTGGCCTGCGGATGAGCTTAACTTGTTTTTTAATGGGATTTTCTGACCCAGTGACTCATAACAGGAAAGGCATGGACATCTAATTCTCTGGTAGATGTTCCAATCTTTTTAATTGACAGTCTGGGTATTCTACTTTTTGCAGTTCTGCTGTTTGACTGGAATAAAACACTTCCATTGCAAATGATGGAAAAATCAACCATAAATATTTGTTTGTCTATGTACCGGGCACAGTCAGCCAGCATTGTGTTTTAACTTCATGAAATGTAGATCACTGCCCACTCCCCCGCCTCCACACACACATACACTGTTTTGGTGGTATGAAGACAGATGTCTGAAGCAAGTATGTACCAGTGCTGAGCTGCAATGAACAAAGCACAAGAAAGGGGTGTTTCTGGAAGAGCAAGGGCTAGGGGTGATAACGGGCAGTCAGGAGCCCACAAAACTCCTAATCCCCTCTGTCCTTAACGTAACAGGGACTGACTCTTTCTGAACCCATAAATATATGCCGAAGCTTTATGGTATCTCAATGGATTCTCACAATACCCATAAGACGTGAATATTACAATCATGCCACCACTATTTTACAAATGGGTAAAGGGAGGCCTGGGATTATAACATACCAAGTTGCCTCTGCTTGGAGAGGCTGAGGATGGGAAAGTCCATGGGAGGTTAGCACACAGAGTAGGAGGCCCAATGAAGGTAGAAGATGTGATCATTAGTTCCACTCATGTAAAGGCTGAATATTTGTGCAGCATTTCCACATACGTGGCCTCAGTTAATCCCTATGACAAAGGACCAGGGTTGAGACCTGTCACGGGGATTTCTGACTTCCTTTTCTTCACTCTTTCTGCTATACCACAGCTCACTTCCAATACCACTATCAAGGCCAAGTCTGGACACTGGCTCCAGGATCACTAGATCCAGCGGTTTCTAAGCCAGGGTTGGCCAGAGTCACCCTTCCTCACTAGAGCAAACCAAGACATTGAGTGCAGAAGGGGATGCTGTTAATAATAAAGCTGGAACAAGAGGCATCAACTGGGACCGCCTCAGGCTGCATGGTTGCATCTGTGACCAACTTGATCCCAGAAAAATCACAGGCAACTCTCAGAGACCAGCCCTCCCAGCAAGATCCTCAGGGTCTCCCACAAATCACTAAGCCTCTCTGAGGCTCTCAGGGCCTCTCAGCGGTCTGCTCAGGAGAAAAGAGGTTCCTGACACTGCACTGCCCCCAGAGGATAATCACACCAATCTCAAGTCCTTCTTGGGGCAGAGTTGGCTTTACATGATGACATGATCGGGGCAAAGCGTGAATGGTACAGACCAGTCTGGCAACAGTGTCTGGGCTAACTGAGTAGGGGAGAGAAAAAAAGGTTTGTAGGGAAAAAAAAAAAAAAAGAAGAGAGAGAGATGGTAAGGTGCCCAAATTTGGTTTAATTACAATCATCATATTATTAATAGAGAATGGTATCTGTGTACGGCAAAACAGTTGTTAAAATGATGCGGTTATTTACCTAAGTGTAGTTTCTGTACGGTTTTACTTCTCTACTGAGTACACAATTTATAAAACGTATACACACATATACAGTTCTTTTCAGTGAAAAAATTAGATAAGATACAAATAAGGGATAAATACTTTGTACAATGAAATGAAATCTATGTATGACACTTTTCCCATTTTCTCTTGTTATTCTGTGTTAGTTTGTTCATCCCAGCTTGTAGCTATAGTAAACTCTTCTTTAAATAACATTGGGCTCCCAGGAAAAGAAACACCCTTTCTTTCACTTACTCTAACTGAAATGTGGCTCCCAGAAGGATCATTTTTTATATCAGTGAACAGTTCAAACCTAACATGGTATAAAGGAGCAGTTAACATATTCCATCAATTCTATCAATAAGATGCATTTTTTCATATTCTTACAATGTGACATTAGGTTGTGTCCTATAACCAATGCTGTATCACAGCTTAACTCTTATAATCAGGAGCATCTTAGGTTTGATAGATTATGGCACAAGACACTTCTGAGAAGCCAGGCCCCATTCTATGCCCTTTACAAATGTGAGGTCACTGTTTAAATCATCAAAGAGATTATGAAGCTTCGGTTATTCTGGAAGCATCGTACCATGTACTAATGTCACGTCAAGAACTGTGTAGTGGTTTTACTGGTGGGGCTGATCAATTGCCCAGTTCTAGAGGGTTAGCTGTGACAATTTTTGCAGCTTTTTCCCCACCCCCATCCCAAACAGGATACGGGTGAGAGTCCTGGCTGACAAGCAGCTCATATTAAACTGCCCACATCAGGTCGCAAGTTGGCAAAGCAAGGTAACCTCCTCTTCAGTTTATAAATGTATGTTAGTCGCTCAGTGGTGTCCAACTCTTTGTGACCCCATGGACAGCAGCCCACCAGGCTCCCCTGTCCATGGAATTTTCCAAGCAAGAATACTGGAGTGGGTAGCCATTTCCTTCTCTATCAGTTTGTAAAAGGCATGTTCAGCTTGGACCTCTTCCAATCTAAAAATCCCTTCAGTATTTTTTTAAAAAAGTGAAAGTGAAAGCTTCCCTGATAACTCAGTTGGTAAAGAATCCACGTGTAATGAAGGAAACCCCTGTTCGATTCCTAGGTCGGGAAGATTCCCTGGAGAAGGGAAAGGCTATCCAGTATTCTGGCCTAGAGAATTCCATGGACTGTATAGTCCATGAGGTCGCAAAGAGTCGGACATGACTGAACAACTTCTACTTCACTTTCATTAAGATCACTGAAGCAGGAACCCTGCCTCCCTCACCACTGCCCACAAGTGGTATGTCCACCCAGGGGATTACAATGAGCTCTGGCCTTCATTCATATACACTCTACTCCAGTGTTTCCTAAACTTCATTTTCAACCCCTTTAACAACTTTCCTACATCTGCTGCTGCTAAGTCGCTTCAGTCATGTCCGACTCTGTGCGACCCACCAGACTCCGCCGTCCCTGGGATTCCCCAGGCAAGAACACTGGAGTGGGTTGCCATTTCCTTCTCCAATGCATGAAAGTGAAAACTGCAGGGGGTACCAGTTCCATCCCTGGTTGAAGAACAAAGATCCTGCATGCTGAGTGATGTGGCCAAAAAATAATGAAAATTAAGAAGAAAAGTACACACACAGACACAGGGCCCTTACAGTATACCTTGCTGCTGTGTCCCTCGCATGAGGGTCCCACTGCCATTCTCTACTGAGCTTATTCCCACCAATTTCAAATCTAGCCATAAAGAATTTAAATGGCTTCTACTTCCTAGATGTATTTTTCTCTGCTGTGAAGACTCTCACATGGCAAGGCCAGATCCCCCTTTTGACAGCAGATGAGAGGCGAGGTTTCATTTTTACAAGTAGAAACTGTTTTGTATTCATGTTCCAAATCCCCTGCATTTTCCATCAGGGGTCCCCAGAACACTCCTCTAGTCCTCTCACCAGCCACACATGGGACATTTGATCAGTCCTCTGGAGTAATGGCTTGTCCTGAGGCTGACAAGGAAGTTCTCTCTTGGGCACCTATGATTTACTCTTTCTCTCTTGCGAAGTGCTTCCTGCAAGGATTACCTGCACTGTTCCATCCTTTTCCCCTTCAGTCTCTAGGGTAAACTAGGAGAGTGGCTCTCTCCTCTGGGAAAAATACTTTTCTCACACAACAGCTAGTTCTCATTACATACTAGCACGGTTCTAAACATTTCATACATGACCATTTTTTCCCCAAGCATGTATTTTTTAACTGAAGGAAAATTGCTTCACAATATTGTGTTGGCCTCTGCTATAGATCAACATGAGTCAGCCCTACGTATACATATACATGATAATTTATTTAATCCTCACAACCTCATCAGGCAGGAGACTGAAGCACGGAGAAGTTAACTATTAATAACTTGCCCAACCGCAGCAGCTGGGCTTCAAACCCAGGCCAACCAGCTTTCTCTGCACTTAATCATTATACGTACTGCGTCTTATAATAAGGTAAGTGACTGTTGGAACCGGCAATAATCCTAGTGTCCATAGTAACTGTTTTATTGAATGTTTACTGCTTGCCACATATCAACTTTTTTTTCCTCCACAGAACAGCATGAAGTAGATACTTTTATTATTGGTACACAGGGTACCCTGTGCAAAGCTCAGCACCTGGGAGTCCACAGAGGAAGTAGTCTGGTCATTGGCCTTGAGAGCACATCTACTCCTGGCCATGTTCCCAGCCTGCAGATCAGTGCCTGGCATGTAGGCATGCTCAATCAGTACTAGTTGGGCCAGTGAATTCCAGGCAGCTTTGGTTCATCTCAGAACTAAACAGTATCTCTGCTGTATAGCACAGGGAACTCTGCTCAATGTTATATGGCAGCCTGGATGGAAGGGGAGTTTGGAGAGAATGGATACATGCACATGTATGGCTGAGTCGCTTTGCTATCCACCTGAAACTGTTACAACATTGCTTCCCCCACCCCAAACTACAACAATGACAAAGTCTTTGGGGGGTTGGGGTATGGATTCTCCTTCACTCTTTTTTTGAATTTTATCTTTATTTATTTTTTAGCACTAAAAACATTTTGTATCAGGGGTATAGCTGATTAACCATGTTGTGATAATTTCAGGTGAACAAAATGGCTATACTCCAATACAAAATAAAATGTTTTAAAAAAATAAAAATTAACCATAATGTAAAAAAAAATAATAAAGACGTCTCAGCCAAGGAGGACAAATCCAAAAATAAATAAATAAAGAACTAAATATCTCACCGTGGCAGCAGTCAGAGGGGGACAAGGAGGGGGAGGGGGGCTAGGGTGGGGGTCGGCCCCAAGTAAAAAACTTTCTGAAGCTTTCCTAATGCTCCTGGCCCAGAAGATCAAAGGGAAGAGAAGTGAAGTGAAGTGAAGTTGCTCAGTCATGTCCGACTCTTTGCGACACCATGAACTGTAGCCTATCAGGATTCTCCGTCCATGGGATTTTCCAGGCTAGAGTACTGGAGTGGGTTGCCAGTTCCTTCTCCAGAAGTTGCCTCTAAAGATAATTCTCTCTTAACTGTCCACTGTCATCCAGGTAAGGAAAACAGGCTACTTTTGACCACAGGGTGAGGACATTTCAAGCTACAGAATAAATCAAACGGTTGAAACTCCATTATGTGACGAATGCTCATTTTACTTCTGTCTCTGTTTATATTTTAATCAAGCAACCGAAGAGTCACATTGATGTCAGGCTCTGTCTTTTCAGCTGCAGCTCTGCTGGTTTGACAACACGACAAGCATTTATCAGTTCCTTCAGGGACCTACCTGTCATTGCTCGTGTTTTCAAGGAGTTGATTACAATGAACACACTTGGGTTCAAGTATAGGCTCTGCCTCTGTGACCTTTGGCAAGGTCAGTTTCATGGAATTTAATTCTTCACAATTCAGGTAGTCTATTAAATACACAGGTTAATATGATTTAGTTTTTGCACCTCTATGATAGGATTTTGTTTTCTTGGTTAATGAATCTATGACCAAAAGTCCTATCAGACAATGTATCCTAATTTTTGGTTTGAAAATGATAGTCCCTGAAGCAATGGTAGCTGTTCAGTAAATTTCTTAAGCTGAATTAAGAAATCAAAGTAATGATGCAGGCAGACCAGCTAGAAATACTGGCATTGATGGCTCTTGTTCCTACTATTAATTGAAATGGAAATAAAAACAGGGAGATAACTGAGCAATTCCTGTCACTTAGAAATGAACTATTACTCTGTACTATGAAATAAATTCTAATTCAAACCCTGTTTTGAGGAAAAAGAAAAATATGCAAAGATTTAAAAGACTTCAGTAGAATGGATATTGACCTGATTAAAAACAGTCTCCCAGGACTCACTATCATTCACAGCATCTTTCTGCACTGATTACAAAACATGTATTATTTATGTCATGCAAAATGGCAGAGGTATGACAACACAAGAAAATCAATTCATTTGGTGTTTTTTTTTTTTAAAGTATAATTTACTTTTTCTGAAAAATGAACTGTTTGGGCATATATAAATGAGAAAACCCAGGATGAGTGTTTCAGAATGTGGTAGATGGGGGGAAGGGCCTGGAGTGTGATCAAGGGTATCTTGTGGGCACCGGACAGTCTTTGTCATGAATTATCCATGGGGGAGACTGAGTCCAGGATAGAAGCCAAGTTCAGGGATGAGAGGTGTCCCCCAAGCACCACAGTCACTAGCCAACAATGAAGAAAGAAATACAGAATTGAGAAATGCCTTCAGCATCTTCTCCAGGTTTTGGCAAGGGCATATCTAGACTCTTTGCTTGATCTGGCCTGACCTGCTGCAGAGAGATGTCATGTTCCTCCAGGGGCAAAATGCAGCCATAAAGTGTTGGTCTAGGGTACAAACCGGACAGGCTTCCCTTATGGCTCAGTGGTAAAAAAAAATCTACCTGCAATGCAAGAGACATGGGTTTGACCCCTGGGTTGAGAAGATTCCCTGGAGAAGAAAATGGTAACCCGTTCCAGTATTTTTGCCTGGGAAACCCCATGGACAGAGGAGCCTGGTGGACTGTAGTCCATGGGGTTGCAAAGAGTCGGACAGGACTAAGCAACTTCACTTTCACCCTTCATCTATACATATAGCTGATTCACTCTGATGTACAGCAGAAACAACACTGTAAGGCAACTATATTCCAATAAAAAATTAATTAAAAAACTGGATGGCTTGAGTCACGAACAGATGGCTTACCCGTAATAAAGTGAAGGGTTGAAACAAACTACAAATGAAGAGGCATAAGGACGGGGCACAATACCTCTACGTTTACATTCTGACCTGAACATTTTATAGCTGGAAGGGGCCTCGCCTATTCATCCACCAGTCCAAAGCTCTTACTGTGCAGTTAAGGAGGCTGAGGCCAGAGAAGAGGAACATGTCTGCGGTGCTAGTTACTTAGTGAGAGAACCAGGGCTAGAATTTGGGCCTTCTGGCTCCCAGTCAGTGGTTGGCTCTCTACCACCAGCCCCTCCCCAGCAAACCTATATGTAGCAAAGGTTTTCATCACCCACAGAAGTTCTAGGAAAAACAATCAAAAGAGTCTAGGTATTTAAATATTTTAAAGCTCTCAACTAATAAACATGATCATTTGTGAACCATGACCTTTGAGCAATCAGACTGCATCAGGCCACTGGTACACATCCAGATAGTAAATATTTAAAGAGCTTAATTTCTTCTTTGTTTTAATATTAAGGTAAATGTGAATCAAAGTTTTAAAACCTTCTCTCCAGTGAGTTACTTTGCAGGCAAAGGTGCACAGACCTCACACTTTGGGGATCACTTTCCTAGAACTCCTTGCCTTCCACCCAAGATATGGGGGGAAAAAAGTCAAAGCATTGGCTTAAAAAATTGAAACAAGTAGGTAAAGGAGAAAGGCAATCTCCAGAAAATGGGGGGAAATGACCTCAGAAATTGGAAAGCTGTAATCTAACTAGAGATCCCTGGAGAATTCCATGGCACTCCTTCCAATAGTAATTTTCTTCTGCCAGAACAACTAAAATTGAAATCAAAACACAAGTTAACCATATCTGACTTGACTATGAGGTCAGGGGGAATCATACCAGCTTAAAATTCATAACTCCATAGAAAATCCAAGAAAGTTTCTGTGATCGCTACCCATTGCTCATTGTATTCCATGAAATACACTACAGCATCAAAAAGGCAACCCACCTCATTAAGAAGTGTGATCCACAGTGTTCAGGAGCAGGGAAGAAGCATGGCTTTTCTTAACAACCTACTATGTGCTAAACACTGTTAGGTGCTTCATTTCATCTGGTTTCAAAAGAACTGTAGAACTGGGGATGGGGAGTACTATGATCTGTACTGTGTAAGAGATGAAAAAATTGGCCAGAGACAGTCATGGAGTCCAGATCTGTACTGGTGGGTTTACAAACCCAGAGCAGCTTCCATGGAGGCCCTGGAAGTCAAACGAAATGTATTCCCCACTGTGTGAAAGTGTGTCAAGGCAGCTGTTCTCTGATAACAAGATTTCAAAAGTAGCACCTGAAGCTGCCTTTTAGGTCCCCCTGGCAAGATGGATGAAGGAACAGAGATCACTACTCCCATGTTTTAGGCATGGATAGGGTTGACTCCCTGACTTCTCCGGTGGTTCAGATGGTATAAAGAACCTGCTTGCAATGCAGAAGGCCCAGGTTTGATCCCTGGATTGGGAAGATCCCCTGGAGAGGGAAATGGTAACCAACTCCAGTATTCTTGCCTGGAGAAGTCCACAGACAGAGGAACCCGGCAGGCTTCCTGGGGCCATAAAGTCCACGGGGCTGCCAAGAGTCAGACACGACTGAGTGACTAACATTTTCACTTCACTCTCACAGGACTGATGGCTACAAAGATAACAGGTGTTGTGAGAGGCCAAAGGGCTGGGGCCATCCTGCGACACTGCGCCTCTGCCTTCAAAGGACTTCCTATAGCCAATTTCAAGGCCAGAGCCCCACACCTTCAGTAAGTCTTCAGGCTTCTCGTTCAAAATCCTTTGGGGAGTAGACAGATGAGGCACGGTTTCCTTGTGTGACAAAGGTGCCTCTCAGCATAGTAAGGACACTCAGGTTGAAAATAACCTCACAGAAATCCTCACTCTGACAAAATAAGCAAGATAGACATGAACTGCCAAAATGGCCCCAGCTAGGGATCCGCAGGGGAACCTGCTCCAGAGCTTCTGAAGCCAGGCGGCAGCTGCTCCCAGCCCTGCAAAGTTCTTCCTTGTCGCAGGGATGGGAATGAGGGTTTAAGGGGGCTGGAGTTGACACGTAAGTGATCCCAAAGGAGGAGTAACCAAAATCACTCTGTGCAAGAATTCAGGCAAAGCTAGGCAGGCGGCTCTCTGTTTTAGGTAGAGACGAGCATGCCCACCCGGTTACAGAGAAAACTGTGTGCTTACTTTGGGGCAGGACAGTGAATAGAAAATAGAGGTCAACATCACTGCCTCACAAAGAGGGCTATGCTCAACAACTGCCAGCAAGACCACAAGTGGATTTGCAAAAACATTTGCCTGGTTTCTGGTTGCAGAAATGGAGAAAGGATTTGTACTATGCTTTGCTCCCAAGTGCACAAAAGTCCCTTTCTACCTGAACCCTGAGACCCAAAAAATGAGGAAATGTAGTGCCAGCAGTTCTAAGGGTCTCGCTGGCTGCGACCCCTTCTCTTCCTGGGAGTTGGGCCAAAAGCACAGTATTACTTACTGATCAAATAACCAATACCCAGAGATACCTGGGAGTGAACACACACAGCAGTGAAGGTTCACTGGAATCAAAAGCAAAATGGAATCACCAGTTGCTTGATTGAGGTTGGCTGGGTTGAAGATACAGAAGTATCTTAGCTTTGCACTTAGAAAAAAAAAAAATCTCATTTCATTTTTTTTTTTAATTCAGTGCAGCAAGAAGAGTACAAAGGTTAGAAAAGAGAGAAAGAGCTTGCAACCCGGAGAAAGATAAAAGGCAAATGATTTAAATTAAACATACGGGAAACATTAAAGAAGGCATGGACATAAAACAACCCTAGAGATATAAACATACAACAAAGAAAAGTTGTTTGATCAGAGGGCAAGCCGTGTGAATAAATAAAATACCATAAATGCTCTAAAGGAAAAAAAAAATTAAAAAAAATTAAGAAAGAGAAGAGTTTTCTTTCAACTTCCATTCTAAGAAAACCACAGTTCTTTTTCTTGGTACAACTATAGCTCACATGCTTAATATATAAATTCAGCTTTGAAAATACCTCTGTAACATTCTCTAGTTTTTGCTTTTTAAAAAAATGTAACTGAACCAATCATTTTCTATCGCTGGGTAAATTCTGTTTGGTGGGTGGGTTTGTTTTGAGTAGCTGTGAATAAAGGCAAGGGTGATTTGATTTTCTGTCATTTAAATTTTTCTCCCTTAAAAAAAATCTACAGGAGTCCAAGACAAAAGAATCCGTTTTGAAGAGTAGTTTGAGTATTTTTAAACAAACCCACTTTGTGTTTCCTTTGTCTCTAAATCAAAAGCCTGTATCACCTTTTCTCAAAGATATTTCCACAGTACTTCCTGGCCAAGTTTGTACACCCCTATGGCATTGTTACTATTATTTAAACTTCCATGAAATGCACTTCAACTGGCAGGCATATGCATTGTGAAATTAAAAGTGTATTGTCACAGAAGAAACAAAACTGAAGTTGGACGCAAGGATGGACAACAATGTGCAATGCCACAGATGGCAGCGGGAGCCTAAGACACTGTGTGGTTCCTTTCTATTCTGTTTTGCCCCATTGTGTTCTGAATAGACAGAATCACTGCCCGGCTTCGGGGCCCAGCCACTGAAAGGCCCCATTGTAAGTGATATGCTTTCCAGAGCAGAGTGAAGGTTGCTGTAGTAACCTTCACCGAGAATTTCCTGACCAGGGTGATGAAAATCTCAACTGAATTGTGACAGGATTACAGTTACAAACAAGACTGCAACATGAACAGGGGCCTCCCCCCTAGAAGGGGGTCTTCTCTTATCTGAACATAACCCACAACCTGCTGCCTAAAGCATATTCACATAGCCAAAGAAGGGACTGAATTTCTAGCAGTCAGAGCTTGAGGAGTCAACTGTACAGTATCCTCCCAGGGCTGGGCTGGGGGTGGCAGAGGAGGGGAGGGAATGGCAGTTTGCAGATCAAGGTGGGCTACACAGTCCATGAATGCTTTACCTGCTGTGTTTGCTGGATGGAGAATGCACTTTTCTAGTGCTGAGCAGAGAGGCATGGGTACCCATAGTCCAAATACCACAAAGAAGAAATCTGCACTTGGTTGGGAGAAAACAGTGCAGGATTCAGAGAGAGCCCCCCTTTATATGAAAAAAAAACAATCACCCCCAATTTCCCAGATGGAACACTAAACAAGAATGAAAACCCCAGTGAGCTCTACCGATGGCTCATTATATACCAAGCAACATTCTAAGCTCTTTTACACACACTGCATGTGTGCGTGCTAAGTTGCTTCGTTCGTGTCTGACTCTTTGAGACCCTATGGGCTGTGTAGCCCACCAGGCTCCTCTATCCATGGGATTCTCCAGGCAAGAATACTGGAGTGGGTTGCCATGCTGTCCTCCCGGGGATCTTCCCAACCCAGGGATCAAACCGCGTCTCTTTTGTCTCCTGCATTGGCAGGTGGGTCTTTACCACTAGGACCACCTGGGAAGCCCTTACATGCTTTACATCATTTAATTTTCTCAGCAAACTTAAAAGGTCGGCATTATTATTAATCCTCATTTTAAGGATGAAGAAGCACAAAGAAGTTACAGCCTTTGCCCCAGATTATACCATGAACAAATATTCTGCTTCCAGAATCCACACTCATAATCCCTTTTTGACTCAGCTTTTTCATATAGGCACTGGGCATTTGGATCTGGAGTTCTGGAGCTCAGGAGCAAGAAATGGGCCAGGAGTCCACCATTGACTACTATGAGTTCTCATCATAGGTCTGTGCAGGATTGAGCAGAACAGGGAGCCAACAAGAGATAAGAAAACAGAGGATGAGAAGCATTTTATCCATTGGTTCATTCATTCATTCCTCGCAATAGTTATGTGCCTACCAGGAGCCAAGCACTATTCTAAGCACTGGGGTAGCACCTGCAGACCATTCAGACAAGACTCCAGCTTTTATCAAGCTTCCTTTCTCATTAGTGAGGCAGAAAACCAACAGATAGAGCGATAGGAAAAACAAGAGGTGGCCGCGGGAAGGCCAGATGGGCAGGCACTTGGCACTGGAGACAGGAAACAGGCAGTCAAGATGGGACTGCCCATCAGAGGGTGCAGCCCAGGTCACACAGGAAAACCGTCTTCCTTCCAAAGGGAATGAGCCCAGACTACTTTAGTCAGATCCCCATCCAGTAAGAGAAATAACACCGCCTCTTATTTGTAGGTTGCTTTCAGAGTCTCGCTACCTCTCTGCACATCATCCCGTGTGAGTTCTAAAGCAGTTCAGCCAGCCAGGCAGGCAGGGAGCAGGAATAATTATCTCCATTTTATAGCCTGGACAGTCTGCAACATTTCCCTGATACTTTAGAGAACCCCAAAGGAGTGGTAGAGACACGAGGAGGACCGGAAAGTAAATTTCAGGTTGGGCTCCCCAGCTTTGGGGACTGCCCCTCTGTTTATCCGTCTAGTATGATAATGGCTATGTCATTTATTGCTGGGTTATTATTAAGCTGGGCTGTGAGTCGTTCTGTGTGCTGGATCTCGCCTACTTAAGAAAGAAAGAGGGGGCAGGAGGAGGGAACAAGAAGCAGAGGCAGAGCCAGGCTGCTTTTAACTGAGAGACAGAGAAAAACAAACAGCTCTTTAAAAACACAATCTCTCAGCATACTTAAAGGTAGCAATTCCAGCCTAAAAGCCTCTCTGCTTGGTAATGCACCACCCTTAAGAAAGGGCAAAATTATCAAGGCGCGGAAGCTCAGGAGATGTCAGGCTGCGGATGAAGGCCATTCCATGCCAACTTCTAAGTAAGACGAGGAATTACAGTCATTCAGCCCACAGCCATTTCCCATTTTAACTGATGTTTCCTGTTTTCTACGCTGGGCATCATAAGAATATTCAGAACCAGATCGGGAGTTCACAGGCCGTCCCTTCACTGGGGTACATTCTTTTCTGTTCACTCATCACATTATGTGCAACATTACAACCCAAAACAGATCTGTTTTCATACTGACCTCAATCTGCATCCACCATTATTGTGGCTGAGAGAAATCTTGGCTCTTTGGGGCCGTGATGCCAAGAAGAACAATCTCACCTAGCAGTTCCCTGGACTTGTTGCCCTTCTGGACCTGCAGGTTGGTGTCTCAGCAGGAATTGTCCACATGTACCCATACGATTTAGGAGTATGGATGGGGGACAGGCAGGGGCTGGAAGTCACATTCCAGCCCTTTCAGCTGATTGCTAAACCATCCCAGGGTAAATGAGACAACCGGGCATTTTGTTCAGTTTGGTTTTGATGGTAGGATCACAAAAGTATAGTTTTTAAAAACTCTTTATTTTGAAGTAATCTCAACATTTCAGAAAACATTTTTTAAAAAAGAATTGTTATACTCTATCAGTCTATAACATTTTGCCAATTTGTTTCCTCTCTCTATACATAGTATAGTTTTTTTTTAATCTACACTATTTAAAAATAGATACATCATGCCCTTTTACTCCTTAACACTTCAGTATGTATTTCTTAATAAGGGAATTTTCTTATATAATTAAACAACTTCCAGGAATGTCACATTAATACAATACTTTTTATCCATGTCAATATCCTAATTTCATCAATTATCCCAATAATGTCCTTTGACAAGATTTTCTTTTTCCTGGTGCAGGATCACGTATTGTATTTAGTTTTCCTATTTGTTTAGCTTCCTTTAATTTCCAACAGCTTTTCAGCTTTCCTTTGTATTTTATGATGTTGACATTTTAAAGAATTCTTATTTTATAGGATGGCCCTCAGTCTGGGTTTGTGTGATGTTTCCTCATAATTAGATTCAGCTTGTGTGTGTCCCGTGCTGTTGCGTCCTTCTCGGGATATCACGTCTGGACTGACATCATGTTTGTGGGCGGTATTCATTTATATCACTTCATTAAGTACTGTCCCATTTCTCCACTAATTTCTATTTTTCCCTCCTCTGGTAACTACTAAGGGATTTGTGGGGAGATACTGTGCGACTATGTAAATATTCTGTTCCTCATCAAATTGTGACAACCAGCTTTGACAAAATTAAAATTTCAAGCCCAGTTATTTGGCACTCAGAGAGAATGCATTGCTCTCGGAACCTGTGTGTCTCAGACAGACAAGGGCTACCGAGTATCTCTGTGGGTGTCTCAGAGACAGGGTAGCTGGCTTCCTCCCACCTGCTGGGTTCCAGACAGGCTGAGGTGGCTGACTTCCTCCACCTGTGACACCCAGTTCCACCCCCACAAGGTGTGAAATAATGCCTTCCTAGAAGCTGAACTGAAAACCAGAAGTATGAGTCGAGGTGATTCTTACTGGCCCAGACAGCCCCATGGAAAAATACATACAAAGAAATCAGGCCTGTCCATATGCAAAGCTGCTGCATGTGGGACGTGTGTCCCTGGTTCCCGCCATCAAGGTGCCCGTGCGTCTCATCCCCACCCTAATCCTGCCCCATCCTCTCATTAGCTTCAGTGCCACTGAACAAATTACTGTTTAAAAGGTGGAAGTGGGGTCAGTCTTTTTGGACCAGGGAGCTTAAAGCAAGGTGGGGATGAGGGAGTCAAGGGCAAAGAATGTGTGTAAAAAGGATGAAGTCCAACCAGACAGTTCAAAGAGGTGGCCAGCAATTGTTCTTGAGCCACAAAGAGGGCAGACCTTCTTTAGGCCTGACCTCCCATTCCAGACATTCGTGTTCCTATGAGGGAGCCTGCTACCACCCGAGGCAGCCAACATTTTCTTTTTGCTAAAACTCACTGTGTGGAAATAATTACCCCAGAAGGCTTCCCAGGTGGTGCCCTTGGTAAAGAATCCTCCTGCCAATGCAGGAGACTCAGGAGGCTTGGGTTCGATTCTTGAGTGAGGAAGATCCCTCAGAGTAGGAAATGGCAACCCACTCCAGTATTCTTGCTTTGAAAATTTTATGGACAAGGGGAGCCTGGTGGGCTATAGCCCATGGGGTCATAAAGAGTCAGACAGGACTTAGTACACACATGTTCACGATTACCTCAGAGGGCATCATTATACAAGAGCCACCAGTAGATGGCCACTTCCACAGCTGGAGTGACTGGGACAGAACCTTGGGGAGGAGCCAGAACCGTCTCTACAGCAAATTAGCTTAGAAAGGAAGACCAGGGAGCTTATTTGGTGACCAAAGATTCTCCTCATCCTGTCAATATTACACAAGCTCATACCTGAAATGCACATATAGGGTAGTGATTTTTAACAATGACTGCTGAAACACTGCTAGAAAAATAAAAGTTCTACACCTTTCAGGTAAAAAGTTTACATTTAAGAATTTGCTTCTCCTAACTAGAGTAATGAGCTGTAAAGTATTGATAGATCCTTTAAAATTTCTAAAAGATTCATAAACATAAATGAGATTTGGCATCGATAACAGTAATTTCAGAGATGGCATTCTTTAGATAACAACTGCTGTATAATCTTTTCCTTGAACCTCATCCTACATTTTTTACTTATTCAGTCATTCCCTGACTGAACCATTTTAACTCCATCTATAATAGCTGTGCCAGGTAATGTGTCAAGCCCTGGGGATACATTAATTTTTTAATATAGAAAGGTTTACAAATTAATTACCTAAGTATGCAGCAGTAGTTCCAGTGTGAAAAATGGACTTTGTTGACACAATGTTCAATTCTTTCATTGCATAAAAGCACAAAATGGGCACGTGACTACCAGAAAAAAAAGTGTGAATACACAGTACACCGAAGTGTGAAATATGACCCCTGGCTGCCAGGTAAGCTGAGAAAGGCACACAAATCATTTATCTTTGTGGACAACTGAATTCTAACCTGATGACCTCATTTCAAGAACTCTGCAATTTCATTTCAGAAACACCAACCCAAGCCTTGTCAAACAACAATCAGCTCTAATCTATTCCATTAAGTGACGTTGACCAGGTTTTTTGTAAAAATTGCTCTCTTTCACCTCAAATATTGCTTAAAAAAACCCTCAATGCTCAGCTGTAAGACTCAGCAATTTGGTGTGAGGTATGTGATACTGTCTCTTGCCTGGCACGAGGTTTTAAATATCCTAACTGGAATCCCTAAATCTTTAATGTAAGAGCTTTGTCACATTTATTTTGTGGCCACTGAGAAGCTGAACAGGCCTTTGAGCAACTGTTGCCTACAGACCAGTTAGCTGGTTTATAATTTGTCCCCAGGTAAAGCACTAAATTAAATACCTGAGCTTTGGGTCCCCTTGAATGTCTCCTATATAACGGAGGGCAGTTCTTTCCAGCCAGTAGGTCTGGCAAGACCAGTCCTTGGAGGGAGGCTGAGAGTGACTGGGTGTTCCTGTTCTCAGGGCTCTGGCCACTCTGCCCACGCTGAAAGCTGTCCTTTTTCCTATGCCTTTACTGGCAGAAGACTACACCAAAAGTTTAAAGCATCAATGTCTTTACCACCACTCTCACCCACCCATCCTTCCCACCCACCCCTTTCTCTGACTTAATCACAGGAGGAAGTGAATCTACCCCTGATGCTGTCATAGTTTTTGAAATCTGGAAGTGGGTCACATGATGTAAAAGGAAGTTGATGCTGGCTGAAGACAATAAGCTAGCTGGCACATCTAGAAACCCGTGTTGGCTTACTAGCTATAAATCTTCCAGGGTTCTAATTTTAAAAGAAATTCCAAAAAAGCTCATCTTGGGTTGGAGGTACGGTTTTCAAGAACTGGGGCAGACTTTTTTTTGAAGTGCTCCTAGACCAACTTTAAGGGGATATTCAAATGACAAAATCATAATCATTATAAGAGTAATAGAAATAAACTTTGAGAGGGCTTATTTTATACCTTCCCCCTGCCCACCCTCTCTTTTCATTTTAGCAGTGACAGCATATAAATCCTTGGGATTTCTTTAAAATTTCTCCTGAGACTTCCTTGGTGGTCCAGTGATTAAGACTCTGCACTTCCAATGCAGGGGTGCAGGTCAGAACCCTGGTCGAGGAATAAGACCCCACATGCCATGGCGCACAACCCTCCTACTTACCCCTCAATATATATGTCCTTAATTAAGGACCTACATCAGTTGATGTACACAACAGTTTAGGAAGCATTCTCTTTGGAGGAAAATGTGGCCTCCAAATTACTATGTATATTGACATTTGAGTACTTAAAAGTAGGTCAGTACCCCATTTATATTATGGCAACCTGGCAGTCACTAGAGTTTACCTTTTCATTTCTCTGAAATGCCCTTGTTCCTAGGAAATCTTACCACAATCGGCTGCAGTCTTGAAAAGCCACCCTTCATTTGTGATGCACTCATGATCCTCAGAGATTTAACAGGAGCCTGGAAGTGGGGGAAGGCACTTAGGATCCTTAGGCAGTGTTTTCAGGGCTCAAGTTGGAGGCTCTCATTTATAACTGAGAAGATTCTCTTGGATGCTGGAAGGAAAAAAGTAAGTAGCAACCACTCTCAGCGCTTGAGCCGACTCTACGGTCACGACGTCCATATTTTGCCATGACCTGGCAGAGAGGGAAAGCCCAGGACTGGGAGCCTCAAGAATGGACTCAGACTCTTCTTCTGCCATTTTCTGGCTGGGTGGCCTGGGGACTTACTTAAAACTGTCTTGTTCCCACCATCTCAGGGTTGTTAGTGAGGGATCAGTGAGATAGAAGACAGGAAGTCCTTTGTAAACTGGTAGTGCCATATAAATGAGTTACTGTGATAACATCAAGAGAGAATGAGGATACCATTTAACTCATTAATTTCTCCTATTTATGCCCTCACACTATAAATACTTTGCAAAATGTACCTTCCCCCCTCCTCAAACCTATTTCCAAAAAAACACGAAAAACACCTAAAAGAAGGGTAAACTTGTCCACTGCTCGGCAAAGGTAAAACTCCCATTGGAGGGAATGGGGATGGGATCTGGCTCACCCCCCAGGCAGATCCTGGGCAGAATGAGCATCTATGCCGGGAAAGGTTAGAAGCGGAACACCTTGAAGTGAACAGAACATCAGCCAATGAAGAGGTCAGTTTGCTAGTGAAATAAGACTTAGTACGTGTCCAGACAACCAAGGCATTTCACTAAATGCCTGGAGAGAACAGTCAACCCCAAATCCAGTTTCTGTATAACTGTCGTTCAGTCGTTGTGTTTGACTCTTTGCGACCCCGTGGACTGTAGGCCACCAGGCTCCTCTGTCCGTTAACAGAGACGTTAATCTGTCACCTTGCAATGGCAGCATGCTATGAAAGGACACTGACAAGAAAAGAGGGACAGGGTAGTGTGTGGGGTAGTGACAGGGGGTGGGAGACGGTGGAAAAGGCCAATGTTTACAAGTTAGGTCACCTTCGCGAAAAGACCGCAGCAATCATGTAAGATCACTCAATCTCGTTTTCCTCATCCATGAAAAGAGCCTCAAAACAAACCAACCAAAATGATGATAGGACCCTTAGTGTGCTCAGTCATTCAGTCATATCCAACGCTCTTGTAACCCTATAGACTGCGCCTCACCAGGCTTCTCTGTCCATGGGATTACCCCAGGCAAGAATACTGGCATGGGTTGTCATTTCCTCCCCCAGGGGATCTTCCCAGCCCAAGGACTGAACACACATCTCCTGCACTGGCAGGTAGATTCTTTACCACTGAGCCATCGGGAATCCCAGGGCCATGGAGAGAGACGTGCAAAACCCAGGACCCATCTCAATGGCTGGGTTGGACTTGCTATCTCAACATTTTGTTGTTGTTCAGTTGCTCAGCCGTGTCTGACTCTTTGCAATCCCATGGACTGTAGCACACCAGGCTTCCCTGTCCCTCACCACCTCCCAGAGAGATTGCTCAAACTCATGTCCATTGAGTCAGTGATGCCATCCAACCATCTCTTCCTCTGTCGTCCCCTTTTCCTCCTGCCTTCAATCTTTCCCAGCATCAGGGTATTTTCCAGTGAGGTGACTCCTCGCATCAGGTGGCCAAAGTATTGGAGCTTCAGCATTAGTCCTTCCAGTGAATATTCAGGGTTGATACTTTTTTTTTCTTTAGGATTGACTGGTTTGATCTCCTTGTTGTCCAAGGACTCCCAAGAGTCTTCTTCAGCACCACAGTTCGAAGACATCAGTTCTTTGGTGCTTAGCCTTTTTTATTGTTCAGCTCTCACTGATTCTCTGACTCAACTCTGAGTCCTATGTGGTCAGGGAAATCTGTCACTTTTTCTTTGAATTTCCAGAATCTACCAAGCACAGTGCTTAGCATTCCTCAGTTCTTGATTGATCTTATTAAATTTATAATTGACCGATGAGGTGTACAGTGCATTATAAACTGAATACACAAGGTCTATGTATGTAAAGGTATGATATTGAAGGCAAATAAAAGATGTTTGCTAACCCAAAATATAAAATGATGTTGGAAGGTAAGAACACTCTACTTCTGCCCATGAGAGAACGTTTGTGGTAAGGGCACTTACAACTTTAGTCTGTCACCCTAGGGCATCTCTAAAGTGGAGAAAGGAAACACTCTCACCTGTTGTCTGGTGAGACTGGTCCTTAGCATCATTCCAAGCTACCTACCATAGTAACTGATTCTCACATAAAAGAAAATGAGACATCCTGGTTGGTTTTTCTAGAAACCAGTTTAACAGGTAAACTCTTTGCTGCAAAGAAAGCCTTCAAGACTTTCAGACTCCAATCAAGTCTAACTCTGACTGGTAGAATCAGCTGCCAACTTGATGACATCTATTGTCTGAAATACAGAAGCGAGAGGCTAGGGTGCCTTCTAGGCTTCTATCTGGAGTAAGTACTGTACTCACAGCTAGGTTATGACTTCAAGTACGGCCACTGAGGCACAAACATCTCCTTTAATTTGGTTCTGTAGGTGGCTCGCAAGAGTGGTGGTACAATGTATCACACATGTGAATGGCACAAAATCAGCACTCAAATACAGCTTGCTATACTGAGGCAGTCCTTTGGGCCCGCTCCCAACTAAATAACACAACCAGGAATATAATTGTTTCTTTCCTGAATATATGGCACTTCACAGCTAAGAGTCTTCACATGCTCCTATTGGAGCAGTGGCTCAGGTCCAGTCAGTCCTCCATAGCCACAGATTCAACCAGCTGCAAGCCAAAAATATTGGGGAAAAAACAATTCTAGAAAGTTCCAAAAAGCAAACTTGAATTTGCAACATACTGGCAACTATTTACATAGCATACACACCGTACAAGGTATTATAAGCAATCCAGAGATGGTTCAAAGTACATGGGAGGATGTGATAGGTTATATGCAAATACAATGCCATTTTAAATAAAGGAACTTTTTGAGGATATTAGTATCTGCAGAGGTCCTGGAAACAGTCCCCCAAGGAAACCCAAGACAATTGCAGTTGTAAGGCAAGCATCTCTACTTCCATTTTCTAAATGAGGGAAGTAATGGTCTTGTACTTGGTCAAGGTCACACATAAAGCAAAAGACAGAGTGGATTCTTACTCCATTTCTTCAGGTAACCTCTTTTCATCTCTTCACAAATCTGGGGTGATAGCGATCCTGAGAAATAACAAGCTGAAATATGTCTTGGTTCCAGAGATTTCCTTTATGCTTCAGAAGCCCAATGAAAATTTTATAAAGGTTATTAAGAAAAAGGGTTATCTTCTAATTACTTAGGTATGACACAAAATATATCATAATTTGACTTTTGCCTTTTTCATTTTCTCTATTCAAATGACTGTTGTTATCTTCTTTTCAGAAAAACTTTCTTTTCAAGAGGGCTCTGTTGAAACTGCCCTGGTTTGGATAGAAATGCCAAGGGATCTGCCTCTTGGTTAATTCCTTCCCACATACAGATACAAGAGGACTATGAATGCAAAATTACTTACTGATAGAATTAAGTTATAAACTGAGCTATTCATTGACCCTGGCTCAAATCATATCTCAGAAAAAACAGAATTTGTCATTATTTTCCCTGTCATAATAAAAATTAAATCCCTTAGATCTGTAAAGTGCTTTGTAATTTTAAAAGCACTTACCCATATATTCTTTCACTTAACCTTCACAACCTGGTAAAGTGGATATTACCATCCTCAATTTATAGATCAGGAAACTGAAGCTTTCAGAGGTTAAGAAACTGGACTAAGGTTGCAGTCAAGTCTCCTTTAAATGAACACAGATTTTCTAAATGTAAAGGACAGTATTACTCCTTCCACTATACAATATGTTGACACCTTAAAGTCAGACGCCGCCAAGTTTATACATGGTTGCACAAGCTGGCTTCATTATTCATTGAGGGGAGGGAGAGTAGGCACCATGGGGAACAGAAGGACCTTCTCAGAAAGAAGGCACCAGAATCTCTTCCAGGATGGGCTTGTGTTGGGTAGTTTTTAGGGAGCTCTAAGGAGGCAAGGGTTTGCTCTAGACTGGGTGCTGTCAGAAAATATGGTGATTCTAGGATTGAGTATCTCAATAAATGTTATTTACAGTGAGCAGTGATGAGATGACCAAGATCATAAAATGGTGAAGTAGCAGTGGCTACGTCTATTAGTTGGGGGTGGAGGGGGCAGGGAGTTAGTGAGGATGCTTGGTGGGTATAGTGGGTTGTACAGGAAACGTATTTTGGTCTGTGCTTAGAGGAAATTGGGCAGTGGCCTTGCCTGGCCTCACTTGAACATGGTTTCAGAGAAATCTTGTCTGAGGCTGGTGCTGTGTGAACTTGCTCCTGTCCAACAGGAGAACACAGCCTCTCCCTGAGTGCCGGGCGGGCTTCAGCAAGCAGCACACAGGATGAGCTGTATCATGCCAGGAAGTCAGCACTTGCTTTTTCCTCTCTTAAACAACTGCCTCTGAGCAGCCTTCATATCAAACGGAAAGTCCAAAAATCGCTCAATGATAATTTAATTCAAATGATACCTTTCCTTGTGAAACCAAAAATACAATCAGCACTAAACTACCCCAGGAACTCCCTAGCAGACTGGGTAAGCACTGAGTCACAGTCTCTTGCATCAGCTCGTCTCCTCCTCCCTGCAGACTTCTTCCCACCTGAGCCATCACCTCCCGGGCAGACAGGAGGCCGAACTGTGTTGGCTCCTGTGATTGTTCCCCAACACGAGGCTTCCTTTTCTTGAGCAATACAGTCTCTGGCTTTTAGCTGGGCACACAGCTGCTCACAACAAAGAATTCATTCCCAGATTCTTGTGTGTCTAGGTGTGGCAGGTGACGGAAGCGGAAGGGATGTGCGCAAGCCCTAGCACACATCATAAAGAAGGTAGCGGGTGTGGCCCCCCTCACCCTCCCTCTCTTGCTCCAAATTGGCAGGTGGTGGCCAGAGTCCATAAAGATCAGCGCCACACCCTAGGGGTGACAGAGTGGAAAATGGGAGGGAGCCTGCACCCTAGACAGCCGGAGGGCTCCACGCCAACCCCGCACTGCCTACATCCCAGAATGTGAGGTGGGAGGGAAGTCAATACTCATACCTGTAACAATCAATAAAACCCACTGGTAATTGCATCTGCATATTCTTGGGCGGGGCATTCTACACCCACACCAACAGTTAAATGTAATAAAATTAAATTTAACCCCAGAAGTTCTTCTAGAACACCAGAATACAGAAACTGTTTATAATAATGGTGTATATTGCTTTTTTTTTCTTGCTATGCTTACTAATTGTTTTATGAGTGAACTTATGGTTTACCTTATTACACAATGTATTTCTAATTTTTACCTTTTTGTCTCATTCTTTCCCAATAATCCAGAGCCCTTTGGTTGAGGCATAAAAGGCATACACAAATATGTTTTAATGAGCCTTGAAAGACTCTGTAATGCAATCGTATTTTATAACCTCTACTACTTTATCTGTTTACTTCACATCTTCCTGTGAGATAGTCACATTTATGGATGGATGAAAATATATACACCTCAGCTAAACTGCAAACTACTATGAGATTGCTCCCCAGATTGGCAAACCCTCAAATGGAAATTTGTGAGTGCCAAGAGTTTAAATATATAAAAATGCCTTTGTTTGTAAAAGTCCTCAAAGGACTCTTTTCATATCATATCCCCTCTCACATTTGTAAAACCATCTGCAATTTAGAAAGTGCTTTCATACTCATCATCTCAAAGTCCTTATAATCAGCCTGGATATTTGTAATCTACATGTAACAAACAAGGTGTTAGAAGTTCTCAGACTGTGAGTTACTTGCTCAAGAAGCCATCCATCTGAAAAACCCTGTGGATGGCCCTTTGGGTTATGAGCAATGTGGCAGCAAGCTTTCCGGTGCCTGCATCTGCACCTCGGGCTAACATCTCCATGGGAGGGACCCTGACGTGGACCTCCAATCAGGGGCCTGAGGATGGGCTGTGAGCAGGTAGAAGGGGCCCTGGGGAAGCACCGCTATTGGGGAAACGCAGGCCAGCACAGAGACAGAAGGTGAAGGGGCAGACCTCATTAAAGCATCATTCCCACTGCTTTGTAACTTCAGAGTGAAACTAAATCCAAGCGGATGTCGCTCAGGGGCCCTGCCACAGGGACCTGAGCAGTGGCCACGTGCCAGTGTCTCGGGCAGTCCTGGAGTCCGGGTGAGCCAATGAGATCTGCAAGCAATTGCATTAATACCTTGGGAAGATGAGGTTCTGCGAATCATTTTCTATTGGAAGGAGAACAAGCAGAGGTCCAGCTGACAGATAACAGCAGCTGGGACAGGCCAGCGTGGGAAAGGGACAGAGTGAGCAGCAGCTACCGCCTCCTCAATTTGATCTACATTCATCCCAATTATAATGCTGACATTTCCATTGCACCTTCACTCTCAAAGATTTGCTTCAAGCACTCCCAAACCCCTGATCTAGCCCTCTGGATGAGTATGCAACTTATCATGGATTCCAGTGAGTTTAAAGCAAACCCTCTCCAGGAATTCAGTTGTAATCTATCTTGGTTTGGGTTGGGCCATGAAGCATATGGGATCTTAGTAGCCCAACCAGGTATCAGAACCTGCAGTGGGAGCCTGGAGTCCTAACCACTGGATCACTAGGGAATCCCATAACTTATCTCTTCTTTATTTATTTATGCTTTATTTCCAGAGGAATAGAATGGCAAAGAGCTCTGGCCCCAAGACCAGAAAACCTGGAAGAAGGGAATCCCTGGGTGGTTCGACGGTTAAGACTCCGTACTGCCAGTGAACACTGTCTGATGTTCATCCTCACAGTGATCTTGCAAGAAGGGGGTTATTGGGCCACTGTTAATGAGAAAATGGAGCTTTGCGAAGTTGAGTGTCTCATGTAAACACTAACCCCACTCCCAGGGGGGAAAAAAAAACCCAGGAGGACTTAAATTCAGTTCTTCTGACCTGTCAAGGGATTTTCCACTGGCCAAGGTTGTGAAAACGAAATGAGATACCAGATGCAAAAGCGTCTACTGAAGGGTGAAGAGAACATTATGAGGCTGATGTCAGGACCTGGCAACTGATGTTCACAAAACATCTGAGTCTCCCTGGCGGTCAGTCAGTGGCCCAGTCTCAGGCTGAAGAAAATGGCCGGGAATGGAGTTGAATGAAGGGCCTTCAGGGTTGTGCCCACGTGGCAGGTGAGTGGCTGCCACGTCCTGAGACAATCACTCCCTACAGACTTCCACGGTTGCTCTTCACTTTCTTCCACATCATTTCCAGTTTATTACTCTCCTTTCCAGCACAATAAAGCATCATTTGAGTTCATTGGGAACAGACAAAGAAAAAGAAACTTTTGTTTCTAAGGCTTTGTTTATCTTTGCCAAAAGAATACATATATAATATATAGATAGATATTGTATACTTATACACATATAAAGACACATTTTCCAACAGGCTAAGAATGACGCTTGAGTTGTTCCTGCCCTGACACCCAATCCTATTGGCTCTACAATGGACCTGTTCCTCCAATCTACTCGCCCCCTCTCTATTCTCACGGCCATGGTGTACTTGACCTCATTATCTCTCACTTGCAGGAGCACCCTAACTGGCCTTTGTAATCAGTTCCTCATCTGCTGCTGCTTCGGTCCTGTGTACCCTCCCTGCATAAATACTTAAGTGAACTGTTGGCATTATTGGAGGTGGAGGCAACTTTTTAACCCTCCCCAGGAACACATTACACAGGTGAGTTGACTAGCTGGATACAGCAGCAAGCCCACTGCTTCCTTGAGCCCTAAAATAATAAGAGGTAGCAAGTGTCTGCCATGGGTTGAATCACGTCCCTCTCCAAGAAAAGATATGTCAAAGCCCTAACCCCCAGTACTTGTAATGTGACCTGACTTGGGAAAGGGTCTTTGTAGAGGTAATCAAGTTAAGAGGAGTTGTTGTTTTAGTCACTAAGTCGTGACTCACTCTTTGCAAGCCCATGGACTGTAGCCCACCAGGCTCCTCTGTCCATGAGATTTTCCAGCCAAGAATACTGGAGTGGGTTGCCGTTTCCTCCTCCAGGGGATCTTCCTGACCCAAAGATCGAATCTGCATCTCATTGGCAGGTGGATTCTTTACCACTGAGCCACCAGGGAAGCCCTACGAGGAGGTTATTAGGTGAACCTTAATACAGGATGACTGATGTCCTTAAGGACAGACACAGCTGGGAGAAGGAGAAGGCCATGCGATGATGGAGGCAGAGACTGCAGGCTCCGCTAGAGCCTTCAGAAAGAGCACAGTCCTATCGAGTTTGGATTCTAGCTTCTGAAGATGAGAGAGAGTAACCTGTTGTCTTAGGCCACCTGGCTTTTGATAATGTCACAGCAGCCCTAGGAAACTACAACAGTAGCTAAAGAAAGGTGAGGAGAGTCAACTATCAAGAAAGCAGCCTTCAGACTTCCTGGTGGTTCAGTGGTTAAGAATCCACCTGCCAATGCAGGGGACACAGGTTTGATCCCTGGTCGGGGAAGATTCCACATGCCATGGGGCAACTAAACCTATGTGCCACAACTACTGAGCCTGCATGTCCAATAGCCCACGCACTGCAATAAGAGAAGAGCCTCTGCTCACCGCAACTGGAGAAAGTTCAAGTGCACCAATGAAGTTCCAGCATAGTCATAAATAAAGAAAATCTTCAAAGCAAAACAACTGTTCTTCACAAGTTTGCCTCTGCTAGTTTCTTGCTGTCTCCATAAGAAGCCAGGGGCCTCTACGGTTATGATTCCAAAGGACAAATCTGATTATGCCCTTATTTAACAAAAAACAAACGTTTATTTTTTATAGGACAAACTCCAAGCCCCTAATACATCATACAGGGCCTTCACAGCCTGGTCCCAACCTACTTCTCCAGCACAATCGCCATCATTCCCCCTCCTCCTGACACTTCTTGCAGGCTGACCCCTCCAACCATCACACCGCCCTGGGGTCCAGTGACTGATTCTCATGCACAGTTGACAACAGGCGTGGTGATGACAACCACCCAGCTGGCCTCAAGAGTGGTCCTGGGCATCCACCATCCTGAGCCAGGCCATAATGTCCTTCCTATAAAGACCTAAGTCTGGGCAATGCTGAATCAAGCAGAAGGAACTGGGGCTTTGAGCACAGAAGTCAAAGGGGTCACACCTCAGAAATGTAATCTGGTGGGTGTCTCAGGCCGTATCAGTTGGTGGTATTCTATTTCTTCTCTGAATGCACTTGGAACCTTCACCAATCAATAAGTGGTTGAGTTATCTACAGTGTCCTTAACCCTTGCAAGGGGCAGGGACACAGAGTACATAAGGCCTGGTCATGTTCATTCATCAAATGTGTTCAGTCTCGATGGGGAAAGCACTAACAAGTAATGTGCTCATGACGCAGGCCAACAGGTTCAATTCTACAGCTCGAGGAGCTCAGAGAAGGGAAGTGACAAGTATGAGCTGGAGTAGTCAGGAAAGGGTAGGTGAAGGAATGGGAACTTAGGCTGGGCCTGCCAGGTGCAGAGGGTTTGATTGGTCAATGGGAGGAGGGGGGCTTTCCAGGGACAACACAAATGAAGGCACAGAAGCAGAAGGAGCAAGTCAGCAGTGCTGCTGGGGAAACCTAGTAATCAAAGTATCATTCTTTTTTTTTCAAGGTACATTTTCCCTTTGGAATTATTCATTGATCTGTAGGATGCCACTTTGACACCTTTTTTTTTAAGCTGCACCACACGGCTTGCAGGATCTTAGTTCACTGATCAGGGGTGGAACTCAGGCCCTTGGCAGTAAAAGTGCAGAGCTCTAACCACTGGACAGCCAGGGAATTCCCCGAAGCACCATTCATGATTAGTCTAGTTCACAAAAGGGACCTCCAGACAGCAACACCTAGAAACTTATTAAAAATGCAAAGTTTTGGCCCCACCTGAGACCTATCAAATGAGAAGCTCTGGGGGTGAGAGTGGGACCAGCAATCAGGGTTTTTATGAATTCTCCAAGTGATTCTGATGCAGGCTAAAGTTTTCTGAGAAGTTTTTTGCTCTAGGGAGAAGACATGTTACAAATAAGCTTATCATTATTTATTCCTGCAGAGGAAACTTTCAAATCATCTGGAACTGGAGTTCATTTTATTTACTTTCTTCTTGACATAACCTAAATGGTGGTCCAGCAATGTGTAACAAGCACCAAGGCAGAGACTCTGTGTGTGCACCCGAGTATGTGTGTGTACACAAAGACCAATCCGTTGTCTGTCGGCAAATAACTGTTAATGTGCATCTGAGAAAGACCTAGAAAGATTATTTTAAGGAAGCAACACAGGACTGATGTCACAGTCCTATGAGACAAGAAATTTTACATACTGAAGTTGAAGAATGTGACTTGATTATGGTTACCTAGTAGCCAGGAAAATAATAGGAATATGCTAGACACAACTGCTTCCCTTGTCACCCCATCGTTCTTTTGTGATCACATGGTCATCAGCTCTTCTATTTCCATACACTGGAGATGAGATCTGAACATTCTTTTGTGTTTTAACCTTCTGTACTTGAGGGCCACCGACAATTCCCTATTTTCACCACTTCTGCCAAATGGAGGTTGGGTTTATTTTTATTTGTGTTGGGTCTGAAGCTCCTCGTTAAATAAACTAGGACCCCGTATCTGGCCAATGCATCCAAGAGAAAAATAGAAGGAATTCAAGTGAATTGTAGGGAGAGAAGGAGGGGGAAGTTCCCTGGAAGTCTAAAAGTAGGAAGCAAGGATGGTATTTTTGGCTTGGGACTTTCTGTACCACATGAAATTATGAGAATGACTTAATTGTTCCTGTGCATTTGAAACCCAAGAGAGACCATCATGGCTGGGTTACACCCAGACGGACCGGAGAAGGACTTAGACAGGGTGGCCTCCTGCCAAAGAAACCTGCTCTGCAGACAGGAGTGACTGAGTCGTTCATGTTTTCAGGGCCGGGCTGTCTGGTGACGGCTGGTTTTGCTCTCTCCCTCAATCCCCCTTGAGCAGACAGGGTGCTGCATTACCAGGGGCTGCCAGTTCAGGGGTAACCAGAAGGGCAGTGGGCTGCAAAAAGCCTGGGTTCTGGTCCTTCCTCTATCTAACGGCTTTTTTTTTTTTTCCAATATTTATTTACTTGGCTGTGCTGTGTCTTAGTTGTGGCAGGCCGGCTTTCCACTGCAGCGTGTAGGCTTCATTTTAACTGTGGCTCTACTTGGGCTTAGCTGCCCCGTAGCACAGGGGATAGAATCTGAGGCCCCTGCATTAGAAGGCAGCTTCTTAATTACTGGACCACCAGAGAAGTCCCTCTAGTCCCTCTAGTGCCCTGAGGTAGCAACCTTAACTTCTGCTTCCTCATCTGCTGAAAGAGACGGACAAACTATGAGCCTAAGCTATTTCATAGAATGACAAAGAGAAAAATAAATGAGGGAACAGGTACAAAGAACATCCTTTGGAAAGTGAAGACTGTTATGCTATTGAGAGTTACACTTGGACTCTCTGGTTTCACATAGCATCTTTTGCATCCTTCTTCTTAAAATGGGCACCTATTTGTTTGCCTGACCTGCTCCCTTTCTGCAGGAGATGGCAGTCATGATAGTCAATGCCATCTTGCCACCTGACTCCAGGAGGAGACCCCTGAGCCAAGTAAGACCAATCAGATTCTCATATCCAGAAACTGATAACAGAGAGGCTTAGAGATGGAGCTGCCAGTGGCACAGGCTCATTATGCAACCCCAGTGGCTCTCGTGGGGCCATTTTTCTCCACAGGGGGCACTGGGCACTCTGGATTTCGGTTTGGTTGTCACATTGAAGAAGGCATACTATTGGCATCTGATGGGTGGAGCCCAGGGATACTGCTAAACCCCCCTCAACATGTAGGATAGCCCCTCACAACAAAGAATTATCAGGACCAAAATGTCAGCAATAGTAAGGATGAGAAACCATGCTCCAAAGAGGTGGTTGAGAGGCAAATGCCTAAAGGGTCCAGGTAGATAATGAAAGAATGACTCTGGCAGTGAGGAAGCTATGCTGACTGCAGGGACAGGATCTGAAGAGGAGGGCAGCCACTATGCGGCTTCTATTCACCCTAGGAAATGAAGAGTCCAGGTTGCCAGATTCCATCTTTTTCTAGAGAAGCTGGAAATCTGGATTTTCACATGAAATCTTCGATTTTTAAATTCTAGTTCTTTTTTTTTTTTAATGCATGGACCAAATGAATGCATCTCCAGGCCCAATGGAGGCTAGGGGCCAATAGTTTTCAACCTCTGACCTGGAAGAAGATCCAAAGTCTCCTTCACAGCTCTGTGAAGCTAAACAGCTTCTCCCCTTACTTCCCGGGATGTTGTGAGGCAGCACGGGATGTTATATCTGTCTCCCAAAGATTTTTACTAGTACACACCCCTGCACCTCTCTCTCCCTCTCTCACTCCTTCTGCTGTATCTTTTCTAAAATGTTTGTTTATTTGGCTGTGCCAGCTCTTAGCTGTGGCATGTAGAATCTAGTTCCCTGACCAGGGATCCAACCTGGGCCCCCTGCATTGGGAGTATGGTGTCTTAGCCACTGAACCACAGGGAAGTCCCTTCTGCTTCATCTTTGACCTGATGCGCCAACTCCACCCAAATAAGAATTTGAATCTCTCAGGGTTGAAAGGAACCTTAGAAAAAAAATCTAGTCCTGACCTTCCAAGAAAAACATTTGGCCAATTACTATACTTAATTTCTTCAAGCCTCAGTTGCCTTATCGGTCAAATAATAATGGTACTTCACTGAGCTGTTAGCAAGGCTGAATGACTTCATACTACCACCTCAATCTCTCCTTGAATCCTTTGCCTTTGGAAATAATGCTCCAATGCTACTGCTGCTATTAATAAAAGTAATAAAATTAGCACACCTTAGGTCACCACTAGTGGTGAAGAACATGCCTGCCAACGCAGGTAGACGTAAGAGATGCGTGTCCGACCCCTGGGTCAGGAAGATCCCCTGGAGGAGGGCATGGCAACCCACTCCAGTACTCTTGCCTGGAGAATCCCATAGAAGGGGGAGCCTGGCAGGCTACAGTCCATAGACTTGCAAAGAGTTAGAGAGGACTGAAGCAACTTAGTACACACACACAGGTCAAGATTAATGTTAACATTTGTCTGACGCTTAGCATAAAAACTCACATAGGGTGGAACTTGAGCATGAAATCAGACTTTCCCAGAACAAATAAGCCGTGTCTCATTGGCTTATTTGAGACACATTATGTTACTGAAACACATTTTGGAATGATGTGTGGATCTCATAGAATATTTCGTATGCTGATGCCTGGAGGGACAAGTCTTAAGGTGATTTGGCTTACGGTGATTCTAAGAAGGGGCATGAATAGCAAGAGGGAAAGTGAGCCAAGAGAGAGCAGCAAGCTACCCAACCTGCACTTGCAAAAAAATAAAAACAAAAGCATACAAGAAAGTCTTGGGCCAGAGTGCAGCAATCTCTCACTGGCTAAGGAATTTAGTGAATGCAGGGCTATGGCAAATCTAACCTGTCACAGGGCTGTGGGATTCTCTGCAGCAGCCAAGTCCTTCCGGCCTGAATCCTTGCCAAGGCTACTTGACCCTCATAAAAATCCTTAACAGTGGAGTGGGCACCATTTTTTCCCTCTGCCTTTGAAAAGTTTCCTTGACAGCACCCATTACAAAGAGAACAGGGTCTGCTCTCCAGACTGGAGGCCAAAATGTTAATTAACTTTTACCCTAGTCTGCCAAAAAAAAAAATTTGTGGGTAGTACTCTCTGTTTCCAGCAGTATTAGAGAAGAGAAAGAAAGGAACGGAATGGAAGTGAATAAAATCCAGAAAGAATTCTGATATTAAGACCACATGATTGCATACGCTTTTCTACCCTTGTCCTTCCTACTTTATTTCTGATCACTTTTTGCCAAATAAACTGGTCTTTCAATGACAAAGTTCATTTCATCACGTGTATATCAAACACTGGTTCTGTTGCTTTCCACTGCAGAATTCACAAAGGATTTATGTGAGTTCTTCTGAGTTCATTAGCAATTATTTTTCATTATTTCTATGAAAGTACCATGCTAGGTAAGTAAGGTATCATATAAAGCAAATAATATACATTAAAAATTAAAACTATACTAGGAAAATAAATCTGAATTCAGCCCAAGTACTTGTTAAAGTGGATATGATTAAGATATCACTCATATATGCTAATAGTCAACTTCCCATGGCTTTATCAGTAGCAAAGCTCCCCAAATAATCTCAGGAACCCAAGAGTATTCTACAGCATTGGACTGCATTCTTGCTAGAAGTGGTTTTGTCCTAGGGAGAAAAGCGCATCTGATATTTGCAACTTGGAAATGCCAAAATGCTCTCCATCTATCTTTTTAATAAATACATATTGAGTACCTATTACATCCAGACACCTTGCTATGAGTTGGGAGATGGAGATGAAAAAGACAGGCAAGTACTTCTCTCATTTCCCTTGGGGCGTACAGTCCAATGAGGCATAAAGACAGGCTAACAAACAATTCTAAGAGTTTGATAAGAGTCATGTACAGTAAGGCATGTTCTTCTCATCCTCTTCCCTAAAGAAACTTGGAAGAAGGGAGCTGAGAGAATTTAATCTGATATGAATCACAGAAATAGTCCAGAGTCTTGGGGCAAATTCTAAACTCATCACTCCAAGGTAACCAACAGAGGAGATGATTTGTGAAGAAAGCAGCAACAGAAACCCTTAAGAGAAGGGGAGGCAGAAGTGAGAGACAGATTTGGGATAACAAATTATCTGGCTTACGAGGAGACTAAGAGTACAGAAGAGTCATGGGAACGTGCCAGGAAAGAAAGCTGATGGGATATTGGGACGGGCTTGAGAGCGCTGGCATCAGGGACCTTAACTCTGTGAGGCAGGTGGGGCTTCCCTGGTGGCTCATGGTAAAGAAACTGCCTGCCAATGCCGGAGATGTGGGTTCAATCCCCGAGTCAGGAAAAGCCCCTGGAGAAGGGAATGGCTACCCACTCTGGTATTCCTGCCTGAGAAATCCCCATGGACAGTGGAGAGTGGTGGGCTACAGTTCATGAGGTCACAAAGAATTATAAATGAATCAGCAACTAAACAACAACATGAGGTAGTGATGTTATTATCACTCCCATTCTACAAAAGAAAAAACTCTGAGGCAGAAGTCCCAAAATTTGTCCAAGGCTCTTAGCAAGTCACGGAGCCAGTATTCCGGCACACCCAGCCTGGCTCGAGAACATCTGTTCCACATTCCATGTGTGCTGAAGATGTTAGACATGCCTTAATAGGAAACAGGAAGCCACAGAGGGTCTTTAAGCAAGGTACTATGTAATTTAAACACTGATATCAGGAATTCACGTAGTCACTGAATGTAGAATGAACCGGACAGGTTGGGGAGGGTACCTGGCACTTAATGAATGCCTCAGGTGTGTCCAGACTGCCTCAGACATATCTTACTATTTTATCTCATTACCCAACAATCTTCACTCTGAAAGAAACAGATTCCCATCTCATTGACACTGGACCGAAGTCTCAAAGTGTCCATTCATTGCTGTATGTGGTGGAATCAGATTATGAACTCGAGTGAGACTATCATGAAAGTCCCTACTGTTCCAACCACACTGTCGGAGCAAAGCTGGAGGCAAGGAAACCAGGTGGTAGATTCTTACAACTGTCAAGATGAGTGGTCCTGAGAATTAGAGGAACGGGCGGGTAGCAGACTTGATAACTGATCAGACACTGAAATCAAGGGAAGATTGAAGGAAAAAAAAAGAAAATGACATCAGGATTTCAAACTTCCAAGACTGGAACACTTGTGACGCCATTCATAGAAATTAAGAAGTTAAAAATAGTAAGATGTTTTTGTTGAATCTGGGAGGTAGAGAATAATAGGAGCCGACCAGAATAGTGACCAAGAATACTAACACTGAACACTTACTATTTGCCAGGTACTGTACATGTACCAACTAATCTACTTCTCATAAAATGCTTTATTATTCCCATTTTAAAGTAGAGAAAAATGAGTAAGCTACCCAAGATCACACAGTGAGTAAACTGTAGAGCTGAACTTGAAGTTAAGTTCATTTCTGACAGGAACTGGACATTTCCTGCATTTCTTCTGTCTCAGAGGAGAAGGAGGACATGATAATGGATTAGAAAGACTTTCATGGCTGGGTAATTCTAGAGGAGCAGAACCAGGATGAATGGATAAATGTCATAAAAAAGTAAATTTTAGCTCGAACACCAGGTTTCTGTGGTAACCTGTAATTTATTTGAATTTTAAAAATGGATTATGTAAAATTCTTTTAAAAGAGAAAAACAAAAGAAACAGTCACCCTCACATTTCTAATAAATGTAGCTGTTCAAAAATAAATAGACTCCCTTCTAAGACAAGTTCCTAATCACATATTTAAGAATACTGTCAGAAATTGTCAGAAGGATTTCTGGACAAGGGAAAGGAGACATAACAGCATATGAGATCTCTCCTAACTGCCTGCCTTTTTCCCTTCACTGGCTGGTCACTTCTCAGTATTGCCCTTCTCCCTGGATGATGCTTGCTGATCTTTACTGAGAAAATGGGTCCTTTATGTCACCTTTGGGCTCTCCTAGTAGCTCAGACAGGAAAGAATCCACCTGCAATGTGGAAGACCTGGGTTCAGTCTCTGGGTTGGGAAGATCCCCTGGAGGAGGGCATGGAAACCCTCTCCAGTATTCTTGCTTGGAGAATCCCCATGGACAGAGGAGCCTGGCAGGCTACAGTCCATGGGGTGGCAAAGAGTAGGAAACGACTGAGTGACTAAGTATAGCTCACGTTACCTTTACAGCTTAAGAAACTGTCACGGTGAAGCTGTATCTATACCTACAAGTGGTTTTGACAAGGTCAAAGGTCATGTCAAACGTCAAGGTCAAGGTCACTTGACCTTGATGAGCTGCTTTTTAGTTTTAGAAACTAAGTAAGCTATTTAGTTTAATGATCTATTTTTTAGTTTTAAAAGGTGAAATTAAAAGGAAAAAAATCCACAGCACTTTGAGACATAAAAACCCAAACCTTTTGTGGTTAAATGGTCAAACAATCCAGACCAATTGAGAGAACAGTTAAGTGTTCTTCAAGTTCAAAGTACTTACAGGGCACAGGAGAAGGAAGTCAGAGAGCCTGTGATAGGCTGAAAGGAAACTGTCCTGCTTACCTGGCTATTTTAACAACCTAAGTAGTTCTGTCAGAGGGGAAAGTGAAATCTAATTGAGCCCTGACCCAGAGTTTATTGATTCTAAGAAGCACATTGGTGGGGAGGGGAGGGGAGAAAAGCACACCGTTTTGTTTTTGCTTTTTAACATAGCTGAAATCAGACTGTATCTTAAAATTGATGACATAACTCTTTTAAGTCAATAGCATTTTTCTTTCCTAAATATACATCTTAAATGGTGCTTCTTAAAAATCGATGGCAACAGAAAATGGAAACAGTTGACAGAAAATAAAAATTAGTTTCTTAAAAAAATATACCAATGGAGACTTAGTTTTGATAAAACGTGGTCATTTCTGAACATGATATATAAATAGTTTCAACATGAGACTTAAAATTCCCATTCAAGAATTAAGGGTGCTACACAGTAGGACCTTATTGTTTACCCACTCTCCAGAAACTATATTCAATATCCTGTCATAAACCATAATGGTAAAGAGTTTGAAAAAGAATGTGTATAAATATATATAACTGAGTAACTTTGCTGTACATCAGTAATTAACAAAACATTGTAAATAAACTACACTTCAACAACATTACAAAAAATACAAAAAAGCATTAAGGGTAGCCGTGTGCACTGCATCAGCTCTGGTGTGTGCCATTGGGGAGGGGGACTCAAGGTTAGGGGGAAGCAGCAGGGCATTGATCTGGCTGGCCCACAAGAGTTTCTGGGAGGGTGTCGCCTTGTTGTTTTAACTGGATTATAGTTCTTTACAATGTTGTGTTAGTTTCTGCTGGACAGGAAAGGGAATCAGCCACATGTATACATATACCCCGTTTTCCCTGGATTTCCTTCCCATTTAGGTCATCACAGAGCACTGAACAGAGCTCCCTGTGTGATACAGTCGGTTCTCATTAGTTACCTATTTTATACATAGTTATGTATGTATGTCAACCCCAACCTCCCAATTTATCCCACCCCCTTCCCTCCGTGGTGTCCATTCGTTTGTTCTCTACATCTGTATTTCTATTTTTGCTTTGCAGATAAGTTTGTCCACACCATTTTTCTAGATTCCACATATATGTGTTAATATATGATATTTGTTTTTCCTTTTCTGACTTACTTTACTGTATATGACAATCTTGAGGTCCACTCGTCTCTGGAAATGGCACAATTTCGTTCCTTTTTATGGCTGTGTAATATTCCAATGTATAATGTACCACATCTTCGTTATCTCTGTTCATGGACATTCAGAGGAATAGATAAAGAAGATGTGATTGTCACCTTCTATTATTACTAAGCTTCCGGGGCTCTGGTGTTTTGAATTCAGAGTTACAAGCCCATCGTGTGCCCACTGTGACTTCTCTGACCCCAGGAGCCCCTGCTGGCTGCCCGGAGGCAGAGGAAGCTTCCTAAAACAGGATAAAAACAGAATCCTAGAGACATCTGAGGTTCAAGACATAAAGGGGCAGGAGAGGGAATCTCCCCTTGTTCCACCTGTACCTTTGAATGAAGTGGGGCATCCTTCCCCGTGGCCTTGGTCCTAGAGGGCAGGACCCACATTGACTACAAATGATAAATAGGAAAAGAAGTGTTAGATGGGAGAAGGTAGGGTAACTAGATTTTCTGAGGTCAAAGAACACAGCACAAAGCCAGACAAGTACATATATCTAGGGTTTCCCTGGTGGCTCAGTAAAAAATCTGCCTGCAATTAAGGAGACCCAGATTCAATCCCTGGGTCAGGAAGATCCCCTGGAGAAGGGAAGGCTATCCACTCCAGTATAAGGTCAACCACCCTATTTTCTTCATAGAGTTCATAGCTTGGCTTCAACATCACCAAGTCTGACACACTGGCTGAGGTTATAAAAGTGGAAAAGACTTGAAAAGATAGTGGGAAAAGACAGGACCCGTGTTGGCTACAAATGATAAATGGGAAAAGAAGGCTTGGTTGGGAGAAGGTAGGGTAACTATATTTTCGGAGGTCAAAGAACACAGCACAAAGTCAGATAAGTACCTGTATCTATGTGGACAATGAGGCAGAGTATATGACAACCAAACATTAGAAAGCCCACACTAACTCACTATGCAGTGTCCCTAGACTGTGAACACACAGAAATGCAAGTACTGGTCAAATAAGTTAAACCCTGAATGGTAGGGGATTCCCTAGAGGCCTAATAGACTCAGCGCTTTCACAGCTGCAGGCCTGCGTTCGATCCCTGGTTAGGGAACTAAGATTCTGCAAGCCACGCAACATGGCCTAATAATAATAGTAAAAGAACTGTGATTGAAGAGCTGAAAATTTTAAAAGGAAAAAAAATGTTTAATCCTGAGTTGAGTAAGAGAGAATAATCTTAGAAAATCAGCATGTCTTGTCTTGGGAATTTGGCAGGTTTAGGGGAGCGATCAGGAGACTGGAGAATCTGGGTTGCTTCAAGGTGAGAAGTGGGGAAGAAGCATCTCAGAGATGCAGACACACGGAGTTCCCCAAGTTCCCCAAACCATGAGTGTTCTCCCTGAAGCCCAGGTAGATGAGAGCTGTGTCCTGACTGTTTATTCCTATCTGAGCAACTCACACAGAAAGCAACACAGAGCAGAGCCTCAGAATTATTGATTGACGAATGCCCAAGTGTTGCACCTGCTTCAGCCTGACTGCTGAGTAAACTTTCAGACTGAGAAGGAGTCTTATATCCTAAAGATGTTAAAAGATTCCTAGGGCTTTACTTCTATCAGGGGGCAAGGAAGGTCTTGAGGAGAATCCAGCTTATTTCAACTGCAAGTCACAAGTTTAAAATAATCCTTGGATTTGCTTTTATTTTTAGCATTCTAAGACTTTTTACAAAGATATGACTTTAGCCTGGAGAATTATTAATATCTTCCCCTTTCAGCAGGGTTTCACAATCTAAACTAATTCAGTTTTCCTTTTCTATTGGGGGGGGAAAATCTCCAAATTACATAACCAGGGATTTTGTGGAAATGATCAAAGCTTGACTGAAGGCCTTAAATTCCTGTAGTGAGTCCCAGTCAGCAGGGTGTGAGATCAGCTGACCAGCACCCAGCATCCAGAGAAACCATGAGTGGGGACAATTTACCATTTCAACTTGGATTTCCTAGTGTCTGACAGTGCAATCTAGTAATACAGCCTTTGGAAAACCGGTACTAAGATGTACCTGTCCAATCACTGTGTAAGCTTCTTAACATGAAAGCATACTAATAGTTATTTTCAAAGCTAACCTATCATACCCTCCTTATTTTTTGGTAAATTAATAAAATTAGTTAAAATTAAACTGATCGAGGCTGGGGGAAAGCTGCTGAGTGAGGAAGCTTGGTGTCTGTTTTCACCACATCTGTCCTGGCCCTGCATCAGCTTAGGCAAGGTTTTGAACTCCCGGTATCTGGCCTTGATCCTCTCTCCTGTCAAATGGGGGACATGGCTGGACCCTCACAACCTTTTCCAGCTCTGACTTCTGTGACCTGTGAGCAGGGCCATCCAGGAAATCAGAATGTGGAAGCATCAAGAATCTTCTCAAAGCAAAACAACTGGAACTTCCAAAGTAACAGGAAGAAATTTCAGCACACGTTCTTCATGGTCTCAGATACATTAAACACCGAACTCTAATCAAACTCAAAGATCTCATTCCTCTTCTATTGGGTATACTTTTTTATTATCAGGTGCTTATATGGAAAAAAGAAAAACCCAGACGGCTATGTATTTCTCTCAGTACACAAATAATTCTCACTTCCTCTGGAAAATTGCACAGAATTAGTTGGGTGATCAGACTGAACCCACCTTCCAACTTAAAGTCACAAGATGTTTTTCAACATCACATTAGCTGGTGATATCTGTTGGTTTTTAAATAATTCTCTGAGTCTAAATGATTCCTACACAATTTTACACAACAGATTTACATTTTTATGATTTTATCCTTCTGATTTTGTCTATGGACCTTGCTTTTGTGTTAAAATATCCATTGCTAGGAGTTTCCTGCTGGTCTAGTGGTTAGGATTTGGTGTTTTCACTGCCAAGGGCCCAGGTTCAATCCCTGGTCAGGGGAACTAAAATCCTGTAAGCCACACAGTGTGGCTACAAAAGAAAAAGAATCTAAAATAAAATAAATAATAATAATAAAATATTCACTGCTACCGGTTTATTTTATATCCATGCTTTAATTAAAGATGTGATCACTGCATAAACTCCTCCCTTCAACAATATGCTAGAAAAGACACTGCTAGGTAGACACAGTCTACCTCTACGGGCTGAGTGGCTCAGATTCTGCCCACTTCCCGTCAATGTAAAAAGGGTTTTAAGACAGCAAGTCAGGGAACTCCTCGGAGAGTAAAGAAGAGGACAGCAGGAAGGTTATAACACTGGGATTCGGCAATCATCTAACATACCACAAGGCTTCCTTGGTGGCCCAGTGGTAAAGAACCCACCTGCCAATGCAGGAGACCCAGGTTCAATCCCTGGATCAGGAAGACCCCCTGCAGAAGGAAATGGCAACCCACTCCAGTATTCTTGCCTGGGAAATCCCCTGGCAGAGGAGCCTGGCGGGCTACAATTTAGTGACTAAACAACAACCCTTAGGGACCGGAACCTGGTGCTGGGAAAGCTTACTGCATGGAGTCTCAGCAGGAAAAGGAACTACCACAGCCATGGTGGCATCATCTCCCTTAGCAGGGGAAGCTGTTCTTTCACTCCACTCTTTCATGGAGCATATGTGTCTCCTCTCTGTCTTGAGAGGAAAGGGGGTGGGCCCAACAGCATGGGCACTTCAGACACAAGTGCAGGAGCTCACCCCCTGCTGAAAGGGGGCAGAGGAGGAAAGGGCAAAGCCTCCCGGAGGTTCCTACCTCTGAAGGCAAGGAAGCGTGGTGGCAGGACTGCGGGGTGATGGGCTGGTTCCAACAGGAGCAGCCGTGATGATGTCTGATTCTGTCACACTACACCCAGCAGGCAAAGGTCCAGGTGACAGAGATGTCAACAAAAAGGGTGAGAGAAAGTTCACCCCTGGGTATTAATCAGGCACTAAAAGGCCTTGTGGGATTTGGCCTTTGCTCAAACCAAAGATCAGAGGTAGGAGCAGAGCCGTGCATGTGCTAACACTGGCGAAGTGGCTTCAACTTGGACACAGGCTACCTCCCAGAGCGTGGCCTGGATGAAAGATTCTGTAGGAGGGAAGAGAACTTGATCCCATTCCCAGGCTCAAACTATCAAGACTTTAGGCTCTGGAAAGGAACCGACCTGCACTGGGTCAATGATTGGCCAGACGTTGACCAGACGTTTTGGGAAGGGTGTGAGAAACTTAATTTTACAACCTTTGGAAACCCCTAGAGGTGGTGGTGTTTTTCGTATCTCTCCAACCCACAGAACATGAAGTAGCATTATTGTCAGTATCTTATGAACACAAATCATGGAAATTGAAAGGACATACACAATTTCAGCTGTCCAGAGATGAGTCTGATCCAAACACAGATATTTTGAGCCAGGTGGAGAGACAAATCCCTGGCCACTTGAGACAAATCTCAACAAGGCTCTTCCCGGGGAAAGGACTGCATTAGACCTCCATACATTGGGCAATCTACAGTGGGCTCCACTGTGGAGTCTATAGCGCCTACAGGATTAAGCAGTAGGGCATGCAAACATCCAAGAAATGGAGTAAATACTAGATTGTTTATGACCATATATTCAAGAAAATGAAGGCAGAGATATAGCACACACTTAAATTCTGTGAGAGGGCACCATTATCCCCATTTACAGATGTGAGAGTTGGACTATAAAGAAAGCTGAGCTCTGAAGAATTGATGCTTTTGAACTGTGGTGTTGGAGAAGACTCTTGAGAGTCCCTTGGACTGCAAGGAGATCAAACCGTCAATCCTAAAGGAAATCAGTCCTGAATGTTCATTGGAAGGACTGATACTGAAGCTGAAACTCCAATACTTTGGCCACCTGACACGAAGAACTGATTCACCGGAAAAGACCCTGATGCTGGGAAAGGTGGAAGGCAAGAGGAGAAGGGGACGACAGAGGATGAGATGGTTGGGTGGTATCACCGACTCAATGGACATGAGTATGAGCAAGCTCCAGGAGTTAGTGATGGACAGGGAAGCGTGGCAAGCTGCAGTCCATGGGGTTGCAAAGAGTCAGACACGACTGAGCAATTGAACTGAACTGACAGATGAAGAAACTAGCTCAGACAGATTAAACAACTTTGCACATAGGGCAGATCAGGATCTGAACCCAGCAGTGTGCTAACACCACAGCTGCTTCATCAAGGTTCCATCAGCAGACGGTAAGGAGGGACTCAAAATGACATTTAAATATGAAGCTAAGATAAGTAATAATAAGAATAAGAATATTATCAATAATGACTATAATAACTAACATTTACTGAGTGCTCAGTATTAATTTATTCATCAGATATTTACTGAACTCCTACTGTGTGCCAGGCACTGCTATAGGCATTGGGAATACGGCTTCCCCAAGGAGCTTACATTCTAGTGGAGGAAACCTCAGGCCAAATGGCACGAGTTATTCCTTTTAACCCTCAAACAACACTGTGATGTACATACTGTCATAACCTCCTTCAGTGAGGGAACCAGACAGACCCACCCACTGTGCCATAGTTAGAAAGTGAGGTGGAGCGAGAGGGAGAGCTCCCTGGAATCTTATTACCAGTCCAATTCATTAGATATCCCAATAGCAACCCTACATATGCACAGTTAGAAGAAAATGGACCAAAGGATATAAATATCTGGGGTAGCTCCAAACCAAAAGAGATTTTGACATCTGTTCAAAAGAGCTGCTGAAACACTTTGAAGGACATCCTAGGACATCTGCAAATCAGAGGGAGGAGGAAGCCCACCCAAACTTTCCCACAGTCTAGTGTTCCTTCCAAGTTCATGGCATCACATGACTCGATATGGAAACTGCCAGCTGTCAAGCACTAGACAGGCCTCCTTCCTGTATAACCAAGGCCTTTTGATTCTATCTTAAGGTCTTTAAAAGAGCAAACCACAGTCATTCCCTCTCTTCCCAGAACACTCTCCTGATTAATGAGATCAAATGCAGCACAGACAGGCAGGACTGGTATTTCAAACATGTAACACTGGAATGCAGATTAATAATTTACTAATGATGCTAAACAAATATTGTTCATGGGGGGAACATACCTTCCCTTTCAAATGGGAAGTTGGTTAGAATACCTCCGTACTTTAAAAAGCACACTCCCCAAAATAACCGTCTTGAATTCAATATTTATTCATGCCAATGGTTCGTTTTTGAGGAATTAATCATTCCCAGCTTCAATATTCTGTTTCAGCAGAAAGTTCACTTTAGTTTGCATGTGGATTCCTGCACTCTTTGCCCAAATAAATTAATACATATTCCAGAGTCTGGGTCTGCGATCAATGAAAAACCACAGTAAATTCCTAAGCAGTAATAGATATTCCACATGGCTTGAAATGGTTGCAGTAGAATTCTTTTTTTAAGGTTAAGAATCAAAGAACTGTAATTGAAGATCTTAAAAATCAAGCAGGGGTGGCTTCTTTCTCAAGGTATCTGATGCTGACTTCAAGGATCATTTAAGGTTAACTTTTCTCTCTCGTCCCTTTTCCACTCTTCCTTTTACCAGTTTCTGGCTGAATAGTATATAGCTGGCCTTAGGTCCATGGCCTTAATTTAAAATGACACTGCAGCATGAAAAATGCTAGGCTAAGCACATGGAAAAGTAAATGCTTGAGAAAAGTAAATATTCCTAAAATCCATAGCCAGGCCTTACACACTCGGGGGTTAGGAGTGCTGACCCCTGCACAGTCAAAAAATCCACATACAACTTTTCACTCCCTCCCCCAACCCCATCAAATTAACTGGGAGTAGCCTACTGTTGACTGGAAGCCTTACCTGTTACCCATAAACAGTAGATTAACACTGGCTACAAAATTATTACAATAGTACAGCCTATGCTATAGTTAATTTTATGCAGTTATGATTGAATATAGCATCTTTTTTACATTTCTTTCAAGTGCACATGGCACATGTATGGTCTGTAAGTGTGTGCATAAATTTTGATAAATTTTCACTTTTTATAATAGATTCATGTATATTTTATTGTAGTAAATGATAAAATAGACTATTATCTATATTTTATGCCTTTATGACATACCTGACTTAAAAAAAAATTTTTTTTTGAAATTTATGGGCTAGGCAGTTCATCTGCAAACTTTTTCAAATTGTCACAAATCTCAAAATAATGTTTCCAATATATATATTAATGGAAAAAAAATATATACCTTTCACATACTGTAAATGAACCCATGCAGTTCAAACCCATTTTGTTCAAGGGTCAAATGTATAGTGTAAAGAAATAATACTGTTATAGTCTTTTGCAGGTAAGTTCCTAAAAAAATTTTGAGTCAATGTTAGGATATTTACAAATTAATACCCAAATTAATAAATGAATTGTGTTTAACGTTATAAGTGCATCTGTTCTATCTTTATGGAAATGTACAGAACAGGGGTCAGCAAATTTCAAGATGCGAGTCAAATGGCTCACTGCTCATCTTTGTAAATAAAGTTTTATTAGAACATAGTCACACTCATTCATGCGTGTAGTCTCTATGGCTGATTTCATGTACAGTGGCAGATTTGAGAAGCTGTGACAGAGACCATGCTGCTGCTAAGTCACTGCAGTCGTGTCCAACTCTGTGTGACCCCATAGATGGCAGGGCATCAGGATCCCCCGTCCCTGGGATTCTCCAGGCAAGAACACTGGAGTGGGTTGCCATTTCCTTCTCCAATGCATGAAAGTGAAAGGTGAAAGTGAAGTCGCTCAGACGTGTGCGACTCAGTGACCCCATGGACTGCAGCCTACCAGGCTCCTCCATCCATGGGATTTTCCAGGCAAGAGTACTGGAGTGGGGTGCCATTGCCTTCTCCAACAGAGGCCATATTGTTTACCAAAATATTTATTAGCTGACTCTTTAAAGAAGTTTGTTGGCTATCATAGAAGAACAAATTGAAATCCAAATCCCAAAAGGAAAATCCCAAAGGTATGAGTGCAGCCTTGCACAGTCCACCATGGTGCTCAGTATGTTGTGGAAGCACTGTGGGGAGACAAATATCTGGAGAAGTGGCAAGCCTGTTATATCACAACCACCTTTCATTTTAAACTCCAGTCCACAATTAATAGAAGCACATCCCTAAACTAAGGGAAGAACTCTGATATGTGTAATTAGAGGTCAGCATGTCAGAAGAGGAGTGCCTTAGAACCCCGTGATGACCCCTATATTTTAGGATGAGATGAAGGAGAGGGTACAGTTTATATAAATGGCATGAAAAATATGGGAGAGACTTCCTCTTGGATGAATTGCAATCTATTTGATTGTCAATGTCAGCCCCAAATTGTTCCTTAATGGAAAACTATAGACACATCATTTTCTTATCCCCAAAAACACTGAGCTGGAAAGAAATTTGAGTCCCAAGTTATCAATACATCATATCCTCCACAATTAGAAATTTACTTAGAGAAACAGTCAAAAAAGTTTTAAATAATCCTGTTGGAGTCAGACCTGTTGGTCATTTTCAACTTGATAAGAGTTATTTTAATCCAATTGCTTTTCTCTTCACCCACAGCTAGCTAGTTCCAGCTTTACCAGTCTATAATTTCACAGTCTCATTTCGCTACTGGCAGCTCTATTTTATTATTGAAGGATACAGTGATTCTCAAAAGAGGCAGAAGCAAACACAAAAACTAATTTTAAAGTACGGATAACACAGGGATAATTCACATGGAATGAAGCTAAGAGCTCTCTTTCATTAGCCTAGAATCTAAGCTCTCAATCAAAAAATTAATTTAAATCAAAAAGTTCCTGTCAATTTTACAGTACTTTAACTTTGACCTCCTTTGCCGTTTTCAGCATGCAAATAACCCTGTGACTGGAAGTAGAAGTAGACATTATTTCCATTATGCAGATGAGGAACTGTGTTCTCAGAGGGGTTAAATCACCTGCCTCAAAGTCACGGGTAAAGAATTCAAAGTCACCTAATTGCTGCTACTTTTCATGTGAGACAGAGTGTGTGATAGGATTACAATGTGCAAGAATTGAGCCAATGTAGTGGAAATGAGTTTTGGGTTTTTCTATAGCTCTAACAAACACATTTACCTTCTCAAAATCAAAAGTAAACTTAATATTCCTATTATGACTCACAGACCCAAATGACTGAACACGTTGATCCAGGACTGCCACTAATGGGTTGTCACTGGGGTGGTGATGTCCATTCTCGTTAGACTAGAGATGAGCCTGAACGGCACCAGAAGTCTAGTCATAGGTACTTCTAGTTATAGTAGTCCCTGTCCAGTAAATCCACAGCAGAACTGTCATTACCCTAATGCTAAAGTCACATAAGCTAAACTTCCCCATCACTCATGTTACCACAGAACAGAAGAGATTTCAGGAACTGCCTCTGTTGCATTCTACTGAATCCAGCCCATTTGATTGTCAAGAGTAGCTCCATGTTGTTTTTTAATCAAAAGTAGCTCCATGTTGTTTTTTAATCAGGTATTTCCTGTTATGTAGACAAGCCTAACCTTATCTGTCCACCCAGCCCCCACGGGCAAGCGTGCCCAGTCTCTTCAATGGTGTCCGACTCTCTGTGACCCCATGGACTGTAGCCCACCAGGCTTTTCTGTCCATGGGGTTCTCCAGGCAAGAACTCTGGAGTCAGTTGCCATGCCCTGCTCTAGAGGATCTTCCCAAATCAGGGATAGAACCCACACCTCCTGCGTCTCCTGTATTGCAGGCGGATTCTTTACTGCTGAGCCACTGGGGAAGCTCCCCTCACAATTGTACCCTAAAAAGGAAACAAGCTGGGAAGACATATGAGTCCCCAGTTCTTTCCTTTCCATGATGACGCAGTGGTCTAATTTACCTGGACTGGCCATACACGGTAGCCTCAACAACTGAAGGACAACCTTCTAAGAAATGTCACATTTCTCTTAAATCTGAAATCCTCTCTGCCTAGCCCACATCTTGCCTTACAAGTTTCTGCTTCACCTTTCCAGCTGCATTACCATCTCCTTTCTAGCACATCCACTTACCAGTTTTCTACACTAAGACTTCCTGCTACCAAACCCACACCAACCCACACACTAGACCAATTTCCCACTGATGGCATGTCCTTCCTTCTTCCTCTGAACAATCTGGTTTCCCACTTCCTTCTAGAGGCACTCTCTTCTTGCCTTAATGTCAGCCTTTACTTTTACTTTTTTTTTCTTTATTCCTATCATGTTAGTAGTTGAAAGCTGAACCACAAGAACAACTTTAATAAATACCTTTTGGACTTCCACCATGTATCTAAGCAAACACAGAAATCAGCATGTCCTCATAGAAAAGGGCTACTTTTTCTTCCTCTGAAATCCCCTGGATATATGCCTGAGGTAATGGGAAAGAGGATAAAAGAGACTTCCTGCCTAGAGATCAATTATAAGGACTTCCCTGGTGACCCACTGGCTAAGACTCCACACTCCCAATGCAGGGGGTCCAGGTTCCATCCCTACTCAGGGAATGAGATCCCATGTGTTACAACTAAGAGTTCACATGTCACGACTAAGACCTGGCACAGCCAAATAAATACATTTCTTTAAAAAAAAGAAAGATCAATTACACTCATCAGTTAACTGTATGGTACAGAATATAAAATATAAAGACCCTCTCGTCCTCAAAATTTTTGTGAGCTTACAAGGAGTTAGTTTTTAGTTACTTGAAACTCTGCTCCAATAATTTCAAAGTGTTACCTTATTTTTAGTAACTATTCACTTATGGCCATGGCAAGCATGTAAATAGGCAAAACCTTTCTGGAAAACAATTATGAAACATCTTAAAAAAGTGCAACAGGCATGAACCAGCAAATCTTGCCTCACAGAATCTACTGAACAGGAATATTTTTTTAAAAAAAAGGAGTATTAGAAGCATTTAACAAAAATGGAAATCATCTAAATGTCTGCCAATGCTGGGTATCTCTGAGCAGCAGAGAACAGCAGCAACAAGGGGAGGAAGTGGTGACTGACGGTGACATTCAAGACACAACATGAGAAGTGCTAGGATAAAAAATAAATTCAAAAAGTCAAAAATTTTTAATTAATTTAAAAAAGAAATGCTAGGATAGAGAAAGGATGCCCTCACTCCATCCACATCATAAACAACCACCACACGAAGACTAGAGTCTGGGGGCTTCCCTCATGGCTCAGTGGTAAAGAACCTGCCTGCCAAAGCAGGAGACATGGGTTCGATCCCTGGTCAGGGAGGATCCCACATGCCGTGGAGCAGCTAAGTCTGTGTGCCACAGCTGTGCTCTGGAGCCCAGGAGCCTCAACTACTGACCCCAGATGCTGCAGCTACTAAAGCCCAAATACTCTAGAGACTGTGCTCCACACCAAGAGAAGCCACCACAATGAGAAGCCTGTGCACCACAACAGAATATCCCCTCCTTGCTACTTACTAAAAGTTCACATAGCAACAAAGACCCAGCCCAGCCAGAAATAAATAAATAAATAAATAACCAAAAGGCTAGAGTCTGGTGAGCTTTTCCCTATACTTCTCAGCCTTTGAAAATCAACCAACCAACCAACCAACCAAAAAAACCCATAAAATGCAATTGATTATGTGACTTGCTTATTCTTGCAGCTGCTCCCAGAATGCCTTTTCTATTTGGTGTTTTTCATTCACTCCATTCATTCATTCAACAAACTGAGCTCCTAATCTATACCAGGTGCTACACTAAGTTCTGGAGAAAAAGTGGTTAATAGAACAGACCCTCTGTCTCCCTTGGACTCACAGAGTGGCAGAACTATAAGACCTCAATGGAAGTCGGGGTCAAAGGGACCTCCACATGCCTTCACTGCTCCCTTCTATTAGCTCCTCTTGCTCACTCTCATGATGGACAGTATCATTTCAACTAAGTAATCAATGCCTTGGAGCCAAGCAACATCAATAGGATGCTTTGCTCTTCAAAGTTCTGACATTTTAGATGATTTCTGAGATAAGATAGGAAACTGCTCCTGAATGTCAACTTTTTCCATTACAGTAATAATCACTTCCATTTTTAAGTGATCAAGATTGCTGGGAGAAATATCAATAACTTCAGATACGCAGATGACACCACCCTTACGGCAGAAAGTAAAGAAGATCTAAAGACCCTCTTGATGAAAATAAAAGAGGAGAGTGAAAAAGTTGGCTTAAAAATCAACATTCAGAAAACTAAGATCATGACATCTGGTCCCATCACTTCATGGCAAATAGACGGGGAAACAGTGGAAACAGTGACAGACTATTCTTTGGGGCTCCTTTTAAAATCACTGCAGATGGTGAGTGAAGCCATGAAATTAAAAGATGCTTGCTCCTTGGAAGAAAAGTTATGACCAACCTAGACAGCATGTTAAAAAGCAGAGACATTACTTTACCAACAAAGGTCTGTCTAGTCAAGGCTATGGGTTTTCCAGTGGTCATGTATGGATGTGAGAGGACTATAAAGAAAGCTGAGTGCCGAAGAATTGATGGAGTTTTGAACTGTGGTGTTGGAGAAGACTCTCGAGAGTCCCTTGGACTGCAAGGAGATCCAAGCAGTCCATCCTAAAGGAAATCAGCCCTGAATATTCACTGGAAGGACTGATGCTGAAGCTGAAACTTCAATACTTTGGCCACCTGATGCAAAGAACTGACTCATTTGAAAAGACCCTGATGCTGGGAAAGATTGAAGGTGAGAGGAGAAGGGGACGACAGAGGATGAGATGGTTGGATGGCAGAACCGACTTAACGGACATGAGTTTGAGTAAACTCTGGGAATTGATGATGGACAGGGAGGCCTGGTGTGCTGCAGTCCATGGGGTCGCAGAGTAGGCCACGACTGAGCGACTGAACTGAACTGAATAGCATTTTTTTCCTGTTGGTCACATAGTGGCAGAAACTGCTTCAGGCCCAAAGCAGAATCAGATGGTAGCAATAAAACTGCTACCAACTTCATCCAAATATTCTCCAAAGCCTGTTAGGGCTCTGTAAGTTGACTAGACAAAAAATCACTTGGCAAAGGCAGCAGCCCTTTCTCCTCACACTGCCAGGTCTTTTTGGCCCAGCTGGCAAGGTCAAGAATAGTAGGGAATCTGACAGAAACTTGCCCACTCTTTAACCTTGCCTATTAGAATTATTGACTCATCAGGCTGGCACAGATAACTCCATCATCATTTTGCTCTAGCCACCCATACATGTCATCTATGGGTTATACTTTCAGAAACCTGGAAATTACTAAGCAGACATAGGAAGTTTATTTGCAAAAAACACATCTATCAACACCTCCCAGCTGTGAACACTGCTGAGGAAGTCTTAACACATCTACTAGTATAAAGATTTAACCATCTTTAATATCTCTTATAAGAAAAATACAATACAAAGAGAATATTCACACCACAATGGCCAAACTACAAAAGAGGGAGAGAAAAAAAGGCACTTACATAGGACACAAGTCTACTCAGAATAACCTTTATTCATTCCTTGCCTGGCTCATGGCTTTATACTTTTGTCATTAAACAAAGTACTTTATACTTTTGTTATTAAGCAAAGTATTTCTTTTTTAAATTTGATGTCAAAATTAAAAAAGAAAGAACAACAAGATGTGGCACACCTTGGTAGACATAGGTACTATTCTTTCTTTGTAGTGAGCAGGTGGACTGTGAAGAGTTTGTTGAAATTACTTGAAACCATTTTCAGACACTTCACTGGCCAGCACGAACTGCTGCAGTTTGAGGTGGGATCTGCCAAATACCATCAGAACACAAGATTTTAGGGATTGTGAAAGAAGCAAGTGATGATTCAGTGGCCACATCAGGAAAGCATGTTTTTTGCATCAATAGATCTGTGTGGAATATGAATAATAGAAAATCCACTTAGTTTTCAAAGTGGGCTGCTTTTTACTGCAGTCCCATCCACATGCCACATGATGATCAGGGCTGCAGAACTAGATGACACCCAATCAGGCTTGCTTTCAGATCTTTTTGAAGTCCAGCACCTGTTTTTCCTGGCTACTTGGAGGCTAGGATGGATTTGCACTTAAAACTATCACACTCCATGCCCCAGAGCACAGCCACAGGTCAACAGCCTGAGTATTTATTTACTAACAAACTTTTGGCAAGTATAATGGGGGGGGGGGGGGGGGGGGGGAGGGGGGCAGAGAAACTAATAAATGTGAATGACTTGAGAATGTGGGGGGAAAAGTTCATCATTTGAAATGATGTATGGCCCTACTTTATGGGGAGGAATGTTCCAAGTTGTCATCTAAAATATATGCAGTGCTCTCTGCACACAGGCTTGCAGTGTCTTCTCAGGCGAAAATCTGGTTCTGTGGTGTGGGAATCTCACTGATGACACAGAAGGATCAATCCTGCAGTGACTTCTATTTGCTATTCCTCTTCCCAACTACATCCAGCAAATACCAAAAGAAAAAGCGAATCCTGAAACTCTTTCTTCTATTGAAAAAAAAAAAAAAAAACTGTTCAATGTTTACTTATATCCTTTAAAATCTAGATCTGGGAATGCCATGACAAATGTCTTTTATTTTAAAATATGTGTCTTAATAGGACTTGAATTTTGGACACATGTTGGACCATCTGGAAAATTCTCTGGTACCTTCAGTAATTCATATAGCATATTTCCTAAGAACGCTCCTGTTTTAAAGCAAATCCATGCTTACAAAATCCTTATAATTATTAAATTTTTTTACAACTTACAATATACTTCCAGATACTTTGATTTGACTTTTACAACAACTCTAGAAAATGACTTATTATTATGAATACTATGAACATTTCTACTTTACAGATGTGAAAACTGAGGAAATTGCTCTAAGATTACAAGAGCCAGGCTCCCAACTATAGATTTCCACCTAATAGTTTGTCTAACCAAATCTAGTTTACTAGAGATATGAAAAATAAGATACACAAAGGTAAGCAGTTATGACGAAACCAGCTTTATTCGGCAAAGGGTTGTATTATCCATATCTACAGATGGTGATCTTGATGATGGTTTTTCTAAACATGAACATCCATCAGTACCATTTTTATAATGTAAAGCACATGGTTTCATTCTGCTCTTTCACATTTGGCAGAAAATAGAGCTTTAGCCTGCAGTACCAGACTTAAAGAACATCAACTACCATAATCCAAAATATCTTGCTCATAAAGTTCTTAGAGAACAAGGTAAAACCTAAGCTTAGAAACATCTTCATTCAAGTAGTAAGGCAAATAAATCACTTACTCTCCTTACATTTCTCCATCCATGATGTGGGTAATATGGTTAAATCACACTAGCTTTTCCCCTCCTACTCAACTGAGAAATGTCACCCAAGAGAGTAAATTAATCAAATTAAGTCCTTCTGAAGGAAGTGCTGCTGTGTGGTATTGCAGATTCAGTTACTAGGTGCAACTAAAGTGGCCTCTGGCAACCACTGCATTGTGAGCTGAAGCAATAGAATAATGTCTGGGGGAACAAACTTAGGAGATGATTTAGGAATTTGTAGCCTAGTTTATTTACATCTGAGTTTCTATCTTCACTAACAGAATTTTCTTTTTTTAACAGTAGCCATGTAAACTAGGTCAGTGTCGAAACTTTCCTTTTGCTTCAAAGAGGAGTTGAAATGTACTCGGCACACAGTCCATTCCCGACTCCCAGGTCGGTGCCCAGCAAACTTTCTTTTTCAACCTGTCGGTCAGTGAGAGGACTGACTGTATTAAACCTGAGATGGCGAAGGCACACCATCTGCTGAATTATGAAGTGAATTGAGAAACGGAAAATTGTTCCCTCTCTATTTTCAGAACCCTCTCTCGAAGCACGTTCCAAAAGACACTGGGCCAACTCTGCTCCTGAGTTGTGCTCGGCTCCCACCGAGCCTGCTTTCCAGAGAAAGGCAACAGGGCAGCTTCAATCCCCCCTAACCTGTAACCACATCCCTCTAGCAGGAGGTCTATGTGTGTATGCTCAGTCACTTCAGTCACATCCAACTCTTTTCGACCCCATGGGCTGTACCCCATCAGGCTCCTCTGTCCATGGGATTCCCCAGGCAAGAATACTGGAGTGGGTTGCCATGCCCTTCTCCAGGGGATCTTCCCAATCCGGGAATTAAACCCACGTCTCCTGCAGCTCTTGCACTGTAGGCAGATTCTTTATAGCTGAGCCACTGGGGAAGCCCAGTAGAAGGGGGAAGGTCCGCCAAAATCCTGTGGCTACAAACTTAGGATGCCAGGGAAACGCCATGTAAAAGGACCAAAGCCAGGAGTGAAGCTATGAAAATCTCATCAGCATTTTTATTCCAGTTACTCTATTAATTCACCTGTGGTTCTCCTCTATATTGTGTCTGTTGACACTGTCACTACGTTCATCCATTCTTCTCCTGGGTTGGGTAATCATCTTTATGACCATGACCTTGAACTCTTTATTGGGTAGACTGCTTATCTCCACTTTTGTATCCCACTGTTTGGAACATAACTACTCCATCTCCTCATAGTGCCCAGTTCTCAGTGTTTATCTCTCCAGGGCAGGTCAGTCAGTTGTGTCTGGATCTTGGAGGAGTGGCCAGATACAGGGGCCCAGCAGCACTCTCTCCTCTAGTCACCAAAGCCATATGTTTTGGGGGTGCTCCCTGCATGGACTCGGTGGGCCCTTCTGTTGTGGTGGGGTAACTACTCTGGGTGCACTGTTGGCAGGCTGACCTCTGGCCAGCTGGCTCCTAGGCCTTGGGGCATAAGGGAGGGTGGGGGAGCTCTCAAGGTATGCAGCACATCTTTCGCATTTATTTGGTTGCACCGGATCTTAGTTGCAGCACATGGAATCTTCGGGCTCAGTCATGGCCTGTGGACTCTTGGCTGCGGCAGGCGGGATCTAGTTCCCTAACCGGGGATCAAACCTGGGCTCTCTGCACTGGGAGTGCAGCATCTTAGCCACTGGATCACCCAATAATAAGGACAACACCCTGTTTTTAAAATGCCAGTGGCATTTTATACATCTTAAACTGAGCACTACACTCAACTTCCATTTTATCACTCCTTGCTAGACCAAAATCTTCTGGGGTCGTCCCCTCCAGTGGGTCTAATGAGTGTTTGTGAATTAATTGTGCTCCAACATAGATTTTATGTGTAATAAGAGACATTTGTTCCCCTGTGACTGATTCTCTAACCAAATGTTCAACTGACTTTCTGGTTCCCAAGTGCAGTCAGAGATAGAAAGTAACTGGGTTACTTGAGGTGGAAAATCTTTGACAAGACCTATTCTGTGCTGCGGGCTTGGTGTTTCTCAAGTTGTAATGCTTTTCTTTGACCTCTAGGCCAATGCCTCTTCCAACAGACACTGTAGGGCGGGCCTAGGGACTTTAGGCTCCCTTCCCAGGCATTCCTTATTTTGATTCATCTATTTTTCTCTTTGCCTCTCCAGGCAACTTCCTGGTCAACATCCAGGATTTTTTCCTCCCTTAAAATATGTTCACCTGGAGAAAGATGAAATTTGAATATAGAGCAACCAAAATAAAGATGTGCATAATGGAATTCAGTCTATGGTATTTACATTAGTTGAGTGGGAATAAATGTACTTGGACTTGCAGAGTATCTTTTTTCAAAAGGAAAAAGAGGTCATTGCTATATACTTCAGAACAAGGAAAGCACCAAACTCAGTCCCAAGGACACACAGAGGTGAACACCAGAAGCCCGAGGAGCAAGGCGGAAGGACAGGGAGAGGTGGACAGGGCTAAGTGGAAACATGAGAAGAGAGGGCTTCCCTTGCCTTCACATGTCACTCAAAGGCCTTCTCTGTTAAGAATCTGAAAAATCCAGCCTAACATTGAAATTAAGGAATGCAAATCTTTCACATAAAACCTGTTTCATTGAGGTTTAGTTCTCTAAAATGCTGTGTTCTTGTTGCATTTTCTCTGCATAGCCAACTTTCTGTGTACCATTGAAGGGAGGAGGAAAATTCCCAAGACAGGAAAAGGTCAGACTTTGGGTGGGTCTCTATGACCTCAACTCACTGCTTTTTTACTGTGTAGCATCAAATGAAAGGAGAAGATAATATATTTACAATCATCTTTGCAAATAACTGCCCTTTTCGTACTTCTTTCTTCTAATTTACTTGGACACTTTAAACTAAAATTAAAGCTAATTTTATACTGTTTAATTTTTATTTGGGGACAAGAATCAAGGGAATGTATCAGAAAAGTCTTAAAGGAACATAATATTTAGATTCAATAGATACTAGCAGCCCTGAGAGCAGCCAGTTAATAGGCAAAAAGAATCACCAGGCATGAAAGAATCAAGAACACAAACTAGCATATCATTTTTAATCTGTTTTCATACTGAAGAGCTATGACCACAGCCTGCAAAATAATTTGAAGCCATTTATTTGGGGGGAAAAGGAAATTTCTAAAATGTCTAACTTTTCATGAAGGACAATCAAGAAAAAAGAAAAAAGTCTATACTACCCAGGGCAATCTAGAGTCAATGCAAGCATTATCAAAATACTAATGACATTTCTCACAGAACTAGAAGAATTCTGAAATCCGTATAGAAACACAAAATATTCTGAGTAGCCACAGCAATCTTGAGAAAGAAGAGCAGAGTTGGGGGTATCAAGCTCCCTGACTTCAGGCCATTACTATATGGTATATATGGTACTGGCACAAAAACAGACACATAGATCAATGGAATAGAGTAGAAAGCCTAGAAATAAACCTCTGCATTTATGGTTCATTAACCTAAGAAAAGGGAGGCAAGAACACACAATAGGGAAAAACAGTCTTTTCAATAAGTGGTGCTGGGAAAACTGGACAGCTATGTGTAAAAGCATGTAATTAGAACATTTTCTCACATCATATACAAAAATAAACTCAAAATGGGTTTAAAGACCTAAATACAAGAACAGAAACCATTCAACTCCTAGAAGAAATTATAGGCAGAACACCCTCTGACATATATCATAGAAATATTTTTTGGGGACCTGTCTCCTAAGGCAAAAGAAACAAAAGCAAGAATAAACAAATGGGACCTAATTAAACTTAAAAGCTTTTGCATAGTAAAGGAAGCCATAAGCAAAACGAAAAGACAAAACTGCAGACTGAGAGAAAACATTTGCAAAATGAAACAACCAATAAGGGGTGAACATTCAAAACATAAACAGCTCATACAACTCAATATCAAAAAAGCAGACAACCTGATTTAAAAAATGGGCTGATCTGAATGGACATTTTTCCAAAGAAGATATACAGGTGGCCAACAGGCACACGAAAAGATGCTCAACATTGCTAATCAGAGAAATGCAAATTAAACCACAATGAAATGTCATCTCACACCTATCAGAATGGCCATCATCAAAAAGACCACAAATAACAAATGTTGGAGAGGATGTGGAGAAAGAGGGAACCTAGTACTCTGTTGATGGGAATGTAAATTGGTGCAGCCACTATGGAAATCAGAACAGAGTAATTCTACTCCTGGATATTTATTCCAAGAAAATGAAAACATTAAATCAAAAAGCTACATGCACTTCAATGTTCACAGAGCACTATTTACAGCAGCCAAGGTATGGAAGCAGCCTGAGCATCCATCAACAGATGAACAGAGAAAGATGCGGTATATATATGGAATATTGCGCAGCCATAAAGAAGGAGTAAAATTTGTTCTTTTGGCAACAACATAGATCAGCCTGATGGAGATGATGCTTAGTGAAATAAGTCAGATAGAGAAAGACAAATACTGTATGTCATCACTTATATGCAGAATCTAAAAAATAAAACAAACATGAATACAACAAACAGATACACAGACACAGGCAGCAAACTAACGGCTACCAAAGGAGAGGGGGAAGGAGGCGGGACAAACTGGCGTAGGGGACTAAGAGGTACAAATTACTATGGATAAGATAAGCAAGTTATCCGTATACATTATGCAACACAAGGAATATAGCCAATATTTTATCAGTTCAGTTCAGTCACACAGTCGTGTCAGACTCTTTGCAACCCCATGAATCGCAGCACGCCAGGCCTCTCTGTCCATCACCAACTCCTGGAGTTCACTCAGACTCGCGTCCATCGAGTCAGTGATGCCATCCAGCCATCTCATCCTCGGTCGTCCCCTTCTCCTCGTGCCCCCAATCCCTCCCAGCATCAGAGTCTTTTCCAATGAGTCAACTCTTCGCATGAGGTGGCCAAAGTACTGGAGCTTCCGCTTTAGCATCATTCCTTCCAAAGAACACCCAGGACCAATCAACTTCATATAGACTATAATCCATGCAAATTTTGAATCACTACTTTGTACTCCTGAAACTAATATCACATTGTAAATCAACTGTACCTCCATTACATTTTTTAAATACAAAAATTAAAAGTGAAAAAAATTTAAAAGAGGCTTAATTAAGTGGACAGATGAGACACCTCTTCCCCATAAAGAGGGGAGTTTAGAAGCCACAATGCATTATTACATGTGTTTAGTCCATTGGAAGCACTTTCCCTAAAGCAATCAGGGAATGGTACTCAAAAATGCAGTATTTGGATTTTAAAAAAACCTAAGCAGGACACGTGTGTGTATGCTCAGTTGCCTCAGTTGTGTCTGACTCTGACTCTTTGCAACTCTATGGGTTGTAGCCCGCCAGGCTCATCTGTCCATGGGATCCTTCAGGCAAGGATACTGGAGTGGGTTGACATGCCCTCCTCCAGGGGATCTTCCCCGACCCAAGGATAGGACCCAAGTCTCTTGGGTCTCCTGCATTGGCAGGCAGTTCTTTACCACTAGCCCACCTGGAAAGCCCAAGCAGAGCACAGAACTTTGCAAAAGAACAGTAGCATTAAAAAAAGCAAAAATAAACAGAACTAGATCTGACTAATGGCACCCCACTCCAGTACTTTTGCCTGGAAAATCCCATGGACAGAGGAGCCTGGTGGGCTGCAGTCCCTGGGGTCAGAAAGAGTCAGACACAACTCAGCAACTTCACTTTCACTTTTCACTTTCCTGCATTGGAGAAGGAAATGGCAACCCACTCCAGTGTTCTTGTCTGGAGAATCCCAGGGACGGGGGAGCCTGGTGGGCTGCCCTCTATGGGGTCGCACAGAGTTGGACACAACTGAAGCGACTTAGCAGCAGCAGCAGCAGCAGCTCTGACTCTTAGCACAAACCATGTAATCTCCCTGGGATACAGCTTTCTCTTCTGAACAAGAGACAACAGAATATCCTTCAGTTGGCAAATGTGAGGTGTTTTTATTTTTTTATTTTATTGGATTATAGTAGACTTACAATGTTGTGTTACTTTCAGTTCTACAGCTAAGTGATTCAGTTATATACATATTCATTCTTTTTTCAGATTCTTTTCTTATATTAAATGAGAAGATAATCCACACAGAGCCCATGGTGGGCAGAGGCACACCCTCACTTACTACTGATTCCCACCCTTCCTGAGGCGGCGCTATTCTGACTTTGCATAGTCAAGAAACAACCTTTCTTACAGGTGCAACCAAACTATGACCTTAAACGAAAGCATTCGGCCACTCTAACCTGTTTTCTCACCTAAAAAATGGTAGGTGTGACGTAGGTGTCTCCAAAGTATCTTCTACCTCAAAAATTCTAAAGTGGATGGCATTTATATTCACGAGTGAAACGCCTCTAGTTTTCTTTAGTGTCATCCTTGTGCAGTATTTTTAACTGAGATTCGTTAACCCCATAGGAAAAAATTCGAAATCATTTTCTCTGCTCTGAAACTGTTTTTTAGAAAAACTGTGTATCCCTTAAAAGTGTTATAGAACTCACCAGTAAAATCATCTTGACATCTAAATTCACTTCAGTAGAGATGCACAGTATAGAAGTCTACTCAAGGATAGAATCAAAGATCCTAAATAAAATATAAGTTCCAGGAACTCTTAGTTGTCTCTGTTTTAGGAAGTCTCTAATGGTTACCTTCTCCTCCCCATAATTTTCCCAGTAATAATAAACAGGTTGTCAGTTTCCTGGACCAATTTCATTTTTTAATGCATACATTGTTTCTGTAATGATTTCCTAAACTTTCCTTTCTTATTCTTAAATTCCTAAAATATATCCTAGCATTCAATCAATGATTTTTAAAATTTTCTGTTCCTTACAAATCTTTTTTTTTTAAGTGAAGTGCAGTTGACTTAAAATACAATTAGTTTCAGATGTGCAACATAGCAATTCAATATTTTTATAGATTATTTTCTCCTAACCTTTTTTTAAAAAAGAAAATCAACATTCAAAAACAAAATCTGACATTACTTATTTCACAGCAGGTGAATATAATGTGAAAACATGAAGATGAAAAAAAGTACTTTTGTGTACACAAAATACTTACTACTTGCACATGAATCTCTTGATTCTACTAGTTGTTAGAGCCCAATTGGTTAAGCATTAATTTTCAGCTTTTCTCAATATCAGAAAATAGAATGGCCAAACTACTTTTTATTCCCTACAACACAAGATGATTGAGGAAAAACAAGCGAAGGCAAAGAGAGGCACCAGGAATGGGACTAATTATTGATAATGGGACACTATTCTCCCATGCCCTCACTTGGCAATTGGAGGGGTATTTAATTTAGCCTGTGTGGATGCTAAGAACAGATAGCATATTCACCAATTACCAGAATCCCAAGGCTTCTTAAGTGTTATTCATGGTTCAGACAAATAGCTGGATTAAAGAGTTATATTGCAGTTTTCTCTGCTTTCACATAAAATTCCCTCTAAAACTAAGACAACAACTCTGGGGGAGATGGACCAGGCTTTTTCCAGTACTGGCTTGTTTATTTTCTGAAAGCTCCCTCCCCCCCTCCTTTTTTTGGCCACACCCTGCAGTGTGCAGGATCTCAGTTTCCTTATCAGAGATCGAAGCCGTGAAGCAAACTGTTTACAATAGCCAGGACACGGAAGCAACCTAGATGTCCATCAGCAGACAACGGATAAGAAAGCTATGGTACATATACACAATGGAATATTACTCAGCTATTAAAAAGAATGCATTTGAATCAGTTCTGATGAGGTGGATGAAACTCGAGCCTATTATACAGAGCCAAGTAAGTCAGAAAGAAAAATACCAATGCAGTATATTAACGCATATATATGGAATTTAGAAAGATGGTAACAATGACCCTATATGCGAGACAGCAAAGAGACAAAGATGTAAAGAACAGACTTTTGGACTCTGTGGGAGAAGGTGAGGGTGGGATGATTTGAGTGAATAGCATTGGAACATGTATATTATCATATGTGAAATAGATCGCCAGTCTAGGTTCAACACATGAGGGTGCTCAGGGCTGGTGCACTGGGATGACCCTGAGGGATGGGATGGGAGGGGGATTGGAAGAGGGTTCAGGATGGGGAACACATGTACACCTATGGCTGATTCACGTGAATGTATGGCAAAAACCACCACAATATTGTAAAGTAATTAGCCTCCAATTAAGATAAATAAATTTTTAAAAAGAGAGAGATAAAAAGTCTTAACTGGATCACCAGGAAAGTCTTTCAAATGTAGCTAAAAACACATGGTCTTAGTACTTCCTAACACATTTGAATATCACTTTATAGTATGCAAGACACTTTTATGTAATTAGAATTATTTGATTCCTGGAGTCTTTTTTCTTACTGAGATTCTTAGCAAAAGTTTGGCTCCTACTTCTAAATCCCTCATTCTGCTAAGCAGAATTGCAATATTTCTCTCCTCTTTTCACTTTTAACTGTGCTTTCTAGATCTTTAGGAAGAGGAAGTGCATCATTGAGCATCTGGCCACTATCGGGGATCTATTGAGAAGTACAACTGCAGGGTATATCCTGCTACCAAAACATTTGGTCCAGCTTCTTCGGCCCCTTCTGCACCCATGGGCTATGAGTCTTCAGAATGATGACCCAATGGTCCAAGCCACTCTATTAATGACAAAAAAAGAACTAAGAAAAGAGTATACTTAAGACATTGGTGGCTGGTATTTTCATTTTTTAACAACAGCAACAAACAAATACATTCATTAAAACAGAATGAACCAAATGCTACAATTCCTACTTAAGTAAATGAGATTCTTATTTTAATTTTGTGGGTTGTAACATGATATCCATTAAATTATTTTTAAAAATGAAAAAAAAATTAGTATTTTTAAAAGACAATGTTATAGAAAAGATCCCATTCAAACTAGGAGCAAAAGTTATAAAATACCAATAATATGCTTAATAAAAATGTAAGGGACTTTTCTGGCAGTCCAGTTGGTAAGAATTGGTTCTTCCAATGCAGGGGATGCAGGTTCAATCCCTGCTCAGGGAACTAAGATCCCACATGCCATGCAATATGGCCAGAAAAATTATATATTAAAAAATGTGACAGAACCATGTATGAAAAAAAATAGGATTTACTGAAGGTCTTAAAAGAAAAAAAACTGATGGAGATGTTCACTGTGTTTATAGATTTAAAAAGATGTGGCTATAAAAATGTTCACCTTTCCAAATTCCCTCCATAGTCTATAAAACTACAGTCTAAGTTCTAAAGAGATTTTCTTCTGGAACTTTGACATGTTGATCCAAATTCTATCTGGAAGAGTAAATGAAGATGAATTGCCAAGAATTCATTTAAGAAGGAATATAATTAGGGAGGTCTTGCCCAAACAAACATGAAAACATATTCTAAAACTAGAGTAATTACATAGTCTGGTATTGGTAACTAGTTCAAGAATAGAGAAAAGGGTCAAAGGAACAGAGATGCTAGAAATAAATTACATATGTGAATTTAATATAGGATAGAGGTGGCACTTCAGAACAGAGCATGAAGATTGCATTATTTAAAATTTTATCTTTAGAACCATTAAATATCCATTGAAAAAAGTTATATGACCCTTCATATCAGATAAGTAAATTTCAGATGACACAAGGAGTTCAACTTCAAAAATACAGAAACATTCTAGAGAAAATATGTACATGATTATCTAATTTGGGGGTAAGAAAGACAACAGGGTAAAGAACCACCACCACCACCTCCACAAAGAAAAAGACCCATTGCTTATGAATCCAGACCTCCAGTATTTTCCAGAGAGTTATAGATCAGCCACTGGGAAAGTGGAATCATTTGGAACCCTTGTGAAAACTACATTCCTGAGCCTCATCCCAAACCTGCTGGATCACCTTCCCAGGTGAATGTGATACCCCACGATATGTCAGAGGCCTCTGGTCCAGGGTACACCACCAAAGTGGAGAAGGGGAAAGAAAGATTCAGGCTACAAGGCATTCACCAGGCTACAACAGCCTTGCCATCACTGAAGGCTCCCAGGTGCTGTACATACAATGGTTCCTCTTTTGTAAAGTCCCCTGGGAACTATTTTCCTTTTTAAGGAAGTCAGCTGTATTAAACAAATTTCTCCCCCATCCCTCTCCTTTCTTCACAGCAAAAAAAAAGCCCCCAAGCCTCTTAATTTCAGTCATTTGCTGCAGCATGCCAAAAATACATCCCAGTCAGTTTGCTTTAGACATTGCATCAAATTATGGCACAGTCATCAATTCTTAAATATCTATTCACAGTGACTCTCAGCACTGGCTTCTTTTAGAGTCACCCAGGAAGCTTTGAAAAGTCATACAGTGCACCTGAGTTCCAACCCCAGGGAACCTCGATTTCAACTGGTCTAGGATTGACAGTTTTTAAAAAGATCCACAGGTGCTTCTTAACTGGACGGAGATCACTGGCCATGCCCAGAAACAACCCCTGCTCTCTGGAGTTCCACACCTTAATAAGACACAGAATCTTGACTGCTCCAATACAAGGTAAGCTTGCTGTATGAGACAAGAGCATTCCAGGCAACGTGCCACAGATCTATGAGAGAGGAGTGTGCCCGGGAAGACTTCTTTAAGGGAATGGGATTTTGTGGAGCCTTGACCTAGAAAGTTGTCTGAGACTTGGGCAGGGAGAGGCCGCATCCAGGCAGAGGAGTAAAAAAGAATCATCAGGAACCTTATTTGGTTAGTAACTACTTAATTGTCCCCCATAACTCCTCATATGAACATTTAAATATATATATATATATTTATATATATACACTTATTATACCATGCATGTGTGGGTGCTAAGTCGCTTCAGTTGTGTCCAACTCTTTGCGACCCTATGGACTGTAGCCCACCAGACTCTTCTGTCCATGAGACTCTCCAGGCAAGAATACTGGAGTGGGTTGCCATTTCTTTCTCCAGGGGATCACCCTGACCCAGGGATTGAACCCACGTCTTTTATATCTCCTGCCTTGGCAGGTAAGTTCTTTACCACTAGTGCCACTTGGGAAACTCCCTTAGTATACTATAAGATTATAGTAAATACTATATGTCATATATATATACACATACACACATATACTATATACATATATATGCCTCCCTCATTATTTCTTGCAATTATTTTTGTCTTTTTTTAATCTATTTTTAATTTGAGGATAATTACTTTACAATATTGTGTTGGGTTTCTACCGTACATTAACATGAGTCAGCCGTAGGTATACATATATTTCCTCCCTCTTGAACTTCCCTCCCACCTTCCACCCCATCCCACCCCTCTACATTGTCACGGAACACTGGATTTGAGCTCCTTATGTCAGACAGCAAATTCCCGCTATTTCTTGCAATTATAATCTTCCAACTTATAAGGCTTTTGTCATGTGTATGAAATGGAAACAATCATGTGTTCATCATGCTTCTAGACAAGGCTGTGCTTCCTCCTCCCAGCCTAGGGATAAAGCAGAGAAGGATGTCTTTCTCCCACCCTGGTAATGCACTTCCAATAATCCATCATGTACAAAAGGGTGAACTGAACTTATTATACTCAGAAAATTCAAATACAATAAGCCTACTTCATATTACCCAGCCAATTAGAGAGGAAGGTGATGAGACATTTTGCCAAGAACTTTTCAAACAGCCAAGCTGACCTGTCCAAATTCAACAAATACATTACTAATAAACTTCATTCTGCGATCTCTCTTCCCTGCCATTTGTTCCTCTCCAAATCAGTAGATGTCAAAGTCTGAAGTTGGGCAGAGGAAGCTGAGATGTGTCTGTTTCCCTGAAACATTTCTAACCTTACTCAATTGATCCCAATTTGGATGTATTTCCTTAACAAACTGTCTTTGAGTTACATGTTGCCTATTAAGAGACTGGAGATAAGTGGTATGGTTTCCCTAAAGTCTAGTCAGCCAAGACTTGAGAAATGCTAATGTACTAACTATATTGGGGATAGTTGTTTCTAGCTTTGGGGGGAGGCGGGAGAGCCAGGAGGAGGGGTATCTAGTATCAAGCTTCAGCCTTGATAGGGTTGTGAAACTTTACATACTCTCAGGGACTGGATTCAAAGCATGCTATAATATTCAATTTTTTGGTAACAGAGTTCAAATTTGGGGCTTCCCAGGTGGCACAATGGTAAAGAATCCACCTGCCAATACAGGAGACACAAGAGACATGGATTTGATACCTGGGTCAGGAAGATCCCCCAGGGGGAGGAAATGGCAACCCACTCCAGTATTTTTGCCTGGGAAATCCCATGGACAGTGGAGCCTGGCGGGCTACAGTCCATAGGGTCGCAAAGGGTCAGACACAATTGAGCAACTGAGCGCACACACACGCATAGTTCATTTACAATACCGTGTTAATTTCAGATGTTATATTATATATATACATAACACGTATGTATATATCTGTACTTTTTTCTCGATTTTTCGATTATAGTTTATTACAAGATATTGAACATAGTTCCCTGCACTGTACAGAAAATCCTTGTATTGGTAAAACTGCTGTATTGGTAGCGTTCATCTGTTAATCTCATACTCCCAGTTCATCCCCCAGCAACGTTCTTATTAATACTCAATGTAGGCTTCCCTGGTGGCTCAGTGGTAAAGAATTTGCCAGGAGACATGGGTTCAATCCCTGGGTCAGGAAGAGCTCCCATGCCTCGGAGCAACTAAGCTCCTGCGCAACAGCTGTTGAGCCTGTGCTCTAGAGTCCAGGAGCTGCAGCTCCTGAAGGTCACACCCCAGAGCTGTGCAACAAGAGAAGCCCCTGCAATGAGAAACCACCACAACTAGAGAGGAGCGTGTAACAAAGACTCAGCACAACCAAAAAGGAATAAGTAAAATTATGTTTTAAATAATGCTCAATGTATTACCACCAGAAAAGAGAAGAAAAACTAATCTCATTTCCTTTTTTAAATAAATTAAACTGAAGTAGTTGCTGTTCAGTTGCTAAGTTATGTCCGACTCTGTGTGACCCCCAAGGACTGTAGCCCACCCCGCTCCTCTGTCCTCAGTGCCAGGAAACAATGAGGGGGAAAACACCTCTTTCCTGATCACCAGGCAGGCTCCTGCCTCTGGCTCAGGGTGGAATAAATCTACTACAGTTGCCCGAGGTGGCTCCTGAGTCACCTCCACACCCCTGCTGAGGACACACTGAGTCATGGTGGCATTAACTGCTAGGAGCATACTTGAAGTATGCAAACTGGAGTTTTAAGAACTGAGCAGAAGAGAAAGAAGGGACATAAAACTCAAAAAAGGACCAAGTTCATAGCATCCATCAGTCAAAAAACCATAGACGACAGAAAGTGAAACTAACTAGGTGATACCATCTCTGCCCCCAGGGATCCTAGGCATTCCTTCCCGGGAGACATGCCTGATGCGCAAGCAACCATAATACTCCACATAAGTGCTATGGAAAAGCTGTGAAGGACCAGGGAATGAGGAGGGCACACAGGAACACAAAAGCCCAAAGGGAAAGATGGGAAATTCTGAGTGGTTCTGTTGTTGTTTAGTTGCCAAGTCACGTCAAACTCTGCGACACCATGGACTGTAGCCGACCAGACTCCTCTGTCCATGCAATGGTCAAGCAAGAATACAAGAGTTGCGAATTCCTTCTCCAGGAGATCTTCCTGATCTGGGGATCAAACCCGCATCCCCTGCATCAGCAGGGGGATTCTTTACTACTCAGCTACCAGGGAAGCCCCTCTGAGGTGTATAAAGAAACATAAACCATTTCTGATCTCAACGGGCTTATAGTCTCTCTGGAGAGTATGACTCATATACACACAGAGAGCAATGCAGGATAACATATTATTAAGTACCAAATAAAATAAATAACTCCAAGACTTGGGCGAGGACGAGAAGAAGGAGTGATACCGGTGAGTCAAATCAAAGGTTTTCCAGGAAATGAGACTTTATTTGGACCTCAAAGTTTTTGATAAATGACAAGAAAGGGAAAGGAAGTCCAGTCATGGAAACTGGCCTGACCAAGGAGTATATTCCAGCCAGGCTATACAATATGGACATGAAAATCAGCTCATCATTCATTCATCCAATCAATTTTTACTGAGCACCTACAGCATGCAGGCTGGCTTCCTAGGTGGTGCTAGTGGTCAAGAATCCACTGCAACACAGAAGATGCAAGAGACTAGAGTTCAATCCCTGGATCAGGAAGATCCCCTGGAGGGGGAAATGGCAACCCATTCCAGTATTTTCTCCTGGAAAATTTCATGGACAGAGGAGCCTGGCAGGCTATAGTTAATGGGGCTACAGAGAGTCAGACACAACTGAGTGACTGAATGTGGGCACTATGCTAAGAGCTATTACTGCAGTCTATGCATTCGGGTGGCCCTTATCAACTTTCCATATTCCAGAAGGACTACTGGAAAATAAGAGTTGGACAGAGACAGCCTGGAATAGATTTGAGACAGAACTGCATGTTGGGCTAAAGCCTATTCTCAGTAAGAGCTGAGAATTTTTGAGTAAGAGTGACAGGTGCAAAGCTCTATTTACCAGGAAGATGATTCTGGCAATGCTGTTTCTGTGAATTACAGGGAGAAGAGTGAAGATCACTTAAGAAACTCTTGGACGGTCCCAGTGTAAGACAATGCAGATTCAAACTAGCACAACAGCTGTGAAGAGGAAGGCAGAGCCATGTGAAGACATACTCGTGGGGCTTGGGAACCAACAGGAATCTGGAAGGGAGAGGGAAAACAGACAAAGACCCTGATGTCTCCAGGCTAGGTGTCTGAGGGAATTCTAAAAGAGAAACCACTTAGGAGGGGAAGGCTAGGTACACTTCCTCCAGCCTCAGGGCTGGAATATTCTGGAGGCTGGGCACTCTAACCTGGAGCCCATCTATCTCCTGCCTCAGGCTCTCTTCAATGAGTTTCTCTCTTTTCACGCTATTGATATTCCCCAGTCTGGATCTCAAGGCTATGGTTTTTCCAGTGGTCATGTATGGATGTGAGAGTTGGACTGTGAAGAAGGCTGAGCGCCAAAGAATTGATGCTTTTGAACTGTGGTGTTGGAGAAGACTCTTGAGAGTCCCTTGGACTGCAAGGAGATCCAACCAGCCCATTCTAAAGGAGATCAGCCCTGGGTGTTCACTGGAAGGACTGATACTAAAGGTGAAATTCCAATACTTTGGCCACATTATGTGAAGAGTTGACTCATTGGAAAAGACTCTGATGCTGGGAGGGATTGAGGGCAGGAGGAGAAGGGGACAACAGAGGATGAGATGGCTGGATGGCATCACTGACTCGATGGACATCAGTTTGAGTAAATTCCAGGAGTTGGTGATGGACAGGGAGGCCTGGCATGCTACGATGCATGGGGTCCCAAAGAGTTGGACATGACTGAGCAACTGAACTGAACTGAAGTCTGGATCTCTTTCTTCCTTCCCCAGCCTGATAAAATCTGCTCTCAGGCAGCTTTAGAAGATTAGACAGACTAGTTCACAGTGACATGTCATTAACTGGCAAATGCAGTAGTCCTCAAAGGAACCAGTAAGAGCAGAAAGCTCAACATCAACAGCAGCCCTAGAGGAGACATCCCGAGTGGAAAGTTTTCCAGGCATTCTGCAGAGAACCACCACTCCCATGTGTCTATTCAGGATAGCCATCTCTGGAACTGCCTAGGAAAAACCTTTTCCCTCAGTCCCATCCCTGAGCATAATCCTGACATTTTTGCTTCAGCAGGATAATTAGAGACTATTGATTGCATTCCTGAAAGTTCAAGGTGTCCAACTGCATCCTTAACCTTGGGAGGTGATCTCCTGGAGGACAGCCATCAGAATTTCCCAGGAGGCGGCGTGTGTTTACAATCATGTTACCTTGCTTGGGTTGCAATGCTCCAAAGCAGTGCTTTGCAATCACCTAGAAATCTTACTAAAATACAGAATCAGTAGGTCTGGGGGGGTGGGAGGACAGGGTGGGCTGAAGTTCTGCAGTTCTAACATCCCAAGTGATGCCCATGCTGCCTTGATATACTTGAGTACCTGTCTAGGATAGACAGCTCCTCTCCAAAGCAGATCTTAGATTCAGGTGACCCTGAATTTAAATCCCTCCTCTGATACTTTTCAGATGGATAACTTTGAGTAGGTTACTTCACTCAAATATTGTTTCCTCTTCTGTAAACCAAGAAAAATGATCTGTGTGTATGTGTGTGCTCACTTGTCTCTTGACTCTTTTGCAATCCTGTGGACTATAGCCTGCCAGGCTCCTCTGGCCAAAAGATTTTCCAGGCAAGAATACAGGAGTGGGTTGCCATTTCCTTCTCCAGGGGATCTTCCCGACCGAGGGATCAAGCCCACATCTCTCGTACTCCCTGCATTGGCAAAAGGATTCTTAACTGCAGCCACCTGGGAAGCCTAAGGGAAATAATACTTATCTCAAAAGAGGTACAAATGCTGGATGATCCAGAGGGGCTCCACAATAACTGTTAATTTCAATAGCAGATTCCCTACTCTTCAGCGGTGTAGATAACTGTTAAATTCACAGCCTAACCTCCTGCCCCATCCCCCCAATGCTAATGTCTCTAGAAGAAATTACTAAGAATGCAAAAGTCAGAAAACCCTCAGAAACTAGAAAAGCCATAGAAAAGTCTTTATCATCATGTAATCTTGCGTAATCTTCATTCTGGAGTGTGAAGTCAAGTGGGCCTTAGGAAGCATTACTACAAACAAAGCTAATGGAGGTGATAGAATTGAAGCTGAGCTATTTCAAATTCTAAAAGATGATGCTGTGAAAGTGCTACATTCAATATGCCAGCAAATTTGGAAAATTTAGCAGATGTCACAGGACTGGAAAAGGTAAATTTTCATTTCAATTCCAAAGAAAGGCAATGTCAAAGAATGCTCACATTACCATACAATTGCACTCATTTCACATGCCAGCAAGATTATGTTCAAAATCCTTCAAGCCAGGCTTCAGCACTACATGATCTGAGAAATTCCAGATGTACAAGCTGGATTTAGAAAAGGCAGAGGAACCAGAGATCAAATTGCCAACATCCGCTGGATCATCGAAAGAGCAAGAGTTCCAGAAAAAATCTATTTCTGCTTTACTGACTACGCCAATGCATTTGACTGTGTGGATCACAACAAACTGTGGAAAATCCTCAATGAGATGGGAATACCAGACCACCTTACCTGTCTCCTGAGAAACCTGTATACAGGACAAGCAGCAACAGTTAGAACTCGACATGGAACAACGGACAGGTTCCAAATAGGAAAAGGAGTACATCAAGGCTGTATATTGTCACCCTGCTTATTTAACTTCTATGCAGAGTACATCATTAGAAATGCCAGGCTGGATGAATCACAAGCTGGAATCAAGATTGCCAGGAGAAATATCAATGACCTCAGATATGCAGATGATACCACTCTAAGGGCAGAAAGTAAAGAGGAAGTAAAGAGCCTCTGAAAGGTGAAAAACGAGAGTGAAGAAGCTGGATTAAAACTCAACATTCAAAAACCAAAGATCATGGCATCTGGTCCTATCACTTCAAGGCAAATAGATGGGAGAAATGTGGAAACAGTGTCAGATTGCATTTTCTTGGGCTCCAAAATCAATGTGGACAGTGACTGCAGCCATGATATTAAAAGATGCTTGCTCCTTGGAAAAATAGCTATGACAAACTTAGACAGCGTGTTAAACAGTAGAGACATTGACTTGGCCAACAAAGGTCCGTATAGTCAAAGCTATGGTTTTTCCAGTAGTCATGTATGGATGTGAGAATTGGACCATAAAGAAGGCTGAATACTGAAGAACTGACGTTTTCGAACTGTGATGCTGGAGAAGGCTCTTGAGAGTCCCTTGGACAGCAAGAAGATCATCAAACCAGTCAATGCTAAAGGAAATCAAGCCCAAGTATTCACTGGAAAGATTAATGTTGAAGCTCCAATACTTTGGCCACCTGATGCAAAGAGCTGACTTGTTGGAAAAGACCCTGATGCTGGGAAAGAGTGACAGTAAGAGAAGGGGGTGACAGAGGTTGAGATGTTTGGATGGCATCACTGACTCAATGGCCATGAGTTTGAGAAAACTCAGAGAGACAGTTAAGAACAGAGAAGCCTGGTGTGCTGCAGATCATGGGGTCGCAAAGAGTCGGACACAATTTAAGAGACTAAAGAACAATGACAATTTTGCATAACTACAAACGCATCCCAAAATAGCATTATCCTTTATTTTCCCAAGTGATTTATAACATTCAGATCTACTACACAACTTCCCAGCTATGAAATTCCCAAACTTCAGTTTGCAGGGAAAGAAACCATTTTTTTTCTAAAGAGGTCAGTATACCTAGATTTAACCAACACTAGTGTATTTAAGCTTCTTCAACATTCAAATTTCCTTTTCCCAAAAGTCAGATTCCACCCTGCATTGACAATGACTCCTGAAATACATTATACAGCTGTGTGACAAACTTAGAAAAATGTATTTACTACATGAGCCAGAACAGTTTTACACTTGGAATTCTTTGTCTCAGGTGAAGAAGCAAAGCTTCTCTACATTTCTACATTTTGAAAAGCAAACCACAGCTCTATAAATGCTTAGTTTTGCCAGGATAAATATCAACATTCCCTGGCATGCATTCATCGTTTAACCCCAAAAACCAAAGTACGTGAGCCAAGTGAACATAATTACATAAATATCTGGCTCCAAAATAATCTACAGTTTGTTGTACATATATAGTGTGTAACTTTTTTTTTTTAATTCTCTCCCTTTTTCTCACTTTCCCCACCCTATACCCAGAAAAACTCATAGAGAAAGCCACACCTATCACTTAGGGTGACCAACCTTTCAAAAAAACGTTAAGAGCAAACATTTAGAGCCATTTAAACCCCAAGGAAATGCCAGGGCACTGAAAAGTTCTAACTCTCAATGCAAATGAAGCTACTGGAATTTGTAAGGAGCAAAATAAACAAAACAATTAAGCTATTAGCATGTCTCGTAGGAGACAATCCGGCCTTCGGAGAAGAGCAAAGCCTGATCCCACTTGGGCAAGGTGAGTGGTGGTTAGTTTGACTACCAATAAACAAAGGCATTAAATACTCCTCTTTCAACCAGGATAGATAAAAACTTTCTCAAGAAATTTTACATAGCTGAACAAGAAAAACCTTCTTACCGTATGTTAATCTGGCAGTGATCCTTTATATCACCAAAACCTGCCTAACCACTCTCCTGCAACAGTGAAGAAAAGCCCTAAACAGAGGTCACCAGTCACACCTGATATTATAAGTTTCTGTTTGGAGATGGGAACTTTTCCTTAGAAAGGGGACTGGTGAATTTTGTCCCCATTTGTGGCTGCAGAGTTGCACCAGCCCTTAAGGAGACAAGTTGGGACTGGCTGTGTGGCCTTAGGCAATCACCCCGCCTCTTCTGATCCCAGCTGAAGGTTGGAATAAAAGGAGTGAGGGTCGGGTGTAGAAGCCCACCCAGCTCCCAGTCTCTGGTTTCTACAGAAACCAAGCTCAACTTGTTAATATCCTGTTCTAGTAAAAGAAAACACAAAAGGAAGCCCTACTGGTTTTATGTGAGGGGGCTGGCTATTTTTACCTTGGAAACATTTCCAGTTTGCAATGAGTTAATCACCTACTTTAAATCACTCATCAATTCAATGGCGCCTGCATCCCTACAACCATTCAACCTCTGTACCATTTTGGCCTAGTGGGAAGTTTGGTTCTATGCAACAAATTATCCGATGCTACTGCGTGCCAGATGTTAAAAGTGGTAGTGAAAATATAAAAAATAAGCGTGACACAGTGGCCCCTCAGGGAGATTACAGGCCAATGAGACAGAACAATAAGTATATAAGTGTATTTATTGAAATAATATCACTCAAAAATCTCCCATTGGTAGAAGGGCCCCAACTTATCTTGCCTGTCTCATCCATGGAGTTCCTGGTCTGCAAGCCACCCCAATCTCCTCACTCCAAGTGTTCTAACTGGTGATCACAATACATATGTTTCCAGGCTCTGTAAGTTACCAGACTTCTCCCGTTCTCTCCTGCCTCATCTTGGAGGTCCCTTCTATACTCTGGAAGGCTTAGAATACCTCACCCATCCACCTGGGGCTGATTGAACAAGGAAAACTTATACTCCACAAGTTCAAAAGGTGCCTATCTGTCCATTTTGTTGGTTGATGAGTTCCAGTACAAAGATTTCATGAGGACAGTCTGAATTTACAGTCTGAATTTGGAGGCCCTATGAATTTCAAATATCTTCATTCACCCCGTCCTCCAAAACCACCTGCAATTTAAAGAAGAAAAAAAAAGCCTATTGTCTGCTTCAAAATCCCGTTTCAACTCCTTCAATTCCTTCTCCCATCTACTATCTCTCCCTATTTCTCAAACATCTACACTTAGGAAAATCACTGGTAACCTACACAATAGATGTAGCTTTCTGGGAGAACTATTTTCACAGACTGAAAGAGCTGCAGGGGGAAGGCTGTCTGCCCTGGTTTCAACATTATAGCTGGCTGGCGAGTGAAGAAAGCCATGATGATGAGCAGAATGACTCCCCAGCTTTTGGTGAATGAGTGGCTCTCCTTTCAGGTGCCCTTTGAAGCATCTCTCTGCTTCTTCCCCTTTCTGTCCTCACTATTCCATCTTCCAAAGGACATGCTGAATGAAGTGAGGAGTGACACCTACATCAGACAACTACAGCATTCACACTAAAATCAAAGCTCCAGTGACATTTGAATTGCACGGCTCTTTCATGGATCCCTTCCTCCCCTGTTTCATTCCATTAGCTGAATGGCTAAGAGCTACAGTTCACTGGTGTGCATTTTAAGAGTGCTTCACTGTATTGGCAGTTCTGCACTCTACTTTTGTCCCTCAACATAAAAGCCGAGGGAGCAGTTTGAACAAATGTGTAACTCACAGCAGAAGGAAATGCAAGCATTTCTCCTCCAATACTACATTTTAAAATAGTACTGTATACACCAAGTATGTGTGCGTGTGTGCTAACTTGCTCAGTTGTGTCTGATTCTTGCGACCCCACAGACAGTAGCCAGCCAGGCTCCTCTGTCCATGGGATTCTCCAGGCAAGAATACTGGAGTGAGCTGCCATTCCTTCTCCAGAGGATCTTCGCAACCCAGGAATCAAACCTGGGTCTCCTGCATTGCAGGCAGATTATTTACTGACTGAGTTATGAGGGAAGCACTGAGTATCACAAGTCCCAAAATGGAGGTGGAACACAAAGATGAAGAAGAAACAACTCTACCAGGCAAGTGGCTGTTCAGAAGGGAAGATTAAATGTCCATAAACAGTCAGGAGATCTTTGCAGATCAACAGTTCTGGGGTTTTGAAGATATCTTCCAACTAGGAGACTCAAGAAGGTGGAAGTGGAGCTGACTTCCAAGGAGATTTAAACCATCGGGTTGGGGAAGGGGAAGGAACTGATGGCTGCTAAACATTAGCTGGAGAAAGGTGAGATTATCCAAGCCTGCAAGGGGCACAGCAAGTAGTAGAATCTGGCCAGGAGACCTCAGTGAGAGACATGGCAAAAGGGGCAGGTTAGAGCCACATTGCACAGGTGGAATGCACAGGACTCGGCAGGTGGTAGAATTTTGCAATTCATTACATCTTCAGTTCAGTTCAGTTCAGTCGCTCAGTCACGTCCGACTCTTTGCAACCCCATGAATCGCAGCACGCCAGGCCTCTCTGTCCATCACCAACTCCCGGAGTTCACACAAACTCATGTCCATCGAGTCGGTGATGCCATCCAGCCATCTCATCCTCTGTTGTCCCCTTCTCCTCCTGCCCCCAATCCCTCCCAGCATCAGGGTCTTTTCCAATGAGTCAACTTTTCGCATGAGGTGGCCAAAGTACTGGAGTTTCAGCTTTCCACAACTGGGTATTGTTCTTGCTTTGGTACCATCCCTTCATTCTTTCTGGAGTTACTTCTCCACTGATCTCCAGTAGCACATTGGGTACCTAGCGACCTGGGGAGTTCCTCTTTTGGTATCCTATCATTTTGCCTTTTCATACTGTTCATGGGGTTCTCAAGGCAAAAATACTGAAGTGGTTTGCCATTCCCTTCTCCAGGGGACCACATTCTGTGAGACCTCTCCACCATGACCCGCCCATCTTGGGTGGCCCCACAGGGCATGGCTTAGTTTCATTGAGTTAGACAAGGCTGTGGTCCTAGTGTGATTAGATTGACTATAGTTTTCTGTGAGTATGGTTTCAGTGTGTCTGCCCTCTGATGCCCTCTCACAACACCTACCGTCTTACTTGGGTTTCTCTTACCTTGGACGCGGGGTATCTCAGCCTATATAAAACACACCTTTGCCAATGGTCATAAATAGAACCACTGCAAAAACTGAAGACTCACAGTCATAGCCCCAAGAGGACAGTGCCTTATTGTCTCTAGGGCAGATGATGCTCATTTCCCACTGGCTGCTGAGTGCTAGATCCTCTTTCTCCTTGGAGGAGGAGGAGAAAGAGGGTTCCAAGATGGGAGGAGGGTGCTCCCCTTCTTTTGGCAGCCTCAATAATGTGTGCTCATTTATACAGTTTTCACTTGCTTACATTTTCTGCTCTTTGCAACCCTCCTCCTCTCAGGATGCAAGATAGATGGAGAATGTGGTTAGGGCTTGGGGGCAGAGAAGAAAAAGCTAGAAGGAAGAGGCTACCCCAACTCCAATTTTTTTCTTACACCCCAACTGCTAGTCCTACAGAACAGAAACAGAGCACAGAACTCTGCTCCAGAGTCCAGTTATTAGAGTCCAGCAATTTCCTTCTTATGTGTCCTCAATTAGTTAATATTAATTTTATAATAATAATGGATCCTCATCAGGGAAACAATAAGCATTTGAGTGTTTACATAAATGTCAAACCATTATGCCCTTGATTTATATTTGAGATCTGTACTGGACATATTTCTCTTCGTGATCACAAGAGAATATAAAAAATCTAATGAAAGACTAACGCTGTAACTATTTTTACGCTTTACAACTATTCTGAAAAATCAAATTAGTTGCCAACAAATAATACTGACCATTGTTTCATGGTAACTTATGTTGGTTTAGTCTCAGTAAATTGGGAAAGTATCTCTGGGAATCTTACAAAGTTATTTAACTCAGTACTTTCAACTTTCTTTCTGTGTAAAGCATTATTACATTAGCTTTTCAAACATTTCCAGTAAAAGCAGGTTTAGGAGCAAGATCCTAGACAAGAGACTTGGACTCTAAGGCCACCTCTTCTATTAACTTGCCAGGTGAACTTGGTCAGGCTACTTAAATTCTCCGGACCTTAGAGAGTCATTTGGGTGGGCCATGGACCACTTTAGGGACTTAAGAATTCTTCCCAGGAAAAGAAATGCAGACATCAATACAGACACAAACTTCAGTGTACAATTTCCTAGACCCCCTCCTCCCTTCTCCTTCAACTCCTTCTGAGACAACTCTCATCTTGATATTCTATGTTAAAAGGTATCTAATCATGGAAAGAAACAATTATTATTTGCATAGCCAGCACCATGATACAGGTACAGATCAGAAGAAATGAAGAGACAAATAAGCATGAATTGACCCTGCAAATCCTATCTAAATTTAGGTAGTGCCTGAGTAGAGCTAGGATTGTAGCGTGGGAGGCCACCCATGCCCTGCACACCAACACTATGAATGCTGAGATATCAGCGCCAGATATTCTTGTGGACACAGTGAGGCCAAGTTTTAAGGAGTCCACCCAGTGACTGGAGATGTCTACATTATTCTGTAAAACAAAGCCCAAAAGAGTGAAAAGAAAGCTACTTACTTTGGTTACGAAATACACCCCTTCTTCCAACCCAAAGAGAAGATAGTACCAAGAGCTGAGAGCTGAGAGCTGAGTTTTCCTTTATTTAAATGCCAGTGTGATAGAGATCGGAGAAGGCAATGACACCCCACTCCAGTACTCTCGCCTGGAAAATCCATGGACGGAGGAGCCTAGTGGGCTGCAGTCCATGGGGTCGCTAAGAGTCGGACATGACTGAGCAACTTCACTTTCACTTTTCACTTTCATGCACTGGAGAAGGAAATGGCAACCCACTCCAGTGTTCTTGCCTGGAGAATCCCAGGGACGGGGGAGCCTGGTGGGCTGCCGTCTATGGGGTCGCACAGAGTTGGACAAGACTGAAGTGACTTAGCAGTGATAGAGATAGTTAAGAAGATTGGAATAATTATGTCCAAAAAATCAAGACACCTAGAAGAAATCTATAAACATACAACCTACCAAGATTGGATCATGAAGAAATAGAAAATCTGAACAGATCAATTACTAATGAGATTAAATCAGTAATCCCAAACCTAACAAAAGAATTTCCAAAACCAGATGGCTTTACTGGTGAATTTTACCAAATATTTAAGGAAGAATGAATACCAGTACTTCTCAAATTCTTCTCAAAAATAGAAGAGGAAGGAACACTTCCAAACTCATTTGATAAGGCCAGCATTATGCTAATAAATCCTCAACAAAATACTAAAAAATTGAATTCAATAACATAGGAAAAGAGAATTCCCTGGCAGTCCAGTGGTTAGGAATTGGCACTTTCACTGTCAGGACCTGGGTTCAATCCCTGGGAAACTAAAATCCTGCAAGCTGTGAGGGGGAAAAAAAAATGAAGAAGAAGAAAAAAAAAAGAATAATAATACATGAAAAGTTCATACACCATGATCAAGTGGGATTTATTCTAGGGATGCAAGGATGGTTCGACATCTGCGGAGCAATCAATGTGATACATCACATTAACAAAGTAGAGAAAACAAGTTAGGCAATGAATTTTCTCCCCATTTGTGTAGTTAAAACTTTTCCATTTAAAAAGAGAAGAGAAAAATCAAAGTGAAAGTGTCACAGGTTAATGAATTTTTTTGTCATTGAAATCTGTGCACAAAGTTAAGTTAATCCTACTCAATTCACAGGTTGTTGAGGCATCCAGATAGCACAGTCTGTGGCACACAGAATAAGGAAGTGACACCAATATGGGTTATTCTGGGAACCATCATATAATCCAGAAGACATGACTTTCATCTAAGACAAAAAAGTACTTTTGTGTGTGAAGAATGTCTTTCTCCACAGGGACAACGAAGGGCTGGCCAAAAAGGCAGAATTAGGCAGTGAACAGCATTGTCCCCACCTGTTCCAAACAGTATCGGTCCACTATTATTTCCTATTTCCAACAGGCCATCCAGTCCAGTCTGGTTTGGCATGATGCACTGCTCTCCAAGTTTGGCCTTAATCATGAAATGTTTATTTTTCACAAAGCTCCCTTTAACAGAAAAAAATTATTTTTTATTTTTCTTCTTGTTGTTAGTTTCTGCTTTTGTTTTTTTTTTCAAAAAAGAAATATCAATTTAAAAATCATATTGAGGGACTTCCACAGTGGTACAGTGGCTAAGAATCCACCTGCCAAGGCAGGGGACACAGGTTCTATTCCTGGTCTGGGAAGATCCCACATGCCTCGTGGGCAATTAAAGCCTGTAAGACACAACTACTGAGCTCACACTCTAGAGCCTGGGAGCTGCAACTACTGAGCCCAGGTGCTGCAGTTACTGAAGCCCACATGCCTAGTATAGCCTGTGTTCCACAATATAAGAGAAGCCACCCCAATGAGAAACCCATGCACCAAAACTAGAGTGGCCCCTGCTCGCCACAACTAGAGAAAGCCCACGCAGCAACGAAGACTCAGCACTGCCAAAAATAAACTTTAAAAGAATCATCCTGAGGCTCCATAATACAAGTTCGGATTCCTTGTACTTGGGGAGAACAGGGCTTCCCTGGTGGCTCAGCAGTAAAGACTGCCTGCCAATGCAGGAGATGAGGGTTTGATCCCTGGGTCAGGAAGATTCCCTGGAGAAGGAAATGGCAACCCACTCCAGTATTCCTGCCTAGGAAATCCCATGGCCAGAGGAGCCTGGCGGGCTACAGCCCACAGGGTCGCAAAGAGTCAGACACAACTTAATGACTAAACAACAACCACAGCTCTGGGAAAATAGCAGTGGATGTATCAGGAGCAATGGGGGCTTCTGTCATAAACAAGAGTTCAGCAGATCAGCAGGGAAAACTGGATTTGCACTGAATCTATTCCTGCCTCAATGTATTCACCTGAAACAAGTTAAAAGAAAAAGTGCAAGGTGGGAACAGTATCTGAGCCCCGGGGCAGTCCTCAGCCACACTAACCCTGAGGGCAGCCATGTGACTCGCTTTGGCCAATGAGACAGTGTCAACCATGATGCAGGCCGGGGTTAAAAAATGTCTGTGCACTGTGACTCACTTTCTTTCTTGCTGCTCTTGGAAACCTTATGACCACTGCTATGTCAACAAGCCTGGACTAGCCCATTGTGAAAGAGACAGGTGGCCAAGACATCTCCACTGCCCCAGCCGAATCCGGGCCAATTACCTGACATTTGAGTGAGGCCCTCCCAGCTGCTCCATCCCCCATCAAGCCACCAACTGACCACAGGGAGCTGATGAGCCGATCTAGCCCAGAACTCCCCAGTTGATGCACAAAATCATGAAAAATAATAAACCTTTACTACTTCAACCATGAAGTTTGGGGTGGTTAATTATATTAAAACTTAGCAGACACAGTAAGTTGAAAAGGTGAAAAAGAGATGCTTAAAAAAAGTCTTCCCTGGTGGCTCAAACGGTAAAGCATCTGTCAACAATGCGGAAGACCAGGGTTCGATCCCTGGGTCAGGAAGATCCCCTGGAGAAGGAAATGGCAATCCACTCCAGTACTATTGCCTGGAAAATCCCATGGACAGAGGAGCCTGGTAGGCTACAGTCCATGGGGTCGCAGAGTCGGACACGACTGAGCGACTTCACTTCAAGAAAAGCTGAACATCCTGGGACAAAATTCCTAGTGAATTTTACATAACTCAGTGGGACTTACTATTGATTTGACTGTATGTCAGCTGTCATTAAAACAACCTGACATAGACCCCAAATTGCCTACTCCCTAATACTTACCTCAAGACAAAGTGTGCTAAGACTCTAGGAATGATACTGTATGGGCTTTGGAGGTGTATGAACCTCCTAAAATTAAATGAAGAATTCTGTTTATGTAGGTTTCCTTCTTCTTAATTGTAAAAAGATGTTTAACACTATGAGGAATAAAAAAAGTATTTATGCACATACAGTCCAGAATTAATACTATTTTCTACATTTGCTTTATATTTTAATAAAGCAAATAAAACATTTCTAATAATGTTAGTCTGCTCACCTCAGTTCTCTTCCTTCCTCCTCTTCCTTCCTCCCTCCCCTCTTCAGCAGCTTGAATTTGATATCTTTCTAGTCCAATTTATATTTTTAAAAGAATATACACATAAATATATACATATATACGAATATATATCCTCAAATATAGATAGCCTTGTTTTGTGTTCTGAAATTTGTCTTAAATGACTTTACACGTATCTTTCTACAATTTGCTTCTTCACTACTTACTACCTTGTGATATCTATCCATATTGATTCCTTATTATAAATAAGTCACAGCATGTGTGCATTTCTCTACTAATGGACATTTAGATTGCTCCTGTCTTTTCGTTTGGTTGGGTTTTTGTTGTTACTGCTCTTGTCAGTATAAACACTGTCAGCAAACATGTCAGTAGTTTCCAACATAGTTTCAGAGGGCCTCAGGACACCCCAAATGTTAAGAATCTCTGACAATCTGATGGGAGAAAGGAGAACTGCCATAATTTGGCAGACATATTTCTGCATCAGAGCACTCCCAAGTCTTGGAGGTGCTATCTTTATCATACTCAAAGTAGCTTAATAGATACTTCTTCATTCAAATCCAAAATTTCGTGTAGCAAAGGTCCATATCTAATTGAGACACTAAAAATAATCCTAATTTTTCTGTTGTTGAAAATTTTACATTCAGACAATACTGTCCAAATCATTCTATTACCAAGTAATATTTTGCTAAATAACCGTCGACATCAAATATTGGTCACACCAATTAAATTACTAAAACTAATAATATGCTATCCTGTTTTTTTGTTTGTCATGTACGTAAGGATTCCAGGGCTAAATTTCTTGCAGTTATCTTGTTTCCATTCTTTTCTTTAAAAAAAAATTTTTTTTCAGTTAGGAATATAGTTGCTTATTTCCCTTATTTTCTACTTTTTAATTGAGATCAGACAGCTTTCCAGTATGACTTTCTTTTACTGTTATGCTTGATCCCAGTGTGGTATCATCTAGTCCTCAAACACGGTGACATGCAAACATCCACAAAAAAGGACATTAAGCAGCTCAGACTTAAAAATGGATTTTAAATCAACCTTGATTTTCCTCGGGAGTATGTAAAATAATGAAGCATTATACAGATATCTGGACCCAGAAATTTCAAATTCAGAGACAATATATTCAAGTGCTTTTGAAAGAACATAAAGTTAGCAGATCTGGCTCATTACATGTAAATAGAATGGTCCTAAACAATTCCCTTTCCCTCACCACAGTTTGGTTTTCTTACTGTCAAATGGCAATAAAAACCATCACTGGTGTAAGAATGAGATGAAATCACCTATAGGAAAGTCTTTTGTGTGACTTCTCTGGTGGTCCAGTGGCAAAGACCCCGAGGTCCCAATGCAGCAGGCCAGGGTTCAATCCTTGGTCAGGGAACTAGATCCCGCATGCCCCAAATAAGACCCAGCACAGCCAAATAAATAATATTTAAAAAAAAGAAATAAAAAGAGCACCCTTTGTTATCCACTGGTCTATGAGTATCTCAGAAGCAGAGGCCAAGCTTAACTCATCTTTGATTTCCTAGGGTTACCAATGTATTTGATAAGGATTCCTACCTATCAAGCATGTATGCAAATACTGGCCTTCTCTACTTTGGGTTTCAGAGCTCCTTGTCTCCAACCACTTGGGTTCTCTGAAGAGGAACTCATAGGTGCCAGGCAGGAGTCACAGGCCTGAGCACCCACTGCTGTCGCACATTTAAGCGCCAGCATCAAAACCTCAGGGGAACACAAATGGTACCCACCTCAGGTCAAGAGCAGTAAGTATGGAGTGTACACCAAGCCAGCCCATCCCGGCTTCAGACTTTAAAACCAAAGAGAACTACAAAGCAGGTTAGGTTTAAAGCAGGTGGGGAGGCTGAGCCACCCAGCACTGACCAGCACAGTTCTAATGAGGGCAGGGAGGAACAGTCAGCAGGGCATCTGGAAGACAGGTCTCTGGAGTCAGGACTCAAGTTGGGTAATCAGGCTATGTGGGATTCTCAAGCCACCACCAAAAACGACCAAGATGCTTACCAAGGAAGAGAATTTATAGTATAAAACAAATGGGAAAATACAGACACAAATTGTGTATTTGCCCCACAATTACAACATAAAAATGATGTGCCTTTGGATAGTTTGGAAAGAAACCCAAAGACATGAAAATCATTATCTTTGGGGTACTGACATGATGGAGAATTACTCTAAATTAATTTTTTAATAATCTCTTAAAGTTGATACAGTAATAAATCAAAAATAAAGAGCAATCTTCCATCTCCAAGCCAGCTTTTTTGAAGAGTCCCAGAAAGAAAATTACCTAGTCATGCCTAGACTCTAACCCACCACAGTGGTTTGGTGGAGAAAGTCTTATTAGGCTGGGATCTGAAAACCTGGATTCTGGCACCAGATCAGCCAAAACCTCTGAGATTTTTGAAGCTGTTTAACCCCTCTAGATCTTTCTGTGAAGCCAAGCAAAAGGGTTTAGGATAGACTCTTCCAACTCTCTTCTGGGCTTTCTACAATGTAAAATGTGTTTTCCTTTCTACAGTGGACGAATTTTTAACAAACACGTCAGAACTCAAAACACCCAAGACAGTGTGGCCTCCTTTGGAACAGTTCTTACAGTACTGAGGAGGAAGAACCACCTCCTTTCAGGGCCGCAGAGCCTATGTTACCTAATACTGCATATCTCCAGGATCAGTTTATTCGCCCTTTGAGGCAGAATGTAATTTCTGGCAACAGCTAAGAGGGACCAAGGTAGGTGATCAGGCTGGACACTACAGTTTAGGTCTTAAAGAAAGTAAAACATTTTTCTTAAATGACCATTTGGAAATGCCTTAAACAATGTTCCCACAGTGGCAACTCAGAAAGGAAGACTGACTTTACCCAGATGCATAGTGTCTAAGCCCATATCCCTATTTTTAGGGACAATCTGTATAAGTAGAACCCGCTCATAGTTCTACTTCTCTGAAGTAAGGTTGTCATAAAGATATGTACAAAAATACTTCACTAAGATGCCCCCAAATCTTTCATCTCTGCCAAAACAAATTCTGAAGTTGAAATTAAAAACACAAAATTTGCTTACCATTATTACAGAATGTGCTTACAAGGCCAAGCTGTTTATTTTTAATACCTTTGGCATTTAACCTTTAACCCTCTATTTGTTCTGTAAATATTAAGTCCCAGCATGTTAAAAAAAAGTAAAATATTAAAACCTGACCATGGAGAAACTCATAAAACACAAGTTGCGGCATCTTTGTTAAAAAAAATAGTAGATGAGTTGAACTTGGAAAATTACAACTGTACATAATTTCTATATGACTCCTAATGAAGCTCACAATGAAGCTCTGCATTTGTATAGAGGTTTCAAAATATTTCTGCTTTTTGAAGCTGATGAAAAGAGCTTTCTTAAGTTCTTACCAAGTAATGAGAATTGGTCCTCTCCTCATCAGGAAATTCAAGGTACTCTTTAATTTCATCTCACATGAGCTTGTGAAATTAAGTCAAGGGCAAAAGGTTGTATTCCAAGTTATATTTACGAAAATGCTCATTATGTAGCCTCAAGGAGAAACCCGGGCTTCCCAGGTGGCTCAGTGGTAAACAGTCCACCTGCTAAAGCAGGAGATGCGGGTTCCATCCCTGGCTCAGGAAGATTCCCTGAAGGAGGAAGTGGTAACCCACTCCAGTACTCTTGCCTGGAGAATCCCATGAACAGAGGAGCCTGGCAGGCTACAGTTCATAAGGTCGCAGAGTCAAACAGGACTGAGCATGCACACACACACTCAAGGAGAATCCCTGAAACAGACCTTGAATTCATGAGATACAACAGGGAAAGAAGTGATGAAAGAGGTCCATCACACAGTATGGAGAAGGTAGTGCCTTTCCATCGGAGAAGGGATCTGAAGTGTTAAGACAACTTACAGCCTCACCACTCATAGCTCTACACAGGTGTTTTTAGCTAGCTCCAAATGGTAGCAGCTGAATGCAGATTGCCCCTGCCTGATAGCTTAGAAAGTCCACAGGCTGCAAATATCAGGAAACTCCTTCTCTTAAGGGAAATGGAGTGGGAAGGTGCGGATGTGTCAGTAAAAATCTAATGCCTTTATTGGCAATGTGGCTAAAGTTTAGACATTCCCACTGGTAAGTGAATGAAAGGAAGCATGGCGGTTTGTAAGAACACCGCTTTGAGATTTACAACAGAGTGGCTACAAACAGCTGGCCTGTTTGGCCTCTCAGCAACCATCAGCACACTTTTAAAAACTGGCAGATTTGGCATAAAAACCTGGATTTTCAGCTTCTCTTGAAAAAGCAGACAATTTGGTGATGTGGTCAATGTAACCACAGCCTAGGATCAAGTAATGATACCTCTTCCAATGGGCATACGTTCTATATTTACTCTCGAGAGGCCAGTCTCACCCCATCAAAAACCGTATCCTGGCCCCTGCAGACATTTGAGTTTGCGTCCACTGACAAAGCTGAAATCCCCAGCAAAACCGAGGAGGAAGTGTCTTTCAGCTTCTGCAACAGCCTGCTTCCTCCACTTCTCCATCCCCTCCATCCACGGCCCCACTGGGCAGCCAAATATTTCCTACTAGGCAGGCCCACCCACAAAAGCCTGTAGACAATGTCCTGCATCCACTCTTGCCCTAACCCTCTGCCTCCATCAAAACTTTTCTGGGGACTTTCCTGGTGATCCAGTGGTTAAGACTCTACACTTCCACTGCATGGGATGCTGGTTCAATCTCTGGCCAGGGAACTAAGATCCTACAAGATGCATGATGCAGCCAAAAAAAAAAATTTTTTTTTTTCTGGGCGTCATTCCATTCCTTTCTGTTTTTGTTTTTTTGTGTGTGTGTTGTATTGCTTTGGCTGGGAGGCTACAAGAAATCTGATAAACTAATCAGTGGGAATGGAGTAGGTTACCTTCCCAGAAGATATGTTTAGAATGGATTCCAGGCTTTCTAAATGTCAAACATGCCATGCCTTCACTCAAAGTAACTTACCTAACTTGTAGTCAGCTTCATCAGATTTCAAGGTCCATAAGTCTATTTCTATGTATTTTTATGTATAATGTCTGCAATTTATTCACAAGTAATATGCAAGCAAAGAGAAGGGACCGTATCCTGAACATATTCAGAGGTGATGGCCAATTCAGATGTACTTAAATATGTCAGTATATCTAAGTCACAAAAGCCTTATGAATCATAGCTTCTAGCTCTTAAGTACACAGCAGAGGCACACACATGGGTCTAGTTCATTAGACAGTCCAAACTTGTCATGGCCACAGAAGCAGAACTTCCTTTGTGGCTGATGATAAAGCCAGATTCTGTAAAGGAAATCTTAGATGGGTATTTTGATTAAAGTCAAAGGAGACTGTTGTGCCCTCTTAACCAATCTATACAAAATTAGAGAGACATGCAGAGATTTTTTTTTTTTTGGTGTTTTTCTTCTTTTTCCCCATTCAAGTCACCTAAGAAAAAAAAGAAACAAATTTGCTATTGCCTGGTACTGTTTTTGGTTCTCCAAAAATGGAGAAAAGTGTCCCAAAGTGAGGTTTCAGGAGGAAGATATGAGGTAAACTGTAAGCTGTATACTTTGTTCATGAGTCAGAGAATGGCACTCTCCCTGTGAATCACAACTGAGTGAGTCTTGGGTACAGGTGGAGAGCCTTCCTAATGTGCTACCAGATTTCCTAAGATATCTGAGAGAGAGGGAGAGAGGGAGAAAATCCACAGTACAGGTGCCAAGCTCCTGGTCAATTATACTCTCCCTAACACTGAGCCACACCCACTGGAGGCAATGTCTTCTCTTCCTGTTCTAACCAGCTGAGGGATGCAGCTGGGCAGACAGATGTGAAACACAAATCAATGCCTCATTTAGCTGGAAGGGGGTCTTACATAAATAGTAAACATAATAACTAAAGTTTCTCACTATTGAAGCTGCCTATGCTCTGTTCTGAGGCAACTTCACAAATCTAGTGCACAGACTTAATTTTGCAAGCCAGTGAAGAAATGATTCATTTCATTTTTGCCAAATTATTCTAGATCCAGTAGATGGAGTGACTGATGGCACAGCTCCTATTTCAGGACAGCCAGCTGTTTCAGCTTTTCCGCCAGGGTATCGTGGCCTCAGCAACCGTATCTGATGCACTGATAGTCTCCTGGCGCCCTACAGTACTGCCATCTGTGCTGTTGGCAGGGAACGCATCAATAGGTAAGTCAGACCCCATCCTTTTCGACTGACACCCTACACACTCTGGAAACAACTCTTCCTTAGAGCATGTTTCTTCTGCATCCACTTCACCATCCACCTACTTCAACAGCAATGGACTGAATTGAGCGACGAGTCTCCAAGGTCCCTAGAAAAGGCATCCCACAGTAGGTGACTCAGACAGTAAAGAATCCACCTGCAATGCAGGAAACCTGGGTTCGGTCCCTGGGTCCGGAAGATGCCCTCAAGAAGGGAATGGTTGGCTGCTCACTCCAGTATTCCTGCCTGGAGAATTCCATGGACATAGGAGCCTGGCAAGTGGGCTACGGTCCATGGGGTCACAAAGAGTGGGACACGGTTGAGTGACTAAACACACAGACACAGCACTTTTTAGCCTCTACAGCGTGAAAAATGAGTCAACAAGGTAAAGTTAATTTTCTCAAGGTACCACTCAACTATTTAAATTCAGTAAGATTCTTCAAGCTCTTGACATAAAACACATTGATTTTTCTTTTTTTTTTTTTTTGGAAATATTTAACCATGGAAAATAATTATAGCAATTCTAAAGTACTTAAATTTAAGTAGCCAATTAGGCTGTGGCCCAATTTAGGTATCTCCACCCTAATACACAGTTTAAGTAAATAGTTCTCTATAAAGGTTCCAAAAATAATGTGGAGTGGGCTGACTTCTTAAACCCTAAAACTGAAAGGGAAATTTTATTTACAGATAAAGTACCCTCTTAGGTAGAAGCAAGGGTGACATAACTTTGGACTAAGTGAAAACAAAACAAAACAAAAAGCTTTGGTCAAGGGTGCCCCTTTAAAGATTTTTGTGTGTTTGTTTTTAATCATTCTTTTGAATAAACACAGCACTGGATCAAGTGCTCCGTTTAGCTGTAAGTTTCTATGTGCCTTTGCTAATTTCCCCCAGCTCCTGCAGGACAGAGATTTTTAAATTAGTGCTGCACGGGTTATCATTTTTACTTAGCGCCACTTTCACAGTCACTTAAAAAAAAAAAAAAAAAAACAGAAGAGGACCAGCGGAGTCCTAAGTCAGATTAGTTGAAAAGAAGCAAGTGTGGAAACTATGAAGCCTTGGGGTAAAACTTCCCCCCTCCCCTCCGCTGATGGACTGCCAATCTCTTCAAAATAGAGCCCTTGCTTTTGTGCTTTGGAAAGAAAAGTACACACCACGCCAAACCCCAAGGGCTGTGGCTAAGGTTATGGGGGGCGGGGTAGTCGAGGCGGGACATTGTGGGGTAGAGGAAAAGTCAGAAACGAGTCAGAAAAAGAGCCAGCCACTTCCATCAATTTCCCAAGTACCGAAAGAAAAAGAACAAAAAACTCGACTTCCTCCCCTGCGAACCGTCTGCTGTACACCCGAAAGGTGCCAGCCACCTCGTACTTGGAGAAAAGGGAGGGTGGTGTTTACTCGGCCTTTTTGGTGCAAAGACCCTCCCGGCCGGCGCGGCTCTCAGCTGCCCGGGGCACCCTCGCCCGCAGCCGCCTGCCCACCGCCAGGTGCTCGCCCTACCTGGCGCCCGGCTGCCTTTGTGCGGCCGCGTCGCCCCCGCCGGCGCGCGGATGCCAGCGGGACAACTGCGGCGCTGCCGGGCGGCCGGGGAGAAGCGGGGTCCGTGGCGCCGGTGCTGCGGGCGGCCGCTCCTACCTTCCCAGCAGGGAGAAAGCGATGCCCATCCCCTCCCGGGGAGCCGTGCCCCTGAACGCGGATCTCCCCGGCTTCCGACAGCTGGCAGCCATAGCCAACCGGCCTCGAAAAGTTTGGCGACGCCGAAAGCGACTTGAAAAAAAGTTTTCCTTGGCCCCCCACTCCCTCTCCCCGAGCCCGGGTGGAGGAAAAGCGGCAGGAAATCAGGACTCGCGACGTGCCGGCTCCGGCGTCCACCTTCCCCTCTCCCGGCCTCGGCAGCGCGCCCAAGGTGGGTGCCCCGCGCCCGGGCTTCCCGCCCCATCCCCGGGTCCGGCGTCCCGGGACGCCGCGCGGCCAACTCACCATGGTGACTCGCGCCGCGATCGCGCTTCTGGCGTGTCCGGCTGCCGGGGAGCTGGGGCTGGAACGCAGTCTCCTGGGCTAACTTCAAAAGTTGGTTCCCTTCGCCAAAAACAGGCTCTCGACAACCCCAGGACTCACAAGAACCAATGGGAACCCTGGGGGAACTCCATCCAGGCGGGATCGGCGGCGGTAGGTGAAGGCGAGCAGGAGGCTGCTTAGCAGGCGGGGCGCATACTGCGGAGGACCAGGGTCCACCCAGACCCAGCGCTCGCCGCCCCGCCTAGGTGAGTGCAGTGCTCTCCGCGCGTCCCACGAGCTGCCCTGCCTTGCTCCTCTTTCTTCGGCCACTTACTCCGTACTCCTCTGGCTGAGCCTCGACTCGGGCAGGGCAATCTGTCCATAAATGGAGAATTCAGCTCTGGCCTGACCAATCAGGATTTGTTTTCACAGCGTCACTCCTCAGGGAAACCGTAGTAGCCAACAAGCTTGTAGCTGTTGGAGTTTCCAAAGCCCTCTGGATCCTGTAGTCCTCCTCCACGCCAGCCTCCAAAAAGCGCTGCTGACCTGGCTCGCTCCCTCTTGCAATCCCTGAACTGGTAAGAAGAAAGCCACTCTGTGAAAGAGAAGTAAACTGGAAAACTTTTTTTTTTAACGCCAAAGTTTGAGTAAGTGTAGCTGAAGTGTATGTTTTTCCCATAGCTTTTTTTTTTTTTTAAGAAGAAGGAAATATTTTATCAGCATAAAAGATCAGAGTCATGGCAGCAGCCCAAAGGAAATCCTTTTTCTTTCCAACGTCTGGATTGTGAGGAAAGTCAAAAATATCGTTTCCCCCACCCTTTCTTTCACCTGAATTTCCTTGGAAAACAAAGGAAGGCTTTTTAAGGGGGAGGAGAGGAAGGGGCGTTTTTGATGGCGAAGAAATTGCACATGCACTAAGCCCAAGGACAGGGGAGAGAGGCGTGGGAAGAACGCCCACCCAATCTCAGTCAGCACAGATCTGCTGATGACAATTTGAGTTACAATCAAGAATCAGGTGGGCAGTGAGGAGACGATTGGGGTGGGGGGAAAGCAGAATCCTGAAATAAATTAGAGAAGCTGATGTTTTCAGGGTTCAGAAGTAAACATGCTGGGTCATAACAAGATAGTCCTCTCTGGATCTATGGTAGGTAAGATTTGAAAACTTCGGGGCACAGAAAAACTACCAAGCATAATGATTCACTGTGATTTGTTTTATGAACTTTGGGGGTAACCCTTCACTTGAATAAAGATCCTCGAGTCGGAAGGGATGTTAAAAATCCTCTTGTCTGGCATGGGTAAACAAAATGTAGTATATCCACAGAATAGAATATTATCCAGCTGTTAAAAAGGAAGTACTAACAACGTGCTGCTACAACATGAACCTTGAAAATATTAAGTGAAAGAATCCAGGAAAAAAGACGCCATATTATATGATTCCATTTATATGAAATTAGAAAATCTACAGAGGCAGAAATCGATAACATTGATTTCCAGGGACTGGGGAGAGAGGTGAAATGAAGTGAAAGTCACTCAGTCGTGTGTGGGAATAATTGCTAATAGTTGTGTGTTTCCTTATTGGTGAAAATATTCTGGAGATGGTAGTGATGGTTGCACAACTTTGTGAATATACTATAATACAAACCACTGAATTGTGCATTTTAAACAGGTGAACCTTATAGTATGTGAATTATATCTCTGTCTTAAAAATTGAAAGATCATGTTGACCAAATTCTTGTCCTCATCTACGCAGGAAGGCAAATAGATGTAATTGAATGACCTAATCATGGCCACTATGAATATAGTGGTCTCTGACTTCATCAAGCTTACAATTTTAAAGGGAGGGAGACAAAAGATAAATTTTAAAACAATAAATAATTACAGGAATGATACAACTATAAGAAGAAGTAAAAGTAGTTTTGTACAAGGAAGTACCATATTTGAAGCCATATGTTAGATAATTGATCTGAAAGCATTCTGTAGCACAGACTGGACAGGAAACCCGCGAGGCATCTGTTGAGCTCTCATTAGGTCCGTACAGGCGTGATCATAGGCTAAGTATATTCGGATGTGATTCATTATTCTCAGGTAAATCCATGTCTCAGGGGCATGTCAGCTTCAAAATATGAGCAAGTATCTTAAAAACTAATGAACAGGGTATAGTAATTCAAAGAGAAAAAGAACACTAAAGCCTTTATTCCAAACATGAACTATTTCACTTCAACTTGAATATTTGTTAAATTTAATTTTTCATTTTCTATGAATAGTCCTTCTTTTCATACAACCAATCCATGTATTACTCTTTATGTATTGTTTGCATATAATATTTAAATAGTCATTCTAAAAGCCTTAAAAAAAAAAAAAAAAAGACCTAATGAATAGGGAATTCCCTGGCAGTCCAGTGGTTAGGACTCAGTGCTTTCATTGCAGGGCCAGGTTCAATCCCTAGTCCAGGAACTAAGATCCCCAAGTGGAGCGGCAAAAAAAACACTAATGAACAGAGGTTACCAAAAGGGAAATTTGAACTTATTAGGAATCTATCACCAGCTTATCAGTCTTGGATTTATCTAAAACTACCTTGAAACTGTTTTTCAGTTGTATTAGCATTTAAGTGTCTTTTTATGTAGACCATTTTTAAAGTCCTTATTGAATTTGTTACAATATTGCTTCTGTATTATGTTTTGGCTGGAAGTTATGTAGTATCCCAGAGAAGGCAATGGCAACCCACTCCAGTACTCTTGCCTGGAAAATCCCATGGATGGAGAAGCCTGATCAACTGAACGACTTCACTTTGACTTTTCACTTTCATGCATTGGAGAAGGAAATGGCAACCCACTCCAGTGTTCTTGCCTGGAGAATCCCAGGGACAGAGGAGCCTAGTGGGCTGCCGTCTATGGGGTTGCACAGAGTCGGACACGACTGAAGCGACTTAGCAGAAGCAGCAGCAGCATGTAGTATCTTAGCTCTCTGACCAGGGATCGAACCTACAACCCCCTGCATTGAAAGGTAAAGTCTTAACCACTGGACTACCAGAAAAGTCCCTGAGATTTTTTTTTTAAGTGCTTACTTTTATTTACCCTAATAGTCTCTTTCCAGTTTCCAGAAGAAGTCCCAGCTCTAGTAGGTACAATTTTGATGAAGATATCTGCTTGTGTTCATTTTTCATGATTATGTAATATAATTCTTTCCAAAATGAAATATAAATATATAGATTAACGGTTATGTCTAGGCAGTACTTAGAATATGAGATTTCATGCAAATAAACTTGAATCTGTAGTCTGGCTTTTCCACTCAACTGTCTGTAAGATTTTAATTTCTTTGAGGTTCAATTCCCTTAACTATAAAATAAATTGATGTAAGTCTGGAATGAAATGTGCACAAAGATGGTCAACAAATTTTGGTTCCCTTCTCCCTTCATCTACGTCATGCATTCTAGGTTCTGGATTCAGACCTGGATCCCTGAGTGAGATCGGACAGTCCTTGGCCGTCTGAATGCATGCCAAGTCCTTCGAGGGGCTGACTATGTGTGCCTTTTTCTTCAAGGAGAGTTAATATTAATAGCTTTCATCAAATCCTCAGAGATGCCGTGACTGCCAACCATTAGCACCCACAGCTCCTGATCATATTAGTTATCCCTCTCTGGACTTTTGTCTCTATCATTGTGCTTTTCTTGAGATATAAGGATTAGAACTGAGTTTGTTACTAAAAGCACAAAAGTTTATTTGGATTAGCAAAGCAGAATCCACTAATTCACAGTTTGAGCATGGAATACAGAGTGTGATGATGTGGAAGAGCCTATAATTTCATGAAGAATCCCTTTAAGCTCTTGTCTGCTCCATCCTCATTTTAGGAAGATTCTTTGTCACTTTTGGTTGGGGTGACATCCTGGTTTACGTGGGAGTTGTTTAGTGTCTGAGTTGTGTCTGACTCTTTGCAACCCCAGGGATTGTAGCCCACCAGGCTCGTCTGTCCATGGGCTTCCCAGGCAAGAATACTGGCTGCTGCTAAGTCTCTTCAGTCGTGTCCAACTCTGTGCGACCCCATAGATAGCAGCCCACCAGGCTCCCCCATCCCTGGGATTCTCCAGGCAAGAACACTGGAGTGGGTTGCCATTTCCTTCTCCAGTGCATGAAAGTGAAAAAGTGAAAGTGAAGTTGCTCAGTCGTGTCCAACTGTTTGCGACCCCATGGACTGCAGCCTACCAGGCTCCTCCATCCATGGGATTTTCCAGACGAGAGTACTGGAGTGGGTTGCCATTGCCTTCTCCTAAGAATACTGGAGTGACTTGCTATTTCCTTCTCCAGGGGATCTTCTTGACCCAGGGATCAAACTCATGTCTCATGCACTGGCAGGCAAATTCTTTACCACTGAGCAACCTGGGAAGTCCTCTACCTGGGGGAGCCCTGGTTAATGCCTTTATCTCAATGAAATGAAGAAGTGCACCCCTCTTGCATTCCCAAAAGGCCTAATTTGAATGATAAACCAAACTAGGTTGAATTTGTAGTCTGGCTTTTCCACTCAACTGTCTGTAAGATCTTAATTTCTCTGAGCTTCAATTCCCTTAACTATAAAATAGATTGATGTTAAGTATGAAATGAAATGTCAGACTTTTCATGGTCACCATAGATTTTTGGCCAAATTCCACCTCCCCCAAAATCCTCACTTTTTAAAATGAAAGGTTTTCCAATTTTCTTCATTTATGCCCTTTTTTTAGAGGACTCAGTAACATCTTACCAGATATTTATTCTTATTTGAGATCATAGTAGCAATGAAGTGAAAACTTTCGAAACTGTAAAACTCATTCTAGACACATGATGGAGCTAGTCAGATAAGACTTTATGCAGAAGTTGGCATGATTATCTGCATTTTATCTGAGGTGAGATGAAAAGGAACGAAAGGAAAAAATCGAGATGAATACAAAGTGCAGATCCCCAGACAAATCCATTACTGAAAGAAAAATCACTGCTCATGTATTTTAGAAAATAATTAGCAAGAAGATGATATAGGGCAATGAAATGAGTTTCATAAGAACATTGGAATGCATTCACAACACAGAAAAAATGTGTTAATAGGAAAATAAAGGCAGAATTCTTTAATAAGACACTAATGAAAGAGAGGCTTGTTGTCACATCAATGTGAGATCTCCTGGGTTATCAGTGTTTCTACCATAACAGGCATCATTTATTAGGTTCAGGTGGTATCAGATACTGAGCTAAGTACTTACTGTACAGTATTTTATTTTATCTTCCATACAACCTTGTTAACTTCATTTGCAGTTAAGAAGCTAAGGTAAAAATTTGAAGTAATTTGCCCAAGATATCATCACTCAGCTACCATGCATCAAATCTATATATATTTGTTTAATTCTGAAACTTTTACTTTCTAGGCAGCAACTCTGTAACTGGAATGAACACCAGAAAGAATTTCCCCTTATGGTCCAGTATGAATGGAAGCACACATTAAAATGTTAGCACTAAGTCAATTCAGTCGAGTCCAGCTCTTTGCAACCTTATGGACTATAGCCCACCAGGCTCCTCTGTCCATGGGATTCTCCAGGCAAGAATACTGGAGTGAGTTGCCATGCACTTCTGCAGGGGATCTGCCTGACCCAGGGATCAAACGTGTGTCTCTTACGTCTCCAGCATTGGCAGGTGTGTTCTTTACCACTAGCACCACCTTAGGAGCCTGTCCAAACCAGGATCCTGGAAAAATTCTTGCTCGTTATTTATTTATTTGTTTTTTTTTTTTTAATTGGCATATGGTTGATTTACAATGTTGTGTTAGTTTCAGGTGTAGCACAAAGTCAATCAGTTATATATATATACCATCTATTCTTTTTCAGATTCTTTTCTAGTATAGGCATTATAAGATGCTTAATGTAGTTCCCTATGCTATACAGTAGGTCCTTGTTTATTTTATGTATAGTAGTGTGTGTATGGAGAAGGCAATGACGCCCCACTCCAGTACTCTTGCCTGGAAAGAGGAGCCTGGTAGGCTGCAGTCCATGGGGTCTCGAAGAGTCGGACACGACTGAGTGACTTCACTTTCACTTTTCACTTTCTTGCTTTGGAGAAGGAAATGGCAACCTACTCCACTGTTCTTGCCTGGAGAATCCCAGGGACAGGGAAGCCTGGTGGGCTGCCATCTATGGGGTCGCACAGAGTTGGACACGACTGAAGCGACTTAGCAGCAGCAGCAGCAGTGTGTGTATATGTTCATCCCAAACTCCTAATTCATCCTTCCCCCTTCCTCCCCTTTGGTAACCATAAGTTTGTTTTCTAAAAATATTCTTGCTTTTTTATGGGAATATGAATTGCCTTTGTACAGAGAGTTTAACTTGAACATTCTTTGTTCTTCTGATATATTAATATTGATTTGTGAAAAGGATATAGCAGAGAATTTCAACAGTGGGATAATATAATATGATGCTACTTCGGATTAATATAATTTTTACTATAACAATTATTTTACCAAAATAAAGGAACAGTAATTACTTAAACATACATTTAAATTGACAGCTTACTAAATGCACATTTATATAAATTTATGAATATATTTTCTCTGATACAAGCCAATATTTTCCTCTCTTTCTTTCTCCCAGTTTCAATTTGATTTTTACATTCAGAAGATAAGTCCTGACCTTGCTCCAGATTTTAAAATGATTGAATGATGAGTAATACTAGTTATGATGTCCCATGATCTATCAAGGAGTAAGGTGATCAGCTTTGCTGATAACTGAATCTCTGGAATCAACAATGTGACCACAGCCTGGTTTTCTTTTTCTCCCTTACTATCCACTTATGCTATCTTGTTGAAATTTGTGTTTTCTTTTACGTCATCTTTAATCTTTGCTGGAAAAGGCAAGGCATATGTAAATAAGCATATGCCTTTAACAAACTAAAAAATGACACATAACTGCATGAACGTTGCCTGTTTAAGCACCAAAACTTTTTTTTAACTTGAGGGAAAATTTTTATACATGCTTTATTGCCTTCTGAAAATATGCTGAATGTGAAGCAGCCTGTGCTTGAAGACTCAAGGTCATCACTATAAATATCGATTATCACACAGGGTTGTACTGAGCTGAGGTCCTTGGGGACTATTGAATGGAACCACTGTTTGCCACTATACTTTATGTCCCTGGACTGCTGTACTTGTATAGTTATCCTGTCTTTTAGTTTTTATTTTATAACCTCCATGTCAGAGACTTTTTTCTCCTGCTATCTGCTATTTCAATCTAGTCTCCTCTAGTAACAAGGAGCGAAGGAAAAAAAAAAGGACACGGCTTGTTTTGTGAGAAAAATATTTTAAAGGTGTATATGCTCCAGACGTCCTTGGCTAAGATGCTAGGCTTCCAAGGCAGGAGGTGCAGGTTCAATCCCTGTCAGGGAACTGGAGTCCTACATACACTGTGGTGCAGCCAAATAAAAGAAGGTATATATGCCCCAGAGTCCAGGGAAAAACACGAAGGATGGTAGGGCTGTCTATGCGCTCTGTCCTTTCCTGGCTTCTCAGCAAGGATGGATGTTCTTCTCTGTCTCTTCTAGCTTCTCCCACTTGCTCATGGTTGCTCCCCCTTCCATAATTTCAGCTTGCAAAGTGTCTCTAGTTTGTCATGATCCTGGCTCAAGCCCCCAAACCATCTTTCAGCTGTACTGCCCACAATTGACTGGAAACTTCTCTCTTGGTCTCTGGATTCAAGTTCCAGGGAAAGAAAGGGAGGGAGAGAAAGAATCTAACTCAACCAGCTCAACCCTTCAAACCACGCCACCCTGTCCATAGGTCACTGGAAAGCCTATGGAAGCTCTGCTTGGACCAGGTATCTGTACAATCACATTCCAAGCAAGTGCTGTCACAAGGGTGGTGTCCTGGAGCTATGCCCTATTAAAAAGAGATGGTGAGGGTTTCCATGGTGGCTCAGTGGTTAAGACTCTGCGTTCCCAATGCAGGGGGCCTGGGTTCAATCCCTGGCTAGGGAACTAGAGCCCACGAGCTGCAACTGAAAAGATTTTGTGTGCCGCGACTGAGACCCAGCAGAGATAAATAAACAAATATGTAAAAAAAGAAGAGATGGTGAATGGGGATAGTCTCTAAGGAGAGGATACCCCAGCTCTGGGACATGCAGCTGTTTGCCACTCACACCTGCCTGCTCCTTAAATTCATACACAGTTGTCTCAGTGAAGCGAGGAGGGAAGTTTCACTCACCTCTTCAACAGAAAAAAAACGCATAGAGGGAATTTCCTGATAGTCCTGTGTTTAGGACTCAGTTCTTTTACTGCCACAGGCTTGAGTTCAACCCCTGGTCAAGGAACTAAGATCCCAGTGGCTTCAGGAAATCGGCAAAAAAAAAAAAAAAAAAGCATAAGTTTTACAACAACCATTATTTCAAATTTATTGTCATAGACCTATAAATAAATGTAGTTACATATTTAAGCTGTGACATATGTTTTGCTTTTATTATCATGCACTTAGAAGTTGTGTTTATGTATGCTTATAACTTTGTATATACACATAGATGTGTGTGTGTTTAAGATGACATTTTTCAAGATATTGTTACAAACACTTGGGGGGATTTAATTTTTAAAAACAGACTTTTTTTTTTTTAATAGATTACCTTTTAGAGCAGCTTTAGGGTCACAGCAAAATTGAGGGGAAAGTACAGAAATTTTCCATACACCTGCCCCACAACGTGCATAGCTTCCCCCATTATCAACAGGGGGATTTACTTCAGTAGAGTGGTTCTTAAAAAAATATATTTTTGTCCTTTTTTAAAATTTAAATATTTGCTTATTTATTTGACTGGGCCAGGTCTTAGTTGGGACGCTCAGAATCTTTGAGTTCTGATGTGCAAGGTTTAGTTCCCTGACCAGGGATTGAACCCTGGCTTCCTGCTGTGGAAGCATGGAGTCCTGGCTGCTGGATCACCAGGGAAGTCCCAATAGAGTGCTTCATGATGTTGGTGTTCCGCATGTTGGTGGCATGGTTTCCAAACCTCTACCCCGTTCACTCACCACCACAACAAACATTTGCTGAGCATTGTAGGCGCTGGAGAACTGTTAGACAAATACTCTGTCCCCATGGGAGTCACATCTTTCTACTTGCATCAAAAACATACACAACACCACAAGGGCTTCCTACTTCAGTACACAACATGCTCCAGAAAATACACACCCATGTTAGATGTATCAAATTCAAAAACAGATTTGTGTTTTTCAAGGAGAGTGTTCCATTTCCAGAGAGCTAAAATATAGTCTAAAATTCCTAATTGTGTCTTGTCTTTTATAGCTGTAATTCCAAAATTTAGTGAATGTTCTTCAAATTTAAACTTCTCCATCCCAGCTTCCCTGGTAGCTCAGCTGGTAAAGAATCCACCTGCAATGCAGGAGACCCTGGTTCGATTCCTGGACAATCCCATGGAGAAGGAATAGGCTACCCACGCCAGTATTCCTGGGCTTCCCTGGTGGCTCAGCTGGTAAGGAATCCGCTGCAATGCGGGAGACCTGGGTTCAATCCCTGTGTTGGGAAGATCCCCTGGAGGAGAGAATGGCAACCCACTTCAGTATATCTTGCCTGGAGAATCCCCATAGTGGGCTACGGTCCATGTTGCCACAAATAGTCAGACACAAGCATAGCACATCCCAGCTGAGTGGAGCTGACTATCAAAAGCCTGGAAGGCAGCTTTCCAATTTGGGTCAGGCTGTTTACTTCCCTATGGATAGTGGATAGATTTTCCTGTCTGTAAAAACAGAGGGAATGTGGGACATCCCTGGTGGTCCAGTGGTTAAGACTCTTTGCGCTTCCACTGTGGGGGCCCCAGGTTCCATTCCTGGTCGGGAAAATAAGATCCTACATGCTATATGGCCAAAAAAACAAAAAACACAGAGGGAATGATAATGCCGCCATCATTTGTATCTCACATATTGTAAGAATCAATGAATTAAGTCATGTGAAGTGATTAGAATAGTGACTGAGGCACATGGAGTTCTCAGCATGAGTCCTCATTACTGAGGCTAAAGATCCACCACCTGATTTCCTTCTGTATCTCGATTGTTTAAAGTTTATGAGAACTGCACTTCCCCTGACTGCTACTTGCATTTGTATTTTCCTCATATTTCACACACTTTGGTAAAGCAACAAAGCTAAATGCAGCTTAGTAGGAACACAGTTGAATAAAGGCTACAAGGCTGAGAAAGACGTTGGTACAGAGGGAACCCACTGTGAGCTGAGCTAGCAGGAAGCATTCACGTGAGATCCATCAACATGTTCCTTTGTTACCTGTCTTATCACCTGGTGCCATATAGGAAACATGGGTCAGCTACATTAATGTATGGTGTCCTTATCTGTACAAAAGTGAACGTACAAAGATCAAAGGCACTAGGAAATGGACTTTCCCTTTTACTATATTAAGTCTTTGGAAATCCCAAAATAGAACCAGACATGATAAAAACTGATGATAGCTTTCCATCTAAGGATGTTTTAATAAGGCATTGATAACAAATGAATTATATATTTGACCAAGAATGTGACAGTTGTAAGTTTCTATAATTAAGATAGTACAGTTTTGCTTCAAATGGTATAGAATGGATATAAATGTACACCTTTGTTACCTAAAGGACCTCAGTGGATTGAAAAGTATAGATATATATTATGAGCTTCCCAGGTGGCCCTACTGGTGCCCTACTGGTAAAGAACCCCCTTGCCAAAGTAGGAGACATAAGAGACATGAGTTTAATCCCTGGTTGGGGAAGATCCTCTGGAGGAGGGCATGGCAACCCACTCCTGGAGAATCCGCATGGACAGAGGAGCTTGGCAGGCTACAGTCCACAGGGTATTATAGCACATTAAAATATCGTGCAGCTATTATAAAATCTAACTTTATAAATTTGCCCTAAAATAGTATCCCAGTTCTAATAACTATTATTTAAACATATCATTAAGAGATTTTTTTTCTTAATTTCTTTTCAGTTTAAAAACTGGGAGTGGGTATGAAAGTGGTGCCAGGGAAGAGGATACTTAGAAATAATTTATAAAGTAGAAATAATGTTTTTTTTGATTAATTTCTTTATGCATGCTTGCTAAATCACTTCAATCTTATCTGACTCTTCCAACACCATGGACTGTAGCCCACCAAGGCTCCTCTGTCCATGGGCTTCTCCAGGCAAGAATACTGGAGTGGGTTGTCATGTGCTTCTCCAGGAGATCTTCCTGACCTAGGGATCAAATCTGGGTCTCTTATGTCTCCTGCATTGACAGGCAATTTCTTTACCACTAGTGCTACCTGGGAAGCCAGTTGCCCTATAAAGCTAGTTAAAACCATAAGCACCTGGCAGGAAAAGAAAAGGGAAAAAAACAGCTGACAGAATAAAAAGTGGTTGAATAAATTAATAAAGACTAAAAGATAACTAGACTCACAATTTTGTTCACAGTACGTTATCACTGGTTTTAAATTACAAAAGAAATACATGCTTCACATTATTAAATAAAGCATATGAATTCAGAATTTGTAAAGGAAAAAGTGAAAGTCTAGTCACCCATACCCTTTCCTCCTGCTGCTGCTGCTAAGTCACTTCAGTCGTGTCCAACTCTGTGCGACCCCATAGATGGCAGCCCACCAGGCTCCCCCATCCCTGGGATTCTCCAGGCAAGAACACTGGAGTGGGTTGCCATTTCCTTCTCCAGTGCATGAAAGTGAAAAGTGAAAGGGAAGTCGCTCAATCGTGTCCGACTCTTTGCGACCCCATGGACTGCAGCCCACCAGGCTCCTCCATCCATGGGACTCTCCAGACAAGAGAACTGGAGTGGGGTGCCATCGCCTTCTCCGCCTACAAAATTTTAAATATGAGAAAATGGTGAGTCCACTGGGAGAAAAGAGGCTTCAATTTTAGTGAATTCCAAGTTAGACATGCTCAGCTGGACTTAACAGCAATCTCTGGGAGAGATCGCCAGGTGTCTCTGGGAGAGATCACCAAGTATCTCTGGGAGAGACTGGCTGAACTTCAGGGGAGAGGTCAGGTCTGACATTGTCTGTGCCTTTGCAGTCTTCATCTAATTGTCTTCTTCTTTTTGATACCAAACCATTCTTTTCTAAACCTTCTCTCCTTCCTTGTCTCTCTGTTGGCAAGGCTGTGGAAAAACAGGTTTCTTCTATTTTTTTGATGAGAGTATAAATAGGTAGAAACCCTATGGAGAGCAATTTGGCACTATCTAGCAACATTACAAAACTGTACGATCTTTGATCTAGCCATTCTGCTTTGGGGAATTTATCCAAAGATGTACATACACAATGCAAATTAACATATGTCTTCAAAGCATCATTGGTATAGCAAAAGATTGGAAACAACCCAAATTGTCCATCATTCGTGGAACTGGTGAAATATATTAGGAGACATATAATATATAATAGAATTTTTAAAAATTTAAAAGCCTTTAAAGGACTTCCCTGATGACCCATTTGTTAAGAATCCACCTTGTAATGCAGGGAACATGGGCTTGATCCCTGGTTCAGGAAGATCCCACATGCCTCTAGGTGACTGAGCCTATTCACCACAACTACTGAACCCAAGTATTCTAGAGTCCATGTTCCACGACAAGAGAAGTCACCACAATGAAAAGCCTGGGCATCACAACTAGAGAAAGCCATTGCAACAACAAAGACCCAGTGCAAACAAAAATAGGGTTTCCCTGGTAGCTTAGCTGGTTAAGAATCCACCCACAATGCAGGAGACCCTGATTTGATTCTTGGGTTGGGAAGATCCCCTGGAGAGGGGATAGGCTACCCACTCCAGTATTTTTGGCTTCCCTGGTGGCTCAGACAGTAAAGAATCTGCCCATGACACGAGAGACTTGGGTTTGATCCCTGGGTTGGGAAGATGCTCTGCAGGAGGGAATGGCAAAATCCCCTGCAGGAGGGCATGGCAACCCACTCCAATATTCTTGCCTGGAGAATCCCCATGGACAGAGAAGGCTGGTGGGCTACAGTCCCCGGGGTCACAGATTCAGACACGACTGAGTGACTAAGCACAGCACAGCACAGACATAAATAAATAAATAAAGAGAAATTAAAGGCTTTTAAAACCGAAAGAGGAATTTCTTTCTGAATTGGTATGAAACAATTTCCAAGATGCACTGAAAAGTTAAAATGCAAAGAGCAAAGTACAGAATAGTATGTGTATCTAAGAATAGAATGTATTAATATATCAAGAATCAGGTGTCTATCAAGCTACCTCTTGTGTAAGAAAACAGGGATGGGGAAATAATAGGTTTGTGTTTATGTTTGCATGAAGAAAATGTGATTCACATGAAGAAAATGTGGAATAGACACGAGAAACTTACAGACGTGTTTGTGAGATATGGGAACAGGGGCAAGGAAAAGACTGTATGCTGAATATGTTTCATATTACTTGAATTTTGGTTTTTTGTTTGTTTGGGGGAGGGGTGCATTTTGCTTTTATTTAATTTTACTGAAGCATGGTAGATTTACAATGCTGTGTTAAGTTCTGCCATACAGCAGAGTCACTCAGTTATATAATCTCTTTCATAGTTTTTCATTATGGTTTATCGCAGGACACTGAATATAGTTCCATATGCTATACAGTAGGACCTTGTTGTTTATCTGTCCTATATGTACTAGTTTGCATCTGCTAAACCCAAACTCTCAATGTTTCCACGTTTTGGCTATTGTAAATAGTGCTGCTGTAAACATTGGGATGTATATATCTTGTCACACTATAGTTTTGTCTGGGTATATGGCCAGGAGTGGGACTGCTGGATCATACGGCAACTCTATTCTTACTTTTTTTGAGGAATTTCCATACTGGTTTTCATAATGGCTGCACCAATTTACATTCCCCAGCAACAGCGTAAGAGGGTTCCCTTGTCTCCTCACCCTCTCTGAAGTTATTATTGGTAGACTTTTTAAGTGATGGCCTATGTGGTTTGTTTTTTGAACCTCTGTAAACATATTACTCAGAAATGTTTTAAAATATCATCAAGCAAAATACGTTGTTCCATATGGCAGAATAATACAAAGACTAAATAGGGGTCATAGAAACAAAGATTTTGAAAATATAGAAGGGCTTCTTGGAGTGTTGGCATTGGAGCTGGCTAGCCTTCAATGTTGATTTAGAAAGATGGTGCATTAGCACAGACCTTCCGGGTTTCAGGATGCGGCACAGCGGTAAAGAAGCTGCCTGCCAGTGCAGCAGATGCAAGAGACCCGGGTTTGATCCCTGGACCAGGAAGATCTCTTGGAGAAAGAGATGACAACCCAATCCAGTGTTCTTGCCTGGAAAATCCCACGGACAGAGGAGCCTGGCAGGCTACAGTCCATGGGGTCGCAAAGTGTTGGACATGACTGAGAACACACACGTGCACCCACACACACATGTGCACACACACACACACACAAGCAAAAGCCTAGGGGTATGAAAGCTAATAGAACTGACTGGCAGTGTTTCTCCCCAGGACATTTTCTCAAACTCTCTGAGAAAATAATGAGCTGAGAGTCCATTTTTGTCTCTTAGAAACTATGGCAAAATGAACTTGATTTCCCAGTTTGTGCTTGATATAAAATGCAGCATCTCATATACTACTGATATTCCATTCTCAGGTTTGCCAGATCTCATCTACTGCTCATCTTGGAGAAAAGCCACCAAGAAAATATGAAGCTACTATGTCACAAAAATCTAATCCTGATCCATTTTGTGGTAAGACTTAGCAGAAAATTCAAATGATTAAACCTGATTTTTAACCTCGTTAACCTTAATCATAGATAGGTCTCTTGTGACTAAGGGACTTGGGTTTGTGTAATAATTTACTAAGTGTTAAAGTCATAATAGCTCATGCATGCCTTAGTTGTATTTGTCACCTTTATATCTCTTGATGTGTATCCATGTTCATGTTTTACTGAACTTGGACCATGAAAAAGCAGCTGAAGATTAGACTAGGTGATTCTTGATGACAAGATAAAGGAAAATCAACTTTGTTTTCACCAAACCTCATGAAGTTGCTCAGTAATCCTAAAATGACTCATTTTAGTACTTACATTAATCACGTTAATCCAGTTGCCTTGAAACCAGTGCTTTAGGGAACTGAATCCAATTATGTTAAAATCAGTCACTCTTCCTCTCTCTCTCTCTCACACACACACAGCATCTTTACAAAGAACCAAAAAAAAAGCCTTGAAGGAAGTATAATAAATGTTTATATTGATGGAATTCAGATGGCAGAACCATGGATGATTTTTATTTTCCTTTAACTTTTTCTTCATTTCCCAATTTTGTAATGAACCTAAACTACTTTTATAGGGAAAACAGAAAACAACCAAAGCACGTATTTAGAAGCAGAGAGCGTGGTGGGCCGGGGCCAAGCACACTCTCATCCCGCTCTTAGTCACCTTCCAGGAAGCCCGGGGGAAGCCTGTGGCCACTGCCGCTGGGTTCAGTCTCAGCTATGTGGTCATCACACAGGCCCTTTAAAGCCTTCACACAATCAGCTCTGGGGAAAGAGAAATGAACGGTCAATATTCCTTTCACTTAGTTACCCGAATGGGCCCTTTGAAGCTTCTGTTGTCACTCCGAGATCATCTTCGCGCTATACTCAGCACCAGGTCCCATCCTTCAGTCACCCTTCTCCAAAACAACAAATCCAAATCCATAAGCTGTCTTGAATAGTGGGGAGAGTTCACTGACTTTTCTTAGAAAAATTCAGCAAGTTCCTCAGAACATATAGAACATTTCCCTAAAAATAAAATCAGTGTGTACTTCTAATTTTTCTTCAGAATCTCTTTCTTAAGGAGGATGGTTAAGATTCTGTGCTTCCACTTCATGGAGCTCAGGTTTGATCCCTGGTCTGGGAACCAAGATCCCTCATGCCACTGGCATGGCCAAAACACCAAAGTCTTTCCCCCAGCAGTGGCTTCATCCCCTTTCTCCCTCAAATTGCCTCCTGGGGCCTGTTGTGCCAGACATTGTTTTCTTCTTCAGCCAGCACACACTGCCCAGTAAAAAGAAAGTCAGGTTGTCAGCCAAATATGAATTGCCTCATCCTTTTCAGGCGTGCCTCTAAGGCTTCTGCGTGCGTGTGTGCTCAGCCGTGTCCAACTCTTTGCAGTCCCACGGACTGCAGCCCGCCAGGCTCCTCTGGCCTGGACTGGGTTGCCATTTCCTATTCCAAGGGATCCTTCCGACTTAGGGATTGAACCTCCATCTCTTTTGTTTCCTGCTTTGGCAGGCTCATTCTTTACCACTGCACCACCTGGGAAGCCCCTTCCAAGGCTCCTAGTTCAATTGAATTAGTATAATGGTCCCTGGAAGCCAGATAAACCTTATACTCTTAATGTCCTGAGTGACACAGACATGGAAATTAATACAGGGTTTGTACAAAGCATGTGGCCAGGAGAAGGAAATGGCAACCACTCCAGTATTCTTGCCTGGAAAAGTCCCTGGACAGAGGAGCATGGCGGGCTGCAGTCTGTGGGGTTACATGACTGAGTATGCATGAGTGAGCGTGGAGGGAGATGGGTTGGTAATAAACTGATAGAACTGAGAAAACACAAACATGTGGCCATAAGGATGAATCCTTAACTCAAAGGCCTGTATGATCTAACCACTCTTAGGAGCTAAAATAGGGCAGTCTGAAAAGTAAGACAGATGCAAGGCCATTCAGCATGTGGGCTCAGCTGGACCACTGAGCTGTGTGGGCTGTGAAGGCTTTTCTAGAAGGGGATAGGGGTGTGGTAGGCCCCAAGACAGGAGCACAAACGGAGGCTCACAAAACATATGTCTAAATATGATAAAGCAAGCTAACAAAGAAAACATGTTCTGTCCTCCTACCTTGACAAAAATACCTCGGGACAACCTGGAAGTCCAGACTTGAATTTAGAATTCTTGGACTCCTCAGAGTTTGTTGCCAGAACATGGCAGCATAGAGAGAGCAGGGCCTTGCTTCAGTCCTCATCCTGCTTCCCTTTCTCTTCCCTGTCTCAGCTCCAGCCCTCCTCACATCAGCAGGGATCCCTTGCATACTCATATGGACTCCTCAACCCACGTACCCAGTTTCCTTCACTGCCCTCCACACTTACTCTTTGCTAAAATTCCCTAAGCCTGTGGTGTACATACTGGGCTTGGGGTCACCATTGGAAGGACTGACTGACCTGGAAAAGGCCTGCTCTGAGCCTAGAAGCTATCTTAGGGACATTTGGACAGAGAATTCTGGGGTTCCCACATGCTATTCCGAAAATGAGGATTAGCAAACTGTCATTTTAGCTACTGGGCTCTGAAAGATTCTACTCTGAAGGCCAGTCATGTGATCCCAGCCAGGAATGGTATAAGGACTGGACACAAAAATTCTAGAGAGGTATTCATAAACACTAAGGCATTACATCAAGACCTACTCTGCAGAAGACAATGCTTTAGGGTACAGCAGTTGGTGAGATGGAAAGTCCATAATATTTACCCTTCTCTGAAGCCTGTTCTTGTCATCTCCACCAAAAACACTTGGAAGTCAGGATACTATCCTGATTTTGAGCTGAATATCATTAATTTGGTAGTTGCTGCACCACCTACATTTTCAAGAGTCAAATTACTGGGAAATGCCATTGGGAGTTTGGAAAGAGAAGTGGTATAACCCCTAAATATTATGAGTTAGCCAAAGTGGAGCCCAGAAGGCTAGGTTTGCATTGGGTTCTCATAATGTCATCATTAGAAAGTCACAGTTCACGCCATTTCTTACACTGTAGAGAGCCTGCAGTGTTTCCCTTGAGCGAAAGAAAGCACATTGCAGGGTCTGGGAGGGGAAGTGAGGATGTGCAGCCCTCTATTGATAATAGCAAGAAATAATAATGAAGAGAAATCTTGAGGAAATTATCTCAGGACCTTTGTACTGCAGTATAACCTCCAGGGTCCATTTTGCCTCTATGTATGCCCAACATTTTGTTGTTCCGTCACTAAGTCATGTCCAGCTCTTTGCAACCCAATGGACTGCATCATGCCAAGCTTCCTTGTCCTTCACTATCTCCTGGAATTTGCTCAAACTCATGTCCATTGAGTTGGTGACGCTATCTAACCGTCTCATCCTCTGCCACCCTCTTCTCCTTTTGCCTTCAATCTTTCCTAGCATCAAGGCCTTTACCAGCCATGCCTAACATGATTTATGGTAAATGAGCCCCCTGATAGTCATGAACTCTGAGAAATCAAATGCAAGTTCTCTCTGAAATGATTTGGAATATGAATTTTGTGACATCACAGAAAGTCACAAAATGTATGTCAACCCCTAGGTTGGATTTTACAAGAAGATAAATTGACATCCATGTAGGACTGCCAGATAAAATAGAAAACACTTTTTAAAAAACATTTTTGAAGTCTTTATTGAATTTGCTACAATATTACTTCTGTTTTGTGTTTTGCCTTTTTGTCTGCAAGGCATGTGAGATCTTAGCTCCTTGACAAGGGATTGAACTCACATTCCCTACATTGCAAGGTGAAGTCTTAACCACTGGACTGCCAGGGAAGTCCCAAGGATACTTAAAAAAAAAAAAATCTGCTAAACCTGGCAACCCTATATCCATGAGTCCTCAGATCTTCAATCTTCGTTGATTTCTTCAAAAAGAAAATCTCCATAGTGTGTGAGACAGAACACTCAAGGATGTCTGAAGCCTTAGAGAGACGTCACATTGTGCCATAGAGATAATATAAAGAAAGACTCCCGCTGAAAACAAGAATGTTTCTTCCGGTAGAATTTTCCCATTGGGCAGACTTTGGTGTCTTCCTTTGTGGTCATACACATCTGGGTCAGAATCCCTGTTCTTCACTACCAATCAAAAAAGGAAATACCTTGGGAGTTCCCTGGTGGTCTGGTGGTTAGGACTCAGCACTTTCATTGCCCAGGTTCCAGGTTCGACCCGTGGTCAGGAAACTAAGTTCCCACAAGCTGCGAGAGGCATGGCAAGAAAAAAGAAAGTGTTTTGAGACTTCCCTGTTGGTCCAGTGGCTAAGACTCTGAGCTCCCAATGCAGGAGGACCCTGATTCAATCCCTGTTCAGAGAACTAGATCCCACTTGCTACAACGAAGCGTTCCAGTGTTGCAACTAAAGATCCCGCATGCTACAAGGGAGATTGAAAATCCAGAGTGCAGAAATTAAGACCCAGTGCAGCCACATAAAGAAATAAATAAAAATAATATTTAAAATAATAATAATATTAAAAAGTCTTGCAGCCAGTTAGGGAATGATACCCATGCTATGAACACCTACTATGCGCCAAGCATTGCGTTAGATGCTTTATGTGCATCATCGTCTAGTTTCACCCTCACTATATCCTTGAAGATAAATATTTTTTAGCTTCAATGTAAAGATGAAGAATATGAAACTTAGAGATGTTAAGAAATTTGTTCCAGGTCACATACATAATAAGTAGAAAAGCCAAGATGATGGTGATGACCATGAGGATAAAGATGGTGCTGAGGAAGACAGTTAACATTTGTCAAGAATATACTGTGTGCCAGCCAATATGCAGATTGAGCTGTGTTCATGAACTCATTCAGCTATCACAATCACTTTTTCTGATTGGTGCTCTCATTAACTCCATTTTAAGGATGAAGAAACTCACTCACCCTCGGTCTGCTGACTCCAGAACACTGACTCTCCGGTTAGCCAAGGCTGCCTTCAGTCTTACTCTCCACCCCGTGGGTCCTGACATCCCGTTCCCAGTCCCCCTAGCATAGGTTGCTGAGTGCCTGCGTAGACCCAGCTCCTTCTGAAATGTTAACCTTGGAATTGGCTTGTTGGTTCTTAGAAGGTGATGCATGGGAAAGCCTTAGCAGGCAGATGTCTGGTTGACCAAAGTCCCTACCTTAAATCTGGCAAATACTGTGTTTTCAGGGCTTGAAAATGCACTTCTTACAAGTTTCATGCACATTACTCCCAGGAGCTGACATGTAAAACAGCTTTACATATCAGAAAAACAGCTAAAGCTGACAGAAAAACAGCTTTAGCCAAAACTATCTCAGTCTTACCTCCAGGAAACACTTGATTCTTGCTGAGCATAGTCTAAGAGAGACTTCTAGCCAGTCAAATAGGCAAGGCTGGCCTTTGTACCACTATCGTGAATCTAGTTTCTGCCCAGTGGTGCTGAAGCCATAGATCCTGTCTGCGGTGCGCCTGCCTCACTGCCTCACTGCAAATTCAAGGTTGGAGAGAGAAATGGAGGAATGAGCACAAAACTACCCTCCCACTTTCTCCTTATCCGCCATGGGAAAAGGAGAGCCCTGTCGCAATGGTTACCGGGTGATCCCTGGAGCCAGGTAGGCAGAAGGTTGTTAACCAGTGTAACACGAGCGCAATCCGTTGCTGGGGAAAAGAAGATTTCATGTAATGTAAGGGAGAGAAGTCATTTTATTTGAGTTCCTGCAGCATTATTATTTTGCCTTTCCTTTTTTTTTTTTTTTAACATGAATTTTCTGATGACTGTATATCAGTAGATATTGCCAAGTTGGACTCTCTGACCCTTGGGCTCGAGGCTAAACTTGCAAAAGTCTCGTGGCCATACTCTGGGGAGTGAGGCTACTAGTGAGTCCTTTGGCCAGAGCTGTAAACAAGAGAAGCTTGTTCCAAGCCGTGGCATGTGACTGTGGTTTTGGAGCTGGAAAAGGAGAATCAGATGGACTATTACATGGTGAATTAACTAGTCATTTAAGCTAATAAACATTTGTCCTCTGGTAAGAGTTATTATTGAAGCTTCTGCTGGCTCAAGAAAGCCCCAAAATACAGCATAATTGGGACCTCAACCCTTAAGATTATCAGATTTGTCTGGACATTTGGGCATTATTCTGTTGATAATGTGCAATTATTTTTCAGATTTCTAAGATAGTCTCCAGGTTTAGTTCTTCTATCTAGGTCTTGGCCATTACTACTTTTGCTTATGCTTTGAAGCCTTCTTCAATAGCAAGTGAGCCAATTAAAGCAGAAACCCTTGGTGTAAGGGTGTGAAACACCATTACATCGTATTTGACCACTGAAAGGCTCTGCAGGAAAAAGGTGAATTTTCAGCATAGACTTATTGCTAGAGTCTAAGGAAGAGTGTGTCACCAAACGCTCATTAACGCTGCTACTGATGAGCTGATCTAGCTAGAGACACTCACTCCTCTGATTTTACTGAAAACCATCCTGACAATCTGTTTCTGAAGCTAGTGATGGAGACACAAACACTATCAGGATTTTCCAGATTGCTTTCGATATTCCAAATGCCAAACCATCAGAGTTGTAAAAATTATTTTTGATCTGCCAAATACTATATCAGGACATGTAGAGTAGGAGATGTCAGTTATAAAGATGTTTGTGTGTGTACTTTTCACCTTGGGGTCTGTGGGTTTATTGGTGGGGTGTTGTGTGTGCTCAGTTGCTTCAGTCGTGTCTGACTCTTTGTGACCCCCATGGACCGTTGCCCACCAGGCTTCTTTGTCCGTGAGATTCTCCAGGCAAGAATACTGGAGTGGGTTGCCATGCCCTCCTCCAGGGGATCTTCCTGACCCAGGGATCAAGCCCACTCCCCTTATGTCCCCCACGTTGCAGCCAGATATTATGAGTGAGAAATTGCACTGGAGGAGAAATGGACCTAGTCTTAATCACTACCTCACTTAGAGGCTGTGAACTCAAGACTGGAAAGCTGCCTTTGAAGTGGTTCTCAGCATTGTGTTTGGATAAGTAAGCCTGGCTTACTTGTTTTCATGGTACAGTTTGGTGGCTATAGAATCAACCATCATACCCTCCATCAAATGGAGGGAGGAGAATAAAGGCATATTCCCTTTCTATAAGATCACATTTGGGAAATTGCAAACATTCCCACCTTCATGTCCATGGCCAGAACTTAGCCAGGTGGCCACATCTAGCTGCAAAAAGATGCTGGGAAATAGTCTTTATCCCAAGCACCCTATACTTAAAAACTAGGGGTTCTGGGACCAAGAAAGAAAGAAGAGAATGGATACTGGGTGATATGATTAGCAGTCTTGGCCACAGACACTGAACCATGGACATTAGGAAAAGCCTTCTGAAAAAGAGGACGTCTGAGTGCAGAGTGAATGAAATATGATTAGGGCCTCTTCTGGACAAAAGGGATGTAGGAGAGGAGGAAGGGGAGAGTGTTTCAGAGGAGGGGACTGCATGTAAGAGGCTGTAAGGGAGAGGAAGCCGGTCATGCTGGAGGGTCTGAAAGACCCTCCACCACCAGGCCTATCCCCATTCTCCAGTGATGTTCCCAGAGGCCTGGCTTTCTCCCGTGTCTCCTGCTTCATCTGATTCTCCAAGTTTACCTTGAGCGGCCATTCCCCAGGGCAGGAAAGGGAAGAGCAGACAGAACACAATACCCTCGTGAAGGGTTTCTGTTTTCCCCTCAGAATAGAAAAATTGAGAATGAGAAATGAATCTTCAGTGGAATCCTTGACGAGGCTCCAGAGTGTGTGAGGGGTTGAGGGAGAGAGCTCCCCAAGAGGCTCCGGTTTGCCCCTCCGCACCTAGGAGAGAACCTCCTTCCATTACTGTCACAAGCATGACCAACGGGACCTGTGAATTGGGCGACAGGGGGTCACTGGGGATGCAAAGCCACTTCCCAGTCAACTTGTCCAAGACTGACTCGTGCTTTTACCGCCCAAGTTCATTTCTCTTCAATGTCTCCTGTATCCAGGAATGTACCTTCAAAGTATCTCCTCACTTAGGTGAGAAAACAGAGAGTTACTTGAGCTCCCCCCTCTTGCCTGCCCCTCACATCCAACCGCTCACCCACCCCACAGCTCTCACATCTGCCCCCGCCTCCCCGCCTCCAGCTTCACTGCCCCAGCCTATTCCGAGTTACTGCCAAGCGCTCCTGACTTACCGCAGTGCTTGTCGATCCGGTTGCCCTGCACCTACTCGGACCCTCTGCTATCTGAACATGCCACAGGCACGGTCATCATTCACAGCATGAGGTGAGCATAGTCCCCCTTCCTTGCCACTGTTGTCCCTGCTGGGGTTTTCTTCCTGTGTTCGGTGCAGCTCTGGGTTCTCAAGCCCACACTACTCCCACCACCCAAGAACCATTCCCTCCCACCTCCCTTCAGTCCAGCCACTTAGGTCACCCTCTGGCCTGCCTCCTGTCTCAGCACTTTCCCGCAAGCTGTGTGCTCCTGCTTTCTCCCGGTGGATGCCCGTCGCCTGTGCCTTCTCTGCTCTGGTTGCTCTCTTGGGGAGGTTGTTCTTAAACTCTCAGTCTGCTAAGAACCATCCTCCCATATTTCTCATACTTCTTCCCTTTTGTACACGTGTGGCCTTGTGATTTCACACTTGCTGCTGTTTGATCAACCGTCTCCCCAGCTGGGTCATCCAGTAGGGGTCCACGATTCCACCCCTGCTCTAGAACCAGAAGCACAAGCATCAATTCATGACAAGGAAAGTGGTACTCAGAACTGTGCTCTGTACCACTGGTCAAATATAATGTGATAAAGTATCTGGTTCTGTTTGTTATGAAACCCTAAGACTAGGGGAGTTTTTCCTGATTTTACCTTTTCATTAACTAGTTTACTCTGTGTCTCAATATGTGGCCACAGTGAGAAATGGAAATGCTAGGGAGTCACTGGGGGAATTTAATATTTTAAAGACAGAGATAAATCCCCAGAACATAAAGAAGTCTGCTTTTTTTGAGGAAGATACACAGGAAGGGACTTCAGACCAGTTTTTCATCTCAAGCCCTAACTCTAGCCAGGCAATAAAAGCTTTTGTGCTGGAGTCTCTTGGGTCTTCAGGACGCTACAGTCTATGGAGTCGCAAAGGAGTCAGACACGACTTAGCAACTAAACATCAACAGTGGTGGTGTTATCTTAATATCTCTTAACTGCTTTGCAGACCCAGTACATTTCTGCCTCCAGCTCCAGCAGGAATTTGAGGGTTGAAGGTCTCAGGAGAGCTGCCCATGGAGAGCTACCTTCAGGAAGAAGGGTTTGCTTGAATTCTGTTCCAACAGCCTACAGTTGGAAGAAAGCTTCACATCCATTATGCTCATCAGAGGTTACCAATGAGTGGCCTACAGTCCACATTAGCGCTTTAAATGTGTTTTGTTTGGCTAAAAGGATGTTCAAAATTTTTTACCATTTGAAAATGTTAAATTCATTTGAATGTTTTTTGGCTTATACAACTCATTTCTGCTGACATGTCTGTCATCTGCTCCCTTGGGAACACTGAGTTTGAGACCCTCATGGAGGTGGCATGGACAACATGAGGACTTCTCAAGTGTGACGCATGTGACCTTGGGTTAAATGAAAATACGGTTGAAAATTGCAGGCCACAGACATAGGGTCCCCAGGTGAGATACCAGAGCTCCCTCTCTATGCTTGTACATAGGAAAAAAATCCATGTGAGGACATGGCGAGAGGTGGCCATCTGCAAGTGAAGCAGACAGGTCTTACCAGAACCCAAGCAGGCTGGCAACTTGATCTTGGACTTCCAGCCTCTAGAACTGTGAACAAAGAAATTTCTGTTGTTAAAGCCACACAGTTTATGGTATTTTGTTATGGCTGCCCTAGCAAACTAACAGGCACCTTTCTCTGGGTTATTTTATGGACAAATGCATCTGGCTAGAAAGCCCTGGGCTTCTCAGGGGTGCTAATTATAAAGAATCCACTTATCAGGTTCAAGTCCTGGGTCAGAAAGATCCCCTGGAAAGGAAATGGCTACCCACTCCAATATTCTTGCCTGGAGAATCCCATAGACAGAGGAACCTGGTGGCTACAGTCCATGGGGCTGCAAAGAATCAGACACGACAGAAGTGACTTAGCACACATCCACAGAAAATCTTATCCAAGGCCTTCTTTTAGTCCAGCAATGGAGATCTGGTTAGAGCTGTAGAGATGTTTCCAAAAAAAAAAAAAAAAAAGGAAAGATTTAGCATGCATGGCACATGGGGAAGAAATTAATTCTTTCCATGTTAAAACATTTTATATGGTAAATTTACTCCAAATCATAATAAAAGTTTTCTTCAATGTCTTCAAGACTCAGTGCCAGAGAATTAATAGGGATTAGATTGTTTCTAAAGGTAAATCTTTACAAACAAACAAACCCATTTATTCTTGAGGCTGGAGAGAAGGTGAGAGACACATTGGAGAACCTAAACAGGAAATGGAAGACCCACTGGGACAAAAAAGCAGGAGGGATCTCATTATCCCAGCAATGTGAGACCCATGGTCCTTATTTCTTCCCCACTCAGACAGAGTCACTAGGGTTTCTTGGTAGAAGGGGCTGTCCACTCTAGTGTGGAATCTGTACTAGTAGTTCGGTGAGAATATTCCGGCACCTAGAAGTCTGTTCTCTCCATAGCCAGAATGAGCTTCTATACATCACATCACTTGTCTCCCCTGCCCCCAAAGCACTCCTCCAAATGGCTTCCCATCATACCGCAAATGAAATTCATGTTTCCTGTGGCCAGCGAGGCCAGCCGGTCTGGGCCCTGACCACTGCCCCGAACTCATCTCCCAGCACCATGCCTTCCTGTTACTCCACTCTAGCTACAGAGTGGGAATGAGAATGTCTGCTACTTCATTCTGTCCACCATTGTCCCTAAGAACTTTAGGAAACAGTATCCTCCACACGCAAGGAGAGAACAAGCCCACCCAACTGGTCTTGAGACCACCCACCTTCCTCCTGCACTGCCTCTTTCTAGAGGCAAACTCCAGTTATCCTATTTTGATCCCAGCAGTCAAATCAGATATGACTTTCCTGGGCTCACTGAGGCATCTCTCAGGAGATAAGGACTCTGTGCACATCTTGTTGCCTCAATCTGGTAGAGCATCTGGTAGGGCAGTCAGCTTGGGACAGTCACCAAGGAGCCTAGAGCATCTGCTCTCTCTGTGTGCCTGGCCACAAATCTCATTCCTGTCCCCTTCACAACTTGATCCAGGATGAAGTGAAAGAATGTCCAGGTACTCCTGGAAAGGAAGGGTGGAACTGTGAAACTATTGGACACAGAGGCATTGGTGGGCCTAAGAGACTGGAGACAATGCTATGGTAGATCTCTCTAGATCATTCTCATTAAAATGTCCAGAATGAACGTCCCTCCCAAGTCAAGAAGAGATTAATATTCACACTTACCTGTAGGGCATTCCCTACCTTTCTAGTTATGGATAAAATATAATATTCAAGAAGCAGTGGCTTTTATATTTAAAATGGATAACCAACGAGGACCTACTATATACCACACGGAATTATGCTCAGTGTTATGTGGCAGTCTAGATGGAAGAGGAGTTTAGGGGAGAATGGACACGTGTATATGTATGGCTGAGATCTTTTGCTGTTCACCTGAAACTATCACAACATTGTTAATCAGCTATGCTGCTGCTGCTAAGTCACTTCAGTCATGTTCGACTCTGTGTGACCCCATAGACAGCAGCCCACCAGGCTCTGCTGTCCCTGGGATTCTCCAGGCAAGAACACTGGAGTGGGTTGCCATTTCCTTCTCCAACACATGAAAGTGAAAAGTGAAAGTCCAATATGAAAAAAAGACCATGATGCTAGGAAAGATTGAGGGCAGGGGCAGAAAGGGGTGACAGAGGATGAGATGGTTGGATGGCATCACTGACTCAATGGACATGAGTTTGAGAAAACTCCGGGAGATAGTGAAGAATAGGAAAGACTGGCCTGCCGCAGTCCATGGGGTCTCAGAGTTGGATGTGACTTAGCAACTGAACAACAGCAACAATACAAAATAAAAGGTTAAAAGAAAAAGCAGTAGCTTTGTGCCAGCTGCAGAGCTCAATGCTTTCTGCAAGCTATCCCATTTAATTGCTGTTCTGTTTAAGAGATATGCATTATCACCTTTCGTGTTACACATGGGGCGGTTGAAGCTGAGGGATGTGAACTACTTTTCTCCAACTCACATGGTTTGCAAGTAGTCAGGACCATAATGGATACTAACTAACCACTATTATTCGGTACATTAATTTAAGCCAGTTACCTGCACTATTTTAAAAACAGCTTTATTGAGGCATAATTTACATATCATAAAATTCGCCCACTATAAGTTGGCAATTGAATGCAACCATAACCATATTGCAGTTTCAGAATGTTTCCACTGCCCCAAATGTTTCCTCATGCCTATTTGCAGGTAATGCCCCTCCCACCCTCTGCCCTGGGCAAACATTGATCTGTTTTTCATCTCTACAAATTTGCTTCTTTAGATACTTTGTATAAATGAAATCATCCTGCATTATCTTTTATGAAAAAACACACTTGCTTTGTGAAGACTGTTTATCATTTCTCAACATTCAGTTCAGAGGTGTGCTGTGGATAAACCCAAGAAGGAAGGCATTGCACCTCCACTTCTGCAACAGGCCTGGAGTGGAAGTGTGTTTGTTAACTGGTCCTGGCTTCTAAGGAGGCTCACCTGGGTGCTGCCAGGCTGGGAGCAGAAAATCAAAGTAGGAGAATCATACCTGTTGATTTTTCGGTTTTCTTCAAACATGTGGAATCATTGATCTTAATTCAAGAACTTCTACTCGAAACAGTTTCAGGAAAGTTTCCTTTTTTTTTTTTTTCAGTGCAATATTTATTGCTTCTTATTTCTGTAGGAAACACAGGACCAATGATGTCTTCTGACTACAACTGTTTCTGGATGGCTGAGCAACAGTCTCCCTCTGCTTTAAAGTACTCTCTTTAACTTGCTGATGTAAGGTACAACTAGAATTCAGCAAAACTTGAGGATCCAAGTGGAAGATGGAGGAGAAATACTTAAGGTGTACCCTGTGCCATAAACTTAGGAAAAAAATTTACACAGAAAAACAAAACAAAACAAAAACCTCAGATTTATCAATGCACCCTTTTAAAAAGTGTTTTTTTTTTTTTAATTTCTGAAAGCAGCTTAATGTGAATCAAAAGCAGTTCCTGAGTAACTGCAGTAAACAGTGTCTTTTTAAAATATATATATATATATATTTGCAACTTAGCTCATTTTGGTTGAAAGTTTCCATTTAAAAAAAAAAATGCAGAGAGTGAAATGAAGCCTTACAAATCTTATTGAAAAAACATAATCCAGGGGACCAACCTACAGTGCACCAGCCCAGCTTGTACCCAGTAAGGAAGCTCCTCCCTGGAAGCGGAAGCATGAAAGACAATAGCAAAGAGTCAATTCCTCTGACTCTCTCCCCGATTCCCACCCACTATGGCCATAAAAACTTAAGCATTTATTTCTGCTCCAGACCTGGGTCTCCCTAGGGATCTTACTCCAGTGCTTCCAGATCCTCTGTTACTCCTGAGATGTCTTTCTCTGAAGCGAAGACCTAAGTTCCTTTCCTAAGTGGAAAGATAAAGGAGGGAGCTAAACCCTTTCCTTCCTCCCAACACCATCCCTGTTCCTTTGAATGAAACTTCCATTCCCCCCAGGGAGAGAACAAAACCCCTGCCAGTGGCATTAGTCATTTCCGACCCCTCTCATACCCACTTCTTAACAAATTCTCTCCAGAAGCGGAAAGGAGGTAAGTGGGTTTATGAAGCCCTCAAGCCAAGGTGATGCTCTCCCCTGCCCTCATCTCTCAGAAGTGTTCCTTTCTTTACCAAGACCTGAAAACAAGCCAGTTTTTTTGAAGTATAATTGATTTACAAAATATCAGATGTACAGCAAAGTGATTAGGTGGGCCTTGGAGTATAAAATGAAGCAAGCAAAGGCTAACAGAGTTTTGCCAAGAGAATGCACTGGTCATAGCAAACACCCTCTTCCAACAACACGAGAGAAGACTCTACACATGGACATCACCAGATGGTCAATACTGAAATCAGACTGGTTATATTCTTTGCAGCCAAAGATGGAGAAGCTCTATACAGTCAGCAAAAACAAGACCAGGAGCAGACTGTGGCTCAGATCATGAACTCCTTATTGCCAAATTCAGACTTTTATATTGAAGAAAGTAGGGAAAACCACTAGACCATTCAGGTATGACTGAAATCCCTTACAATCAAATCCCTTACAATTATACAGTGGAAGTGACAAATAGATTCTAGGGATTAGATCTGATAGAATGCCTGAAGAACAATGGACGGAGGTTGGTGACATTGTACAGGAGGCAGTGATTAAGACCATCCCCAAGAAAAAGAAATGCAAAAAGGCAAATGGTTGTGTGAGGAGGCCTTACGAAAAAGAGAGAAGCTAAAGGAAAATATACCCATCTGAATGCAGAGTTTCAAAGAACAGCAAGGAGAGATAAGAAAACCTTCCTCAGTGATCAATGCAAAGAACTAGAGGAAAACAATAGGATGGGAAAGACTAGAGATCTCTTCAAGAAAATCAGAGATATCAAGGGAACATTGCATGCAAAGTTGGGCTCAATAAAGGACAGATGGTATGGACCTAACTGAAGCAGAAGATATTAAGAAGAAGTGGCAAGAATAGACAGGACTGTACAAAAAAAAGCTTCATGACCAGGATAATCATGATGGTGTGATCACTCATCTAGAGCCAGACATCCTGGAATGTGAAGTCAAGGGGGCCTTAGGAAGCATCATTATGAACAAAGCTAGTGGAGGTGATGGAATTCCAGTTGAGCTCTTTTAAATCCTGAAAGATGATGCTGTGAAAGTGCTGCACTCAACATGCCAGCAAATTTGGAAAACTCAGAGGTAGCCACAAGACTGGAAAAGGTCAGTTTTCATTCCAATCCCAAAGAAAGGCAATGCCAAAGAATGTTCAAACTACTACACAACTGAACTTATCTCATATGCTAGAAAGTAATGCTCAAAATTCGCCAAGCCAGCCTTCAATAGTACATGAACCATGAACTTCCAGATGCTCAAGCCGGATTTAGAAAAGGCAGAGGAACCAGAGATCAAATTGCCAACATCAGTTGGATCATTGAAAAAGCAAGAGAATTCCAGAAAAACATCTACTTTTTCTTTATTGACTGTGCCAAAGCCTTTGACTGTTTAGATCACAATAAACTGTGGAAAATTCTTCAAGAGATAGGAATACCAGACCACCTTACTTGACTCCTGAGAAATATGTATGCAGGTCAAGAAGCAACAGTTAGAACCAGACATGGAACTACAGACTGGTTCCAATTTGGGCAGGGATTATGTCAAGTCTGTGTATTGTCACACTGCTTATTTAACTTATATGCAGAATGAGCAAATGAGTGAAAGTCGCTCAGTCATCTTTGACTCTTTGCGATCCCATGGACGGTAGCCTGTCAGGCTCCTCTGTCCATGGAATTCTCCAGGCCAGAATACTGGAGTGGGTTACCATTTCCTTCTCTGATATGCAAAGTACATTATGTGAAATGCTGAGCTAGATGAAGCACAAGCTGGAATCAAGATTGCCAAGAGAAATATCAATAACCTCAGATATGCAGATGACACCACCCTTATGGCAGAAAGTGAAGAAGAAATAAAGAGCCTCTTGATGAAAGTGAAAGAGGAGAGTGAAAAAGTTGGCTTAAAACTCAACATTCAAAAAACGAAGATCATTGCATCTGGTGCCATCAGTTCAATTTAGTTCAGTTCAGTCACTCAGTCATGTCCGACTCTTTGCGACCCCATGAATCGCAGCACACCAGGCCTCCCTGGTCCATCACAAACTCCCGGAGTTCACTCAGACTCATATGCATCAAGTTGGTGTTGCCATCCAGCCATCTCATCCTCTATCGTCCCCTCTTCCTCCTGCCCCCAATCCCTCCCAGCATCAGAGTCTTTTCCAATGAGTCAACTCTTCACATGAGGTGGCCAAAGTATTGGAGTTTCAGCTTCAGTATCAGTCCTTCCAATGAACACCCAGGACTGGTCTCCTTTAGAATTGAGTGGTTGGATCTCCTTGCAGTCCAAGGGACTCTCAAGAGTCTTCTCCAACACCACAGTTCAAAAGCATCAATTCTTTGGCGCTCAGCTTTCTTCACAGTCCAACTCTCACATCCATACATGACCACTGGAAAAACCATAGCCTTGACTAGACGGATCTTTGTTGGCAAAGTAATGTCTCTGCTTTTGAATATGCTGTCTAGGTTGGTCATAACTTTCCTTCCCAGGAGTAAGCGTCTTTTAATTTCATGGCTGCAGTCACCATCTGCAGTGATTTTGGAGCCCCCCAAAAAATAAAGTCTGACACTGTTTCCACTGTTTCCCCATCTACTTCCCATGAAGTGATGGGACCAGATGCCATGATCTTAGTTTTCTGAATGTTGAGCTTTAAGCCAACTTTTTCACTCTCCTCTTTCACTTTCGTTAAGAGGCTTTTTAGTTCCTTTTCACTTTCTGCCATAAGGGTGGTGTCATCTGCATATCTGAGGTTACTGATATTTCTCCCGGCAGTCTTGATTCCAGCTTGTGCTTTTTCCAGCCCAGTGTTTCTCATGATGTACTCTGCACAGAAGTTAAATAAGCAGGGTGAGGCAATACTCATGCACAGGGGAAGGAGCATCTGAGATGGGACTTTGAGAATTCATCACAGTAGCTGAAGGAGAAAGAATTTCAGGTATTTTCTGGTAACCCAGGACCTGCAGTGAAATGGGTAACTAATTAACCTGGGAAATGTTCCCACATCATATGTTGGGAAGAAAGAAACCATCTTGAAAGTTAGAAATTAGTTCTGTTGTATGAATGAACATAAATCTCAGTCCCACAGGTAAGGAGGGGTGAGGACAGAGCACAGAACACTGGCTAGGATTTGCTTTGGGAAGGATAACTGGGGCAGGGGACACATGGGAGGGAGGGGTGTCTGGAGCTGTGAGGTTGTGGGGAGCCCAGAGCTGGATTTGGGGGCCTGGAAGAAGAAGCAGAATGAACCTAGGTCCTCAGCAGAAATAGTGTTATGTATGTATCTTCCCATAGAGAACACTGGCATTCCCAGTAAGAGTTCAGCTGGAAGCAAGACTAGGGGAAGGAAATTACTCCAAGTATTAATGATAATTTCTTGTTTTAAAAATATTTGTTTATTTATTTGGCTGCGACAGGTTTTAGTTGCAGCATGTGGGATCTCGTTCCCTGACCAAGGATCAAACCTGGACTCCCTGCCTTGGGAGTCTTAGCCACTGGACCACCAGGGAAGTCCCTTAGGGGATTTCTAGAGCAGTCCTCAAATCCTCACACATGACAGACTTGTCACGACTGCACGTCTCCTTCAGAGCAGGGCAGAAACACAAGTGTAGGAAAAGTGACCATCTCTCCACTTCTCTCCACCAGAGGAATCAAGTGCTTTGTCTGTGTCTCTCCTGGGTCCCTGCCTCTGGCTGGAATCTGTTGCTGCCCTTGTTTGAGTGGCTAGGACAAAAATGAGGGAGAAGAGACTCCACTGGGGAAGAGAAAGGAGGAGAATGGGACAGAGTGAGATAGGAGGGGAGCAATTGGGGGAGGGCTTTGAATTCACGTTCTGGTTGCCTTGATGTGTACATGGATCTAGCTTTCTGCTGCCCCCTGAGTGTGGAGATGATGTTGGAGAGAGTTAGGGCTCCTGAGCGGAAAGAGGCCTGTGATGTATAAGGTGGAGAGGAAAGGTTGGATGTTTGGGGCAGATGGTGCAGCATTTGTGATAGGGAAGGAACTGTGGGAGTTTTGTTGGAATGACTTGCTGGAGTGTCGTGGATCTGAGAAGCAGTCTGGGTCCTTTGTGATGAAGAGCCATTTCTTCCAGTCAGAATTCCTGTTCCCACCCTGGAGGCTGGTTTGGGGACCAATCAAGAGCTAGTTCCAAAGACCTGCTTTGCAATCAGTGTCCTTCCCTGCACTTTCTTTCCTGCCATATGCTATGGAGTGGCCTGAGCAGATCTCTTAGCATCAGGGCTGAGAGAACAGCTGGGTGCCCTCAGCAGAGCTGCCTCGGGATTTCTGGACTTCCCTTTCTTGGTATTAAAATTTGCCTTGAACCCAGTGAGAAAGGTCTTTTCTGAACCGTTTGTGGAGAAAAAAATCAATTAAAAAAAATTTTTTTTTTGGCTCAGCCATGTGGCATGTGGGATCTTAGTTCCCCCACCAGGGGTGAACCTGTGCCCTCTGCATTGGATTTCCGAGGAAGCCCCAATCAAAATTTAAAGTGAGAAAAATCGATTAAACACACTTACCCCGTGTTTTAACTGTATTACCTTGAGTGAAGCCAGACACCGATCATGAGAGCAACTGGAAAGAGTGTTACAGTTTTGCTGGACTCACAGATCCCTGGGGGGAAACGAGAAGCCATTGCAGGGGCACTCAGAGAAGCCGGGCCAGGGCCGGGAAATACTGGGGCCAGCCACAGGCATAAAAAAGCAGAACCATGTGCAAGCACCTTATTGTGGATTCTGTGAGAAGGAACAAGCGAGGTTTAGCACTGGCTGACTTGAATGATTTCAGCAGGTTCCGGGGCACAGGGGCTGTCCCTGCTTGTCTGGTGCCTGGCCCTGGAGTGACTAGTGCGGTGCAGAGTGCTTGGAGTGTGAGTGCCTGATGAGGGAGGCGGCTGGGGTGTGGACTCAATGGACTCTCAGAGAGAGGAGGTGACGGCACTCTAGCCAGGCCCTCAAAATGCAGTCGTCAGTATTTGAATAAACCATATGACACTTTATGAACCTAAGGATGCAAGCGTCATTTCCTTATTTTAGTGGACATATAAACCTAGAAGCATACAAAAGTTTCTCTGAAGTGAAAGAAGTAAACACGTTAGTTGCTCAACTGTGTCTGACTCTTTGTGACCCTACAGACTGTAGCCTTCCAGACTCTTCTGTCCATGGAATTCTCCAGGCAAGAATACTGGAGTGGGTTGCCATGCCCTCCTCCAGAATGGATCTTCCCTACCCAGGGGTCAAACCTGGGTCTCCTGCATTGCAGGCAGGTTCTTTACCACTGAGTTACCTGAGAAGACCCCAAAATCTTTCTCAATTCAGTTCAGTTCAGTCACTCAGTCGTGTCCGACTCTTTGCGACCCCATGAAAAGCAGCAAGCCAGGCCTCCCTGTGAATCACCAACTCCTGGAGTTCACTCAGACTCACGTGCATCGAGTCAGTGATGCCATCCAGCCATCTCATCCTCTGTCGTCCCCTTCTCCTCCTGCCCCCAATCCCTCCCAGCATCAGAGTCTTTTCCAATAAGTCAACTCTTCGCATGAGGTGGTCAAAGTACTGGAGTTTCAGTTTTAGCATCAGTCCTTCCAAAGAAATCCCAGGGCTGATCTCCTTCAGAATGGACTGGTTGGATCTCCTTGCAGTCCAAGGGACTCTCAAGAGTCTTCTCCAACACCACAGTTCAAAAGCATCTATTCTTCGGTGCTCAGCCTTCTTCACAGTAAAACTCTCACATCCATGCATGACTACAGGAAAAACCATAGCCTTGACTAGTTGGACCTTAGTCAGCAAAGTAATGTCTCTGCTTTTGAATATGCTATCTAGGTGGGTCATAACTTTTCTTCCCAGGAGTAAGCGTCTTTTAATTTCATGGCTGCAGTCACCATCTGCAGTGATTTTGGAGCCCAAAAAATGAAGTCTGACACTGTTTCCACTGCTTCTCCATCTATTTCCCATGGAGTGATGGGACCGGATGCCATGATCTTCATTTTCTGAACGTTGAGCTTTGAGCCAACTTTTTCACTCTCCTCTTCCACTTTCATCAAGAGGCTTTTTATTTCCTCTTCACTTTCTGCCATAAGGGTGTGTCATCTGCATATCTGAGGTTATTGATATTTCTCCCAGCAATCTTGATTCCAGCTTGTGTTTCTTCTAGTCCAGCATTTCTCATGATGTACCCTCCATAGAAGTTAAATAAGCAGGGTGACAATATACAGCCTTGACATACTCCTTTTCCTATTTGAAACTAGTCTGTTGTTCCATGTCCAGTTCTAACTGTTGCTTCCTGACCTGCATACAGATTTCTCAAGAGGCAGGTCAGGTGGTCTGGTATTCCCATCTCTTTCAGAATTTTCCACAGTTTATTGTGATCCACAAAGTCAAAGGCTTTGGCATAGTCAATAAAGCAGAAATAGATCTTTTCCTGGAACTCTCTTGCTTTTTCCATGATCCAGCAGATGTTGGCAACTTGATCTCTGGTTCCTCTGCCTTTTCTAAAACCAGCTTGAACAACAGGAAGTTCACGGTTCACGTATTGCTGAAGCCTGGCTTGGAGAATTTTGAGCATTACTTTACTAGCATGTGAAAGTAAAGTGAAAGTAAAGTCGCTCAGTCGTGTCCTACTCTTTGCGACCCCATGGACTGTAGCCTACCAGGCTCCTCCCTTCATGGGATTCTCCAGGTAAGAGTACTGGAGTCAGTTGCCATTGCCTTCTCCAGGGGATCTTCCCAACCCAGGGATCGAACCCGGGTCTCCTGCATTTCAGGCAGATGCTTTAACCTCTGAGCCACCGAGATGAGTGCAATTGTGCGGGAGTTTGAGCATTCTTTGGCATTGCCTTTCTTTGGAATTTGAATGAAAGCTGACCTTTTCCAGTCCTGTGGCCACTGCTGAGTTTTCCAAATTTGCTGGCATATTGAGTGTGGCACTTTCACAGCATCATCTTTCAGGATTTGAAACAGCTCAACTGTAATTCCATCACCTCCACTAGCTTTGTTCATAGTGATGCTTCCTAAGGCCTATTTGACTTCACATTCCAAGATGTCTGGCTCTAGATTAGTGATCACACCATCGTGATTATCTAGGTCATGAAGATCTTTTTTGTACAGTTCTTCTGGGTATTCTTGCCACCTTTTCTTAATATCTTCTGCTTCTGTTAGGTCCATACCGTTTCTGTCCTTTATCGAGCCCATCTTTGCATGAAATGTTCCCTCGGTATCTCTAATTTTCTTGAAGAGATCTCTAGTCTTTCCCATTCTGTTGTTTTCCTCTATTTCTTTGCATTGATCGCTGAAGAAGGCTTTCTTATCTCTTCTTGCTCTTCTCTGGAACTCTGCATTCAGATGCTTATATCTTTCCTTTTCTCCTTTGCTTTTGGCTTCTCTTCTTTTCACAGCTATTTGTAAGGCCTCCCCAGACAGCCATTTTGCTTTTCTGCATTTGTTTTCCATGGGGATGGTCTTGATCTGTGTCTCCTGTACAATGTCACGAACCTCATTCCATAGTTCATCAGGCACTCTATCAGATCTACTCCCTTAAATCTATTTCTCACTTCCACTGTATAATCATAAGGGATTTGATTTAGGTCACTGAATGGTCTAGTGGTTTTCCCTACTGTCTTCAATTTAAGTCTGAATCTGGCAATAAGGAGTTCATTATCTCTGCCACAGTCAGCTCCCGTTCTTGTTTTTGCTGACTGTATAGAGCTTCTCCATCTTTGGCTGCAAAGAATATAATCAGTCTGATTTCGGTGTTGACCATCTGGTGATGTCCATGTGTAGAGTCTTCTCTTGTGTTGTTGGAAGAGGGTGTTTGCCATGACCAGTGCATTTTCTTGGCAAAACTCTATTAGTCTTTGCCCTGCTTCATTCCGCATTCCAAGGCCAAATTTGCCTGTTACTCCAGGTGTTTCTTGACTTCCTACTTTTGCATTCCAGTCCCCTATAATGAAAATGACATCTTTTTTGGGTGTTATTTCTAAAAGGTCTTGTAGGTCTTCATAGAACCGTTCAGCTTCTTCAGTGTTACTGGTTGGGGCATAGACTTGGATTACTGTGATATTGAGTGGTTTGCCTTGGAAACGAACAGAGATCATTCTGTCGTTTATGAGATTGCATCCAAGTACTGCATTTTGGACTCTTATGAAAAGGCAAAATGATAGGATACTGAAAGAGGAACTCCCCAGGTCAGTAGGTGCCCAACACGCTACTGGAGATCAGTGGAGAAATAACTCCAGCAAGAATGAAGGGATGGAGCCAAAGCAAAAACAATACCCAGTTGTGGATGTGACTGGTGATAGAAGCAAGGTCCGATGTTGTAAAGAGCAATATTGCATAGGAACCTGGAATGTCAGGTCCATGAATCAAGGCAAGTTGGAGTGGTCAAGCAAGTGATAGCAAGAGTGATCGTTGACATTCCAAGAATCAGAGAACTAAAATGGGCTAGAATGGGTGAATTTAATTCAGATGACCATTGTATCTACTACTGCAGGCAGGAATCCTTCAGAAGAAATGGATTAGCCATCATGGTCAACAAAAGAGTCTGAAATGCAGTACTTGGATGCAATCTCAAAAACGACAGAATGATCTCTGTTCGTTTCCAAGGCAAACCATTCAAAATCTCTCTACTTAAGCCTAAATTTGAAGAGTTCTAAGCCATTACCTGCTGTTCCTTATTTGCATGCAGGAGTTCTTACTTAAGCCACAGGTAGATGGCTGTGCTCATTTCTCAGGAAAAGACCTGGAAACTTATTGGTTTGGGAAGCCATAGCTTCCTCCCAGGTGATCCTGTCATTCTTAGGGAGATGGGGATCAAGCTCTCTTGAGGCTCTGATAGGTGGAACAATGGTGCTCCCAAGATGTCCAAAGATGTTCTTGATCCCAGAACTTTAAAATGTGTTACATGGCAAAAGGGAATCAAGGTTGCAGGTGCAGTTAAGATTGCTAGTCAGTTAATCTTGAGATGGGGCCAATCTAGTCATAGGAGTTATTCAAAATGAAGGAAGGAGGCAGAGAGAGGACCAGAGAGGTGTCATGTGAAAAAGGCTCAATCCGTTTGTTGCTGGCTTTGAAAGTAGGGGAAGTGGCCACATGCCAAGGAATGTGGGCAGCCTCTAGAAGCCGGGAAGGACAAAGGAAGGGAGCCTTTTCTGAAGCCTCCAGAAAGGAATGCAGCTCTGCCAACACCTCCATTTGTGAAATCTATATAGGACCTCTTATGTATAGAATTGTGAGATAATAATCTGTGTCATGATAAGCCACCAAATTCATGGTAATTTTTTAATGGTGGGAAGAGGAGGTATCCTTAAATGACAGAATGGTTACTCCTTCAGAACCATTCTTCTGTACCTTTTGTTACTAACTACCAAAATTTCTCTTTAAGCAGAAATAGATTTATAAAGAGACATTCTGTAGCTTACAGGAACTCTGGGAGGGCCATGGAACAGGCTAGAGAGCATACAGCCAGGAACAATGCCCAACCATACCATGGGGCTGCTTTTCTAAAATGTTTTTAAAAAATCTATTTACTTTGAAAAGACAGGAAAGGAAAAACCGCAATAATGTGTGTTTTAATAAGACAGTGGACGACTTGGGCTCAGTCCTGCTGGGGGACCATCTGGGAAATTGTACAACACATTTCACAGTTGTCTCACTAGAGAATGGAAAGGGGGGACTGGGGCTTTGTTCCACTGCTTCCTGTCTCCCATTGGTTGAATGTTGACTCTGAGGAAGTCAACAGCCTCAGGTTGCAGGTTGTGTCTAAGCATCAGTTTAGTAAACTCCTTTGAGCTGGAAAGAGCTCTCTGGCAGCAAAGCAGAGCTGTGTACCATGTGAGAGATAAAAGTCTTCAGCACAGCAGAAACTGTGCCCCACAAGAGTGCATGAACTCAAACATGGGCTGAGGAGATGTGGTGTGAAACATCGATATCACCTGCTACAACCCCTCCTAAGACTAACACCTAACATCTTGCCACCCCTCTCCACCTCTCTCCACACCACATACACATAGCAAATGCATAGTATTCATCATGTGCAGGGCACTGTCATCTCTTAAGTCCTTGAGTCTTTATAATGACCCTACAGGGTACATTTCAAAGAGCTTTAGTGCTTAGAGGATATTGGAATCATTCCAAAGTGTTTTGGAACAGTTCAGTTCTAAAATGTTATTGTGCCAGAAATTACATCTTTTGCAACTATTTGAATTTATGGTGAAAATTTTGAGATGTCAAATTTAAAATGTATGTGGGGGTTTATAGTTTTTCAAAATTCTTTGTAAGCAGTTGAAGAGTCTGTAAACCACTGTCCTAGACTTCTGCATGTGTGTCTTCCCAAGTGATGTGCCCAGAATCACTGAAAGAGTTGACGGGGGGTAGGGTGGGGAGTGTGTAGTGAAGCAGCTGGAGGAGCTTCTGTCATTACCCTTGAAGAATCTTGAGAAATAACTTAAAGGAAAATCAGAACTGGAGACATTAGAGGTTAAAAGCATGAGTGGAGCTCACAGCAGTTCCAAATGGATGAGTGCTGAGATCTCCAGCATCTTGATTCAGTAGTTTCCCATCCCCCAAATTCTGTGGATGCCGAGTCAGTGGCTCCATTGCCATCTCCCTCTCCACTTTTTTTTGGCCAAGCAGTGCAGCATGCAGGCTCTTAGTCACCCGACCCAGGGACCAAACCTGTGCCCCCTGCAGTGGAAGCTTGGAGTCCCAACTGATGGACCACTAGGGAATTCCCTCATCTCTCCTTTCATATTTACTTGGTTTTCTAAATATCATCTCCTCAAGTTCTAAGTGTTAAATTTACTCTGGGATCAACATAGCTATAGGACAAAAAAAAAAAAAAAGCCAAAAACTCATTCTGCTTTACCAGGAAGGCATTAAGCCTTTCTCTTCTAGGGAACCAAATGAACATTCTAGTATAAGCTTCATGGTACATTGAGGATACAATACGAGCTGGGAGCTAGTTCTAAGACTGGGCTGATGGACTAGTTGCAGAGGTGAGGCAGTGAACAGTGGCAACAGAAAACCTCCCTGATGCAGGAAAAAGGTGCTTGGTAACTTATCCAAACTGGTTTTCACAATCCATCAAACTCATGAGCTGTAACTTAATGTTTCCTCTTTTAGAAGACAATATTCTGTACTTCACAGGGATAAACACAATAGTTCTGTGATCTCTCTGGAATCTAATCTTCCCAAGAGTGAGTTAAGAAAGCTGAAACAGGTTGTTAGAATGTAGTCTGGTTGATAGCTCATAAGTTGCAAAAGTGCTTCTCAAGACTGGTAGAAGGACCACTTCACTTTTTCAGCTATCTTTTCCTCCAAATGTTGTTTATGCTAACAGGAGGCAAGGTAGGGAAAACTTTAATAAATAATGTTTCTTGGTCTATGAAATATGATGAAAGTCACTCAGTTGTGTCCAACTCTTTGCGACCCCGTGGAATAAACAGTCCATGGAATTCTCCAGGTCAGAATGCTGGAGTCAGTAACCATTCCCGTCTCCAGAGGATCTTCCTAACCCTGGGACCAAATCCAGGTCTCCTACCTTGCAGGCAGGTTCTTTACCAGCTGAGCCACCAGGGAAGCCCAAGAATACTGGAGTGGGTAGCCTATCCCTTCTCCAGGGGATCTTCCTGACCCAGGAATCTATCTAGGGTCTCCTGCATTGCAGGAGGATTCTTTACCAGCTGAGCTACCAGGAAAGCCCATTTCTTGCAATGATTCCTTTCAAAAACTATTTTATTTACTTATTTAGCTGTGCCAGGTCTTAGTTGTGGCATATGAACTCTTAGTTGTGGCACGTGGAATCTAGTTCAATGACCAGGAATTGAATCCAGGCCCCCTGCCTTGGGAGTGCAGAGCCTTAACCGCTGGACCATCACTTACAAGCTGTGAAGCTTGGCCAGTGCGGAGCAGTGGTGAAAAGAACTCCATCTTTTCTGACCTTCTCTAGCACTCAAAGTGTGAACCACATAATTTAGCACTGTATTACTCTCTTTCATTTCTTCCCAATGGTTTCTGGGTTTTTTTGTTTTTTTTTTTAACTCTAGCCAGCAAGACAAGAAACCTGTCAAGGCTAGGAATCGAGGAACTTAAACACACTTTGAGTCTCACTCCCCAATTCCCTTCCCCTCACCCCTTCACACTTCCCAGCCTGGAACTGGACTCAGAGCAAGTGCCTGGTGCATATTTGATTGATTCACAGACAGTTTCCCTGAAATGATGACCTAGAAAATCCATTGCAAGATAAATGTGGAGAATCACTCCTTGGGGACTGACATCTAAGAAACAGGACAAAAATGCTCCTGCTGGGAAACTGAAATGCAAAAAGCAAACACAAGCAGCAAACACATCACTTTATACAACTTCTGATTCTGATTCTGGCAATCCCCATCATATCCCTCTAAGTTTATATGACCAGAACATGCCCTTAGTCACAGTGTCCCCTTCTTATAGCACTGTAACCGTGTGTAAGTAGGGACATCCTTCTGTGACTTTATGACACTCTGTTCTCCCTTCTGTGGTGATGAGAATCAACTCAATTGTCTATAGAAAAATTAAACAACTCTTAACCAAGGGAGGCTAAATAGCAACTGATATTTTTGGAGAGTCTCTTAAATTAGTACAGCTGAGTTTAATGGAAAAATAAACATGTTTCGTACTGAATATCTGTTGCATATTGTTGCATGCTGAATATCAGCCTAGAGAGAATTTTCTCATTTGTTTCTTCCTTTTAATCACATGTCTTCCTGGTGGTTTATATGAGTTATTATATAATCAAATAGATATTCCTTATAAATTCCAAATGACAAGACATCACTAGGATTCTTTTTGAACACAAAATTCTAGATTTTTTCCAGTGGTTCCAATGACCAGGGTTCCTGCCTCTTGAACCACTGTTTCTCATCCAGGGGAAAAAACAAAGGTCTCCAAGAGTCTGATTCTGGTGGAGTCATGTTTGCCAGACAAATGCTTCTCAGTGTTTGAGATACATGTGAATCAACTGGAATCTTGTAAAGATGCAGATTCAGTTTGATAGGCTTGCGGATCTCCATTCTAACACAGAAATGGTGCTGGTGCTCCTCGTGCACAGACGACACTTTGGGTATCAATGTTCTAAATAGAGTTAAGTCTCTGTGGAGAAGCAGGTCCTTGAAAGCTTGACTGAAATTGCTTGTGTGCAAGCAGATGTGGTCCCTAGGACTGGAGGTCAGAAAGGTCCTTAAGTTTTAGATGACCCAGTTTTTTCTTGTTTTTAATCGCCATTAAAAAAAAAATGGAGTATAGCTGTTTTACACTGCTGTGTCACTTTCTGCTATACAGCAAAGTAAATCAGTCATGCTTATACATATATTCCCTCTTCTGTGGATTTCCTTCCCATTTAAGGATAGCCCTGTACTGAAAGCAGAACAAGCTGAGGAAGACCTGAGTTTCTGGAGGAAAATGGGTAGCTTGTTCTTAGTAGGCAGAAATGCCTACTGGCTGGGAGCTCTCCCTGGTGCTGCTTGAGACTTCTCCCCAGTCTCCTTTCCTTGCAGGATCCCCTCCTGAATTTTAGCTCTTATCCAAAACATCAATCTAAATCCTTGTTTGAAAATGTGCCCTTCTTGGACTTTGATGCTTGACTATCCCTCGTGTTTATTTCTAGCTAACACCTGGAGCCTTTGGTCCTGCCTGGGAAAAAATATTGAGGTCTTTAAGCTCTTTCTTTGGGGATAGACTCTCTAAACCATGAAACCCTGATCATTTGTCTGTCTCTTGTCTATCTATCTTGTACTTATCCATCTATCCATCCATCCACCTATTTTCATCCATCTCTGCTTTAATTTGATGTTCTTGACCAATAAAGGAAAAGAAAGTTCTTTGTGGCTTCTCCAGGGGACCTTCCCGACCCAGGGATCAAACCTGGGTCTCCCACATTGCAGGCAGATTCTTTACCATCTGAGGCACCACCAGGGAAGCCCACATTGTGGCTATATTTTCATAAACAAAATAAGATAGAGGCACATAGTATGTGCTTTGCACAGAGGAGGTATTCATTGGACACTTTAAAAAAAATGAGGTAAAATTCATGAAAATAAAATCAAGCATTTGCAAGTGTGTGATTCATGTATTAATTCATGTACAGTATACACTCATGCTTGGTGCAAGGATCTCTGTCTACTCCCCAAAACAATTAACACTTATCTTTTGAAAGCTGTACAAAAGTAAAGATTACTTGGGTGATTCAGAAGAAATTTCTGTCATTTATTAAATTCAATAGGCAAATTATTAACTCTGAAAATTGTAAATATTTTAACTACATGAATATTTTTTAATTTTGTTTATTTGCTTAGGTGGTAATGATAATATTAGCTGTTAGTTATGGAATGCCTGCTACATGCTAGACACTTTTCATATAGCTGCTTATTTAAGCTCAGAATAACCTAATGAACTAGGTATTATTATTAAGGATAGAAAATACCCCCGAAGCTCAGAGATTTTCGTTAACGCGTGTCAAGGCCACACAGCTACCAAGTGGCAGTGTTGTGTTGTGCTTAGTGGCTCAGTTGTGTCCGACTCTTTGTGACCCCAGGCACTGTAGCCGGCCAGGCTCCTCTTTCTACCAAGTGGCAGAGCTGAGGCTTAATCCAAGCCAATCTGCAGCCAGGACTCGATCTCTTACTCACAACAAAATAATACCTCATGTGGACACAGACTTATTATCTGTGACAAGTACGGATTATAAAGAAAGTTAAACTATCAGAAAGCAAAAAAACTAGATACATGTAAACTCAAGTTTAAATGCTTAAAAACAAGGAATGAGAAAAAGCTGACAAAACACCGGAAATTTTCATGCGTGCATGTGATTACTCAGTCATGTCTGACTCTTTGCCACCCTTTTGGACTGTAGCCCTCCAGGCTCCCCTCTCTGTGGGAATTTTCAGGCAGGAATACTGGAGTGGGTTGCCATATCCTCCTCCAGGAGATCGTCCCAACCCAGAGAGCAAACCTGAGTCTCCTGTGTCTCCTGCACTGCGGGTGGATTCTTTACCCAGAGAGACATCAGGGAAGCCCCAGAAATCTTCATAAAACTGTGCAAAGTTAGGGAGTTTTGCTGGAAGTTTTTCATATAATTTAATGGACTTCTATTTAATTATTCAACTGTCAGGAGTCTTTTTTTTTTTTTTAACTTTTTTTGGTTGCACCCCATAGCATGTGGGATCTTAATTCCCCAGCCAGGGATTGATCCCACACTTGCATTGGGAAGTGGTTAAGCTGCACTACCAGGGAAGTCCTGTCAGGATTTTAAAATCACGATTCTCTTGTATCACCCAGGTGATCTTTTCCTGGATCACCACTATCAGAAAGGAAACTTGTTCTAATGTCTTCTGTTTTAAAAAAACAAAATAAAAAGTCATTCTGGTTACTTTCCTGTTTTTCTGCTCCTCTTCACTGCAAGCCTGCTTGAAAGCATTGTCTGTGGTCACTCCTTCAATTATCTCCCATCTTTTCATCAACTTGTTCAAATAGATTCCATCCCCACGACTCCATTGACCTCCATGTTGCCAAATCCATCATTCTCTTTTGGGACCTTCTGAAATTTTTTGGCAGCTTTGACCCTGCTGACTGCAAGGTCAACACCCTCCTTGAAACTCCTCTGCCTTCTGCATCACCATACTTCCTTGACTCTCTTTCATCTACACAGGCTCCTCCTTCTCAGTCTCCTTTCTGATTCTTGGTTGTTGACTTCAGCATATAGTTTGTTTTCCTTTGTCTCAGGGCTTGGTTCCAGGACACAGACTATTCCTCATCTGGTCCCTTGACTGGAAGTACCAACCATATGCTAATGCTAATCCAATTATATCTTCTGCTCAAACTCTCCCCCAGAGTTCAAACTCATAGTTCCAGCATAGTTCTTTCTTGGAGGTCTAATAGTCATGTCATACTTAACATGATTAAAACTGAACTCTTGATTTCTACCCGTAAACTTGATCCTCCCACAGAGATATATATCCATTTTATAAATGGCATCAAAATTTACCCATCTGCTCAGATTTGAAAAAAAAAAAAACTTTAATTTTTGTTTTTTCCTTCAGAATTAAAAGATGCTTGCTCTTTGGAAGAAAAGCTATGACCAACCTATTAAAAAGCAGAGACATTACTTTGCCAACAAAGGTCAGTCTAGTAAAATCTATGGTTTTTCCAATAGTCATGTATGGATGTGAGAGTTGGACCATAAAGAAGAACTGATGCTTTCGATTGATGCATTGAGAATTGATGCTTTTGAACTGTGGTGTTGGAGAAGATTCTTGAGAGTCCCTTGGACTGCAAGGAAATCCAACCAGTCCATCCTAAAGGAAATCAGTCCTGAATATTCATTGGGAGGACTGATGCTGAAGCTGAAACTGCAATACTTTGGCCACCTGATGTGAAGAACTGACTCATTGGAAAAGACCCTGATGCTGGAAAAGATTGAATGCAGGAGGAGAAGGGGCCGACAGAGGATGAGATGGTTGGATGGCATCACCGACTGGATGGACATGAATTTGGGCAAGCTCTGGGAGTTGATGATGGACAGGGAGGCCTGGCGTGCTGCAGTCCATGAGGTCGCAAAGAGTTGGACAAGACTGAGTGACTAAACTGAATTTTTCTTTCCTTCATCCCTAACTAATTCATGATAAGTTTAAATCTGTCTTTACATTATATTCCAAATCAGCACAGTCCATCTCCCCTGTAACGATTGTAATCCACCCATCATCATCAGTTCAGTTCAGTTCAGTCACTCAGTTGTGTCCGACTCTTTGCGACCCCAAGAATCACAGCACTCCAGGCCTCCCTGTCCATCACCATCTCCTGGAGTTCACTCAGACTCATGTCCATCGAGTCCATGATGCCATCCAGCCATCTCATCCTGGGTCGTCCCCTTCTCCTCCTGCCCCCAATCTCTCCCAGCATCAGAGTCTTTTCCAATGAGTCAACTCTTCGCACGAGGTGTCCAAACTACTGGAGCTTCAGCTTTAGCATCATTCCTTCAGAAGAAATCCCAGGGTTGATCTCCTTCAGAATGGACTGGTTGGATCTCCTTGCAGTCCAAGGGACTCTCAAGAGTCTTCTCCAACACCACAGTTCAAACGCATCAATTGTTCAGCTCTCAGCCTTATTCACAGTCGAACTCTCACATCCATACATGACCACAGGAAAAACCATAGCCTTGACTAGACGGACCTTAGTTGGCAAAGTAATGTCTCTGCTTTTGAATATACTGTCTAGGTTGGTCATAACTTTTCTTCCAAGGAGTAAGCATCTTTTAATTTCATGGCTGCAGTCACCATCTGCAGTGATTTTGGAGCCCAAAAAAATAAAGTCTGACACTGTTTCCACTGTTTCCCCATCTATTTCCCATGAAGTGATGGGACCAGATGCCATGATCTTCGTTTTCCAAATGTTGAGCTTTAAGCCAACTTTTTCACTCTCCTCTTTCACTTTCATCAAGAGGCTTTTTAGTTCCTCTTCACTTTCTGCCATAAGGGTGGTGTCATCTGCATATCTGAGGTTATTGATATTTCTCCCAGCAATCTTGATTCCAGCTTGTGCTTCTTCCAGCCCAGCGTTTCTCATGATGTACCCTGCATAGAAGTTAAATAAGCAGGGTGACAATATACAGCTTTGACATACTCCTTTTCCTATTTGGAACCAGTCTGTTGTTCCACGTCCAGTTCTAACTGTTGCTTACTGACCTGCATATAGGTTTCTCAAGAGGCAGGTCAGGTGGTCTGGTATTCCCATCTCTTTCAGAATTTTCCACAGCTTATTGTGATCCACAAAGTCAAAGGCTTTGGCATAGTCAAGAAAGCAGAAATAGATGTTTTTCTGGAACTCTCTTGCTTTTTCCATGATCCAGCAGATGTTGGCAATTTGATCTCTGGTTCCTCTGCCTTTTCTAAAACCAGCGTGAACATCAGGGAGTTCACGGTTCACATATTGCTGAAGTCTGGCTTGGAGAATTTTGAGCATTACTTTACTAGCATGTGAAATGAGGACAATTGTGCGGTAGTTTGAGCATTCTTTGGCATTGCCTTTCTTTGGGATTGGAATGAAAACTGACCTTTTCCAGTCCTGCTGAGTTTTCCAAATTTGCTGGCATATTGAGTGCAGCACTTTCACAGCATCATCTTTCAGGATTTGAAATAGCTCAACTGGAATTCCATCACCTCCACTAGCTTTGTTCATAGTGATGCTTTCTAAGGTCCACTTGACTTCACATTCCAAGATGTCTGGCTCTAGATTAGTGATCACATCATCATGCTTATCTGGGTCGTGAAGATCTTTTTTGTACAGTTCTTCTGTGTATTCTTGCCACCTCTTCTTAATATCTTCTGCTTCTGTTAGGTCCATACCATTTCTGTCCTTTATCGAGCCCATCTTTGCATGAAATGTTCCCTCAGTATCTCTAATTTTCTTGAAGAGATCTCTAGTCTTTCCCATTCTGTTGTTTTCCTCTACTTCTTTTCACTAATCGCTAAGAAGGCTTTCTTGTCTCTTCTTGATATTCTTTGGAACTCTGCATTCAGATGCTTATATCTTTCCTTTTCTCCTTTGCTTTTCACCTCTCTTCTTTTTACAGTTATTTGTAAGGCCTCCCCAGACAGCCATTTTGCTTTTTTGCATTTCTTTTCCATGGGGATGGTCTTGATCCCTGTCTCTGGTACAATGTCACGAACCTCATTCCATAGTTCATCAGGCACTCTATCTATCAGATCTAGACCCTTAAATCTATTTCTCACTTCTACTGTATAATCATAAGGGATTTGATTTAGGTCATACCTGAATGGTCTAGCGGTTTTCCCTACTTTCTTCAATTTGAGTCTTAATTTGGCAATAAGGAGCTCATGATCTGAGCCACAGTCAGCTCCTGGTCTTGTTTTTGTTGCCAGTATAGAGCTTCTCCATCTTTGGCTGCAAAGAATATAATCAATCTGATTTTGATGTTGACCATCTGGTGATGTCCATGTGTAGAGTCTTCTCTTGTGTTGTTGGAAGAGGGTGTTTGCCATGACCAGTGCATTTTCTTGGCACAACTCTTATTAGTCTTTGCCCTGCTTCATTCCATATTCCAAGGTCAAATTTGCCTGTTATTCCAGGTGTTTCTTGACTTCCTACTTTTGCATTCCAGTCCCCTATAATGAAAAGGACATCTTTTTTGGTTGTTAGTTCTAAAAGATCTTGGAGGTCTTCATAAAACCGTTCAACTTCAGTTTCTTCAGCGTTTCTGGTTGGGGCATAGACTTGGATTACTGTGATATTGAATGGTTTGCCTTGGAGATGAACAGAGATCATTCTGTCGTTTTTGAGATTGCATCCAAGTACTTCATTTCGGACTCTTTTGTTGACCATGATGGCTACTCCATTTCTTCTGAGGGATTCCTGCCTACAGTAGTAGATATCATGGTCATCTGAGTTAAATTCACCCATTCTCATCCATTTTAGTTCACTGATTCCTAGAATGTTGACGTTCACCCTTGCCATCTCTTGTTACAATACACACAATAGCTTAAAACTAGTTTCTTTGCTTTCTCTTTTGCCCTCCTGTAATTCATTTTCAGAACAGCCATCAGAGCAAATCAGAACAGGTTATTCCCCTACTTAAAACAGTCCTTTGTTTCTCTTCTCAGATAAAACTCAAACTCTTTCCTGTGGCTTTCAAGCTCCTGCACACAATGCGCTCTGAATTCATTCAGTAAACAACCCTCCCTGTCCCCGCCCCCATTCTGCATTTAAGCCACACCAGCTTTCTCTTGTTCTTGCCTGGAGAATCCCAGGGACAGCGGAGCCTGGTGGGCTGCCGTCTATAGAGTCGCACAGAGTCAGACACAACTGAAGTGACTTAGCAGCAGCAACAGCAGCAGCTTTCTCTTAGCTCCGAGCATGCCAAGCCCCTTCTTGACTGGCTGTTCCTTCTGCCTGGAATTCTCTTCCCCTAGATCTTCACATAGCCAACTTTGGTGTCAAATACCAGCTTCTCAGAGAAGTCCATGCTCCTGCTGCTGCTGCTGCTAAGTCACTTCAGGTGTGTCCGACTCTGTACGACCCCATAGACGGCAGCCCACCAGGCCCCCCCGTCCCTGGGATCCTGCAGGCAAGAACACTGGAGTGGGTTCCCATTTCCTTCTCCAATGCGTGAAAGTGAAGTCACTCAGTAGTTTCTGACTCGTAACAACCCCATGGACTGCAGCCCACCAGGCTCCTCCATCCATGGGATTTGCCAGGCAAGAGTACTGGAGTGGGTTGCCATTGCTTTCTCCGAAAGTCCATGATAGCCCTCCTTTTAAAATTGGCTGACATTGCTCCACATTGGTCACTATCCTATGGGTCTTTAAAAAATATATATCTATATATTTGGGTGCACAGGGTCTTAGTTGCAGTATGTGGGATTTTTAGTCATGGCATGTGGAATCTTTTTTTTTTTTTTTCAGTTGAGGTGTGTGGATCTAGTTTCCTGACCTACATTGGGAGTGCAGAGTTTTAGACTCTAGACTTCCAGGGAAGTCCCCCTATGGCTCTTTTAATTTTCTCCAGGAGCCTCATTACTCTAAAATTGCTTGCTTGCTTAGTATCTTCCCCATTTAAAATATGAATTTCATGACGGATAGACTGCACATGACTACTGTACCCCCATGCTTAAAATAGTGCCTGTTACAGTCTAGGTTCTCAACAGATGAAGCAATTAAGAATCAAAAAACTTAAACGATGTGTCCAAAATCATCCAGTGAGTAAGAGATGAAGCCAAAATTTGAACCCAAGTCTTTCACATTGAATTCTGGAGCCCTTCTATTACATGATAATGCTTGTAATATACATTCAGAATGCAATTATTTTCATTATCTGAGTAATAGAAAAAAGTCCCCTGGCTTTTTGTTATTTGTAAAGCTTTTAAAAAGCTAACTAAAATAACTTTCTTCTTTTTCCTTGCTGTAAAACATTATTATATTCACACATACACAGACCTTAAATGAATACTCTTATGTATCTGGAAAATGTTTTGTGTTAATAAAATAGGCCTTACCTTGACTATCCTATTTTTAATGGGCTAAAACTGATAGGAAAAGCCATATACTGATTTGTCAGAAAGTTATTAAAACAAATTTAGAACAATTTACTATGCAGTCAATGGGTTTAGGTTCTTTTGAACAAAATTGGCTTTTAAATTAGTGTCTTATGTCCTCTGAAAAAGGTTTCATAATGCCATTCTCAAAGGGGAGAACTGTGGTTTGCTAACCACACATTTTGAAAGTGTCTGAAATAGAAATACAGAAATTATGTCCTAGGAAGAAAGGAGGTAATAAGACAAATAAATAACCTGAGGATTTTCAAAATAATAGGTACATGTATTTTAAAAAATACTCTATAATTTTCTCCTCATAACTCTGGATTTTTTCCTTTAACTTTTTTGCATCAAAGAAATATATGTACTTAGTTTATAAAGTCAAAGATGCTCCAGCAACGTAAATGGACCTAGAGATTGTCAGGCTGGATGATATTACTTATAAATGGAATCTTTAAAAATGGTACAAATGAACTTATTTACATAACAGAACAGAGTCACAGATGTAGAAAACAATCTTTTGGTTACCAGGAAGGGAAGGGAGAGAGGGATAAATTGGGAGCTTGGGACTGGTTCGTACACATGACTATATATAAAATATATAATAAGGACCTACTGTATACCACAGGGAACTCTACTCAATACTCTATGAAATATATAGGAAAACAATTTAAAGAAGAGGGGATATATGTATATGCATAACTGATTCACTTTGCTGTACACCTGAAACTACCACAACATTGAAAATCAACTATACTCCAATAAAAATAATTTTTAAAAGCTGCTTATATGATGTTTCTTGGTCTTTCACAGTTGCCTATGGACTTTCTGCCACATATGCTTTTCCTCCAATCTTCCCAATTTGGCAATGTACCAGCTTTTGATTAAACTGGTAATCAATGTTTATATTATGTCTGTTGTTCACAGCTGAGCTATGTATGGTTGTACAACTTTTTTTCTTCTCTTCATATTAATAATTGCCTTCTTTGACCACTGCTTTAGTTCTTTTTGCACTTCTCACTAATTCATCTATAAACTTTTTGATAGAATTATAACTCCCTTCACTGTGGTACAAACATACTAGGTAAGCTGTTTTGTCTTTCTCTCACACATTCTCTCTAGCTCTCTTTCATTTTCTTGGGAATATCTTCCCTGTAATGTTCTATTTCTTGCTTCAGTCTGCACTAATTGCTCTCCATAAGACCCGCTGGATATCAGTCCTGGGATAACTTTTGTCATAATCCTAAGAATTTTCTTTTGGAGTGGATTTTCCACTTCTTGGACCCATGTCTATTTCTTTTTGGTTTACTTTTAAAATTATTTTATTTAATTAACTTTTTAGGTGTACAATGAAGGGATTCAGTTACAGATACATATATGTGTGTGTATATATGTATATATATATACTTAGATTCCTTTCCCATATAAGTTATTACAAGATATTGAATACAGGTCTCTGTGCTGCATAGTAAATCCTTGTTGTTTATCTATTTTGTACATAGTGTGACCTTTTGGTTTACTTCTCACATGGTTTACATTTCTAAGTAAATTCCTTAGGACATGTGCAGATGGGGTACATCTGTGGGAAGAAGCAGGTATGACAATGTCTTTGTTTCGCCCTCAGACTCAATGGATAGCTCATCTGCATGCGGAAGTTTAGAGTGGAAACACGCATCTCTCAGGATTTCACAGGTACCGGTCTTGCTTCCAGTGTTACTGCGGTGGTGGCTTCCTCAGCCTGAACCCAGATGCGATGGCCCTTCCCTGCTCCCGCCCTGGTGCCAGTCTCAGTGCTCTGCTGAGGCAGGAGCTGCTGACCCTGGGCTCCACCTAGCCCACTAGGCCAACCTGCTCCCACCACCCACCCACTAGGCAAGCGGGCAGGTGGGAGCTCTGCTCCAGGGCACCAGCTTCCAGGCCTCCTCGTTGGCACAAGCTGACTGCTGGGGCCAGTGGTGAGCTGATCCCACGGCACCTGCAGCCTCAGACAGTGATCCTGGTTAATAGGCATGTCTGCTGCCTCTGCATGGCCACTGTGGTCTCTGCCGCTTGCGTGCCTCTCTCCACGGAGGGCTGGAGCAGGACATTCTGCAAAAGCAGGGTCCTTCAGACCAGCCGCTTTCTGGAGTTGCACCTTTCTGCTTGTCTTGCAGAGGCACTCAGCAATTGCTTGGTGCCCTTAGCGGTACTGCTCAGCCATTGGTTGGCGCCATAGTGGGCCTCGCCCCTTCCCCTCCTGTATGTAAAAGTTGCCTGAATTCAGACTGAGGGAAGATGGTTTTTTGAGCTGCTGTCTGCCATCTTCTCCATCTGCTAGCTTTCTAATTAAAGTCATTATTCCTTGTTCCAATAACAGAGTCTCCCAGTTTATTGGCTTGTCATGTGGTGAGCAGAATGAGCTTGGGCTTGGTAATATCACTACCAAGATGTGCTTCTGACTTCTGATTCTTTGTATGTGGTTTTAACAGCGTGGAAGATTTTAGGATCTTCTCTTTATCTTTGGTGGCCTGATATTTCAAAATGAATTGCCTTGATATGAGTCTTTTTTATTCACTGTCCCAGGGACTTGGTGAAATTGAAAGTTGCTCAGTTACATCCAACTCTTTGTGATCCCATGGACTATATACAGTCCATGGGATTCTCCAGGCCAGAATACTGGAGTGTGTAGCCTTTCCCTTCTCCGGGGATTTTCCCAACCCAGGGACTGAACCCAGGTCTCCCGCATTGCAGGTGGATTCTTTACTAGCTGAGCCACAAGGGAAGCCCTTGAAGGGACTTGGTGTCTCTTTTCAATCTAGATGATCAAGTCCTTCAGTTATGAGACATTTTCTTGTGCAATTTCTGCAACTTTAAAGGGCTTGCTATGGGATATCTGGTTGGCCTGTCATCCAATACTGGTCATAAAAATGCCTGCGTTGAAGTTTTTTTTAAGCTTTACTTATAATTTTCTCTCTTTCAATTTAATAAAAGGAAACAGATATTTCTTAAGAAAAATTTTCTACAGATATCATTATTATTTCCTCCCCTTGGAAAGGGAGTAAGCTCTTCTTTGGAAAAAGAAATGTCAAACTTTTATATTAAGATTAGATAATATGTTGAGAAGGAAATGGCAACCAGCTCCAATATTCTTGCCTGGAAAAGTCCATGGACAGAGGAGCCTGGTGGGCTGCAGTCCATGGGGTTACAAGACTGAGCACGTGTGCATGGGGGTGGAGGGAGATGAATTGGTAGCAATAAACTGGGAGAACTAAAAAAAAAAAACCAAAAACAGATTATATACTATGTATGCTTGTGTTTTAAACATATAATGAATTAGCAAGAAACTTGTATTTGTCAACTCCTCAGCCATTACTGGCTACATTCAGCCTCAGAGATGTCCATTGTGAGCAGAATGACTTCAGTTTGTAGTGGGAGGAAGGAGGATAGACTAGTGATGCCATTTGCACTTTTCCCACGGCACCAAATACATAGGCCTCTTTCCATTTTCCAGGGCCTGGGTGTGTGCTTAATTTGGTTGAATCATATAGGTGGGACAGGAAGGATTCAGATAAATAGCAGAAGCTGTACTGTGACAATCTCACTCATTGTTCTTAGAGGAGACCTTGGCATTTGTATTAGGTGCAGCCAAAAATGATCTAGGATGTTGGAAATGTACATCCACTTGACTAGGACTTGATAGTTTCATGCAAGGGAAAGAGATGGTTTGGGATGTGGCTGACACCAGAAGGATAACTTAGAATTGTTCCAAGACAAGCAACATCAGAAAACAGTGTAGGGTGTGAGTCAACCAGATTAATTACCAACTTCTGTCTGCATATGTAAGATAAAATAGTTGAGCCAATATTAATTAGACTTCCACTCTTCTGATTGGATCCTTGGAAAAAATAGTAATAATAAAATTTATATGATATTAAGTATAATAAACACATTAAAATAGTAACTTAAATGTTTTAAATTTTTTACCATGAATTAGTGCTTTTGCTCTCAATTAGAACCCAATGAAGTAAGCACTGTATTACCCCCATTTTACAGATGATGCAACTGAGTCAAAGAGAGGTTAAGTAACTAGTCTAAACACATACCAGTAGTGTTCAGGAAGTTCACAGCATGAATCCTCATAAAGAAAAAAAAGTGTCAAGTTTACAATTTATGATTCTAAGGGGAAGAAAAAGTTGCTTCCTGAGTCTGTAGTGATGAAAACCTGCTACATGACTACGTGGGGTGGGGGGAACTACAGCTTCTGCTGCCACTGCTAAGTCGCTTCAGTCGTGTCCAACTCTGTGCGACCCCATAGACGGCAGCCCACCAGGCTCCCCTATCCCTAGGATTCTCTAGGCAAGAATACTGGAGTGGGTTGCCATTTCCTTCTCCAATGCATGAAAGTGAAAAGTGAAAGTGAAGTCGCTCAGTTGCGTCCCACTCTTAGCGACCCCATGGACTGCAGCCTACCAGGCTCCTCCGCCCACGGGATTTTCCAGGCAAGAGTACTGGAGTAGGGTGCCATTGCCTTCTCCTAGAAAATCCTAAAACTCCTTTATACTACCTTGGAAAATCTGCTATATGTACATGAAAACAAAGTATCTAAATGCTAGAGAGGAAACAAAGAGAATAATACTTGATATTTCTCTTTTAAGAGCAATTGGATAATATTAAAGTACAGAATGTGTATTGTCTATCAATTAGATCTTAAAAAATCACTCTGTGTACGTTTTGCTAGCAAGCATGCACTCATAAAGCTCTTGGTTCAGTTTCATTATTTAAGAAGGTACTCAAATCCCAAAATGCTTTTGGTTCTTTGTATATCAAACTAAAGATGCTTTTATCAGGTTCATTTGGAAAATGACACTAAATCTTCATTCTTTTCCAGTGTAGACCTAGGTGAAGGCGTAAGAATTAGAGTGTTAAAATTAATTTGCTCTCCCCCAAATAAAATTTTTTATGTTACTCTTCATATTCTCTGATATGTGCAGTTCTTGGGGGAAGAAAAAAGGGAAACAAAAACAGCATTTATTCACGATTCACTTTTCCACACGCTTTATGTACTGAAGTTTGTGATGCATTGTTCCCTCTCAGACTGATGTGGTCATCAGAAGGCCATCCAGCATCTGGTTAGAAAACAGGCTGTGGCATCAGAAGTGCCCAGGTTCAAATTCCACCATACAGTACTTCAAATTCCACACAAATAGTACTTAAAATTTATAGTGTATGTATTTAGTTTTCTCTATTACTATTTTTACATGAAATCTGACTAGGGCCAATAACATGGTAAATTGCCATTATCTTTCAAATACAGGAACATCAAATACCAACATCTGAAAATCCCACCCACGAATCAAGATTATTGCCAATTAATTTATTGATCTACGAGCCCTGTCAAATATCTTATGATGAAATTCTCACTGATAAAAATCTGCCTAATATTGCAAATCCCAACAGGAGTCTTTCTAGTTATAATCTAAACATCAGACACAGTAAATACCATTTCAGCCACGACTCCTATCTGCCCAGGAGCTACAGATGAATTATCTGAAACTTACATGCAAACAGAGCCTCCATATTCTTTATCTGTGTATTTGTTCTTTTTAATGAAGGCAATGGCACCCCACTCCAATACTCTTGCCTGGAAAATCACATGGGCGGAGGAGCCTGGTAGGCTGCAGCCCATGGGGTCGCGAAGAGTCGGACACGACTGAGCGACTTCACTTTCACTTTTCACTTTCATGCATTGGGGAAGGAAATGGCAACCCACTCCAGTGTTCTTGCCTGGAGAATCCCAGGGACGGGGGAGCCTGGTAGGCTGCCGTCTATGGGGTCGCACAGAGTCAGACACGACTGAAGGGACTTAGTGGCAGCAGCAGCAGTGCTAAATAGCTTTGGGAATTGGACGAGACTTAGTAATGTCTTTAAGTCTCAGTTTTATTCATGGATTGTTGCAAGACATAAATTAAATACTATAGGTAAAGCAGTTAGCCTAGGGCCCGATACATAAACACTGGCTATTATAGCATCAGAGCTAGATAGGGCCCACGTGAGGTAAGGCATTTAAGTGTGAAATTTAAGGGGGTGCCCAAAACACTCAGTAATGAAGATAAATAAAATTTTAATGCAATACTTTGAAAATTGACAATTAACACCAAAAATCAGTGATGAACAAACTATCAAAAATTTGAACAAGTACAGGATTGGTAGTCTTGATTTTTCTTTTGCCTCACTTCAATGTGGCTTAGCATGGTACTGTATAATGTATCATGTGTGTGGCATACATTGTTACGTAGTAGGTATTGTCATTTCTTTTTTGTTGTTGAACACAACTGAAAGTTGTCTCTTAATTCTCCTACCTGTGAGGATTACTGTCTAGTAATGCACTGCTTGGCAGAGAAGCGGAAACAAGGGTGTCAGCTTATGTGGGGTTCCATTTTCTAAACTGTGCTGTCCTGACTGGTTAATACACAGTAAACAAACACGTTTGCTTAGCTATACTAAACTGAACCATTGTGACATGAAACTTCAAAAAAGCTTAAAGATTATACAGTGTGTGTATACATATATGTGTGTGTGTATATATATATACGTCTATTTTCTGAAAATTGCTTTGAGGAAAACTTTTCCAAAATCAATGTGCAATGGAATTTTCTTTGTTAAATTTTATTTTTTAAAAAGTTTGTTTATTTTAATTGGAGGACAATTACTTTACAGTACTGTGATGGCTTTTGGCATACATCAACCTGAATCGGCCATAGATATGCATGTGTCCTCCCATCGTGAACCCCCCTCCCATGGGAAAGGAGTACATCAAGGCTGTATATTGTCACCCTGCTTATTTAACTTATATGCAGAGTACATCATGTGAAATGCTGGGCTGGATGAAGCACAAGCTGGAAGCAAGATTGCCAGGAGAAATACCAATAACCTCAGATACTTAGATGACGCCACCCTTATGGCAGAAAGCAAAGAGGAACTGAACAGCCTCTTGATGAAGGTGAAAGAGAAGAGTGAAAAAGCTGACTTAAAACTGGACATTCAAAAAACAAAGATCATGGCATCTGGTCCCATCACTTCATGGCAAATAGATGGGGAAACAGTGGAAACAGTGAGAGACTTGATTTTCTTGGGCTCTAAAATCACTGCAGATGATGACTGCAGCCATGAAGCTTAAAGATGTTTGCTCTTTGGAAGAAAAGCTCTGACAAACCTAGACAGCATATTAAAAAGCAGAGACATTACTTTGCCAACAAAGGTTTGTCTAGTCAGAGCTATGGTTTTTCCTGTGGTCATGTATGGATGTGAGAGTTGGACCATAAAGAAAGCTGAGTGCAGAAGAATTGATGCTTCTGAACTGTGGTGTTGGAGAAGACTCTTGAGAGTCCTATGGACTGCAGGGAGATCCAACCAGTCCATCCTAAAGGAAATCAGTCCTGGGTGTTCATTGGAAGGACTGATGCTGAAGCTGAAATTCCAATACTTTGGCCACCTGATGTGAAGAACTGACTCATTTGAAAAGACCCTGATGCTGGAAAAGATTGAATGCAGGAGGAGAAGGGGCCGACAGAGGATGACATGGTTGGATGGCATCACCGAGTCGATGGACATGAGTTTGAGCAAGCTCTGGAAGCTGGTGATGGACAGGAAGGCCTGGAGTGCTGCAGTCCATAAGGTCGCAAAGAGTCGGACATGACTGAGTGACTGAACCTAACTGATTTATTTGTTTATCGGGCTGCATCAGGTCTTAGCTGTGGCTTGTGGGATCTTCCCTACATCATGCGGGACTTTGTGTTGTGGTGCGTGAACTCTCTAGCTGTGGCACCCAGGCTCAGTAGTTATAGTGTGTGGGCTCAGTCGCTTCCTAGCATGTGAGCTCTTAGTTCCCTGACCAGGGATTGAAACTGTGTCTCCTCTACTGCAGGGTGGATTCTTTTCTGTTTGTTTTCTTTAGTTTTAGTTGAAGGATAATTACAATATTGTGTTGGTTTCTGCCATACATTCAGCATGAGGCAGCCATAGGTATATATTTGTCCCCTCACTCTTGAGCGTCCCTCCCACCTCCCACCCCATCCCACCCCTCTAGGTTAGCAGAGAGCCCCAGTCTGAGTTCCCTGAGTCTCACAGCGAATTCCCACTGGTTATCTACTTGTCCTGGGTCAGTGTATATGTTGCTATGCTGCTTTCTCATTTGTGCCACCCTCTCCTACTACTCGTCCCTCTCCACCTCGCCCCCGGCCCCAGTGTCCATAAATCTATTCTCTATGTCTGTGGCTCCCTTGCCAGGCCAGATTCTTAACCACTGGACTACCAGGGAAGTCCTTGCAATGGAATTTTCTACAGGACTCCCTTTGTCACTGAAGTGAGTTTGGGATGAATCAGTTTAATTATAGAATTATTCTAGAGCTTCTGGCCATAAGTTCTTTAGATAAATTTTCCTTTATTCCAGATTTTACTTTCTATTGAGTAGTATCATGTTAAAGCTCAGTTTGCTATTTCAGTACAACCCAGGTGGCCTTTGCCCTTCTATGTACACCAGCAGGTACCTAAGTTAAGACAAGATGACATCTCCTAAGTTAACACTATTAGGAAGAATCTTCCAATATATTATGCTTCCCTCCTGGTTGTACCCTAATTATAATCACTTTAAAACCCCTTATGAGATGGATAGGTACCAACAAATTCAGAAGCAAAACATAATATTTGAGAGAATTAGCCAACACATGAAGGAAAGTTATTAGCAATAAAGATAAGTCAATTACAATTTACTCAGAGCATATAAAAATCCATTATTTTTATATATAAAAGAGGAAAACAAGGTATTTCCTTAATTCAAAGGTGTTATTCGGAGAAGGCAATGGCACCCCACTCCAGTACTCTTGCCTGGAAAATCCCATGGACAGAGGAGCCTGGTAGGCTGCAGTCCATGGGGTCGCTAAGAGTCGGACATGACTGAGCGACTTCACTTTCAATTTTCACTTTTATGTATTGGAGAAGGAAATGGCAACCCACTCCAGTATTCTTGCCTAGAGAATCCCAGGGATGGGGGAGCCCGGTGGGCTGCCGTCTATGGGGTCGCACAGAGTCGGACACAACTGGAGCGACTTAGCAGTAGCCGCAGCAAGGTGTTATTCAGTTCAGTTCAGTTCATTTCAGTCACTCAGTCGTGTCTGACTCTTTGCGACCCCATGAATCGCAGCATGCCAGGCCTCCTTGGTCCATCACAAACTCCCAGAGTCTACTCACACTCATGTCCATCGAGTTGGTGATGCCATCCAGCCATCTCATCCTCTGTCATCCCCTTTTCCTCCTGCCTCCAATCCCTCACGCATCAGGGTCTTTTCCAATGAGTCACTTTTCACATGAGATGGCCAAAGTATTGGAGTTTCAGCTTTGGCATCAGTCCTTCCAATGAATACCCAGGACTGATCTCCTTCAGAATGGACTGGTTGGACCTCCTTGCAGTCCAAGAGACTCTCAAGAGTCTTCTCCAACACCATAGTTCAAAAGCATCAATTCTTCCATACTCAGCTTTCTTCACAGTCCAACTCTCACATCCATACATGGCCACAGGAAAAACCATAGCCTTGACTAGATGGAGCTTTGTTGGCAAAGTAATGTCTCTGCTTTTGAATATGCTATCTAGGTTGGTTATAACTTTTCTTCCAAGGAGTAAGCGTCTTTTAATTTCATGGCTGCAGTCACCATCTGCAGTGATTTTGGAGCCCCCAAAAATAAAGTCTGACACTGTTTGTACTGTTTCCCCATGTATTTGCCATGAAGTGATGGGACCAGATGCCATGATCTTCATTTTCTGAATGTTGAGCTTTAAGCCAACTTTTTCACTCTCCTCTTTCACTTGCATCAAGAGGCTTTTTATTTCCTCTTCACTTTCTGCCATAAGGGTGGTGTCATCTGCATATCTGAGGTTATTGATATTTCTCCCAGCAATTTTGCTTTCAGCTTGTACTTCTTCCAGCCCAGCGTTTCTCATGATGTACTCTGCATAGAAGTTAAATAAGCAGGGTGACAATATACAGCTTTGATGTACTCCTTTTCCTAGTTGGAACCAGTCTGTTACAGTTCCATGTCCAGTTCTAACTGTTACTTCCTGACCTGCATATAGGTTTCTCAAGAGGCAGGTCAGGTGGTCTGGTATTCCCATCTCTTTTAGAATTTTCCACAGTTTTTTGTGATCCACACAGTCAAAGGCTTTGGCATAGTCTATAAAGCAGAAATAGATGTTTTTCTGGAACTCTTGCTTTTTCCATGATCCAGCGGATGTTGGCAATTTGATCTCTGGTTCCTCTGCCTTTTCTAAAACCAGCTTGAACATCAGGAAGTTCACGGTTCACGTATGCTGAAGACTGGCTTGGAAAATTTTGAGCATTACTTTCCTAGCGTGTGAGATGCAATTGTGCGGTAGTTTGAGCATTCTTTTGCATTGCCTTTCTTTGGAATGAAAACTGACCTTTTCCAGTCCTGTGGCCACTGCTGAGTTTTCCAAATTTGCTGGCATATTGAGTGCAGCACTTTCACAGCACCATCTTTCAGGATTTGAAACAGCTCAACTGGAATTTCATCACCTCCACTAGCTTTGTTCGTAGTGATGCTTTCTTTTCATTCCAGGATGTCTGGCTCTAGATGAGTGATCACACCATCGTGATTATCCGGGTCATGAAGCTTTTTTTTGTACAGTCCTGTCTATTTTTGCCACCTCTTATTAATATCTTCTGCTTCTGTTAGGTCCAGACCATTTCTGTCCTTTATCGAGCCCATCTTTGCATGAAATGTTCCCTTGGTATCTCTAATTTTCTTGAAGAGATCTCTAGTCTTTCCCATTTTGTTGTTTTCCTCTATTTCTTTGCATTGATTGCTGAGGAAGGCTGTCTTATTTTCTCTTGCTATTCTTTGGAACTCTGCAGTCAAAGGTCAGGAGGGGCAGCCGTGAGGAGATACCCCTTGTCCAAGGTAAGGAGCAGTGGCTGCACTTTGCTGGAGCAGCCGTGAAGAGATAACCCACGTCCAAGGTAAGAGAAACCCAAGTAAGATGGTAGGTGTTGTGAGAGGGCATCACAGGGCAGACACACTGGAACCATAATCACAGAAACCTAGCCAATCTGATCTCACGGACCACAGCCTGTCTAAATCAATGAAACTAAGCCATGCCGTGTTGGGCCACTCAAGATGGATGGGTCATGGTGGAGAGGTCTGACAGAATGTGGTCCACTGGAGAAGGGAATGGCAAACCACTTCAGTATTCTTGCCTTGAGAACCCCATGAACAGTATGGAAAGACAAAATGATAGGATACTGAAAGAGGAACTCCCCAGGTCAGTAGGTGCCCAACACGCTACTGGAGATCAGTGGAGAAATAACTCCAGCAAGAATGAAGGGATGGAGCCAAAGCAAAAACAATACCCAGTTGTGGATGTGACTGGTGATAGAAGCAAGGTCCGATGCTGTAAAGAGGAATATTGCATAGGAACCTGGAATGTCATGTCCATGAATCAAGGCAAGTTGGAAGTGGTCAAACAGGAGATGGCAAGAGTGAAAGTCGACATTCTAGGAATCAGCGAACTAAAATGGACTGGAATGGGTGAATTTAACTCAGATGACCATTACATCAACTACTGTGGGCAGGAATCCCTTAGAAGAAATGGAGTAGCCATCATGGTCAACAAAAGAGTCCAAAATGCAGTACTTGGATGCAGTCTCAAAAACGACAGAATGATCTCTGTTTGTTTCCAAGGCCAATCATTAAATATCACCGTAATCCAAGCCTCTCCAGTGTTCTTGCCAGGAGAATCCCAGGGACGGGGGAGCCTGGTGGTCTGCCGTCTGTGGGGTCGCACAGAGTCGGACACAACTGAAGTGACTTAGCAGCAGCAGCAGCAATCTAAGCCTATTCCCCAACCAGTAACACTGAAGAAGCTGAAGTTGAAGGGTTCTATGAAGACCTGCAAGACCTTTTAGAACTAACACCCAAAAAAGATGTCCTTTTCATTATAGGGGTCTGGAATGCAAAAGTAGGAAATCAAGAAACACCTGGAGTAACAGGCAAATTTGGCCTTGGAGTACGGAATGAAGCAGGGCAAAGGCTAATATAGTTTTGTCAAGAGAACGCACTGGTCATAGCAAACACCCTCTTTCAACAACACAAGGGGTGACTCTACACATGGACATCACCAGATGGTCAACAACGAAATCAGACTAATTATATTCTTTGCAGCCAAAGATGGAGAAGCTCTATACAGTCAACGAAAACAAGACCAGGAGCTGACTGTGGCTCAGATCATGAACTCCTTATTGCCAAATTCAGACTTAAATTGAAGAAAGTAGGGAAAACCACTAGACCATTCAGGTATGACCTAAATCAAATCCCTTATGATTATACAGTGAAAGTGAGAAATAGATTTAAGGGATTAGATCTGATAGACAGAGTGCCTGATGAACTATGGACGGAGATTTGTGACATTGTACCAGAGACAGGGATCAAGACCATCCCCATGGAAAAGAAATGCAAAAAAGCAAAATGGCTGTCTGGGGAGGCCTTACAAATAGCTGTGTTATTATTATCGACAAGGAAAGCCACCAAAGGAAAGCCACCAAAGGAAAGCCACCAGGAATAACACATATTTTATTAACTGGCTATTAACAGAATAATGTCCCGAGGTCTGAACCCCACCTTTGTTCAGGGTAAGACTTTTCTTATTTGATGAAAGATTTTTAAGAAGAAAATGGATATGGTGATGATGAAATTAGTGGCAGAATTTAGATTGAGTTAGTGCACAATGATGTATTGTGCTCTGCGTTTCTTCATGAGTCCAACAATACATATATGCAAGGGCTACTTTTTCCTATATTGAAAATGTTCACTTAGCACCAAAAACCCTTCTCCTGACCTATTCCTCACCCTCCCTGCACTTCAAATTTCTTTAAAGAGTGACCCACACCTGCTGCTGCATTTTCCTAGCAGCCAGCCTTTTCTTAACCCACAGCAGTCCGATAACTCAAAAATACCTATGAAGGTCATCAGTGACCTTGTAGTCCCTAAATCTTCTTGACTTCTGTGGGACTTGTCACCTGAATCTTTTCGCCTAGAGGCTCTCTGAGATCATCCCTAGTGTCTCTTATTCTTCCTCATTGTTCCCTTTGTGGGAACCCTCTTCCACTTCCTGGTTCCTAGATTTAACCATCGCTTGTGGGTAAATCCTTTGGCACTTTATTATTGGTGAAGAACATTGTGTGACACACCTCACAATGGATCCCGACACCCCACTGAATTATAAGCCTTAGTTGAGAATTGCTGACTAGAAGATAAAGTGTTAACCACCCTGCAGGGCTCACCATATACTTGGCCTGTTTTCCAGCCTTTTTACAAATACCAGTTTGACCTATACAATCCCTTGACCTGTCCCTGGATGAGCCTGTTCACTGGCCTCAGAAAAGCCCCTTATATTGTATCTTCATGACTTTTTTTGGTGCTGAAACACAAGTAGGACCAGAACTCAGTTGTGGGAATTCTTTGGTGGTCCAGTGTTTAGGACTCCATGCTTCCATTTCAGGGGACATGGGTTCAATCCCTGGTCAGGGAACTCAGATTCCACGAGTCATAAATCACTTAAAAAAATCTCTACAGCATCTAGCAAAATATATTGCACTTGTTATTTGTATTTAATAACTGGTAAACAGTACGATAGCCATCAAGTTTATAAAATTGCTCTCTTTGATGAAATTATTTTTGGCAATCTTTGCCAGTATCAAATAATTTGTAATACACAGCTTTTTAATTTAATGCAAAAAATCCATTTCCTGTAATGAGTCACAATCAAACAATCCTGGAAAAACAGATAGTTCTTTGAAATTTATCCTACAGAAATAGTTTGAGCTGGAAAAAAATAAGGTAGGCTTAAATCATTGTGCACTGTGTCTCCTCAGGAGCCAAAACATGTCACCTGAACAGGGGTTAAAAAAAAGGTCAGAAGTGGGAAGTCATGGTGCTAATTCAAGGCTACTATGAAACTTCAGGATTCCTATTAAGGAATTCAAAGTTTGAAAGAGCTACAATTAAGTGTCTTCTTATTAATGAATCTTTTAAAATTTTGGATTCTATTTATGCTATTTGATATGATTTTTAAAAAGTCAGAATAAAATGGTGTATATATGTAGCAAGGGCCCTCACTCACCAGGTCTCCTTCTTCTCTACCCTTGAGAGTGATGGAGTCTTGTGGCAAATACAGCACACAGTTATGCTTCAGAGGCGGCAGAAGTACAAGAGAGAGTTTTCTCTGTTTTATAGGTGCTCTACTAGGATTTTAAAGATGCAGCTGCTCTCCTAGGAAGTCAGGAATGGGTGTCCTGCAGCTCTGTATCAAGGGGAAGTGGTAGAACGGAGCTGGGACCAGGGCAGAGAGTGGAACAGTAAGGGGAGAGGGATGAGGCAAAGAGGACTTTCATGTGCCCGTCTGAGATGCACACCTTACTACAGTAACCTCATCAAAGTAACCACTGTGAACCTTTCCTGAGACTCTTCATGATGGGCTCTGGGTTTGAATGAGTACTTTCTGATAAGACCTGCACATCTTTCCAGACATAGCAGCCGGTTATGTATGTTTCAAATATATTTTCAGTGCCAAAAACTTAGTGCAAAACTGCGTGATACTGTTATCACCATGACATAGCATTGAATTCCATATGTATTTACTGGGTGCATTCCATGTGCCAGGCAGTGGGAATCAAAGGGAAAAAAGGAAAGAATAATCACTGAACTAAAGGGATGCTCCTAGGTTAGATCTTCACACCACAAGTCTCAAGGTCATGCACTCTCCTTATGGCAATGGCAGTTTCTAGGGTGTCGTTATTTGACTGATGTGTCTCTTGCTGTAGGCTCTATGAGAACAGAAATCTGTTTCTCTTTTTCTTCTTCACCATTATGTATTAGGGCTAACTAAGCACAGTTTCCAGCATTTGACAAGCATCCAATAAACTGTTCCCTGAACGTTGTGGATGCATTAACCCTTTATGCGGGTATTATTCCGTTTTATACGTATGGAAACGGAATATCCAAGACCACACAGAAATCACTGCTGGAGAGAGGATTCCAGAATAGCTCAGCCTGACTCCACAGCTCAGGGTCTGTCTACAAGGTCCTACTCCTTTCCCTGGATTGGAGAGGCTGCGACTGGTAGGGTAGACGGATATGAACACCTGTACTGGGTAAATACTAGCGACGTGAAAGAGATGTGAACCGGGGGCGGCGAGGCGGGCATAGGTGGGGGTCCCCAACTCTGCCACATCCCGCCCACGGACAGGAAGCAAAATTCTGAGTGGATCGGCTTGTGCATCCTGCTCAGAATCCACGTTGAGAGGAAGGTGGAAAGAGTTAGGAGGCTCTGGGAAGGGGATGAGGTAGAAGGGAGGAGGAAGGGAGGTGAAGAAGACGGGTGGAGACAGATCTTTCTTGCTTTCGCGTCTGCTGCAATAAGACACCATCCCTGGTCCCGGTGGCGAGTGTCAAGGTGATTCATTAAGATGTCACTTGGCCGCCTCGAGGGTTACTTAGCTCCCCTGCACAGGTGGGGCGTCAACGCAGAAGCTGTTTTCCAGACAGTGGCCTCATAAAATAACTTCTCCCCGATGCGGAAGAAAGAGGATGGGGGGAGATAATAACGCTGTTTGTGGGAAAGAGGTTTGGTAAAGGGACGTGAGGGCTCTGAGGAGAATTACAGTGCAGCCACCACGGCTATTATCTTAATCAGGCACCATTTCAACACCTCTGCCTTCAAGTCAAGCAGCCCTACAACAGGATTTATTTTCCAATAAGCGAAATCCCCGCCCGCCGACTCGGAGTCGCTGGGCTGCGAGCTGGGTGGGAAACAGCAGCCGGAGAGGCTATTTTGGGTGTGGGAACGCGGAGGGAGGAGGGGCGGCGCCGCGGGGCCGGGCGCGGGCGCGGGGAAAGCCTCCAGCTCGGGCTGCCACGGCAACCGCGTCCAGGCAACGCGCCCGGAAGCCGCTCGGGCGGCGCGCGGCGGCTCGCGCCCCCCGGGAGCCGCGAACCCGGCCGGGCCGCGCGCCGGGCCAGGCGGCAGGCGCGCGCTGATTGGACGGCGCTCCCCGCGGCGCGGGCCCGCAGCCGGGCGCCCCGCACAGCCCGCGCTAGCGGCCGCCGCACCCAGCCGCGCCGGCGAGGACATGGGCAGCCGCGGCGCGCCCGCCCCCCGCGCCGGTGAGTGCGGCGTCCCGGACCCCCGCCCGGGCTTCTCCGGTCCCCCGTGGCGGGAGCGCCCGGGGCCCGCTGGTGACCTTGGGACGGCCCCCGGCGTGAGGTGGGCCAGGCTTGGGGGAGAGAGAGCTGAGTGTGGCCCATGTGACTTGCTGCCGGCGAGAGGGTTAACTGCATGCTGACGCGAAGGGATGAAGTTGGGCACCGAGCGCGACTGGCATTGCATTTTTGCGGGGGCCGGGGGAGGTTGCATGCTGGCATACCAGCAGAAGCCCCGAGGGACTGTTTGGGGGAGCTGGGGTGGAGCACACATTCCCAGGGGCAGTATTCCCAGTCAGCTGTCCCGCTACTCAGAGCTGAGTGACCTTCGGTGGATTCATCTCTCTGCCCCCTCCCCACCCTTCTCTCATCTTTAAAAGGAGGGGCTCGGGTTCTTTGCAGTTCCTGGGTGCTGCCATGGTACTGTGAGCTGAGAAGGGTCCCCCAAGTACTGCAGGTGCCGGACATACAAGCCTTAGCCATGTTAATTCTACCAGGAGTTTCCATTAATTTGCTCTCAAAGTGGTAAGATATGTTATCGTTTTGTGAAAGATTGTGGAGAGAAAGCAGTGGCTTGATTAGAGAGTGGCTTCTCATGATGCCCAGGTAGCCTCTTCGGTGCTCTAAAGTCGTGAAGAAAATCAGGGTTAAAGCTCCTAAGTTCTTGTTTCCTGTAGTTAATCTAATAGGAAAGTTTGTATCTGAACAGGTAGAATCAAAACCCAATAGTGGCAGGCAGCAGCAAATTAAGTGAGTCATTTCTTCAGTATGCACGAGGTTGTGTGTGTGCGCGCGCGTGCTTGTGTGGCTGCGCTCACGCCCTCATCTTAAAGTCTGTGTGTCAGTGTCAGAAATTGTTTCATAGGAGTAAGCAGAAATAATGCTCGAATGATTTGAATCCACAAAAGTGCAGCTCTCTGAGAAGCAGGGGTGAATGTTTCCGCCTGTTCTTTAAATGAGTTGGGTTTGTGAAGGTAACTAAGCTTTTACTGAGAAACCTCCCTAGCATTTGCCCACTGGGGTATGTTGGGGGGTGGGTGGGTAGTAGTGCTCCTGAGACTCAGTCAGTTGTATCACCTCTTCTGTCCTTGACGTTGGCTGGGGCCCGTTTCTATATTCTCAGTTCATGAATTTCTCTCTTCCTGGGAGAGGGAAGGGAGGCAAAGCCCTGTCCGGCTTTCTGCTCCAAAGCAAACCTTGATATTCCTTCCAGTGTGATTTCATCTGCATAAAAATGTGGTTTGGGAAGACAAATTTTCCAGTGTTAATGAATAAGCTTCTGCAAGCTTGTTTACCCGAAGGTTTAGTAATCTTAAATGGTTTACATATTAGAAATCCGATAGCATTCAGATACCAAATCATTACTGCCCAAGAATCCGGCCACTAAGCCCTAGGAATCCTTTAATGAATCACACCTCATTACCCTTGGATCCCTTAGTAACCAACTATTCAGCCTCCTGTCCTGTAGGCTGCTAGCCTGTGTGTCTCCAGCCTGCCTTTCAGTCTCTTGTTTTTGTACCTCCTGCAGCCACATGCCTTTGTGGTCATTTTGCTGCAGCTGAGTCCATCTCCTGTCCCTTCCCTAGCTCCAGAGGCTGAGTGAACAACTTCCCTGAGAACATCCCTCTCTCATCTCACTGGTGCAGGGACTGGGTTTTCTCTTGCTTCCCAGTGCCGCCTCCAAACCATTAACCCATCCCTAACAGTCTTCTCTCTTACAGTTCTTGCCGTCTGCTTGTGCTCCATACCCTCCTTCTTATTGTCTGAGTCAGTGCTTGCCCAACCTAGTGGCTCTTCAGAATCACCTGGAGCACTTTGAAAAACATGGCGCTTCGACTCTCCCAAACATACCGCATTGGGAGGACCTAAACATTTTAATTCTAAAGGACCTAGACATTTTAATTTTAAAACAAACCTTAAAAGAAGGAAGAGGAGGGGAAAGAGAGATGGGAAGGGGAAAAGAAAACTCCTCAGGTGATTCTGATATACACCCGAGTTTGGGAATTAACTACAAATTGGTGCTTGCCAAGGGCATTTGCCATCTGCCTCTGTGGGAATTGAAACCAGTGTTACTGCAACTGTGTGACCTTCGACATGTCCTAAAGGGAGCTGGTGGGGGTGGGGAGGTAGAGAACAGGAATGAGGCAGTCTGTGCTTTGGGAAAACTGGCAGAACAGGTCTTCGGATAGTTAGATATTTTCAGGAACTGATTTTATGAACCCAATCCTTGCATCTCCTCATATCTAGAAAAGCACTTAATCCCTTCATGGTGACATCAGTTCCTTGTGACTAGCAAAAAACCTTGGCAAAGATAAGTTCTTGTTTATGTGAACTCTTCCTTTACCGAAAAGTGAACTGATGTGCCAGTTGCTCAGTCGGGTCCAACTCTTTCTGACCCCATGGACTGTAGCCTGCAAAGCTCCTCTGTTCATGGGAATTCTTCAAGCAAGAATACTGAAGGGGGTTGCCATTTCCTTCTCCAGGTGACCTTCCCGACCTAGTGATCGAACCCGGGTCTCCCGCATTGCAGGCAGACGCTTTACCTTCTGAACCACCAGGGAAGCTTCACCAAAGTCGTATATATTGACCTTCTCCCCCTACCTCTTTGGAATAGTTTCTCAAAGCTATCTCAGGTGCTGCCCCCACCCCCACCCCACCCCCCCCCCCCCCCGGCTGCAGTCCTCTTTCTGTGCCCAATAAAACTTAACTCGAAACTCTCACATTGTACATTTTTTCTAAGTCGACAGAATCATTTCAGTTGATGCAACAAAAAAAAAAATTAACAAACAAACATGATTAATTAACTTGGTTCTCTTTTCTACCTTGTTTCTCGCCGGTGATTTTGGTGTTTATGTTGAGGTTCTGTTAATTCACCAAGTTCTTGAAGGTCATTCCTATCAACGTCTGTGGCCTTAGTTTCCACATTAATAGCTCACTTCTTGGACTTGTGTAGTCATGGGAATTTTTTCCACCTTCAAGATCTGGAACTTGGATGTCAGTTTTCCTGGCGGATTTTTCCCACCTACTACACCAGACTAACCATCACTGAGGACTCTGGTCTCTTAGTCACCTGCTGTGCCAATCCTTCTACAGCTCCATTTCTCTGTTTGGAGAATATACTTCCCAACCATTTTGGTTTTGTCTGGAATCCCAAATCCTTTGTCTTAACATGTTGGGCTTCTCATATTCCAGTCGTCAGTTCAAAATCACCCTCAACATCTGCTTTTTCTGCTCCCAGTCTGCCATGTTATCTGCCAAGTTATCACAAAGACCTTTGCACTGGTCCCACTGCAGATTTATGCTAGCTCTAATTTCACCTAGGTCTTACTTTTCTGTTAAAAAAGAACTCCATCTTTTATGAAATCCCAGCTGCGTTTCTTTAGAGGTGATGCCAGACTTTTCCATTCCTTAAACATCCAGTCAGTTTCCTTCCCTTTTTTTTTTCATTGATGAAATTAAGGATGTTTACACTGGAGCTAACTGCCCTCTGCTTTAATGTAAGTTTCCACTGTATCCTCTTCACTACCCCAAGCATTCTTTTTTTTAATATATATATATATATATATATTAGTTATTTATTTGGCTGCATCAGGTCTTAGTGAAGCATGTGGGATCTTTTAATTGAGGCATGTGGGATTTAGTTCCCTGAGCTGAGCCCCCTGCACTGGGAACTTGAAGTCTTAGCCGCTGGACCACCGGGGAAGTCCTTAAGCATTCTTTCTTAATTCTTCTTTGACCTTCTTTATTTTCTTCATCTGAGGAAGAAAATGTCTGTCAGTCCCTTACCCAAGATTAACTTGTGCGCTCTGCATGCGGTATCCTCTGGGCTTTCCCCGATCCTTCTTGCCTCTTTCGGGAACTTGCTCCATTTGTTATTCCCTTTCTCTAATTTCTTTGGTTCCTCCTTACTCAGTCCCAGCCTTCGAGCTCCACTTTTAGCCAGATTTTGCTCAGCTCCCCCAGATGCCTTCAGACTTCCATTTCCAGCCCTGCCTTCTGAATTTCATTCAGAATTTTTTTTAAAAAGAATTTTATTTATTTATTTTTAGCTGTGCTGGTTCTTCATTGCTGCATGATCCTTTCCCAGGTCGCGGAGATCGAGGGCTACTCTCTCGCTGCCGTGCATGGGCTTCTCATTGGGGTGGCTTCTCTTGTTGTGGAGCAACAGGCTCTCAGGCGTGCAGACTTCAGTAGTCGCGGCTTTCAGACTCTAGAGCATGGGCTCAGCAGTTGTGGTGCGCAGTCTTAATTGCCTGCGGCATGTGGAATCTTCCCAGATCAGGGATCGAACTCGTGTCTCCTGCATTGGCAGGTGGATTCTTTACCACTGATCCGCCAGGGAAGCCCCATTCAGAATATAATACCCAGAAACCCAGCTATTTTGTCTCTAAAGAGCTCTTCCTCCTAGCTTCCTTAATCTTTTTTCCCTTTTTAACTTCTTATTTTGAAATAATTCAGATTTACAGAAAAGTTGCAAGAGTGATTTAAATAATTCCTGTATACTTTTCATCCAAATTCTATAAATATAACTGTTTACCACACTTGCTTTTTCTTTCTCACGCATTCACTCTCTCTCTACACACATACACGCACACATCATGCACAGACTCGCACATATATATTTGTCATTTTTCCTGAAACTTCAGAGTAAGTTATAGACATGATGCCACTTTACCTCCCTCTCCAATATGTCAGTGTATAGTTCCTTAAAAGAGACGTTTTCTGACATAACAAGCAGCAGAATCAGTACATTAACATTGATTCTGTTGGTACTATTATCTATTCTATAGACCTTTTTAAAGTGTCACCAAAAGTCCTAATAACATGTTTTAGAGCAAAAGAAGGGGAAAAATCTTTAAAACCACACACACACGCACACAGACACACAGACAGACACACACAGACACACAGACACACACACACACACGCCTCCTACTTGTCCAGGATCCATTCCAGGACCTTGTGCTGTTCTAGTTGCCTTGTTCACTGCTTTTATTCTGGACAGTTCCTCAGTCATTCCCTTGTCTTTCGTGATCTCGGCACTTAGGAAGGGCAAGGCTGGTGGTTTTGTAGAATACCCTCTAACTTGGGTTTGCAGTTCTCTTGCAGTAGATCCAGGTTATCCATCATCAGGGAAGCCTCCTAAAGGGAGATACTGTCTCCCTCTTGGTGCACTGACATGATTTCCGTGCTGTCGTCACGCTCTCTGTGACCTGCTTTTCCTCTCTTGGGTTATTCTGACTTTACTCTTCACACCCCTCCATGCAGCCGGTTGCTGAGTGGTGCAGCGCCCCCTGCACCATCTCCCTTAGGGTGTCCCTTCCTCCATTCCTCCTTTCTGTCCTGTTGTGGAGTCCAGGCCTCTGTACGTGGTCCTGGTGACGGTTCCTCATGGCTTACCACCAGGAGCCCCTGTACATGTCAGTTTTCACCAGTCAGTACTTCCTCTGCTCTGTCCTCGCTCCACCTTTTCTCAACCTGTCCTGCCTTTACTTGATCCACCCCTTTGAATATCCCACTCACGTGCCTGATTCTCAAATGCATTTCTGGCTGGCCCAGTTCAAACCCATCCTGCCTCTTGTCTGGAGGCAGCCCCACCCCTCAGCTAGTACGAGCCTCTTCATTCCTGCACGGTGGCTTGTCTGTTCTAGTTCCCTGTTGAAGCGAAGCTCTTGAGTGCGGGGGCTGTGTCTTATTCAGCACTGCAGAGGCTCAATGAGTATTTGTTGACTGGACTAACTGACTTGATTAAAATCATTAAGCAAAGGCGCAGGCTGACCTTAGAGTTATCTGCCATGTGGTACATGGTGGTGGGTGTGAAACCTGTGCTTTACTCCAGGAGTCAGGTGGGTGTGGGCTCAAAGTAAGGCCTCCTAGCAAAATGATGCGTAATTCAGAAAGGTATTTCCATGTTGTAAGTGGAGTAAATGATTCTCTCCCGATGACATCTTAACTTTGCATCTACGTGTCAAGACAAAGAGAGGGCAGACTGGCTTGAAAAAGAGTAGAGAAACCTACCAGCATATTAAAAATGGCCTGTCTATTTCTTCACACCCAAAGTGAGCAGCTGAATGTGTGAGGAGCAGTTTCTCAGGCTCACATCCTCCCTCGAGCCCTGGAACCACCTGTTCTCTCCTCCCCATTGTCTGGCCTTCTCCCTTGGTCCCGTGAGCACTGCCTTTCTCCCTCCACGCTCCCTTCCCTGGCTCCTCTTCCTTATTTCACTCTTTCTGCCTGTTCTATCTCTTAATAAATCTGTGTTCTTTCCTCTTCCTAGTTTGATGATTTTATTTTTTGACTTCTTGGATACCATTTGACATTCCGTGGGTTTTTAACATAGAAACAGGTGAAAAAGGATAAAACAATGGCTTTGTACTTCGGTGGGTTTTTTTTTTTTTTTTTTGATCCCATCCCCTCCAAGGGTCAGGCTTCCCAGGTGGCACAGTGGTAAAGAATCCACCTGCCAATGCAGGAGAGCCGAGTTCTTCCCCTGGGTAAGGGAGATCCTGCGGAGCAGGAAATGGCCACTCTGTCCAGTATTCTTGCCTGGGAAATCCCATGGACAGAGAAGCCTGGCAGGCTACAGTCTGTGGGGTCACAGAGAGTCAGACATGATTGAGCACACACATACCCCCAAGCGTCAGAAGTTCTTGGTATTTGAAAATGTAGTTATCAGTGATAATGAAATTTTGTTTTTTCTTTGCTGCACAGTATGTGGGATCTTAGTTCCTCCAACAGGAATCAAACCTGTGCCCTTGAAGTGGAAGCATAGAGTCTTAACCACTGGACTGCCAGGACAGTCCTGAAAATGGTTTATTTGATTATCTTTCTGCTACAGCAAGAAAATTACCAGGAACATACTGGTTGATAAACATCGAAAGACCTGAAGTTTTCAGTCTCTGTTAAGGCAAAATTGGTATTTGTGCTTAACAATCTGATCGCAGGATGGTGAGTTGTCGAGGTTACTGGAACCACAGTATTCCTCCTCGTGATGTGCCTCACTGGCTGGCTGTGGTCAGCCTTTTTTCTGTCCTAAGAACGCTTTTGTGTGGATGACGTCTTTGGATAGAGTAGCTACAGAAGTGAAGGCAAGAGATTCTGCTGCTTGACTGAGTGGGGCTGGAATAACAGGCGTGTTTATGTGGGAGAGAATGAGTAGGGTTGCTTTTGCACTATGAAATTCTTAAAATTGTTTTACCAGGAAGATGTTATTCAGAAACCTCTGGTGCCTTCAGCTCATTTTTTGTTTATTTCAGATTTCTTTTTTTCCCCCTGGTTTTAATTATCTCTAGAAGAGCTCAGGAGGCCTCCCATGCTCTAAAATAGTTATAATATTAATGTGCTGAACTCAAGTCATTCCTCCAAATAAAAGAGTCTCTCACAGACCCCTGTATTCAGCAGAGAAGTCCAGCCCCTTCCCGCTGTGTGTGAGGAAAAGGGCAGAGACCGGAGGCTGGATCTTTCTTGCCATCCCCAATCCTTAGCTTTTCAGCCAGAGATTCGTGTCGGGTACAACCCCAGAGTCACGACTAGCGTTGTGTCTGTGTGAGTATAGAGTCATGATGCCTTCCCTTCTTCTGTTCCATCCTGGATGCATCGGAGGTGGAGGTGGTTTAGGAGGGAGAGCGTTTATGCTGGTTTTTAATAATACTTTTTCTGTTCTAGCTGGTGCATTTGGCAGATTCCCTTTTTAACACTCAGTAATGTGTATTCTCTAATGCCTTCTCTAATGCTAGAAAGAAAAGTTGCCAAATATAGCTGTTGATCATACTAAAACATCCGAAAGGTAATACGAACACACTTGTGGTGTGGGTGTGGGCACGGGTGAGAGCCTGTCTCAGTGCAGGGGACCCTGAAGCAGCCTGCTGAGCTCACAGCTGGAAGGGACCTTGAGTCAGCAATTGATATGTCACTTGGGCAGGGCCACCAACTAATTAGAACGATGGGCCTTACGAAGGAAGGACCAGCAAGTGAAGAAATGTTTATCAGCATCTGTGTAGGGACACTGTACTGAGCTTCCGGGGGTTACAGACTCACGGGCTATGTAGTCTTTGCTGCCCCCCAGCAGCTCAGCTGGGGAAACAGAATCCAGGAGAAGTTCAAATAACAATAGAAGATTTAAATAGCATTTCAAAATAGCTGTTATTAATAGATGGGAACAGAAACCAATCTGTTTTTGCAGGGGTTCTCCTAAAATTGTTAGCATCATTTTAAGCTGTGCAGAGTGTCATTTTAAGCTGTGCAGAGTGGATTAGAGCAGCATTGTGGCCATCCCTTGGGTTCCAGGGGTCCTGGTGATTTCAGTTTCCACTCATGAATCCCTCTGGACCTGCCAGAGTCACATGTGTGCTGGAGATTTACGAGATCCCATCAGTTATGCAATGGTCCCGGCCTTGACCGGAAGGCCACTGTAAATACTTTGAATGTTTTGAAGTTCGTTTTTGCAGGGGTCAGAAATACAGCCACGCTTCACCTTTCCAGTCTCAACAGAATTCTGGTGAATGCACTAGCGTGGAGGGGAAAGGAAAGAATTCTTGCAAAGTGGAATCAAGGCCATTTGCACAAAAGTAATTGAAAATATCTGTCTTGGGACCCTGTGGCAGAGTTGGGTGGGAGGGAAATCTCACTCTCCCTGGAGCCTAATGCATTTGGAATGCTGTGCTGGTGTCTCTCACTGGGCAGCCCAGAGCCTGAAATAAGGGTGATCAGGGGCTCCATGAAGGCTTTAATGAGGGTCCTGGGCGCAAATCTCATTTGGTGTCCACAGGTGTGTACTAGGTCACTTCAGTTGTGTCCAACTCTTTGCGACCCCATGGACTGTAGCCTGCCAGGCTCCTCTCCTGGGATTCTCTAGGCAAGAATACTGGAATGGATTGCCATTTCCTTCTCCAGGGAATCTTCCCACCCCAGGAATTGAGCCACATCTCTTTTAAGTCTGCTGCATTGGCCCACAGGAAATAGGTACAAATTAGCAAACTGGGAGTTGTTCAGCTGATACAGAATTTCAGTTTTAGAAGATGAAAAAGTTCTAGAGATCTGTTGTACAGCACTGTGTGAGTAGTTAACACTGTGTTGTAAACTTACAAATGTTTAAGGTAAATGTTATTACATGTTTTTAACCACAGTAAAAATTGAACAGTAAACTTACTTTAACTGAACCATTTTGTCTGTTAAATCCAGGATCAGTTGTGTTTTCTTGGTTTTGATAGCTAGAAATGGGCGATTTCTGCAGTTTTTGTTTGGATGTCTTCTCATTGGTTCATTCTTTTATGCAATAAATTTTTACTTAAAGTTTTGTCTTGAAAATAGTACACTCATTGAAGTATTTTGAAAAGAAGGAAAAGTAGAATAGAAATGTATCCAGTGCCATTATTTATATATTGATTTATTTCTTTGCACTATTAAAAAAAAATTTTTGTAGTAGGACTTATAACTTGAACCCCTGCCACAGTCTCCAGAATGGCTGAGGGATTTCTGGGTTGCTGGTGTAATGTGCTGTTGAAAAAAATGTTAGGCTGTGTCAGGTAAGCTTCATTTGCCATTGACCTAACCCACTCCAGTGTTCTTGCCTGGAAAATCCCAGGGACGGAGGAGCCTGGTGGGCTGCCGTCTATGGGGTCGCACAGAGTCGGACACGACTGAAGCGACTTAGCAGCAGCAGCAATGTGTCCAAAGAGGGACGTTTTGGTATGAGGATGCCTAGCATCCTAGAGGGAGAAGGCAATGGCACCCTACTCCAGTACTCTTGTCCGGAAAATCCCATGGACGGAGGAGCCTGGTGGGCTGCCGTCTATGGGGTTGCTAAGAGTCGGACACGACTGAGCGCCTTCACCTTCACTTTTCACTTTCATGCATTGGAGAAGGAAATGGCAACCCACTTCAGTATTCTTGCCTGGAGAATCCCAGGGACGGGGGAGCCTGGTGGGCTGCCGTCTATGGGGTCGCCCAGAGTCGGACATGACTGAAGTGACTTAGCAGCAACATCCTAGAGGCTGTGTAAGGCTTTATGACGGGCTTCCCAGGTGGCACTAGTGGTAAAAACCCACCAGCCAGTGCAGGAGGTGCTGGAAACACAGGTTCAATACCTGGTTGGGAAGATCCCCTGGAGAAGGGTATGGCAACTCACTCCAGTATTCTTGCCTGGAGAACCCTTGGACAGAGGAGCCTGGTGAGCTATAGTCCATAGGGCTGCAAAGAGTCAGACACTACTGAAGTGACTTAGCATGCAAACATGCAAAGCCTTATAACATTCCATCCTTTGTGACTTACCCAGATTTCCCCCAGATCCACCTCATAACCATAATGCATCTACCTCCCAAAGTATGCCAACCCAGTATATTTTAATAAAGATGCTCATTTCTTCTCCAAAATTCTGACCAGGTGTTGGGAGAGGGAAACTGCCTGTCTCTAAGTAGGAGACAGGGGATGCTTATTTGTGCGCATAATTCAGAGACATTCCCCGAGTCTGCACTCTGTCTTAATTTATGGAAAGCTCTTTGACTTTCTTATCAATCTGGATACTTTGGCTTTGAAAGTCATCATCTCTGGCCTCAGTTGCACAGCCCTCTTCCTCTTCCTTTTACTGAAAACACATCATTTGCTCAGATACGGGCTCTTCACACCACAGAACAATATTAGTGATTTGGCACAGAGTGGGGTGGGTTGGGAAAGCAGCCCCAAGTGGCAAGAGCATGCAAGCATGCAGAGAGGGGCCCAGGGGAGTCTGATGGGAGAGGGATGGAGGCAGATGAGGGTGGCCTGTGCACCCGGAAGGGCAGTAGGTGTCTTGTCCTTGATGACTCATCCATCCCTGCTGGCCCCAGGTTGGGCAAGTGCCCCACCTTAGAGAGGTAGAGGAGAGGGAGGTGGCAGAGGTAGAACTTAAAAATTAATGGGGTCCTCTAAATAAAATGTTTGCACCACCTAAATTATGGTGCCATGGAGTAAAGCTCTGTTTCCAGGCCCTGGTTATGGTTTTATATAGTATTGAAAATCCATTTTCAAATCTTGTTCTTAAAAAAAAAATAATCCCTAACATGATAGACAGTAAATCTTTTCCATGTTACTTCATACTCTTTGTAACCATTATTTTAAATAGCTATAGATATCCTTTTGAGTGGGTGTGCCATATTTTAATTTTCATTTCAGTTCAGTTACTCAGTCGTGTCCGACTCTTTGCAACCTCATGGACTGCAGCGTGCCAGGCTTCCCTGTCCATCACCAACTCCCAGAGCTTGCTCAAACTCATGTCCATCGAGTCGGTGATGCCATCCAACTATCTCATTCTCTGTCATCCCCTTCTCCTGCCTTCAGTCTTTCCCAGCATCAGGGTCTTTTTCAATGAGTCAGTTCTTCACATCAGCTGGCCAAAGTATTGGAGCTTCAGCTTCAGCATCAGTCCTTCCAATGAATATTCAGGACTGATTTCCTTTAGGATTAACTGGTTGGATCTCCTTGCAGTTCAAGGGACTCTCAAGAGTCTTCTTCAACACCACAGTTAATTTTAATTTACTACTCTTTTATTGGCGGACATTTAACCAATAGGTGTTTATAGAGATGTTAACGTTTAGATAAGATCACATATTAAGTATGGAAAGAGGCATGAAGGGTAGAGATTTGATGGAGATTAGTTACTGTTGCCTTGTAATTCTAATCTGGTGCTCCCCAGAATGTACAGGGCAAGTCTGAGTTCTGTGCATGTCCTTGAAGGACTAACAGTTTGACTCCCTTTAAGCTCATGGTCTTTACAGATTTGTGTTTTTTTTTTTAAGGTGGGGATAGGAGGAACTACTACTTTCTTTTTCAGTGATATAATGACAACTAAATTGAAAAACTAAAGTGTTATACATTGAGTTGAAGCCTCCTGTAGTCCTCTGTCTCCCACTGAGAGATGAATATGACCCTGATTTGGTGTTGGTCATTTCCTTGTTCATCTTTAGATATTATAGATTTGGCAGGTTAATTAGCACATTTTAAACCTTTATGGTGTCATAAATGTCAGCCTTTAAAATGTCATCATCATGTCCATATCCTTCTTCAGCTTGCTTTTTTACTTAATATGTTTGTGAGATTCATTCATTTTGGACTCGTCATTGTAATCCAATTTTCCCACAACTACTAATTCTTTCATTTCATGACTGTCACAGTCTATCCATCCATTTGCCTAATGATGGGTGTTCAGTTCCCCTCTCTGCCCACTTTTTTGCTCTTAGAAGACAGTGCTGCCTTAAGTATTCTAAAGGTCTCCTGTGGATGTGTGAGAAGCTTTTGGGGCAGTTCTTGGCAGTGCAATTGTTGGACCATGAGGCTTGTGTATCTTCAGCTTTCCTGGATCTTGAAGATTACTTTCCAAAGTCATGGTACTGACCCACATTCCCACCTGGCGTTCCCGTTGTCCCTAGTGTGTCCCATGTGTTCCTGTTCACACTTCACTTGCCAATCTAATGGGATTAATTGGTATTTCTTGTGTTTTTATCTCTTGCAGCAAACTAGATTTATTTCATGATTTGCTTCTGCTGGCCACAACAGAGCCAATGTTAGAAAAAAAAGTGTTAAAATTCTTATTCTTCCTACAGTATCCTTTTGAGATTTTTCTAAGCAAAGAAACCGTTTAGAAATCTATTAACAGACTTAAATGTTAGATTATGACATAGTTATTTTCTTCCCAGTAAGGAGAGCCACACCCTATATAATTTGGTATCATAATCCCAGGTGACTACACCCTCTGGCAGAGGCCAGGTAATTGCCACTCTGCTGTGTTCTGTTGGTTAAGAGCAAGTCCCAGGTTCCTCCACACTCAGGGAAGGGTTTTCACTGGTATGAATTCCTGAGAGTGAGGAGCGTGGGGGCCACCTACATAGAAGCCTGGCTTTCACAATAGGTACCATGTTGTGATCACCATGTTTCAGCATCATGGTTTAAGTATTCAGCCCTGTTAGGACAGTCAGAGACGTTCAGATTTCAGAAGACTGACTTACCCAAGTCCAAGTCTCATCAGGGGTGTCATTTCAGAGTATTGATTCATGATAAGAGTAGCTGGCTGTTAGCCTGGGCCTCGAGTTTGCTGGTTCCTGTCTTCTCCTTTTGTGCACATCCACACTGGAAACTAAACGATGTGCTTGATGAGTGTGGGCTCAGGGCAGGAGGAGTGAGCAGGATCTTCTTAGTGGTTGGTGTCACTGAGTTCTGAGAGCTTAATGCATCCCTCTCCACAATAGGGTTCTTCCTGCTGCCCCAGGTTCTTGGAAACACTGATCAGTTTAGCCTCTCGGTACTCTGCTTTTCCTAGACAAGCTTTGTGTACCATCTCCCTTTCTGGTTGCACATTCCTTCTTTTGTCAGAATATAATTCAGTTGATTAAATTCAGCATTTTGAAATGACTTCGTTTTAGTCCTCTATCCTTGAGACTGATTCACCAGCAAACTCTTATTGATCAGCTACGCGCCAGGTGCTGGGGATTGAGCTGTGGATGGTACAGCTTCCCAGGGAGCTCACAGCATAGAGCCAAAGGCTGACAGTGGGCCAGTGATCACAGGTGTGGTGACTGTTTGCCATGTTTCACTTGTAAACGTTGGCAGGACCTTGGGTTGTTCTGACAGATCTGCTGACTTCATCCCTTCTTGATTCTTTAGGTTTCGTGGGCAGAGTCTCATCTAAACTTCAGTTTTGGAAGTAGCTTGCAATTTGTCCCACTGACTTTTTAATACTACCTGTGTTATTTCATAGAACAAAGGGAAAATAAGAGACCAAAAAGTTGAACCAAACCGTAATTATAACTAGTATTTCAGTGTAAATATCCATCAGTCAGGAGCTGCCCAACAATGACAGTATGTCCATTTAATGGAATATTATGCAGGCATTAGAAATTGTGATATGTATCTTCATATATTGATAGAAAAATGTTCAGGATATAGTATCATTTAGGAAATGCAGGGTACTTATAGTATAGAGAAGGATGTCATTTTTTTTTCAAAAAAGGAAAAATTATGTATATTCTGAAAAGAGATCTCAAAAAAAGGTAAGCTGATATAAACATCAGCACTTACTGAGTGGTGATTGTCAATTTGTTCTTCATGCATTTATGTAGAGCCTAAATTTTAAAATTATTTTATTAATCATGAAAAGCATTTTTTCACTTTAAGGAAAAGTGTTCTTTAAAATGTTCCAAATTTCTACATACAAAGTGCATGTGTTGCAAGGCATTTTGTGTGTATGTGTATGTTGCTGTGGTTTTGAAAATATAAGTGATAGCAGCATGGTGTCAGTCCAGCTGTAACCTCAGCGTATATTTGTGCCAGGAGAAACAGCTTTGGCCCAGTGAAAGCGTGAAAGCAAGTACCTAATGATTTCCTCCACTAGCTCCCCACAATAAACAGCATCACTTTAAGCAAATGAATACTATTTGGTGAACTTTTTATATGGTTTAGTTTTTAAGATAGATATATTTTCTATCAGATGTGATGAAGGGATATTAACTATGGAAGTGAGAGGAAGAGCCTTTTCTGGAAGCATATCAAGTGCCCTGAGGCCAGACTGTTCCAGACACCCTGCCACCTCCTTGTGGATGATGCCTGCTGATGAAGAAGTGGGGCCCTTAGGCCCAGGTCCCTGCTGTCTTCTTTCCTGTGACGTCAAGCTAGTTGCCTAACATTTGTAGGTCTCAGTTTCCTCTGGTTAAATGGAGGTGATAAGATCAGTCCCTTCACGAATGATTGTGAGGGTGAATTCCATTAATGTCCATAAACACGCTGCTTGAGTGCCTGACTAGGGGTCAACACCCTAAAAAGGGAGCAGCTGTTAGTTCTGTGTCCCCAACCGGATAAGCTGAGGTCAGCCTGCTAGGATCATACAGTTATTGGGGGAGCCATGCTTCAAGTAAGGACCAAGAAAGGACCCCATCACCCTTGTCTTCCATGATGGAAAGGTATGTCAGACTGTAGCCATGGAAAGGGAGAGGGGAAAGGAGAGACAGTGGAGGGAAGGAAAATGGCCCATGGAAAGGGGAAGTGAAGAAGAGGGAAAGAGAAAAAAGGAAGATGGATGGAGAGGGATGAGTGGGAAAAAAGAGAGAGAAAATCAAATGACAGGAGGCAGTGAGAGGGAAGAAGGGCTGAAGAGCGATGGGGAGAAAGGAGGAAAGGGGCCCTGGGGGAACCCTCTGTTCCTCCTCCCTCCCTGGCCCCATCCCATGCCTCCTAGTCTGGATTCTGGTGCAACATCTACCACTGTGACCTCTCCCCTATTCTGAGCTGCTCTCGCAGCTGGCCATTCACCACCCTTGAGTCTTCCATCCCTGATCACTTCTCGCTGCACCCGGACAGAGTCCATGCTTGAGCCTGGCCTCTGAGATCAGTTAGGGAACACTCCCACCTGTCTTCCTAGACATGCTTTCCACTACTCTCCGCCCTCTATCTTTTCACTATTTTTAACTATAAGAAAATCAGGGTTTTTTTTTTTTTCCACCACCACGTTACAACCACTTTATTCATAAATGCTTTGCCCTTTTTTTTTTTTTTTAAATTCTGACACTTGGTAGAACATATCAGTGCTGTATTTTAATAGTAAACTGAAAAACTAAATTTTAATTTTTCTGTAAAAATTATCATTTTAATTTGTTCATGTATCATTTTACATTAAAATAATACTCTAGTGTCATCTTGCTTAGAAAAATAGAACTATTGCTTGGCATGAACATCTCCTTTTGTCATTAAAATATCATATATGTGTATCTGAGAATATATATACATATGTATGTACCTAGAATCTTCCTAACCACAAATAAGTGTTCTGGTTTAGATAATAGCATTTTCCTTTACTCTTATGTGAACCTCCAAATTCTGTTGATACATTGCATATATTAGGCATTGAGATTTTGTTTTTTCTTATTTCTTTTAATTCTCCTGTCCTTGCTTCACCTACCTGTCTCTTCCCTAAATTTTCCAAAGTTTCTAACCTCATAAACTGGAGTTTGATACTGTAACAGTGAAACATGGCACAATCAAAACAGTGTACCACCTAGACCTGCCTGTTCACATTACAGACCCAGTCGTGTGCTAGAGGGCAGATTTATAAACTGCGCAGGAGCTGAAAACTTAAGGCAGTGGGCAGAACTGACAGTGGGAAGATTTGGAAAGAATATTTGAGATGTCACTTAATCCAATGACTTTGAATCCAATTCAAAATCCGATGTTTATTATGAATCCTTACTTATTGGCAATACAGATCGCCAAAGATTGTTCTAAAAAGAACACTAACCAACTAAGACACCTGACAGATAAACACATCTGCCACACTCATGAAAGGGGCGCCAGTTCGGAACAGACCTCAGTATGTGTTGTGGACTCATGCCTTGGGACATTTTCTGTCACGGAGAGTGCACAGTGCTTGGTTTGTTACAGGGAGATGTGTTATTGAAAAGCAATCTCAGGCAATGAGTAGTGGATAGACTTGTTTTTCAGAAAGGGGGTATGAGTGGGTTTCTATAGCTCAGGCAGGATAATTCCAGGTGGATGAAATGACCTTCGGAAAAGGGTGTTGCAAAGGTCTCCATTCATTCACAGGTATTATACTGAGTGGCTAATGTTGGGGTTGGAGTCTCAGTAGAGAATGATTCTTTTTTTAAAAAAATTTTATTTATTTGGCTGTGGCACATGGGATCTTCTGTTGTGGTGCGCAGGCTCTATGGCATGTGGGGCCTTAGTTCCCCAACCAGGGAACAAACCTGAGTCCACTGCCTTGGAAGGGGACTTCCAGTGGACCAGTAGGGCAGCCTGACGACTGTGTGTGATGTGTTTTAGTTGCTCAGTCGTGTCCGTCTCTTTGCGACCCCGTGGACTGAGGTCTGCCAGGCTTCTCTGTCCTTGGAACTCTCCCGGCAAGAATACTGGAGTGGGTTGCCATTTCCTTCTTCAGGGGATCTCCCTGACCCAGGGTTTGAACCCAGGTCTCCGGCACTGCAGGCAGATTCTGTACCACTGAGCCACCAGGGAAGCCAACTGTACGTTTAACTAAACCATAGTCTTTAATGCCTTGCGTGCGTGCATGCGTGCTAAGTTGCTTTAGTCCTGTCTGACTCTGTGCGGCCTTATGGACTGTAGCCTGCCAGGCTTATTTGTCCATGGGATTCTCCACGCAGGAATACTAGAGTGGGTTGCCATGACCTTCTCCACTCTAATGCCTTACTTGCTGCAGTTTCTGATACTGGAGTGCTAGTCATGCTCTCTTTGTGTAGATCCTTGTAGGTCAGCTCTGTGTCCCTTAAAATTTGAGGGACTTCCCTGGTGGTCCAGTGGTTAAGACTTTACCTTCTGATGCAGGGGATTCGGGTTTGACTTCTGGTCAGAGAGCTAAGGTCTCACGTGCATTATGGCCAGAAAACCAAAACATAAAACAGAAACAATATTGCAAAAAATTCAATAAAGACTTTAAAAATGGTCCACATCCAAAAGATCTTTAAAAAAGAAAAAAATATTTAATACACGCCCTTAAGTGGCATATAAGTAGGGGGAGACAGACTGCTAAACAGCTGATATATAAGTATAAATATAAAATGTAATATATAAATATAAAATATAAAACTCATAGGATAAAGAGCTGAACAATACAGACAAGCCATATTATTGACTTGAAGGGTGGGTGGGCTCTTTCAGGATGGGGGTGAGTGTCTAGGCAGGCAGGGATGGGAAGGGCATTTCTGATAGAGCACACAGGCAAAGCTATGATGGTAGTGAAGTGCATTGCATGCTAAAGGACAGTGGTGGGGAGTGTCACCATGCAGAAGGTTAGAGCTGACTGGAGGACATGACTGTGGTATGAAGTGGCCTAGGATGAGGCTGGGAGGAGTTAGGCCAGAGTATGTTGAGAGTAAAGGACATAGAGGTAAGGCGGGAATGTGGAAGAGAAAAAGTATGGCACAATCTCTCCATTCTCTGCTTTGGGAAACCCTATTCCTTCTCTTCAGTTCTTTCCTGATCTGGCTGCTAACCAGGAAGAAATCAAAGCGCTCTCCCTTTTTACCTCCCCATTTTTTTTTTAATGTTAAAAACTTGTAAATTGAGGTTTGATTGACATAGAACATTATATTAACTTCAGGTACATAATAAAATGATTTGGTATTTGTACATATTGCAAAATGATCACAATAATAAGTCTTATGTATCAACACACAGAGTTACAAAGTTTTGTATGTGTGTGGTGAAACCTAACAGAAGCAGAAGATATTAAGAAGAGGTGGCAAGAATACACAGAACTGTACAAAAAAGATCTTCATGACCCAGATAATCACGAAGGGGTGATCACTCACACTCACCTAGAGCTGGACATCCTAGAATGTGAGGTCAGGTGGTCCTTAGAAAGCATCACTATGAACAAAGCTAGTGGAGGTGATGAAATTCCAGTTGAGCTGTTTCAAATCCTAAAAGATGATGCTGTGAAAGTGCTGCACTCAATATGCCAGCAAATTTGGAAAACTCAGCAGTGGCCACAGGACTGGAAAAGGTCAGTTTGCATTCCAATCCCAAAGAAAGGCAATGCCAAAGAATGCTCAAACTACCACACAATTGCACTCATCTCACATGCTAGGAAAGTAATGCTCGGAATTCTTCAAGCCAGGCTTCAGCAATACGTGAACCGTGAACTTCCAGATCTTCAAGCTGGTTTTAGAAAAGGCAGAGGAACCAGAGATCAAATTGCCAACATCTGCTGGATCATGGAAAAAGCAAGAGAGTTCCAGAAAAACATCTACTTCTGCTTTATTGACTATGCCAAAGCCTTTGACTGTGTGGATCACAATAAGCTGTGGAAAATTCTGAGAGAGATGGGAATACCAGACCACCTAACCTGCCTCTTGAGAAGCCTGTATGCAGGTCAGGAAGCAACAGTTAGAACTGGACGTAGAACAACAGACTAGTTTCAAATAGGAAAAGGAGTACGTCAAGGCTGTATATTGTCATCGTGCTGATTTAACTTACATGCGGAGTACATCATGAGAAATGCTGGACTGGATGAAGCACAAGCTGGAATCAAGATTGCCAGAAGAAATATCAATAACCTCAGATATGCAGATGACACCACCCTTATGGCAGAAAGTGAAGAGGATCTAAAGAGCCTCTTGGTAAAAGTGAAGGAGGAGAGTGAAAAAGTTGGCTTAAAGCTCAACATTCAGAATACGAAGATCATGGCATCTGGTCCCATCACTTCATGGGAAATAGATGGGGAAACAGTGAAAACAGTGTCAGACTTTATTTTGGGGGGCTCCAAAATCACTGCAGATGGTGACTGCAGCCATGAAATTAAAAGACGCTTACTCCTTGGAAGAAAAGTTATGACCAACCTAGACAGCATATTGAAAAGCAGAGACATTACTTTGCCAACAAAGGTCCGTCTAGTCAAGGCTATGGTTTTTCCAGTGGTCATGTATAGATGTGAGAGTTGGACTGTGAAGAAAGCTGAGAATGGAAGAATTGATGCTTTTGAACTGTGGTGTTGGAGAAGACTCTTGAGAGTTCCTTGGACTGCAAGGAGATGCAACCAGTCCATTCTGAAGGAGATCAGTCCTGGGTGTTCATTGGAAGGACTGATGCTGAAGCTGAAACTCCAGTACTTTGGCCACCTCATGTGAAGAGTTGACTCATTGGAAAAGACCCTGATGTTGGGAAAGATTGAGGGCAGGAGAAGAGGACAACAGATGATGAGATGGTGGGATGGCATCCCTGAGTCAATGGACATGAATTTGGGTAAACTCCAGGAGTTGATGATGGATAGGGAGGCCTGGCGTGCTGCAGTTCATGGGGTCGCAAAGAGTTGGACACGACTGAGCAACTGAACTGAACTGAACATGAGGGTGAATATAACTTAAAAATATTTGTTTATGTATTTGTTTATAGTCGTGCTGAGTCTTCATTGCATAGGTTTTCTCTAGTTGTATTGAGCGGGGCTACTCTCTAGTTGTGGTGTGTGGGTTTCTCATTGTGGTGGTTTCTCTCATTGCAGAGTACAGGCTCTAGTGTGCACAGGCTTAGTAGTTGCAGCCTGTGGGCCCTAGAATGCATGGGCTTCAGTAGTTGTGGTGCATGGACTTAGTTGCCCCAAGGCATGTGGGATCTTCCCAGACCAGGGATCGACCCATGTCCCCTGCGTTGGCAGGTGGATTCTTAACCACTGGACCACCTGGAAAGTCCCTAAATGTAACTTTATGAGTTAGTGTTTTCTACCCATGCTCTTTTGTTCATATGGTTAGTTGGCCACTTACTGCGTCGTTTCAAAGTTGCTTTAGATGTCTACTGTTTCTGTAGGATAGAAAGCCCTTCAGGGAGAGGATTTTTGTTGTATCTATCTAGGTTAGTTGACTATATAGTAGATGCCAAATGTCTCTTTGTTGTTGTTGTTCAGTGGCTCAGTCTTGTCTGACTCTGCGACCCCATGGACTGCAGCACACTCGGCTTCCCTGTCCTTCACCATTTCCTGAAGCTTGCTCAAACTCGTGTCCATTGAGTCAGTGATGCCATCTAACTGTCTCATTCTCTGTCATCACCTTCTCCTCCTGTCTTCAGTCTTTCCCAGCATCAAGGTCTTTTCTAGTGGGTTGACTCTTCGCATCAGGTGGCCAAAGTATTGGAGCTTCAGCATCAGTCCTTCCAATGAATGTCTCTTAGGTTGGGTTATTCTATAGATTAGTATCTCAACTAAGATATTTTACAACTTTAAAGTTGTAAAGATTCTGTGATTCTGAATATTTCACACTGGCCTAATTTTTGTAGTTTAAATGACAGAAATTATTTACTTTAGTACTGAAGAGATCTTTTGGCATCGTAGCTTATTTGGCATGGAACACTTTTTTTTCTTAAATGTAATTTGTTTAAATTCAAAGTTATTTGTCTAGGAAAGGGAAAAGTTCACATTTTGAAACTCTAAAAATAACATACTGGATAGATGATGCCAAAACAATGGTTTCAATCAGAAAACCATTTCTCAATCCAGCATCTAAATGAGAACTAACTACTGAATCTTATCATAGTTACTAGGCTTTCACTGTTTTAAGGCAATTAACAGCAGTATTGAGAAACCTAAGTAATGAAATATTTTTAAAACCTCTAATTTTTTCAGATGTCTGATGCATTGTGATGATCAAATGTTCCTTATATACACCTGATGTAATGTAAATGATCATATCTTATAATACAGCAAAGTTTTAATGAAAAGTATCATTTCATTCTCTTAGTAGATAGGTAAATTCACCCAAATCAGATCCCGTTAATCATGTATTAGTCTATTAAGATTATTTTAAAGATAATGCTCTTAATTTGCTATGGAATTTACTAAATTTGCTGAGATAAATTTCCTAGGATAGTTTTCCGTACAGTTTTAGGGAGAAGTACAAGATTGACTTAAGTCTGTTGAAGGAACTATCTTGTTTCTATAAAAGTGGTTTTTCAAGCTTGAGATGCAGATATGGGGTGAGAAAACTTCAGGAAACTTGACTCTAGCATGTACGCACGCATGTTGATCTATCCAGCAGGGCTTATGGTATTAAGTTCAAAAGCATTTTGAGTCTTGATTCTTTTCTCCTTATTTTGAGACATCTCCTGTTTCTATAATATGTAAGATATTTAATAATATAATTGATCAGCATGTCAGCATAATTTTTGATCCCTTTGGTAACTTAATAATAAGATTTGTGTATATGTATGTGTTAGTCACTTAGTCATGTCTGACGCTCTGCGAACCCATGGACTATAGCCCACCAGGCTCCTCTGTCCATGGAATTCTCCAGGCAAGAATACCTCCAGGCAAGTGGGTTGCCATTCCCTTCTCCAGGGAATCTTCCCTACCCAAGAACTGAACCTGGGTCTCCAGCATTGCAGGCAGATTCTTTATTGTCTGAGCCACCAGGGAAATCCCCAAGGTCATTTATGTTCTAGATATAAACTGTTAAATAATTTAATGCTTATTTTTTCAACAGATGTGAATTATTAGAAAGAAAATGGCCCAACGGAGCACTGTATTTCCTTCTCTTGTCACCGAGGAAAGGTATAATATATGGAAAATATGCATCTAAGGTATACTTTTTCTTTCCACCAATTCCATGAGGGCTGCTAGTGGGCATGAAGGCTTGCAGCTTCTTTGATATCCAAGAATGACTTTTCTTAAGGGCAAGAGTAGTACTGTCGTGTCCCCTCTCCAGCTTCTGGCTTGTAGGACACTATGGGCCATTCAGTGATTGTGACTGGTGGGGATTTCATGGTAGCCCTGCATTACGATTATACTTCCGATTAACAATAAAATGTACGTCTGGAGGCTTATGGGCTGATATCCCCACTAAAACTTTTAAATGAGAAGTTGCAAATTGGGTGTCCATAGGCCAAAACTGGCTCATAGAAGTAATACATTGTTTGGCCTGGATCATCTTAAATACTTTTTAAATGAGTTGTTAACATTTTAAAAATCAGGTGGGGACTTCCCTGGTGGTCCAATGGTTAAGACTCCATGCTTCTGATGCTAGGGGCATGGATTCGATCCCTGGTCGGGGAACTAAGATCCCACATGCCTTGTGGCGTGGCCAAAAATACATAAATAAAAATCAGGTGACTTCACATACAAGCCTAAAATTCTTGGTTCTTCTTGAAATATCAGATGATCTGGAAAAAAAGAATCTGCATTCCCAAATGGTTACTCATAGGTGGAACAGAATTGTGGCTCCCTTAGGTGAGGAATGCCCCTTTCAGTTTCCCAAAGTCCCTGACATGCCCTAGTGTATCCTGTGTGGTATGCTTCACTCATTTATATCCACAGCCTGACTGTTGGAGGCATTTGAGTTTGTAGCCCCTGCTTTAGGGGAAGGGGAAAGGAAAGCAGGTCCAGTGATTTTGTTAATAAGCTTTGATCCTGCAGCCTCTTGCATTGGGAGGGCATGGAGCCTGCTACCAGCACACTTGACTCTCTGTAGACCATTGATTAAAGCTGCTGCCTGTCTCACAAAGAAAACTCTTTGGGGCAGAAACTGCTTCAAATCTTCATTTAGCTTGTAAGGATAGATAATTTGCCTTTCCTGGGAAGTCTTGAATCTGGCTTTAAAAATGATTTTTTTCCCAACTGACAACCCTAGTAATGTGGGGCTCCCTTCTGTAGGCGAGTTCGAACGATGCCCCGACACAGCCAGTCCCTGACCATGGCACCCTACTCATCCGTAAGCCTAGTGGAGCAACTGGAAGACAGGATCCTCTGCCACGAGAAAACCACGGCCGCCCTTGTGGAGCACGCCTTCCGGATCAAAGACGACATCGTCAGCAGCTTGCAGAAAATGCAGAACAAAGGGGGAGGCGACCGCTTGGCCAGGCTTTTCTTGGAGGAGCACATCAGAAACATCACTGCCATAGTGAAGCAACTGAATCGGGATATCGAGGTATGGCATGCGGAAGTGTGGTGCGTTCCCACAGACAGATCTGCCCCACACCTGATGACCCTCACAGGCATTTCTGCCATCAGACCACAGCTGTCTATCTTGTCCAGTCTTAATGATTGCCAAGGAAACGGCTTGAACAAATATATTAAGTGTATTCCAGTATCTGGTAGCAGTTACTGTCAGTGTTATTTGGGTTTAATCTCTGTGTACCTTGCTGATTACTAAATCACTTTGTTTTGTTTGGCTCTCAATGGAAATAGAGGAGAACTCGTCAGATAGTTTCCCTGTAAAACCCTTCCTGTCGTTGAAGACAGCTATTAAATCAATTACTAGGTCAGCCTTTGCTGCTTCAGATGAAATGTTTCTAGGTCATAATGATTATATATAATACAGTTGATTACTCAGACAATCTGGGGATTTGAATTGCTTCTCAGGCTCGCTTTTATTGCTCTATTTTTCTCTGAAATGAGCCCAAGAAAAGGCCAATATTGTCTATTTTTAGAGTTTGTAAATTTACTGCTGTTTATTGAGCAATCACAGGGACCACAGAATTTAATTCAGAAAGCTTAAGATCATTTAGGGCCTGGGCTAACATCACTGAACAATGTCAGTATCTTACACATGTAGTTTGAAAATATACGAATAAAAGGTATATGGCTAGATTAAGGAAAACCTTTGTCTTATGTCATGGAGATTGTATTTTAATTATGCTTCCTGAAATCAAGACTTTTTTTTTCAGTTTCAGGTTTGTATTTATTTATTTTAAGAGCTTTACTGAAGTACAATTTAAAAGCCACAGAAGTCTACCCATTGTAAGTGTACAATTCAATGATTTGTAGTAAATTAATAGAATTAATGTTGTGCATCCATCAACACAGTTCAGCTATAGAACATTTCAATCACTCCCCAAATTTCTATCAGCCTGTCTGCGGGTAATCCTTCCTTCTACCCCAGACCCAGGCAGCCACTAGTGTGCTTTCTGTCTCTATAGATAATTTGTCTTTTCTGGACATTTCATATGAACAGAATCTTACAATATGAAGTCTTTTGCATCCAGCTTCTTTCACGTAGCATAATCTTTTTGAGGTGCAACCATGCTGTAGCACGTATCAGTATTTCGTTTCTCTTTATGTCTGAGTGGTATCCTATTGGACTTTCCTGGTGGCTCAGTGGTAAAGAGTCTGCCTGCAATGCAGGAGACCTGGGTTCAACCTCTGGGTTCAATCCCTGGGTCGGGGAGATCCCCTGGAGAAGGAAATGGCAACCCACTCCACTATTCCTGCCTGGGGAATCCCATAGAGGAGCCTGGCAGGCTACAGTCTGTGGGATTGCAAGAGTTGGAAATGACTTAGCGACTGCTGTTGCTGCTAAGTCACTTTAGTCGTGTCCGACTCTGTGTGACCCCATAGACGGCAGCCCACCAGGCGCCCCCTAGCAAACCTAACAGTATCCTAGTATTTGGCTATACAGCTTTCTGTTTTTCCACTTATCAGCTGATTGACATTTGGATTGTTTCCAGTTTTTAGGTGTTGTGACTAAAGGTATTGTGAACATGTGAACATGTCTTTGTATGGAGCTATATTTTAATTTTTCTTGGGTAGATGACTAGGTGTGGAATTGCTGGGTCTTGCAGTAAGCTTATGTTTAAGTTCTTTTTTTTCAATTTTAATTTAATTTTAATTTTAATTTTTACTTTATTTTACTTTACAATACTATATTGGTTTTGCCATACATTGACATGAATCTGCCACGGGTGTACATGAGTTCCCAGTCATGAACCCCCCTCCCACCTCCCACCCCATATCATCTCTCTGAATCATCCCCGTGCACCAGCCCCAAGCATCTTGTATCCTGTATTGAACATAGACTGGCTATTCGTTTCTTACATGATAGTATACATGTTTCAATGCCATTCTCCCAAATCATCCTACTCTCTCCATTTTCCAAAGTGGCTATGCCATTTTACAATCCCACCGGGAATGTGTGAGGATTCCAGTTTCACTACTTCATCCCCAGCACTTGCTATCATCTCTCTTTTTGATTATAGTGGTTATAGTGGCCTTGTGATGGTATTTTATTGTGCTATTAATTTGCATTTCCCTAATAACTAATGATGTTTTCATGTCCTTATTAGTCATTTGTGTGTCTTCTTTGGTGAAGTGTCTACCCAAGTCTTCGGCCCATTTTTTAAAATTACTTTTTATTGTGGTAAGATATTTATCGTTTTAACCATTTTAAAGTGTGCAGTTCATTCACATTAATTACATTCACAATGTTACATGCAAACCATCACCTCTGTCGATGTTCAAAACTTTTTGATTATCCCAAACAGAAACTCTGTTCCCAGTAAACAATAACTCTCCATTGTACTTTCACCTCAGCCTGGATAACTTGTATTCTGCTTTCTATCCCTATTCTAGGTATATCACATAAGTGCAGTCATACAGTATTTGTCCTTTTGTGTCTCTGTCATTTCACTTATCATAATGATTTCCAGATTAATCTATGTTGTAACATGTGTCAGAACCCATTTTTAAATTAGGTTATTTGTTTTATTATTGAATTGTAAGATTTCTTTGTATATTACAGATACAGGTCCCATATCAGATAGGAGATTTGCAAAATATTTTCTCCCATTCTGTGGCTTCTGTTTTCATTCTCCCAGTGGTGTCTTTTGAAGCACAAATTTTAATGAAGTCCAACTTATAAGTTTTTTTAAAAAATGGTTTATATTTTTGGTGGTATGTCTTGAGAACTGTTTGCTTAACCCAAGGTCAAGGCTTTTGTGCTCTGTTTTCTTCAAAAGTTGATTTTAGTTTTTACCTTCAGGTCTGTGAGTTACTTTGAGTTAATTTTCATGTATAAAGTGAGGTTAAAGATCTAAGTTAATTTTTTTTTCATATGGATATCCGAGAAAAATCTATCATTTTCCCCTTTGCCCCTTTGTCAAAAATGAATGGATCATAAAATTTAAGGGTTAATTTCTGAATGCCATTGAGTGTATGGCTTTCCTATGCCAATACCACATTGCCTTAATTTTTAGCTTAAGAGTACATTTTGAAATCATACAGTGTAAGCCCTCCAACTTTGCTCTTGTCAAAATTGTCTCAGCTATTCTAGGTCCTTTGTATTTCCTTATAAATTTTAGGATTAGCTCTATTAAAAACTCTGCCGAGATATTGGCAGAGATTGCTTTGAATGTATAGATCGGTTTGGGGAGAATTTCTGTCTTAATATTGAGCCTTCAGTGTTTCAAAGCTCTTGGTTTCATTTTTTTCATATTTGCTTTTTTGTTTTCTATTTCATTGTTTTCAACTCTAGGTTGTTTCATTTTTCTCTGCTTATTTTAGGTTAGTTTGCTTTTCTAGTTTCTTCAGGTAGAATCTTAGGGAATAGGTTTGAGATCTTTCTTCTTTTCTGATAACGATGTTTAAAGCCATAATGTGGCCTCTGAGCACTGCTTTGGCTGCTTCCATGAGTTTTGATATGTTGTGGTTTTGTTTTCATTTGGTTTAAAGTATAATAAAATTTACCTTGTGATTTCTTTTTTTGATACGTGTGTTACTTAGAAGTATGTGATTTAATTTCTGAATGTTTGGGGTTTCCCTATATTTAGGGGATATTTTGTGGATTTCTAATTTAATGTGGGCAGAGAACAACTTTGTATATCTTTAATCTCTTTAAATTTATTTAGACTTTTTTTAAAGGTTTTTTTGATGTGCATCTTGTTTTTTTTGAAGTCTTTATTGAATTTGTTACAATATTGCTTCTGTTTTATGTTTTGGGTTTTTTGGCTGCAAGGCATGTGAGATCTTAGCTCCCTGACTAGGGATCAAACCTGCACCCCCTGCATTGAAAGGTGAAGTCTTAACCACTGGACCACCAGGGAAGTCCTGAGACTTTTTTTCAGCTATTGAAATGTCCAGTTTTTATTGTTGAATTGCCTATTGCTCCTTTCAGTTCTGTCAGTTTTGCTTCATGTATTTCAGGGCTTTGTTGTTACATGTGTATACATTTGTAATGTGTATATTTTCCTGATACAGTGATTCTTCTATCATTATAAGATGTCTCTCTTTATCTCTAGTAATATTTCTTGTCTTCATGTCTCTTTTGTCTGATATTAATATAGCTATTCCAGCTCTTTATGACTATTGTGTGCATAGTTGACTTCCTTTCTTGAGAAGTCTCACTCAGCTTATACCCAAGGGAGAACCTAGAGTACCACATGATTAACAATTTTCACTGTCTTTGGAGATTACAGCACACCTTTACTGAGGACAGAGATTTACTCAGAGTTGTATCCTATTGGAGTATATTGGTCTTCAGGGTTCTAAAATTTCTGGTCTATGCTTGTTTTGATGTTTAAAGAAAAGGACCATGTGTTTTTGTTTTTATAAGGGGATGGAGTTGATCTTTGTTGCTTTGGTGACTGATGGCATCCATTTCAGTTTCTTTGTATCATAGCATTTTATTTTCCCTTTGGAGTTTACCTTTTTTCCATTGGATACAGGCTAAGATGGCGATTAATCAGAGTGCCTTATCACATTTTTAGATAATGAGGATTGGAGTCCATAACACAAACCAGAGCATTGAGACTGTCACTTCCTGGAGTCTGAAACCTGAGCAGAGTGTCCCAAGGACATGAGTATCTTTCCAGCAGCTGTACCTGTAGGGTGCTAGATAGTGGTCCTCCTGCCTGGACCCTAGGAATCGCCTTTTGTCATTTTTCTCAGTCTGGATCCCCAGCTGCCCTGTTGATTGTACGCACTTCTCCCCTATAGCCTTCCAATAAATTCCAGATTTTTCACCTAAGCCAGAATCAGGTTCAGTTGCTGGCAGCCAAAGAACTCTAATGGTATCCAAGAGGCATAGAACATGTAAGAGACTGCTGCAGATAATTTACTTGTTTTCGGAAAGTGGTGTCTATATTTAGAATGATCTTTCCAGTATTATATTTGAGTGCTAAAGCAGTTTTATCCCAGAGACTGAATAATTTGGCAGCCCCAAGTTGGCACCTTCTCAAGATTGAAGAACCCCAACTTAAACATTTCCATTTGGAAGAGCGAGATATATTAGGAGGCTGATAGCCCTGCTGTACTCCATTCTGTAAAGGGTGATGGATAATATCAAAGTGATTGGGGAGAAACGATGATGCTCAAATCCCTGATCCTTCTACCAGTGGTGAGAAATGTGTCTCAAAAAATTGCAAACCCTCATGTTTCATGTTAGAAGATGGTGTGACCTCCCCATTCTTCCCACACCCAGCATTTCGCTGTGGGTACTCTGGTTGGTTCTGTTTGCTTATGTGGGTGGTGGACAGACCAGAGACTGGAAACCATCCTGCAGTACTATCCTCAGGTAAAAGCAGAGAGTGTAACTCTACTATTAGAATTTTTTCTGTCTGCAAATGAGGTGATAGTACTTACGCTGCAGCTATGGGATCTCTGGGGGGATAACTTCCCCTTTGGTAGCTGCTGTGTACTAATCCAACAATCAGAACCATTTCAATATGTAATTTCCAACCTCAGCTGAGCCCCCAGTGCTGTTTAATAGCTCCTTCATTCTAGGAAGCCTTCACCACTGGTTCCCTCCCTGGCCTCAATTCTTTTTCCCTTAATTTACCCTGGACACCCAGCACTTGGCACTATTACCACAGCATCTACTGAATAAGTCTGGCATTGTTTCTTTGTACATCTGTATCCCTTGATAGAGTGGGAGCCCTTCAAAAAGAAAGGAACTTTGTCTTTCTCATCTTTACATTGTCCAGCACAATGTTTGGAACAAAATGCCATGAATGCTTTTTAAGTGAATAAATGCCCAGTTCAGATGGAAGCCCATTGCAGATCTTCTGGTAGCAAAAAGAACTAGAAGAGACCCTGAGGTCCTTTGTGCAAACTGTGTCCTTTTCAAATGATGCCTCCAAGGCCCTGGGAAGTGAAGAGACTTCTCTGAGATCTCTGTTGTTGTTGTTCAGTTGCTAAGTCATGTCTGACTCTTGTGACCCCGTGGACTGCAGCATGCCAGGCCTCCCTGTCCCTCACCATCTCTCAGAGTTTGCCCAAGTTCATGTCCATTGAATCGATGATGCCATCCAACCATCACATCCTCTGTCACCCCTTCTCCTCCTGCCCTCAATCTTTCCCAGCATCAGGGTCTTTTCCAATCAGTCGGCCAGAGTATTGGAGCTTCAGCATCAGTCCTTCCATTAAGTGTTCAGGGTTGATTTCCTTTAAGACTGACTGGTTTGATCTCCCTGCTGTCCAAGGGACTCTCAAGAGTTTGAAAGCATCAATTCTTTAGCACTCTGCCTTCTTTATGATCCAGCTCTCATATCTGTACATGACTACTGGAAAGACCACAGCCTTTACTGTATGGACCTTTGTTGGCGAAGTGATGTCTTTGCTTTTTAATACGCTGTTTAGGTTTGTCATAGCTTTCCTGCCAAGAAGCAATCATCTAATTTCACGGCTGCAATCACAATCCACAGTGATTTAAGAGCCCAGGAAGAGGAAATCTGTCATTCTTTCACCTTTTCCCCTTTTATTTACCATGAAGTGATGGGACCGGATGTTGAAGCTGAAACTACAGTACTTTGGCCATCTGATGCGAAGAGATGACTTATTTGAGAAGACCCTAATGCTGGGTCTCTGGAGAAGATTCTTGAGAGTCCCTTGGACTGCAAGGAGATCCAACCAGTCCATTCTGAAGGAGATCAGTCCTGGGATTTCTTTGGAAGGAATGATGCTAAAGCTGAAACTCCAGTACTGTGGCCACCTCATGTGAAGAGTTGACTCATTGGAAAAGACTCTGATCCTGGGAGGGATTGGGGGCAGGAGGAGAAGGGGATGACAGAGGATGAGATGGCTGGATGGCATCACTAACTGGATGGACGTGAGTCTGAGTGAACTCTGGGAGATGGTGATGGACAGGGAGGCCTGGTGTGCTGCAGTTCATGGGGTCACAAAGAGTCGGACATCACTGAGTGACTGAACTGAACTGAACTGATGGGACCGGATGCCATGATCTTAGTTTTTTTAATACTGAGTTTTAAGCCGGTTTTCTCACTCTCCTCTTTCACCCTCATCAAGAGGTTCTTTGGTTCCTCTTCACTTTTTGCTATTAAAGTGGTATCATCTGCATATCTGAGGTTGTTGATGTTTTTCCCGGAAATCTTGATTCCAGCTTGTAAGTCATCCAGCCCGGCATTTCTCATGATGTGCTCTGTGTATAAGTTAAGTAAACAGGGTGACAATAAATAGCCTTGTTGTGCTGCTTTCTCAGTTTGAACCAGTCAGTTGTCCCATATAAGGTTCTGTGTTGCTTCCTGACCCACACACAGGTTTCTCAGAAGACAGGTAATATGGTCTGGTATTCCCATCTCTCCAAGAGTCTTCCACATTTTGTTATGATCCACACTGTCAAAGGCCTTAGTGTAGTCAATGAAACAGAGGTAGCTGTTTTTCTGGAATTCCCTTGCTTTCTCTATGATCCAGCAGATGTTGGCAATTTGGTCTCTGGTTCCTCTGCCTTTCTTTCTCTTAGCTCGCAGGATCTAAACCCAGACTGTTAAACTCTGAAGATGAGCCCCTTTCACTTTTCTCCTTTGCCTCTTGAAAGCTCCTCTAAAACTCTGATCTTAAGTAACTAACTCTCAAATGTGACAAGCAGTGCTATTCAGTCATTCTTTGCTTTCTGAGTATTTCTACCCTTGGCTCCCCTCCCACCCCCAGGAAGAATTTCTTCATAAAACTAAGTAATTAAAGATGAAGTTCTCACTGAATTATACCCTACCCTCTCTCCTTTGGTGTGAGTTCACTGAACTGCCTAGATAATGTGAGTTAGTAGCAAGCATACCTAGAAATCCAAAATCATCAATCATTTAGGCTTTTGCTAATTATTTTTCTTTAGGATATGTCTTTAACATGATTTTTCTTTAATGTGTATTTAAGATGATTTTTAAAATAATTTACAGTGGGGGTTTATAGTAATTTCAGTTCTTCTGTTTTTTCCATCTGAAACACATTTTAAGTAATGATTATTCTTTCCTTAACCAGACAGCACTCTTCCACTTACATATATTTTTGGAGTGTGTAGTTTGCAAATGAATAGATGATTTCCATTTTAGAGAGGGAAGTCTGAAGAAAATCTATTTCTGGAAAAAAATTTTACTTTGCATATATGAGCACTTACTTTTTTATAACTAGTTATAACTGTTATATGAAGTATGAAGTAACAGAAGATAGTTTGGAAATTTAATAGACTTTTATATGAAACACTAATTACATAGTTTTTTATATATTGTGAGCCTAAGCATGTTTACCCAAACATAACTAAAATTAAGATGCTTAATGAGACATCAGAATTGCCGCATTGTAGCCAAACTCTGTTAAAATGAAACCATAGTGTAGATTAAAATTTTTAAAGTACTAAAAGTAAGTCCTTATTTGTAAACAACATAAAATTGTAAGGATGGATACTATGAATAGGTGATATGCACATTTAAAGCAAAGAGATGTGAAGATACTCAAATTGTATTTAAATGATATGAAAGGTGTATTTTTTGTCTGTAGATTCTTAATGAATTTATTCTGTAAATTGCCTTTTTAAAAAATATTCTTTTGGCTTCCCTGGGTCTTTGTTGCTGTGTGTAGGTTTTCTCTAGTTGTGGCAAACAGGGCTACAAGATCTCTAGTTGTGTTGCACAGGCTTCTCACTGTGGTTGCTTCTCTTGTTGACAGAGCACGGGCTCTACAGCATGGACCCAGAAGTTGTGGCGCATGGGCTTAGCTGCCCCCCAGCATGTGGGATCTTCCTGGGCCAAGGATTGAACCCATGTCCCCTGTGGTGCAATGTTAAAGAATCTGCCTGCTAAGCAGGAGACACAGGTTTGATCCCTGGGTCAGGAAGATCCCCTAGAGGAGGGCTTGGCAACCCACTCCAGTGACAGAAGAGCCTGGTGGGCTACAATCCATGGGGTCACAAAAGAGTCGGACATGACTTAGCGACTAAGAACAACCACCACTGTATTGGAAGGCAGATTATTAGCCACTGGACTACCAGGGAAGTCCTTGCCTGGTTTTTAGGTTACTTTCATTACTGCTTCACACTGGTTTTCCAGTTCACTCAGTAAAATTTACTGGGTATTTGTTTTGTAAAAATATATCCCCACAGAGTGATTTTGTAGTAGAAAACTAAAGCTGAAACCATTCTCAACATGTACAGCTCACTTCAGGCTCCTGATGGAGCTAGTTGAATGGAGGTATGTTAATACTACATCCTGGGACTTCCCTGGTGGACAGTGACTAAAACTCTGTGCTCCCAGTACAAGAGGCCCTGGTCAGGAAGTTAGATGCCCCGTGTCACAACTAAAGATCCTACATGCTGCCATGCAGATCTGAGAATCTGTGGGTTGCAACCAAAACCCAGCACAACCCAATAAATAAATAAATATTAAGAAAATACTCCATCTTGGTAAGTTTAGCTCAGTAAGTCGTTATGATTATCATGTGGCTCTGTACACAGTTATATACAAGAAGAAAAGTAAAATATATTGTTAAACCACTGGCCTATGTGATCCCCCAGAACTAGAAATGAATCTTAATTTATTTTTAGCACCTCTACAGTGTCTAGCACATTGTAGGAGCTCAAGAAATCTTTCATAATCAAAGGCTCTGGGGTCCTTGGTTCTTTGAAAACCCTATAGTTATTGCCCATTTTCTTTCAGCAGATACAAAGATCAAAACAGATGATTCCTGTGGGCTAGTATCTAGCAGGTGCCTGATAAATGTTGACTAAAAGGATCTATTGTTTTAATACATCCTGACTCATTGTCTCCTTGGCAGTTTGCATTGCTATATGGAGTACGTTATCAATTATGTATTCCTTAGAAACTTTCCACAAATTATCATCATCATAAATTCAGAAGAGGTAGTCAACTATGAATTATACATGTCTGGATTATCTATACTGTTTTTGATTTAAGCTCATATCAGTCCCTGGGAGCCAAGTCCTGGTAAGCAGTCCATGGCCCTTTTTTTGGGAGGGGAGGGTGAGCTTTCCCTTTCCTGCCGATTTGATGGCCTAGGGAAGTATTTGGGACCCCTGTTTCCCCTCGGGCCTTTCATCATGTCTTTGGCCTTTGGGGAGCCAAGCAGTGGGGTCTGCTACCCAGCTGGTTGGAATCTGAAGACCTTCTCCTGGTTTCCATGTGCTCAGGTTTCATAATGTCCTGCTGGCTTGGAGTGTTTCCTTTGACTGAGTTGGGAAATGGGAAAATGTATCAAACCCTTATTTAATTCACTAGATGATACATAATTTTCTGTCTTAATAATTTGCAAATGGGCTGTTGAAGAGTTTGCTAAAGTCAAGTGATGAGTGTATAGGGGCCCTTATTAGCATGTCACAGCAGAGGTGTGGACAAATGATGCTAACATATAGTTGGATAAACAGAAAGGAACCTGGTTCATCGTGAATCTAGGGCACCATCAGTGAGGAAAGAACCTTGGCCGTTGGACCTCATATAGTTACCTAAAAAGGGAATTTCAGCTGGTGGCTCTGTCGTCTCATCCCATTGGAACAGACATATTAGTGGAATAACATTGATGATTGTCATGTGTATTAGTCTGTGACCTCCAAAGAAATAGAACCAGTAGCATATATTTACGATAAAGTATTGGCTTGCTTCATTATGGAGACTGAGAAGTTCCACCAATCTGCCATCTGTAAGCTGGAGCACAGGAAAGACGGTGGTGTAATTCCAAGGCTTGGGAGCCAGAGAGACAATAGTGTGGATTCACTTCAGTCCAGGTCTGAAGACCTGACAATCAGGAGTGCTGAGGGCAGGCCAGTATCCCAGCTCAGGTAGGCAGAAAGCAAATTCCACCTTCCTTCTCCTTTTTCTTCATATTATGACACTCAGTGGATTGGCTAATGCCTCCCCAGGTTGGGGAAGACCTTCTGTTTCACTGACTTTACCAATCCAAATCCTAATCTCTTCTGGAAGCACCCTCACAGACACACCCAGAAACAATATTTATCCAGCTGTCTGGGCGTCCCATGGCCTAGTTAAGCTGACGTAATTAACTATCACATTATCCAAATTCTTTTTATTTATTTATTTTTTACCTCTACCCACTAGACTTGGCTTGTCATGTGGCTTGACTCTAGGGGGAGAAGATAGTGAATGGAGTTTGAATATTTGTTTAGTTCTGAATATTTGATAAAGATTTTCCATGTAAATTAACAAATTGGTGTTTTGGTGTCTGCTCTGTCTGTAATACATTTTAGCTTGTCTGTCTCCATCTTTGAGGGCCTGATCAGCTCCAGGCGCCAGATAGAGAGTCTTCGAGCCTTCAGTGTAAACGATCAAACCCTAGAACATGGAGGCAAAATAATAAATTACTCAGCCATCTACTGGGAGCCAGTCCTTATATGAGGGCTAAAACTAGGGCTAAAGCTGTGACTCAGGCATACAAGACCCCTGCTTTTAGGCCTGCTGCATGTTCTAGTGGGATTTATAGGTGTAAACCCTAAGTGGCCAGGGTAATTTCAGCCTAAGTCTAGGGCTCTGAAAAGGTAATTTGATGGAGAGTGATTGTGGGGCTGTTTTAGGTAGGGGTATAAGGTGACATGTAAACTGAGACTGGAGTGACAGAAGGGCCAGCCAGGCCAAGGTGATGGGGTGGGGGGAGGAGACACACACAGAAGAGAACATTCTGAAGAGGAGGCACTGCAGGTTCCAAGGCATAAGGTGTAAGAAGCTTGGCATGTTAGAGGAGCAGAAGGAGGACCAATGGAACTGGAGTGTCATGGGTGGGAGGTGGGTGGAAGTGGGTGATGGGAAGCCATTATTTAATTTTAAACAAAAGAATTTAGAGAAATCATTCATATGTCTGGTACTGAGGATACGCTAGTGAATAAAACAGATAAACAACCCTTGCCCTCATGTTGCTTACAGACTGATTTGTGTTTCAGAGAGATCACTCTGACTGCTGCCTGGAGAAGGGAATGTAGGGAAGCTAGAATGGGGGCAGAAGGCATCCAGAGTGGCTTGGGTTCGGGAGTCAGGGTAGAGATGGAGAGAAGTGGATGGGTGCTAGATCTGTCTTGGAAGTGGCGCTGATAGGACTTCCTGCACATTAGAGTTAGAAAGACTTCTGCTTAGGACTTGGCAAGTTTTAGGGTCCATCAGGGCTTCCCCTGTGGCTCAGTGGTAAAAAATCTACCTGCAGTGCAGTAGTCGCAGCAGATGAAGGTTCAATCTCTGGGTCAGGAAGATCCCCTGGCGGAGGAAATGGCACCCACTCCAGTATTCTTGCCTGGAGAATCCCATGGACAGAGAGCCTGTGGGGCTGCAGTCCATGGGGGTCACAAAGAGTCAGACATGACTGAGCGACTGAGCACACACACATCGGATATCCGGGTGGACATGCCAAGAAGGCAGTTGATATACGAGGCTTGAACTCTGGGGATTTTTTAAGTCCTGGCGTGAAAATCCTATGGATGGAGGAGCCTGAAAGTGAAAGTGAAGTTGCTCAGTCGTGTCCGACTCTTTGCGACTCCGTGGACTGTAGCCCACCAGGCTCCTCTGTCCATGGGATTCTCCAGCCAAGAATACTGGAGTGGGTTGCCATTTCCTTCTCCAGGGGGATCTTCCCGACCCAGGGATTGAACCCAGGTCTCCTGCATTGCAGGCAGACGCTTTAACCTCTGAGCCACCAGGGAAGCCTGGTAGGCTGCAATTCATGGGGTCACTAAGGGTTGGACACGACTGAGCGACTTCACTTTGACTTTTCACTTTCATGCATTGGAGAAGGAAATGGCAACCCACTCCAGTGTTCTTGCCTGGAGAATCCCAGGGACTGGGGAGCCTGGTGGGCTGCCATTAATGGGGTCGCACAGAGTCGGATATGACTGAAGTGACTTAGCAGCAGCAGCAGCAGCAGTGTGAAAATTAAAGAGCCATTGTCAGGAGATGCTGTCTTATTAGGCCCTGCGCTGCTGTAATTGGGTCCTTCTTCATGGGATTTTGGAGTTATATTTTCATTTCCAAGTCCTCACAAATCTGAGGAGAGTTGAAGAAAGAAAAACATGGTGGGCTGTTCTTGGTCATTCCTAGGCACCCCTAGCCTGTCTGTGCTGAGATCCCTGGCCATGGGTTTATATCTCCTTTGCATAAAAGGCATGATAGAATGCTGTGAGGCTCACACAGGGCAGGCCTTTCCTACTGCCTCTGGCAAGGGATCGGCCTTAAAGATAGGCCACATATTAGAAAAAATACATGAAGACTCAGGACATCACTTTTTCAAGGTGACTGGCCTCTTCTCTCTACTCATGTGGATTTAGACCATGTACTTCCCACCCTGTAGTCTTACTTGCTACAACTGAGCTTCCTGAAGGCATGGTTGGTGCTCAGCACATAGTTGCTCTGCAGAAAAGAGTTTCTTGAATAGAATCGGCAATAATGGAGAGTTGATGATATGCTTTTTAAAGTAAACACATCATGATGATATATTGTCCCCAAATGACAAATTAGAGAACATTTCTGGCTTTACAGAAGGATTGTTTTTCTAAGGCTTCAGCATGTGGGGGTGCTCAGTTGCTCAGTCATGTCTGACACTTAGACTTCATCATAGAATTTCTTTAAGTAATAAGCTCTAGAATGCCTTCTGTTTTCATGTAACTTTTCAGTAATGTGAATGTTGTGTTAATCAGACATAATTCTCTCTGGATTATTCAAAGAAAACACTTCTAATATAATATCTCATTCATCTGCATAAGAATTCTCAAAGTTAAATGGGCTTTTCTGAGCATTGAAGCACACACACATATACTCTAAGCATTAACACACACACACACACTCACTTTTTTTCTGGTTATAAAAATAATGTAAACACATTGTGGAAAATACAAAAAAGGAATCAACCGTAATCTAACCCTAGAGATAAGCGAGGCGTTAATATTCTAGTATTATTTTTTATGCACCTTATACACAGCAGGAATCATGCTGTGTATTTATTTATACTCTTTCTTTTTGCTTAATAGTAAATTGTACACATTTTCTCTGGTTTCTAAGAGCACTCCATGAACCTCTTACTGGTTGCATAATAATATACCATGTAGATACCTTGTAAAATACTTGGTCTATGCATCATACTATGAAGACATCTTTGTGCATTCATTTTTGTCATAATACTTATTGTTTGTTTTAAGATTTATTTCAAGAACTGGTCAAAGGTTATGAACATTATGAATATATTTTTGAAGGACTGTGCTCTGGAAGCGTGAAGGCCAACTGTGCATTTTCAATTTTTGATATACATTTTAAAATTAGAAATTGACTAAAGTATTTACTTCTTCAATAGATGGAAATGGTACAATTTAAAATTTTTTACTTTTAAATAGACATCACTTTTTAGAGCCACTTTAGGTTCACAGCAGACTTGAGCAGAAAGTGCAGAGTTGTAACTTACATACCCTTGTCCCCACATAAGCACAGCCTCCTGCACTGTCCTTATCTGCAGAATAGTGGTACATTATAATGGTATGGTTTTATTTCCTGTTTCTTTGCTTATAGAAAGATTGGATGTTTTTAAAAAGTGTCATTTATTTTTAGCACCTGTTTTGTGAATTGCACTCATGTTCTTTGCTTAGTGATTTTTTTAAAAAGATCTATTTATGTGTTTTATTTTTTGGCTATGCTGGGTCTTCATTGCTGGTTTTCTTTAACTTTGCCTGGTGGGGGCTACTCTTCATTGTGGTGTGGAGGCTTCTCCTTGCGGTGGCTTCTCTTGTTGTGGAGCACAGGCTTCAGCAGTTGTGGGGCAGGGGCTTAATTGCTCTGTGACATGTGGGTTCTTCCCAGACCAGGGATTGAACCTGTGTCTCTTGCATTGCAAGGCAGATTCATAACCACTGGACCACCAGGGAGGCCCTGCTTGGTGACTTTTTTGATTGAGAAACAGACTAAATTATTGGTTGGAGCCTTTGTCATTTGTACAGTATCTAATGCAGTGCTTCTTCAGGAGGGGTCTGTGAACCATGACCTTCTATATTTCTGGGCCCTTGCTTTGGCTCCCTTGGAGTAGGGTCCAGAAACCTGTGTGTTTAACAGGCCACGTGAGTGTCCTTACACACCCCAAAGATGGCTGAGAATCCATAGTCATAAGCTTTATTAGAAACAAAGATTTGAAGCATTATGTACCAAAAAATAAGTATTAACTTTCTATTAACTGTAACAATAAGCATTATTTCCTATTAAAAGAGAAAGAGCTCACCAGCACATTTTCATCAGTGGGAGAGTGTCAGAACCAGATTAGTCAGATTTCAAATTTTCTTGCAAGATTGTGTTCTGATGACTAACATTTTATTATTCACAGGTGATTGTAAGTGGGTTTGCATTCTTCTATTCTGTTGAGCAGGTTCATTCAGAAAAAGCTGGAAACTGCAGCAGATAAGATAGGTCTCGCAGTTCCAAATTCCTTTCAGTGAAATTTTTTTTTTACTGTCCCTGTTGGTGTTACTCAGTCTATAGTGACTTCAGCCAGATTTCCAATAAAGAAAATGCAGAATCCTCATATTCCTCATTTCTGTTTTTTACAAGGAAATTTGAAAATCCTTAAAAACATGTATGTAAGTGTACTTTTCTGCCTATATGTTATACTTAAAAAATAGTTGATAGTGGGACTTCCCTGGTAGTCCAGTGGCTAAACTCTGTGCTTCCACTGCAGGGGCCGTGGGTTTGATCCCTGGTTGGGGAACTAAGGTCTCCCATGCCGCATGGTGTGGCCAATAAATAAATAAATTAACTTTTAAAAATAGTTGATAGAAGGGAGCACAGAAGCAGTTTATGCAAGGCATAAACATATTTTCTAATGGAGCTTGCCTGTTTTTTGCAAATTGGACTGCAAATTGTCAGGATACCAGAAATCATCAAATTTCCAGAAATGGTAGCAACCAAGTAGTTATACATGAATGTATGCTTAAATGTCTAGATTGGTGCAGGAGGCCATAGGAAGGTCAGGGGCTTGGTGTGCCTTCTTTCCTATCGCCGGTTCTAGGGCCACCTTCCTGATCAGCTGGGATGCGTGGGCAGGAAGGCCTGGGGGAGCTGGCAGAGACCTGGCCTGAGAGAGCATGACAGTGAGGTCCTGGACACGGTGGTTTAGGAGTCAGAGAGAGAAGGCCAGTCTCCCTGGGCTCGTGCACCCTGTGACTGAGCTGTCTTCTGCCCTCACAGGCTGGGCAGACTTCGGCTGGTGCTCCCTCCTGGCTCCTCACCTGGACGCAGGCTCTGTGAGGGTACTGGCTGCACCTCCAGCTCTTCAGCTTCTTCCAGCGTACCCTTCCACTACTCTTACTCCAGTGAGCAGAGAACAAGAAGAGATGTCCCACCTAAGGGGGCCCAGCAGCCAGAGGGAGGAAGAATAAGCACAGCCGTTAGAACAGACCTAAATGAAGGTGGCCCTTGAGTGAAAAATAACTGGGGCAAGTTATGGACTGAATGCTTGTGGCCCCCACCCCCGCCCCCACCAAATTCATGTCTGAAGCTCTAACCTCAGTGTGATGGTATTTAGAGGTGGGGCCTTTGAGCAGTAACTAGGTTTAAGATGAGATCATGAGTGTGGGGCCCTTATGGGATTAGTGCTCTTATAAGAAGAGGTAGAGCTCCTTTTTTCTGGCATGTGAGGACCCAGTGAGAAGGTAATTGTCAAGAAGCCAGGAAGAGAGCCCTCAAAGTATGTGCTGGCACCCAGATCTCAGACTTCCTAGCCTTCAGAACTGCAAAAATATATATATTTATTGTTTATTTACTCAGTCTGTTTATTATTTATAAGGTATTTCGTTATAACAGCCTCAGCTGAGTAATAAGACAGAGATTAAGGGATCTGAACACAACATAAAATTTCTTCCTTGAACTTAAATTTGTAAAAGTCAGTAGAGACACAGATGATTACTTTTATGAATTGAATTAGTTGCCTACGAGGGAAAGTAGATGAAGTGCTGAAAAATCAGTGCCAGACACAAGGGGAGAAAAATCGTGAGGGGGAAGATACAAGATTTGGAGGGCGGATCGAGGACAGCCAGCTTGTGAATAATAGGAATTGCAGAATGAGACAAAAAGCAGAGGGAGAAAAAACCAATAATAGAAGAATGTTTACCTGAATTGAAGGTAAATCTGAAATGTTCAGTGAGTTCTAGGTAGAAATGAATTTTTTAAAAAATCCAGTTTTTTTCCTGATAAAAATCCTCAATTCCGAAGATGAAAAACAAGCATCTAGACATAAGGAAGGAGAAGGCAGTGGCACCCCACTCCAATACTCTTGTCTGGCAAATCCCATGGATGGAGGAGCCTGGTAGGCTGCAGTCCATGGGGTCACTAAGAGTTGGACATGTCTGAGCGACTTCACTTTGACTTTTCACTTTCATGCATTGGAGAAGGAAATGGCAACCCACTCCATTGTTCTTGCCTGGAGAATCCCAGGGACTGGGGAGCCTGGTGGGCTGCCATCTGTGGGGTCACACAGAGTCGGACGCGACTGAAGCGACTTAGCAGCAGCAGCAGGCATAAGGAGGCAAGGTACTTTTAGGGGAAGAAGCATCAGACTTCCTGTCAGCTTCACAGTTCACCAGGAGCAAAGGCATTTATGTCAAGAATTTCATACCCTTTCAGTTTATCACCCATCCTTCACCATGAGGGAGGAAGAGAACAGACACGACAGGGATCCAGAGGGTCTTTCATCCAAGTGTCTGGTCTAAGGAAAATGCTGGAGGAAGGACTCTAACCAAAACACAATGATGGTGCCCGGAGATCCTAAGATGGGGGAAAGGAAAAGGAGAAACACGAAAGATAATTGGTGATCTTTAGAAAAAGACCCATCATTTCTAATGAGAACTAAATGTATATCACAGGGAACTCTGCTCAGTGCTCTGTGGTGTGGCCGATTCATTTTGTTATACAGCAGAAACTAACATTGTAAAGCAACTATACTCAAAAAAAAAACACCCCAAAACCCTATCATTTCATGTAAATGGATATCAATAAATTTAACAGAAGCGTTAAAAAAAGAAGAAGAAAAAAAAGACAAGAAGGGCCATTCAAGCAAAATTCTAATTGTATCTCAGCTAGAAGTACTGGGTTATTTTAGCAAAGAATGGTTGGTGTGCGGAAGAGCAAGAGGGAACAAAAGTAAAAATCCTTCCACGTAAGTCATCCTGGGTGAAGGGTGAAGGAGGGCAGGTGTGCTTTATGTGGAGGAGAGCAGAGCTGTGCGGGGAGAGAGCCAGGAGTAGGTGCAGATATGGTTATAAAGGTTGGGAAAGGTGAGCTGAGCCATTCATGGACTACCAATGGCCAGGGACACTCCCCAGATAACAAAGGGGAGAAAAGGTAATGCATGGTAACCTGATTAAACCAGGCAAAACAGGGGAAAGGAGAAAGGAAACAACAAAAAGCAACATAAGTTGTAAATATAAAGTGAGATGTAACAATAACGTCCTGCTGTATAGCACAGGGAACTATATTCAATATCCTATGATAAACCATAATGGAAAAGAATATGAAAATGTATATATATATATATATATATATGTATGTATGTATGTATGTATTAATATGTATAAATATGTATATATGTATGTAAAACTGAGTCACTTTGCTGTGCAACAGAAATTGACGTAACATTGTAAATCAACTACAAAAAAAGTTTTTTTTAAAAAGTGAGATGGAGGGACAAACAAAGACAGAAAGCAGCATAATGCCATGAGTGAGAGCCCAGTCAGCGGAGCCAGACTCCTGGTGCCAATCCCAGCTTCCTCATGTACTGACTGTGGCTTTGGGCAAGTTACTTGACCACTTAGAAATTTCACCATCTGTGAAATGAGGATAATAACAGTCCCTCCTTCATAGGGTGTTGTGAGGATTAAACGAGTTAACATACCTACAGCATTTAGAACAATGCCTAGTGTAATTAGACCAAGCAAGTGTTTGCTTTATTCTTTATAAAGTCTAGTAGCAATTTTAATATTAGGTAAGATGAAGCAATATTGCAAGCACTGAATCAGATTCAGTTCAGTTCAGTCACTCAGTCGTGTCCGACTCTTTGCGACCCCATGAATCGCAGCATGCCAGGCCTCCCTGTCCATCACCAACTCCCGGAGTTCACTCAGACTCATGTCCATCCAGTTAGTGATGCCATCCAGCCATCTCATCCTCTATTGTCCCCTTCTCCTCCTTCCCCCAATCCCTTCCAGCATCAGAGTCTTTTCCAATGAGTCAACTCTTCGCATGAGGTGGCCAAAGTACTGGAGTTTCAGCTTTAGCGTCATTCCCTCCAAAGAACACCCAGGGCTGATCTCCTTTAGAATGGACTGGTTGGATCTCCTTGCAGTCCAAGGGACTTTCAAGAGTCTTCTCCAACACCACACATCCATACATGACCACTGGAAAAACCATAGCCTTGACTAGACGGACCTTAGTGGGCAAAGTAATGTCTCTGCTTTTGAATACGCTATCTAGGTTCATCATAACTTTTCTTCCAAGGAGTAAGCGTCTTTTAATTTCATGGCTGCAGTCACCATCTGCAGTGATTTTGGAGCCCCCCAACATAAAGTCTGCCACTGTTTCCACTGTTTCCCCATCTATGTCCCATGAAGTGATGGGACCAAATGCCATGATCTTCATTTTCTGAATGTTGAGCTTTAAGCCAACTTTTTCACTCTCCACTTTCACTTTCATCAAGAGGCTTTTTAGTTCCTCTTCACTTTCTGCCATTAGGAAGGTTATTATATAATGGCCATGGGCACTTTGATCTTAAATCTGTATGTGCCAAATAAAATGGCAGCTAAATAAAGTAAACGGCATTACAAATAAAAGGAGAACTTGAGGAAGACATTTTACAGTGAGAGAATTCAAGATCTAGAAGGCAAAAATAGACAAGATCTAGAGAAAATGAATAATGAGTACTTTCTTGGTGGTCCACTGGCTAAGATTACTCCATGCTCCCAATTGCAGGGGGCCTGGGTTCCATCCCTGGTCAAGGAATCAGATCCCACATGCTGCAACCAAAAGTTAACATGCTGGAACAAAGACTGGGTACAGCCAAATAAATAAAAACTCTAAAAAAAGAAAAGAAAATGAGTAATGGAATCAGCAAACTCAGTCTAATATGCAATATTGAAACTTTTGTTCTTCAGGTAGTTTTTTTGCATGGAGCTTTTGAAAAATCAGTCATATGTGACAAAGCAAAATTTAATACATTAAAAAATTCGGTATATTACAGACCATACTTTTGATCATAAACTAATACAATTAGAAATAAATAATAAAAGTGATGAAAACTTGAAAATGAAGCAATTCTAAGTAATTCTAAAGATACTTAGATATCCTTAGACCAAAGAGGAATTCAAAATTGAAATTGAAACAGTAAAAACACTTTACACCCAACCTATGCACACAGCAAATGGTGTACTAAAGGGAAAATATCTTCATTATTATGGAAGAAGTAGTTAAAATAAAAGAATGTCATGCTCATCTTTTAAAATTTAAAACCAAAAGTTAAAAAAAAAAAAAGCTAGAGAATTCATAAATGCTTAGGCTGACATCAGACAAATCGGAAATTTAAAAAAAAAATGAAAGGGGAAGGATACTGTGAGAAGTCAAAAGCATTCTCTTTGGAAAGATGGAAAGAGAGTGGTTAGTGGGGCAGGGAGTGTGGAGGAGAGAATATGGGGAGTGGAGGAGGGAAGAGAAAGAAAAGGATGAGCAAAAGAATCATGAAATGTTCAGAGAAACATCTGATTCGGACTTTTGCTTTTGAGGGATCTCCTGTTCCCTAGAATTCAGGTTTTCTTGTCTGTCTGTCTCTCTTAGTGCTTCAGTCTCTGATTCTTTGCTGGTTTGGCAGGCAACATTGCAGCATGGTTGGGAGCGCAGATTCTGGAGCCAAGAGCCCTGGGCCAGTCCCAGCTAGCCACTTCTCTCCAGATGTATCAGCTCAGCTCTTGGTGCCTGAGAGACCCTGAGAGTACCTCCCTCACAATGCTGTGTGGATTTGTGCATGTCAGCATGTAGTGCAGCCCCAGGCTCCTCCCAGGACGTGCTCAATAAACCTCAGGGGTGTCCTCTTCATTGCCATCACTCCTTTGCAGATTTCCCGGGATGGATGCTCCTTGGGGTCTTGTTTTTGTGCTGGGTCACTCCATCTTTCAGCAGTTCTGCTTTCATTTAATGTCTTTCTCTGAGATGCATTCTACCAGTCCAGTATAAATATTGTTACCGAATAAGTACTAAAAAGAATCATTAGCATTTGTTGTATTTACCGTGTAGTAGGCATTGCGTTTGGAGAAGGCAGTGGCAACCCACTTCAGGACTCTTGCCTGGAAAATCCCATGGACGGAGGAGCCTGGTAGGCTGCAGTCCATAGGGTCGCGAAGAGTCGGACACCACTGAGCGATTTCACTTTCACGCAGTGGATAAGGAAATGGCAACCCACTCCAGTGTTCTTGCCTGGAGAATCCCAGGGACGGGCGAGCCTGGTGGGCTGCCATCTCTGGGGTCGCACATAGTCGGACACGACTGAAGCGAGTTAGCAGCAGCAGCAGGCATTGTGCTTAGTGCTTTGTATGCATTATCTTATGTAATTTCCCATAAAGTGGCCTTAAGAGTGTAGTCACTGTTACTATCAACAGATGATGAAAAGGAAGCTCAGAAAGCTCTAGACACTTGCTCAGAATCACACAGCTAGAGGGACTGACATTTGAACCTCTTTGTCTGATGTTACTCTGCTCCTTTTTCTTGATATATTACTTCTCAGATTTAGGTATTGTTTGCCTAAAACAATGACAATCAAAAAGCACACTAGGGTGGGGTAAGACCTCTGTGCCACCTTCCATGTGTCCAGGCTCCTAGTCTCAGCTTTGCCTCTGCCTACGGTGGAACCTCCATCCAGTCACCTGACATCTGAGTCTAAATGTTTTTACTGGTTAATGCAGGAGCTTGGTCTGAGTGACATCTCTGAGGTCTCTTTCTAAGCCCCTGGTTCTCTGTGGATGTGTACATCAGGTTATGCTTATGAAGGAGCCTCTTCTGAAAGGAGTTAAACGGTCTTATTTTTGCCAGAAGTATCAAATGCGTCTGTGGTATCTTGTGAGTTCCCAGATGATGGTGTTTTTGTGTGTTGCCCAGGTACTCCAGGAGCAGATCCGTGCCCGGGACAACATTAGCTACGGAACTAATTCTGCCTTAAAGACCCTGGAGATGAGGCAGCTCTCTGGCCTGGGGGATCTCCGGGGAAGAGTGGCCAGGTGGGTAGTCAGGTATTTGTATCTCTGTGTATCAAGAGTGATTTCTCATCAACTTCATTTTAATGGGGAATATATTTATGAAGCACCAAAGCAGTCTTTGTCTTTTTCTAGTACATTGTCTCCTTTTCCCATAAAATCTACTGGCGGAAGTTAGACCTTGTTTTGAGTAGCCCTGATTCAACTGTACTTCCGTAGTTGGAGCTGTGTGTGTGGAAGGTGATGAGCGGAGGGCTCAGCTGACCTGTGTAATTTGTTAGATTGTTTTATTTATTGAGCCCAATAATACAATGTTGGAACTTATAGTTTGTATGTCTTTTTTTGGAGGGGGGCATTTTACATATCTCATTTATTAGCTAAGATGATCAGGACTAACTGATTTTAAAATTTTTATTAATAAAGTAAATCTAACATCTATTTTTTCTTATTTTAAATTAATTTTTATTGGACTATAGTTGCTTTACAGTAGTTGGTGTGTCTTTTTAAAATTTCATTTCCTCTGAGGTATGGCAGAAATCAACACAATATTGTAAAGCAATTGTCCTTCAATAAAAAATAAAATTTTAAAATCTTTTCCTTATTCATTTTGATTACCTTTTCTGAAAGTATCAGTCCATGGTAGATTGTACACTTGAAAAAGAGACCTTTCCTCTCAGGTCATAGGAAGGGTGCTTTTCTAGGGACTTACTACTGAAAAAGTGCCCCATGGACCGACCAGCTGCGTCCCTGTCACCGGGGGTTGTCAGAAATGCACAACCTCTGAAGCATTCTCGGGCCTCTTCTGCCCTCTGCTGATATTAAGAGTCAAGCATGAGTGTACATGGGAGATGTGAAGTTAACAGGCAATTTGAATCAGCTTGCAGTGAAAGTGAGGGTGGTCTGCAGAGACTGGCAAGGGAGGAAAGAATCCAAGGTCTCTTTGGACCAGACAGGATTTTAGGGGGTATTAGTGCCAACAAAACTTGAAGGACTCTGAATATTGGGCCTGTGAATTCAGGTTGGCTGGATGACGTCGGTCTCATGGCAGAGGGCTCCTGGTTGCCACTCTTGTGTGAGTTCTCTCCTCATCTGGGTGAACCCCAGTCTCTGTAAGGCCCGTGGTGGCAGATGCCCCCTTGAGCGCCTTATGTCTCTCTCCCCTTGCACTGTACTTTCAGCAGTACTGCTTGTTATTCCCGATTGGATCAGGCTCTCCTATATCTGTGCCTTTGTGCTTGCTGTACTTGGGTTTCCCTGGTGGCTCAGAGGTTAAAGCGTCTGCCTGCAGTGCAGGAGACCTGGGTTCGATCCCTGGGTCGGGAAGATCCCCTGGAGAAGGAAAGGGCAACCCACTCCAGTATTGTTGCCTGGAGAATCCCATGGACAGAGGAGCCTGGTGGGCTATAGTCCATGGGGTCGCAAAGACTCAGACATGACTGAGTGACTTCACTTGTTCTGCCCTCTCCCCTTCTTTCCTAACTTCTAGTCAGCCTTTAAAGTTCAGCTTAAGTTTTACCTCCTCCAGGAAGTTTTCCCAGATCCCTTTCTCCTGAACTTACCTACCACTCTCTGTGCTGTTGAGTCTCTCTGTTGCCTTGGGGCGGGGTACGTCATCTTTTTGTAACCTCAGTGCATAGAACCAGTCTCTGGAAGACAGTAGATACTCAATAAATGTTTATTTGGATGAATTAAAGATTTGGAAAATCACTGTTAACTGGACTTGAAGTTTTTTTGTGTGGAGATCAGCTGAAAGGAAACCCCAGCTCTGTTATACCTCTCAGAATTGGGAGGATCTAAAGAGCTTCAGAGCTACAAGGCAAGAGTAGGAACTTCAGGAGAACTCTAGAAATTTTCCTAGTCACTTGAGTTGCAGATGGAGGCTGAGTGAGGTGATATATGGAAGGGGCTTAGTGTGTACCTGAGATGGAGTGAATGTAGAGCGGATAGGACCTGTTATGCAGCGGCCATGAAATTATCCTTGTAACACTGGTTCTAGTTACAAAATGGAGAAATTGTTTTGAAACACTTGCAGGAATTTTACATTTTTCCTCTGCAGTTTCTTATTAACGTCTCTACCCAGCTTGTTCCTTTTCTGTAACAAATGCTTTTACTCTGAAACAGTCAAAATAATGTGTTGTGAACACCACATATTTTTGCTTTATTTTAGCATTCCATCTTTCTTCTGGAATGCTAATGAGGCTTTGGTTGTTGAAACAAACTCATGTGAAATAATTCCTGGGGAAAGTTTTAACTTTCTTGCATTAATTATGTCATGGTTTTGAAAGGATATGAACTCTTTAAGTGATAGTCTTGGATTACCAGGCTGCAGTACTATTTCAGGTTTTAGTTTATAGTGTTCATGGATCCATTGGTGAAGTAACTGATAGGAAGCAAACCCTGATACCTCCCTGGAGAGCCAACAGGAAAGGGCAAAGGATAATTCTCTACAGAAATGATAGACACCCTTACTTCACTAAGCAGAACACACTTGAACAGGACTGTCTCAGAGAGTTTCCCATTCCTCCCTGACCCAAAGCCTGGAGTCTAGCTTTTCTGTTCCTACTGGGACATTTGGTCCATTTTTTGGCTTACCATCTTTATTTGTCCAGGACTCAGTAGCTTCCTCCACTTTCCTCTCTGAGATCTGTTTGCATGGTATCAGAGTTTTAGAGGAAAAATACCTGTGTACTGAGGCACATGTGCACATTCCCTCAGATTAAGTCCAGGTGCAAAGAAAAAAAGAAACAGATTGGATATCATCAAGTTAAAATTTTTTGGCCATTACAAATAATGCTGTTATGCACATTCACATACGAGGTTGTGTGGTCATATGTTTTAATTTCTCTTGGATGTGTATAGGAGTATAGCTGTTGAATAATATGCTTTGTATATATTATAACTTTAATTAAAAACTGGATATTTAGGTAGTATATTGTAGCAGTCCTGGAAGATGATGCCCTTGGGCTTGTTTTTGTTGTTTGCTTGGTTAAGTGACTTAGCTGGCCTATGTTAGTGATGTCGGTTTCTCCCACAACATGGAGCCTCTCATGACAGGATTGATGCCGATCCTCAGAGGCTGCACAGTCAGCCTGTGATGATAGCAGTTTTTGCAAGGCTCTCTGTGACTATCTCTTTCCTTCTTATTTTATTAAGCTGCCTACCTCTGTTGGTGTCACACCCAAATCTTAGGCTCCACTGATTCCTTGCAGATTACTCTACTGTTTTTTTCTTTCCTGTTTGCTTACTTTGTTCTTCTTTGCAATTTAATCATTTTAAAAATTGCTTTTATTGTATTATTATACAACCTAGTATCCCCAATATATTTCTTTTTTAAGTTGTAGTATAATTGATTTACAATATTATGCTAGTTTCAGATGTATAGCACAGTGATTCTATTATACAAATATGTGTATATATAGATGTATATTTTTCAGATTATTTTCCCTCATAGATTATTACAAAATATTGAGTATAGTTCCCTGTGCTATACAGTAGGTCTTGTTGGTTATCTATTTTATGTATCTGAGTGCATGAGTGCTCAGTCATGTGCGATTCTTTGTGACCCCCATGGACTATATATAGCCTGCCAGGCTGCTCTGTCCATAGAATTTCCCAGGCAAGAATATTGGAATGAGTTGCCACTTCCTTCTCCGGGGGATTTTCTCTACCCAGGGATCGAGCCTGTGTCTCTTGAGTCTCCTGCATTGGCAGGCAGTTTCTTTACCACCTGAGTCACCAGGGGAGCCCTGTGTATGTATAGTAGTATGCATCCATTATGCTGTACTGTTTTTGACAATGTCCTAGGATGTAAATTTCTGTTTAGTCGGATTCAGTTAAACCATCACCAGCATTTAAGGGCTAATGACGTATACATATAATCAGTTCAGTTCAGTCGCTCAGTCGTGTCCGACTGTTTGCAACCCCATGAATCACAGCACGCCAGGCCTCCCTGTTCATCACCAACTCCTGGAATTCACTCAGACTCACGTGCATCGAGTCCGTGATGCCATCCAGCCATCTCATCCTCGGTCGTCCCCTTTTCCTCCTGCCCCCAATCCCTCCCAGCATCAGTCTTTTCCAATGAGTCAACTCTTCTCATGAGGTGGCCAAAGTACTGGAGTTTCAGCTTTACCATCAATCCTTCCAATGAACACCCAGGACTACTTTAGAATGGTCTGGTTGGATCTCCTTGCAGTCCAAGGGACTCTCAAGAGCCTTTTCCAACACCACAGTTCAAAAGCATCAATTCTTTGGCGCTCAGCTTTCTTCACAGTCCAACTCTCACATCCATGCATGACCACTGGAAAAACCATAGCCTTGACTAGACGGACCTTTGTTGGCAAAGTAATATCTCTGCTTTTCAATATGCTATCTAGGTTGGTCATAACTTCCCTTCCAAGGAGTAAGCGTCTTTTAATTTCATGGCTGCAGTCACCATCTGCAGTGATTTTGGAGCCCCCCAACATAAAGTCTGCCACCGTTTCCACTGTTTCCCCATCTGTTTGCCATGAAGTGATGGGACCAGATGCCATGATCTTCGTTTTCCAAATGTTGAGCTTTAAGCCAACTTTTTCACTCTCCTCTTTCACTTTCATCAAGAGGCTTTTTAGTTCCTCTTCACTTTCTGCCATAAGGATGATGTCATCTGAATATTTGAGGTTATTGATATTTCTCTCAGCAATCTTGATTCCAGCTTGGGCTTCTTCCAGCCCAGCATTTCTTATGATGTACTCTGCATAAAAGTTAAATAAGCAGGGTGACAATATACAGCCTTGACATACTTCTTTTCCTATTTGGAACCAGTCTCTTGTTCCATGTCCAGTTCTCACTGTTGCTTCCTGACCTGCCTATAGGTTTCTCAAGAGGCAGGTCAGGTGGTCTGGTATTCCCATCTCTCTCAGAATTTTCCACAGCTTATTGTGATCCACACAGTCAAAGGCTTTGGCATAGTCAATAAAGCAGAAATAGATGTTTTTCTGGAACTCTCTTGCTTTTTCCATGATCCAGCAGATGTTGGCAACTTGATCTCTGGTTCCTCTGCCTTTTCTAAAACCAGCTTGAACATCAGGAAGTTCACGGTTCACGTATTGCTGAAGCCTGGCTCGGAGAATTTTGAGCATTCCTTTCCTAGCATGTGAGATGAGTGCAATTGTGCGGTAGTTTGAGCATTCTTTGGCATTGCCTTTCTTTGGGACTGGAATGAGAACTGACCTTTTCCAGTCCTGTGGCCACTGCTGAGTTTTCCAAATTTGCTGGCATATTGAGTGCAGCACTTTCACAGTATCATCTTTCAGGATTTGAAACAGCTCAACTGGAATTCCATCACCTCCACTAGCTTTATTCATAGTGATGCTTTCTAAGGCCCTCTTGACTTCACATTCCAGGATGTCTGGCTCTAGGTGAGTGATCACACCTTCATAACCTTTGTGATTATCTGGGTCATGAAGCTCTTTTTTGTACAGCTCTTCTGTGTATTCTTGCCACCTCTTCTTAATATCTTCTGCTTCTGTTAGGTCCATACCATGTCTGTCCTTTATCGAGCCCATCTTTGCATGAAATTGCTATTATTTTCTCCTACTCTGAGGATTTTCTCTAATTATCTTGAAGAGATCTCTAGTCTTTCCCAGTCTGTTGTTTTCCTCTATTTCTTTGCATTGATTGCTGAGGAAGGCTTTCTTATCTCCTTTTGCTATTCTTTGGAAGTCTGCATTCAGATGCTTATATCTTTCCTTTTCTCCTTTGCTTTTCACTTCTCTTCTTTCCACAGCTATTTGTAATTATGTATAATAATTACTATAACATGGAAGATTGGCAATCTGATGGTTTAAGTTTCTTTGCCTTTGTTTTTTTCAACTTACATTAGCTTTATTGCTGTTGATTGAAAGAGATCAAACTGAAACTACAGCTATTTCATGCAGATGCCTTTCACTGCGATTTAATAACTAGCAAAAAATAAAACCAATCCCCAAAACCAAAGCACTCTATCAGTGTGTATGCAGTCTTGGGCACCTAGGAATTTAAGTTGATAATAGTCATATAATGTGTTTTTATATCATGAAACCCCTTTTATTTTTACTTTTTTTAAAATTTATTTTTTAATTGAAGGATAATTGCTTTACAGAATTTTGTTGTTTTCTTTCAAACCTCAACATGAATCAGCCATAGGTATACATATGTCCCCTTCCTTTTGAACCTCCCTCCCATCTCCCTCCCCATTCCACCCTTCTAGGTTGATACAGAGCCCCTGTTTGAGTTTCCTGAGCCATACAGCAAATTCCCATTGGCTATCTATTTTACATATGGTAATGTAAGTTTCCATGTTACACTTTCTATATATCTTACCCTCTCCTCCCCTTTCCCCATGTCCATAAGTTATTCTCTATGCCTATTTCTCTATTGCTGCCCCGTAAATAAATTCTTCAGTACCATTTTTCTAGATTGCATCTATATGCATTAGAATATGATATTTATCTTTCTCTTTCTGACTGACTTCATTCTATATAATAGGTTTCAGGTTCATCCATCTCATTAGAACTGACTCAAATGCATTCATTTTTATGGCTGAATAATATTCCATTGTGTATATATACCACAATTTCTTTATCCATTCATCTGTTGATGGACATCTAGGTTGCTTCCATGTTCTAGCTATTGTAAATAGTGCTGCAGTGAGCAATGGGATACATGTGTCTTTTTCAATTTCGGTTTCCTCAGGGTATATGCCTAGGAGTGGGATTGCTGGGTCATATGGTGGTTTTATTCCTAATTATTTAAGGGATCTCCATACCGTTTTCCATAGTGGCTGTCAATTTACATTTGCTCCAAAAGTGCAAGAGCATTCCCTTTTCTCCACACCCTCTCCAGCATTTATTGTTTGTAGACTTTTTGATGATGGCCATTCTGACCAGTGTAGGGTGATATCTCATTGTAGGTTTGGTTTGCATAACTCTAATAATGAGTAATGTTGAGAATTGTTTCATGTGTTTGTTAGCCATCTGTATGTCTTCTTTGGAGAAATGTCTGTTTAGGTCTTTTCCCCACTTTTTTATTAGGTTGTTTGTTTTTCTGGTATTGAGTTGTATGAGCTGCTTATATATTTTGGAAATTAATCCTTTGTTTCATTTGCTATTATTTTCTCCTACTCTGAGGGTTGTCTTTACACCTTGCTTAGTGTTTCCTTTGCTGTGAAAAAGCTTTTAAGTTTAATCAGGTCCCACTTGTTTACTTTTGTTTTTATTTCCATTACTCTAGGAGGTGGGTCATAGAGGATCGTTCTTTGATTTATGTCATCAAGTGTTCTGTAAGAGTTTTACAGTTTCTGGTCTTACATTTAGGTCTTTAATCCATTCTGAGTTTATCTTTGTGTATGGTGTTAGGAAGTGTTCTAATTTCGTTCTTTTACATGTAGTTGTCCAGTTTTCTCAGCACCATTTATTGAAGAGGCTGTCTTTGCCCCATTGTATATTCTTGCCTCCTTTGTCAAAAATAAAGTACCCATAGGTGTGTGGGCTTATTTCTGGGCTTTCTATCTTGTTCCATTGGTCTGTATTTCTGTTTTTGTGTCAGTACCATACTGTCTTGATGACTGTAGCTTTGTAGTATAATCTAAAGTCAGGAAGGTTGATTCCTCCAGCTCCATTCTTCTTTCTCAAGACTGCTTTGGTTATTCGGGGTCTTTGGTATTTCCATATGAATTGTGAAATGTTTTTGTTCTAGTTCTGTGAAAAATGTCATTGGTAATTTGATAGGGATCGCATTGAATCTGTAGATTGTAGTTGATAGTATAGTCATTTTTACAGTATTGATTCTTCCTACCCAGGAATATGGAATATCTCTCCATCTGTTTATGTCATCTTTGATTTCTTTCATTAGTGTCTTATAATTTTCTGTGTACAGCTTTTTTGTCTCCTTAGGTAAGTTTATTCCTAGATATTTAATTCTTTCTGTTGCAATGGTGAATGGGATTGATTGCTTAATTTCTCTTTCTGATTTTTCATTGTTAGTATATAGAAATACAAGTGATTTCTGTGCATTGATTTTATATCCTGCAACTTTGTTAAGTTCACTGATTAGCTCTAGTAATTTTCTGATACTATGTTTAGGGTTTTCTGTGTACAGTATCATGTCATCTGCAAATAGTGAGAGCTTTACTTCTTTTCCGATCTGGATTCCTTTTATTTCTTTGATTCCTTTTATTTCTGTGATTGCTGTAGCTAGGACTTCTAGAACTTTGTTGAATAATAGTGGTGAAAGTGGACACCCTTGTCTTGTTCCTGATCTTAGGGGGAATGCTTTCAGTTTTTCACCATTGAGAATAATGTTTACTGTAGGTTTATAATATATGCCCTTTACTGTGTTGAGGTAGGTTTCTTCTATGTCCATTTTTTGAAGAGTTTTAATCATAAATGGGTGCTGAATTTTGTCAAAGGCTTTTTCTGCATCTATTGAGATGATCATATGGTTTTTATCTTTCAATTTGTTAATACGGTATATCACATTGATTGACTTGTGTAGACTGAAGAATCCTTGCATCCCTGGAATAAACCCAACTTGTTCATGGTGAGCTTTTTGATGTGTTGCTGAATTCTGTTTGCTAAAATTTTGTTGAGGATTTTTGCATCTATGTTCATCAATAATGTTGGTCTGTAGTTTTCTTTCTTTGTGTTGTCTTTGTCTGGTTTTCATATCAGGTGATGGTGGCCTCTTAGAATGAGTTTGGAAGTGTTCCTTCAGTTCAGTTCAGTTCAGTCACTCAGTCATGTCTGACTCTTTGTGACCCCATGAATCACAGCATGCCAGGCCTCCCTGTCCATCACCATCTCCCGGAGTTCACCCAAACTCACATCCATCGAGTCGGTGATGCCATCCAGCCATCTCATCCTCCATCGTCCCCTTCTCCTCCTGCCCCCGATCCCTCCCAGCATCAGAGTCTTTTCCAATGAGTCAACTCTTCGCATGAGGTGGCCAAAGTACTGGAGTTTCAGCATTACCATCAATCCTTCCAAAGAACACCCAGGGCTGATCTCCTTCTGAATGGACTGGTTGGATCTCCTTGCAGTCCAAGGGACTCTCAAGAGTCTTCTCCAACACCGCAGTTCAAAAGCACCAATTATTCGGCTCTTGGCTTTCTTCACAGTCCATACATAAGTGTCTTGCATCCATGCGTGACCACTGGAAAAACCATAGCCTTGACTAGACATATCTTTGTTGGCAAAGTAATGTCTCTGCTTTTCAATATGCTATCTAGGTTGGTCATAACTTTTCTTGCAAGGAGTAAGCATCTTTTAATTTCATGGCTGCAGTCACCATCTGCAGTGATTTTGGAGCCCTAAAGAATAAAGTCTGACACTGTTTCCACTGTTTCTCCATCTATTTGTCATGAAATGATGGGACCAGATGCCATGATCTTCGTTTTCTGAATGTTGAGCTTTAAGCCAAGTTTTTCGCTCTCCTCTTTCACTTTCATCAAGAGGCTTTTTAGTTCCTCTTCACTTTCTGCCATAAGGATGGTGTCATCTGCATATCTGAGGTTATTGATATTTCTCCTGGCAGTCTTGATTCCAGCTTGTGCTTCTTCTAGCCCAGTGTTTCTCATGATGTACTCTGCATATGAGTTAAACAAGCAGGGTGACAATATACAGCCTTGACGTACTCCTCTTCCTATTTGGAACCAGTCTATTGTTCCTTCCTCTGCAGTTTTTTGAAAGAGTTTTAGAAGGATAGGCATTAGCTCTTCTCTAAATGTTGGATAGATTTCTTCTGTGAAGCCATCTGGTCCTGGGCTTCTGTTTTTTGGGAGATTTTTGATCACAGTTATCACAGTTTCAATTTCAGTGCTTATAATTGTATTGTTCATAATTTCTATTTCTTCCTGATTGCACCTTGAAAGATTGAACTTTTCTAAGAATCTGTCCATTTCTCCCAGGTTATCCATTTTATTGCCATATAGTTGTTCACAATAGTCTTTTATGATCCTTTGTATTTCTGCATTGTCTGTTGTAACCTCTCCTGTTTGTTGATTTGATTCTTCTCTCTTTTTTCCTGATGAGTCTGGCTAAAGGTTTGTCAATTTTGTTTATCTTCCCAAAGAACCCACTTTTGGTTTTATTAATCTTTACTGTTGTTTCTTTCATTTCTTTTTCATTTGTTTCTGCTCTGCTCTTTATGATTTCTTTCCTTCTACTATTTTTTTTTTGTTGTTGTTTTTTTCTGGTTGTTTTAGGTGTAAAGTTAGGTTGTCTATGTGATGCTTTTCTTGTTTCTTGAGGTAGGATTGTATTGCTGTAAACGTCCCTCTTAGAACTGCTTTTGCTGCATCCCATAGGTTTTGAGTTGTCATGTTTTCATTGTCATTTGTTTCTAAAAATTTTTTGATTTCCCTTTTGATTTCTTCAGTAACCTGTTGGTTATTTAGCAACATATTGTTTAATCTCCATGTGTTTGTGTTTCTTGCAGCTTTTTTCTTGTAATTGATACCTAGCCTCATAGCGTTGTGGTCAGTGAAGATGCTTGACACGATTTCAATTTTCTTTTTTCTTTTTTTTTTTTTTAGCTCATATGTTTATTAACCAATGTACAATTACTTGTCTTCTGGTTTGTTGAAACAATAGGTCAGACAACATTTGCCACAATAATGTCTATCGAAGTGACTGGCCATAAAAACTCCAGCACCACATTCATCTGAGGGACACTCCCAGCGAAGGCGACTGATTTTGCCATTCTCATCCACCTTATAGTATTTCAGAACAGCCAATTTAACCTTCTTTCTCTTATGCTTGTTCTTCTTGGAAGTGGCGTAAGACTTCTTCTTCCTTTTCTTAGCACCACCACGAAGTCTCAACACTAGATGAAGAGTAGACTCCTTTTGAATGTTGTAGTCAGACAAAGTACATCCATCTTCCAGTTGCTTGCCAGCAAAGATCAGTCTTTGCTGGTCAGGAGGAATTCCTTCCTTATCCTGGATCTTGGCCTTTACATTTTCTATTGTATCCGAGGGCTCGACCTCAAGAGTGATGGTCTTCCCCGTCAGGGTCTTCACGAAAATCTGCATCCTGGCGGCGGTTCCACCGCAGATGGTGGATCCGAAAGGCTCAATTTTCTAGAATTTACTGAGATTTGATTTGTGACCCAAGATGTGGTCTATCCTGGAGAATGTTCCATGTGCACTTGAGAAGAAGGTGTATTCTTCTGTATTTGGATGGAATGTCCTGAAGATATTAATGAGATCCATCTCATCTAATGTGTCATTTAAGACTTGTGTTTCCTTATTAATTTTCTGTTTTGATGATCTGTCTATTGGTGTGAGTGGGGTATTAAAGTCTCCTACTATTATTGTGTTACTTTCAATTTCTCTTTTTATGTCTGTTAGTATTTGTCTTATATATTGAGGTGCTCCTATATCATGAACCCCTTTTATTGATGTTGAATTATTTTCTAATATAGATATATCCCAAGGCTCTCTTACAAAATGCAGTGAAAACATGGGAACAGACCAAAATTTACACAAAGGGGACAAACAAGTTGTAGAGCAATAATAAAGTCTTCTCAGGATGATATAGGATGTTTTTCTCTGTTTCTACTCCCGTCTCTCACCTCCTTTTTCATTTTTTTTTTAGACTTTTTAGTTTGTATTGGCATATAGCTAATTAAAGGGCTTCCCCAGTGGCTCAGCATTAGAGAATCTGCCTGCAATGCAAGAGATGTGCGTTCAATCCCTGGGTCAGGAAGGTCCCTGGAGGAGGGCATGGTAACCCACTCCAGTATTCTTGCCTGGAGAATCCCATGGATGGAGGAGCCTGGCTACAGTCCATAGGGTCGCAGAGTTGGACATGACTGAAGTGACTGAGCACGCACATAGCCTATTAATAATGTTGTGATAGTTTCAGGTGAACAGTGAAGGGACTCAGCCATACATACATATCATAACACCTCTTGATCATGCCAATATTTTGTTAGGCCGTAACACCCATATTAGAAGCTTAGATTATGATACAGTAGTCCCAAGGGAATATACCCCAAGATTCCCAGTGGGTGCCTGAAACTGGGGATAGCACTGAAGCCTCCCTATATATATACTATGTTTTTTCCTATATACTTATCCCTGTGAGAAAGTTTAATTTATAACTTAGGCAAAATAAGAGATTAACAATAATTAATAATAAAATAGAATAATTATGAGTTTACTGTAAAAAATATTGTATGAATGTGGTCTCTCAGAATATCTTAGTGTAGTGTATTTACGTTTGCAAGGTTGTGAGATTATAAAATGCCTATGTGAAGAGATGAAGTAAAATGAATGACATAGGCATTTTGTAAGTGTCGTTGCTTTTTAAATGCCGTATGCTACCATGTCACAAGCTGTAAGAGAAGATCTGCCTAAGCATGAAACTCAAGTCATGTCTGTGGTTAGACATTTGGGACCCTGTTCTGGACTTTTAACCACCTCCTTGCCATCATTGATCAGACAGCCAAGTGATAGAGTCATTCTGCCACCTAATTGCTGCAATCAAGAGCTGTACCTGGAAGACAGCTGCCCAAAGACCTGAAAAGGGAAATTTTGGAATGAATACATCAGCAGTTCATCTGTAATATTACATCAAGATAAAACAGGACAACTGGTCGGGATTCAGTGCAGGTTCTTGTTTAACTAAATCTGTTGAGTCATGCCTACAGCTACATGTGAGCCTCAAGACTGCCTTTTATGATGTGTGTTTTTTGAGAAGAAAGGAAGGGGGCTTCCCTGGTGGTCCATTGGTTAAGAGTCTGCCTGCCAATGCAGGGGACACAGGTTTGATTGCTGGTTCAGGAAGATCCCACATGCAACTAAGCTTGTGTGCCGCAACTACTGCGCCTGCACTTTTACATACTATTCCGTCACTTGTTTCTTCATGACAGTATATTGTGGGCCTCCTTCCAGTATGCACATGACCTGACTGACTTTTTAATTAAATATGGGATATTCTGTTCCATGTGTGTATCATAATTTAATATATTTAGCCACTCCTGTATTAATGGAAATGTATGTTGTAGCTCCAATACTTTGACCACCTGATGCGAAGAGCTGACTCATTGGAAAAGATCCTGATGCTGGGAAAGATTCAGGTTAGGAGGAGAAGGGGGAGACAGAGGATGAGATGGTTGGATGGCATCATTGACTCAATGGACATGAGTTTGAGCAAGCTCCGGGAGATAATGGACAGGGAAGCCTGGTGTGCTGCAGTCCATGGGGTTGCAAAGAGTCATATATGACTGAGTGACTGAACAACAACAATGTTGTAGTGTTTGTGTTTCCAAGTGAGACAAAATATGGAAGCCAAGCTATAGCTAGTGCAAACCTGTGAGCCATGAGCTTTAGGATCATTTTGAGACCTTTTCAAGTAACTTATTTAAGCATAGTCTGTCCCTTGAACTGCTTTGTGAAGATGATAAACTGGTATGATGTAAATTTCCATCTGACAAATTTCCATCCAAGAAGCTGTTATTTGAATTGGAAAATAATAATTTTGTATTTCATGGTAATTTAAAAATTCAGATTTCTCCAAATATAATTTAGATAATGTTTTGCTTAAAAATTTTGAGCTCAAAATTAAAAAGAGGGGTCTGTATTTGATATTGTTTTTTAGGCATCATTTGTGAGTGGGATGATTTTGAGGACTAAATGAACTAATATTTAGTTCATGCATAAGTCCATGTTTAATTCATGCATAATATTATGCATCTTGGACAGTGCATGGTACGTAGTAAATATTCCTTATAGTCATTCATTGGCAAGTATTTATTGAGCCCCTACTACAAGCAAGGCAATGTGCTCAGCACTAGGGTTTTAGTGATAGAAAAGGCAGTTGCCCTTCTTCCTTAAATGTAGTTTATATTCCTTCTAATAGGAGAGATAGACATTAAGCAAATTATTGCAAAATAATTTTTTATTTTACTTATGATTCTGGTTTATAGATTTGGGGGGAATTTCTATAGAAATGATCGTATCATCTGCATATATTGGCAGTTTAATTTCTTCTTTTCTGATCCTCATATCCTTAGTCTCTCTTTTTTGTCATCTGTACTGGGTAAAATCTTCAGTACAGTTCATTAGAAATTTAACAATGAGCATCTTTCTCTTGTTTTCAACTTTAATGAGAATACTTCCAGAGTTTTTCCATTTTTTGGATGATGATTAATCATGGATTCATCAGATTTGGGAAGTTTTCTTGCACTCCAGATTTACTAAGACTGTTTATAATTTGTATTGAGTTTTCTCAAGTGTTTTTGCATCTATTCAAATCACAGATTTCTCTCTTAATCTGTTAATGTAAATTTAGCAAGGTGGTTACTAATATTAAAGTACAAAGATCAGTTTCGTTACTAAAAACCAATAGGAAACATACTTAAAATGAAGATGTTATTTAAACTAAAATCAGGGAATGTGTAATAACTAGGCATATACCTAACAAAAATTGTTCAAGACTTCTTGAAAATTAAAAAAAAATTGGTTAAGAAATAATAAGAAAATATAAATAAATAGAAACGTATTATATTCAAGGGTAGGAAGTCTTTAATATCTTTAAAAATATCAGTTTTCACAAATTAACCTTCAGAATCAATGAAATTCAAATTAGATTCCAGAGTTTTATGGAGAAACTTGATAAGATGATCCTAATGTTTGTACATCAGTTAAGAGTCAGAAATACTCAAGATACTTATGAAGATGACCAAAGAGGGGAGAGTTGCCCTACTAGATACCAAGACTTGCTATGAAACTGTAGTTATTAAGATGTTATGTTGGTGGCTTAGGGATAGAGAAATTGAACAGTGGAATAGGATAGAAAGTCCAGAATTGAACCACACATGTATGGGACTTTGATATATGTCATAGATGGCGTAGCAGATCCATGGAGAAAGAAGAGACTGTTAAGTACATGGAGCTAGAAAATTTATTATCCATTTCAAAAAAGATTCATTTTTTCCCTATCTCATATCGGATATAAAATCACCTCCAGATGAGTAAAGGACTTAAATGCTGTACATAAGACTTAAAACTTTTAATAGAAACATATAGAGAAATATCTTTTAGACCTTTTGGTAGGGGAGGATTTCTTCTTGATATAGAAGGCATTGAGAAGTTTGATTATGTTAAAATTTAAAGTGTTGCTCACCATTCTTAAATAAGAAAATGAGAAGTTACAAATGGAGGAAGACATTGTATAGTAAAAAGTTGTGTCAAGAATATATGCACAAGTTGAGAATAATGCAAACAATCCAGTGTAACAGTGGGTAAGAGACATGAACTGACATCAAAGAAGAAACACTCATGGCCAATAAACATGTGAGGAGATTCAGTAGCATTGGTTGATATTGAAATAAAAATTTCAAAAAGCAGCAATATATGCTTTCTCACTCCCAGTAGATTGGCATCTAAAATGTCCAAAAATGCCAAGCGTTAGAGAGTGTGTAGGTGCACAAGATCTCTTACCTGTTGTTAGTGGGAGTATAAACTAGTGAGGGCTGATATTACCTCTCAGTGCTGAACATCCACATACTTTGAGATCCATCACTTTATGCCCAAGATAAATTGCTGAAGTTGTACCACAGGAGGGTATGTTCATAGCATCATTGTTTGAAATAGCAAAGTCTTGCAATAACCTAAAGTGCCCATTAGTGGAAGTTTGGAAAATAAATTGTAACAAACAATAGAATGTTACTTTGTAGTTAAAATGAATAACTACTGTAGTGTTTAACAATATAGTTGAAGCTTAGCAATAAGTGAAAACAATAAGTATCAAAATATTACTTATGACATAATGGCTTTTGTAATGTTGAATTCAACTAATACACACATACACATACTTTTAAGAAATATATATGTGTGCTACTACTGCTAAGTTGCTTCAGTCGTGTCCAACTCTGTGTGACCTCATAGACGGCAGCCCACCAGACTCCGCTGTCCCTGGGGTTCTCCAGGCAAGAACACTGGAGTGGGTTGCCATTTCCTTCTCCAGTGCATGAAAGTGAAAAGTGAAAGTGAAGTTGCTCTGTCATGTCCGACTCTTAGCGACCCCATGGACTGCAGCCTACCAGGCTCCTCTATCCATGGGATTTTCCAGGCAAGAGTATAGGAGTGGGTTGCCACTGCCTTCTCCACAATATATATGTGTGTATATATATATATTAATACATAAACAGACATGTATGTGTGTGTGCAATACAGTCTTGAAAGGAGAACAAGGGAATGATGACACAGGATTTAAAATAGGAACAGTTATTTAAAAATAATTAACTGAATAAAGTGAGCCATGAATAAAGTGAGCTGCAGATGGTGATTGCAGCCATGAAATTAAAAGATGCTCGTTCCTTGGAAGAAAAGTTATAACCAACCTAGTCAGCATATTAAAAAGCAGACCTTTGCCAACAAAGGTCTGTCTGGTCAAAGCTGTGGTTTTTCTAGTAGTCATGTATGGATGTGAGAGTTGGATGTGAGAGTTGGACAATAAAGAAGGCTGAGCACTGAAGAATTGATGCTTTTGAACTGTGGTGTTGGAGAAGATTCTTGAGATTCCATTGACCTGCAAGGAGATCAAACCAGTTAATCCTAAAGGAAATCAGTCCTGAATATTCATTGGCAGGGCTGATGCTTAAGCTGAAACTCCAATACTTTGGCCACCTAATGTGAAGAGCCAACTTGTTAGAAAAGACTCTGATGCTGGGAAAGATTGAAGGCAGGAGGAGAAGGGGACAACAGAGGATAAGATGGTTGGATGGCATCACAGACTCAACGGACATAAGTTTGAGCAAGCTCTGGGAGTTGGTGAAGGACAGGGAAGCCTGGCATGCTGCAGTTCATGGGGTTGCAAAGAGACAGACACAACTGAGTGACTGGACAACAACAGCAAGTAGAAAATCATAATAATAGTGGTAGTAATAGTAATAATAATAAATTTTAAGAAGTTCAGCAAAAGAAAAATGTGGGGTATCCGGAAAGTGTTTAATTGCTATACCTGATCTCCAGGAAGGGTTCAGTAAGGAAGTGACTATTGTGCTTAGCTTGAGGGATGTATAGTACCTAGTCAGGTGATAAGGTCAAGGAATAAGACTTCATCCAGAGAGAAGAGCCTGGGTGAAGGCCTTAAAGTGGGGAAGAAGTGAAGTAAGTTCAAAGGCCTGCAGTGTAATGGTGTGGCTGAGTACAGAGGAAAAAAGGGACAGAATATATAAGATGATGCAGGGAGGTAGGTGGCTTGGGACTGACTCTTTCTAAGCATTTTGAAGGATTTTGGTTTTATCCTAGAAAAGCAGGAAATTGTACAAAGAATTTATGCAGAATTTAGTTTGATTTTTCCTTGCTCACACTTTTGTTTCTTTGGGGTTAATACCTAGATTGCAAGGTACATCGAAATATATTCATGTCTCAAGATTTGGAGTATATACTGCCAAGTTGCCCTCAAGAAGATTTGTAAAATTCACTGTTCCACCTGCAGTGTATGATGTAGCTTAATTCTACACACTCCAGTGTTGGGCAATAGATGTTAAAAATATTTCCAACATAGATGGATAGTGACGTGATTGCTGCTTTGTGTCTGTTTTATTATGACTGTTGAAATTTACACCTGTATATATGCAGTTTTCAGATTGTGTTTCAAAATATTAAAAATATTTTCATCAATATTAAATTTTTTTATCCTAATACATTTTCCGTTATTTCCAAAGAGGATTATAGCATTTTAGTCAAATGATTAAGCTAAACGGGTTGTTCAACTTAGAGAAAATGTGAGTCATTACCAAGTAAAATCTCAAGAAGTTTGAAGTAATTGAGCTGGTAGCTTACTTTTTTCAGAGTCTACAAAAAATTAAATTTTCCAAAAATTTTCTCAGTTTGTTGTTTCTTGCATCCTACTCCTTCTCTCTGGGTGTTCTTTTCTTCTTACTGAAGCACATTATTTAATGACTTTTTCAATATGAGTGTGTGGGCGATGCATTTCTTAATCTTTGCATGTCTGAAATGTCTTTATTTTGCACTTATTCTTAGATGATAGATTTGTTCCCCTCAGTCCGTAGAAGCTGTTTCTCCAATATCTTCTGATATTTATTGTCTTCTGGTATCTATAGTGTGCTATCAATCTTATAGTCAGTCGGAAAATCATTTTGTCTTTGGTATCTGGTAGCTTTTAAGATTTTATCTTTATCTTGGGTTATATGAATTTCACCATAGTCTGCTTAGTTTTACTTATGCCACTTGGTATTCATTGAATACTTTAAAACTCATGTCTTTCTTCAGTCTTAGAAAATCTACAGCACTCACACCTGAAATATTGCTTCTTTGCCATTCTCTCCATTCTTTTTAAAAAATTCTTCAACCTCCCTTTGACTTATGTTAGCATCTCTTTATTTGTCCTCTCTGTTTCTTCACTATTTCTTCATGGTTTGCATCTCTGTCTGGCTTTGGTACATTCTGAGCAGGCTCCTTGCTACTTTCTTATAATTCATTGATTTTATCTTCAATCATGTTTAGTCTAGAGTTTGTCAGGTCTAGTAAGAAAATTTTAGCTTATTTTTAGGATTTCTAATTTTCTTCTCTTAACCGCTTGTTCTTTTTTTTTATCTCTACTTAAAAAAGAATAAGAGTTCTCGTGATGGATGTTAATCTATCTTTCCTTTTTGAGTACCTAACACGTATGTACTTTGAGCTCACTTGATCCGAGGCCATACATGTGAGTTGTAGGAAAGCTGGCAGTAGTAAGAATAGAAGCCACGGGGGCCCAGGCTCACATAATTTACTTCTGCCTTTAGGACCATTAGGCTTGATGTCTACATATTCCTTCCCCTCCAAGATAGTGTCCTGCCCATGTGCCCACATCTGTGGCTTGGTGTTCGTAATGGGCTGCCCAGATTGCCTGGTCCCCCAGTGACCCCTGCTTAGGCATGTCGTGTCTACTGGAGCCCAGTAGCAAGCTGGCAGGTCCTTCTTAGCGCAGGAATGATTGTGTTGGAACAGGACATGACTTTGCTCTCAATTCCTAGGAGGTCATTCTGTGTTTGACAGAGGCTTCATAGCCCAGATTACCACAGATACTTTGCGTACTTTTAGAACTGCCAAGTCATAAGGCTCAAGGGCAAAGTACCTGGGACTAGCTGCAGAACTTTCCCATGCTCTGGAGCACACTGAAAGCACATAGCCTTATAGGTGGTTTGGTAAAATGGGAATAGTGCTTTCAGACGTGGTAGAAGTTGCCTCCAAAATCCAGAGGCCCTGAACTTGAGAGGTGGAGGGGGCACTGTAGAGTGACAGGCCACATCTGGCTCACTCTGTAAGCTTTTTGTTAGTGGGCTCTCACTGCATATTCAGTTTTGTACTGATGAGCATTGTAAAGCCTTTGTTTTGTTAATGGTTACACCTCTAGTCTTACTGAGCAACATCCCTGTGGTTTAACTTAAAAACCATAATGTGAGCAGCTCTCTGAATTCATCCAAATCTCTGTTAAAAGGGATGATTCATAGTGTAGTGTCTCTGAGTGGGATCATGCACTTTATAGTATGCAAGGAAGCTTCAGCTCATGTTTTAAAACTTTGATAAGAATTTCCTTTGTTGTTTATCTGGATAGATGTGACGCCAGCATAGCCAGACTCTCTGCCGAGCACAAAACGACCTATGAGGGCCTCCAGCACTTGAACAAAGAACAGCAAGCTGCCAAACTCATCTTGGAAACAAAAATCAAAGACGCAGAGGGACAGGTATGACCTGTTTCAGGTAGCTTTTTGAAAGTGGGTATTTGTTCTTATCTAAGAATAACATGGGTTTAATTATTTCCTGCAGGAGAAACTAGTCAGGGCACTCAGCATAAGCATCCCTCTTCTTCTTCCTCCTTCTGTTTCACTGGAGTGGCCCTTTGTAAGAATGCAACCCAAATGCCAAGATGTGTCAGTATACTCCTAATTTTAAGTATTCTTTTCCCTCATTCTTCAAACAATATGTTCCAGAAATTCTAACTTATATCTCCAAAACCATTTCTTAGACAGGTAAGTGATAAAAGTGTGGCTTTACAGGCTTTTACAGGCCACTAATCTCAATTTTGGATTCAGGAAATAGTTTGTTCATAGGATTTATGGGCTGCCTCATCACATAGTTTGTATATGGGGAAAGATTAGAACAAAGCTAGAGGGTTGGCTAGCTAATAAATTTCGGAGTATTCCACCTTGCAATTCACAGGTTAATTTCTTAAAGCAAAATTCTTGGCATTTCACAGTTTGTTTTTTGGCTGCTTAGAAGTTTTCCTTTGCCATAAGGGGGCCTGTCTTCTAGGTCTTTATCTACAATGTCTGTTTTACTTGCTGTTCTTCATTTGAAGAGAGACCACTCCAGTATTCTTGCCTGGAGAATTCTGCTTCATGGTTTTATAATAATTAATTTTTTTACAGAAACAGCTTTGGATCCTTATTGGAGGCAGCTAGGACACAAATATGTCTAATCCAATAAATTGACTAGGTACCCCCTTTTATTAGAATGAAAAAAAAGAAAAAGTGTTAGTCGCTCAGTCATGTCTGACTTTTTGTGACCGCATGGACTGTAGCCCATCAGGCTTCTCTGTCGATGGGGATTCTGCAGGCAAGAATGTTGGAGTGGTTTGCTGTGCCCTCCTCCAGGGGATCTTTCCGACTCAGGGATTGAACCTGCATCTCTTACATGCCAATGCCAACAACCTTGGCAGGTGGGTTCTTTACCACTAGCCCCACCTGGGAAGCTGAAAAATTATGTTTCCTGAAACTTAACCTGCATCTGGAGGTAAATCTGAGACCTAATGGGTTTTGTAAGTGGTAAGAATTCCATCCTTTGTGACTAGTAGCCACACTAACGGTGGAAATTTCAAGGTAAAAATGACTTCTGTTTTGTGCCAGCAGGGGTAAGTCTTGGTCCTGGGCAGGAGCTGGGCTTGCTCAACAGAGACCTGTAGTTGAGTGCTCACTGCATGATGAATATTTTGGCAGTGCTGCTGGTCTTGATTTTTGTTTGGCTATGCCCTGCAGCCTGTTGGGATCTGAGTTTCCTGACCAAAGATTGAACCTGGACCACAGCAGTGAAAGCCCAGAATCTTAACCACTAGGCCACCAGGAAACTCCTCTGGTCTTGATTTTTGATGGGTGTGTGTAAAAGAATTGGAAGTGGAGAGATTAGGTGGACTCCTAAATGAATTTATTACATTAGATTGAATTTAATGCCATGGACGAAAATACATGTCACTAATGTTTTCTGAAATTACCTCTGGAAAGGTTTGATGTGATATTTACAAGTGAAGTTTCTTTTCCAGATCTCTCAGCTTTTAAACAGAGTGGACTTATCAATATCAGAGCAAAGCACCAAACTGAAGATGTCCCACAGAGATAGCAACCACCAGCTTCAGCTTTTGGATACTAAGTGAGTAATCAGCTTAGAAAAATCTGTTTTGGTTGATGTTCTTTATACTACAGTTTTTTCCCCTTTTGGTTTTTATTTATTGTACAAAGTGAAAACCATAATGGGAATTCACAGGGAAAGTTTCCTTGTAGCCTGTTAGCACTTTACCTTCCTAATTATTGTTTTTAGTAACTGGATAATAATCCATCTATTCATCCAATAAATATTTCTGGGCCTAGATGAACATGGCCTGGGTGCTGAGAATCTGAAGAAGAATAGGCTTTGTTCTTACCCTTGTGGAGCTGATAGTCTAGGGAGCTGATGAATGTTAATGGAATAATCACTTAAATGAGTACATGCTACGTTATTACTAAATGGTGATACATGCTTTGAAGGAAAGGTACATGATTGTGGCAGGCTGATTAATGGTTCCTGCAAATATCACCATGTTCTAATTCCTGTGAATATGTTATGGCATTGTTGTTCCATCACTCAACTGTTCCAGCTCTTTGTGACCCCATGGACTGCAGCACGCCAGGCTTCCCTGTTCTTCACTGTCTCCCAGAGCTTGCTCAAACTCATGTCCATTGAGTCGGTGATGTCATTCAACCATCTTATCCTCTGTCGTCCTCTTCTCCTGCTTTCAATCTTTCCCAGCGTCAGGGTCTTTTCCAATGAATCAGTTCTTCACATCAGGTGGCCAAAGTATTGAAACTTCAGTTTTAGCATCAGTCCTTCCAGTGAATATTCAGGATTGATTTCCTTTAGGATTGACTGGTTTGATCTCCTTGCAGTTGTAGGGACTCTCAAGAGTCTTCTCCAACACCACAGTTTGAAAGCATCAATTCTTTGCAGTCAGCTCTTTTATGGTCTAACTCTCACATCCATACATGACTACTGGAAAAATCATAGCTTTGTCTATACAGATCTTTGTCAGCAAAATAATGTCTCTGCTTTTTAATATGCTATCTAGTTTTATCATAGATTTTCTTCCAAGGAGCAAGCGTCTTTTAATTTCATGGCTGCAGTCACCATCCACGGTGATTTTGGAGCCCAAGAAAATCAAGTCTGTTACTGTTTCCTTTGTTTCCCCATCTATTTTCCATGAAGTGATGGATCAGATGCCATGATCTTTGGTTTTTAAATGTTGAGTTTTAAGCCAACTTTTTCACTCTCCTCTTTCACTTTCATCAAGAGGCTCTTTAGTTCTTTTTCGCTTTCTGCCATACGTGTGGTATCATCTGCATATCTGAGGTTATTGATATTTCTCCCACAATTTTGATTCCAGCTTGTGCTTCATCCAGTCCAGCATTTTTCATGATGTACTCTGCATATAAGTTAAATAAACAGGGTGACAATATACAGCCTTGATGTACTCCTTTCCCGATTTGGAACTGGTCTGTTGTTCCATGTCCAGTTCTAACTGTTGCTTCCTGACCTGCATACATATTTCTTAAGAGGCAGGTCAGGTAGTCTGGTATTCCCATCTCTTTAAGAATTTTCCAGTTTGTTGTGAATCACACAGTCAAAGGCTTTAGCATTACCAATGAAGCAGAAGTAGATGTTTTTCTGGAATTCTCTTGCTTTTTCGATGATCCAGTGGATGTTGGCAATTTGATCTCTGGTTCCTCTGCCTTTTCTAAATCCAGCTTGAACATCTGGCAATTCTCAGCTCACGTACTGATGAAGCCTAGCTTGGAGAATTTTGAGCATTATTTTGCTAGCATGTGAAATGAGTGCAATTGTGTAGTAGTTTGTACTCTCTTTGCCATTGCCCTTCTTTGGGATTGGAATGAAAACTGACCTTTTCCAGTCCTGTGGCCACTGCTGAATTATGGCACATTGAATGGCAAATAGGAACTTTGCAAATGTGATTAAATTAAGGGTCTTAAGATGAGTAATGTTATCTGTATCGTCATTATTGATGTACTCTCTAGAGTCCCTGTCAGATGGAGGCAGGAGGGTCAGAATCAGGAGAGAAGGCCATGTGACAATGAAAGTGGAGATTGTCGTGTGATGTGCTTTGAAGGTGGGGAAGGGGGTCACAAGCCACGGAAGACAGGCAGTCACTAGAAGCTGAAAAAAGCAAGGGAATGATTCTCCCCTCAGACCCTTCAGAAGGGACCACCTCCACTCACACCCCAACTTTAGTCCAGTGAGACTGAATTTAGACTTCTGGCCTTCAGGACCAAAAGGGAATAAATATGTTGTTTTAAGCCACCGAGTGTATGGTGATTTGTCACAACAGCTGGGGGAAATGAATGCAGGAGTGCTGCTGGGGTGAGTGACAGAGGCCTGGTTGTGGGGCCTTCCTGAGGAGGTGGTGTTCTGAGTGAGAGCTGAAGAATGAATGGCATTCACTGGCCCTTGGACTCAAGGAGATCAAACCCATCAATCCTAAAGGAAATCAATCCTGAATATTCATTGTAAGGACTGATGCTGAAGCTGAAGCTCCAGTATGTTGGCCACCTGAAGTGAAGAGCCAACTCATTGGAAAAGACCCTGATGCTGGGAAGGATTGAAGGCAAAAGGAGAAGGGGGCGGCAGAGGAGGAGATGGTTAGATAGCATCATCAATTCAATGGACAGAGTTTAAGTGAATTCCAGGAGCCAGTGGAGGACAGAGGAGCCTGGCATGCTATAGTCCATAGGGTCGCAAAGAGCTGGGTTTGACCTAGCAACTGAAAAACAAAGTAAACAGTGCGGTGAGGACCCAGGAGATGGAAGAGCCTGTCGTGCGAGAAGTGTGACGTGAAGGATATGCACAGTGTAGAAGGGGCTGGGTCAGGGCCTGAGGGTGGGGAATGAGGCTAGAGAGGAGGCAGCCCAGCGTATAGGACTTCACACCGTCAGGACTTCCTGTTTCTTTCTCTAGAGCAATAAGAAGCCATTGAAGGATTTTAAGCAGGTAGGGTGATATAGTCAATTTATGTTATTTTTTAAAATGGTCTTGATTGCAGTTGGAAGATGGATCACAAGGGCTGAAGCCGAGTTGTGGATTGAGTGCATTGTAGGCATTTAGATGAGAGAGATCTGTGCTGGGGGGAAGCTGAGCTGTCTCGTTAGGACATTGTATGGTGTTATACTTTGCATTGTGTTTCAGTGACACTTTAAACTGGATTTGCCCCCAGTGAAACTCATCTGCTGCTCTTCTGCTCAATCATAGAACCATATACTTTTCCCTGTCATGAATCTTCATAAGCTTGGTAAATTTCCTGCCAAAGCAGAGCCCATAGTGACCATATATGTTTATTTATGTATGTTTGTGTTTGACGATTATATTTTTTAGAAGCTGACTTTGTTAGAGATTTGTGACAATTTCTTATTATCATTGTTATTTTTATGGCCACACCATGCGGCATATGGTACCTTGGTTCCCTGACTAGGGGAACTGCAGTGGAAGCGCAGAGTCTTGACCACTGCACTGCCAGGGGAAAGTGAAGTTGCTCAGTCGTGTCTGACTCTCTGTGACCCCATGGACTGTACCCTACCAGGCTCCTCAGTCCATGGAATTTTCCAGGCAAGAGTACTGGAGTGGGTTGCCATTTCCTTCTCCAGGGGATCTTCCTGACCCAGGGATCGAACCTGGGTCTCCCGCATTGCAGACAGATGCTTTTACCAGCTGAGCCACCAGGGGAAGTCTCTGGAAATTTTAAATTAATCACTCTTCTGGTTCTTCTATCCATTATCTCTGTGCTTAATACCACTTCAAGGTCGTTGATGATTTAACAGGAATTCCCTTACAGAAACCATGTTTCCTTTCCTCTAATTATCTGTATTTATATCATTCCTGAGTTAGGTCACTCTTTCTCAAAAATCCTACAAGCTTGCCAAGTGCAGAAAGATCTCCTGTCCCCTTCCTTCCATTGTACAGGAAAAAAATAAACATATTAGTATTTTTTTTTCTGTGAATTTTCTCCTTAGCAGATATTACTAGTCAGCAGACATGAACATCTTTATTTTTCTTCCTACAATTTAAAGTCCAGAAGTCTAGACACAAAGGCTGTTCACAGAGGAAAGGGTACTAAGCCTGGGGCCTTTGTCGGGCAGAAAGACAGATTAGAGACCCGAAGGTAGAACCCTGGTTGGATGAACTAGGGAAAAAACACACTCTGCAGAGAATTCATAAAGAAACTTACCTGTCTTAGTCTTGATTCTGAGTAGAGGTGTAAAAGATATTCCTAAAACATTCTAAACCACAGTACAACCTTTATGTGGATTTAGACTTAGAATTCACATAACCCAACCACTTTGAAGAAACCAGAATAGATATTTTACCTTAGAATGATTTCTGGTAGTAGCCTAAGATGCCTGGCAGAAGCAAATACAAATATGCAATCTTCAAGGCTCCCCACAGACAAGTTAAGTTCTAAGGAACATAAATGTAAATCAGAAGTTATAGACCAACACAAGGAAAAAAAATCACATAAATAATAAAGTGAGAAGAAACAACAATAAGCAGAATCAGACTCGTAAGTACTGCATATATAGGAATTATTGGATAAAATGGATGTGTGTGTATATATGTATGTATGTATATGCATGAGTATTCACACACACACTTTTTGAAAATATGACAAAGGAATAAGAGCTTACCAAAAATTAATGGTCAGGGGGATTTCCTGATAGACCAGTGTTTAGGGCTCTGTGCTCTTGTTGCTGAGGGCCTGGGTTCAATCCCTAGTTGGGGAACTAAAATCCCACAAGCTGCATGGTGTGGCCAAAAAATAAAAAGTCAGAATTGACAAACAACCAAATTGGGCTTCTAGAAAATATAGTCGTTGAAAACAAAATGTAACTTCCCTGACCAGGGGGCCTAACAGTGACCCAGGTGCCTTGGAGTCCAGCCTATAACTCTACCTAGAAGTGGAACCTAGCCTATTACCCCACTTTATTGCTTAGTAGAGCCTTTGGCCTTGCCCTAGCAAGGAACCGAACAAACAACAGTTCCTAAAAGCAGAACATACCCTGTGACCCTACCTGACTAGGGAGCCAAGATAGCAATCCCACTCAACCACAAGCACAGCCTCTAGATTCACTTGACGTCACAGTATAGCTGGTGGCCCTGCCTGACCAGGGATTCTGGCCAGTGACCTTCCTTACCAGTGGTGCACAGTTAGCAGCCTAGCCAATTGTGGAGCCTGAAGCCCTATCATGGGGGTCCAACCACCCTACCAGGGAACACAGTGACCCCACCTGACCAGAGGGAATGGCAGAGTTCAGTTAGTGGCTCCATTTGACTGTGCAACCCAGCCAGCAGCCCTGCCTACCCTAGAAGTCCAGCCAGGAGAATCACGTGACCATTGAGCCCAGCCAACAGTCTCCCTCCACCTGTGCTTCAGAGCATGGGCAATAGCCCTGCCCAGCTAGAGACCTAACAGACAGCTATAGAACATCTCATCCAACAGCAGCAGAATACATATTCTTCTGAAGTACACACAGAACATTCCCAGGAGAGATCATATATTAGGCAACAAAATAAGTCTAAGAAACTAGATCAAAGTCATGTCAAGTAGCTTTTCAAACCAAAGTGCTATGAAACTAAAAATTAATGACAGGAGTAAATTTGAAAAACTCACAAATATGTGGAATTAAACAACACATTCCTAAACAACCAGTGGGTCAAAGAAGATCAAAAGGAAGATTTTAAAAAATCTTGAAACAAATGAAAATGGAAACACAGCATATATAGACTGTAGCCCACCAGGCTTCTCTGTCTGTGGAATTCTCCAGGCAAGAATACTGGAGTGGGTTGCCATTCCTTCCTCCAGGGGATCTTCCCGACCCCAGGACTGAGTCCAGGTCTCCTGCATTGCAGGCATCTGAGCCACCAGGGAAGCCCACCAAAACTTATGGGATGCCACAGAGGCAGTTCTGTGAGGAAATCTGCAGTGTTAAATGCTTACATTAAGAAAAAAGAAAGACCTTGAATAAACAACCTGACTTTATACCTTAAGGAATTTTAGAAAAAGAAGAACAAATTACGCCCAAGATAGCAGGAAGAAGGAAATGATTAAGATAGACCAGAAATAAATGAAAGAAGAGTAAACAACAGAAAAAAATTGGGGGAAAAATTTTAAAAGTAATTGTCAAGCCAAACAGACAAAACTTTCTCTAGACTAACCAAAACAAAAAGAGGGTTCAAATAAATAAAATTATAAATGAAAGAGGAGCTACTACTGCAGACAGCACAGAAATACAGAGGCTCATAAGAGACTGCTATGAACAGTTGTATGTCAACAAACTGCATAACTTAGAAGAAATGAATAGACTCCTGAAACAAGCTACTAAGACTGAATCATGAAGAAATAGAAAATCTGAACAGACCAATGATGAGTAAGGAGATTAAATCAACAATCTAAAACCTCTCAACAAAGAAAAAGTCTAGGACTAGATAGCTTCATGAGTGAATTCTGTCAAACAATTAAAGAAGAATTAATGCCAATCATTCTCAAACTCTTCCAAAAAGTTGAAGAACACACTTCCAAACTCATTTTACGAGGAGCATTATTCTGATAACAAAACCAGATAGACACTACAAGAAAAGAAAATTACTGATCAATATTTTTGATAAACATAGTTGCAAATGCTAACAGACCAATTCAACAGCATTTTAAAAGAGTCATGCACCGTGATCAAGTGGAATTTATCCCTGAGATGCAAGGATGTTTCAATATATACAAGTCAATCAGTGTGATACATCACATTAACAGAATGAAGGATAAAAACAATATCATCTCAGATGCAGAAAAAGCATTTGACAAAATTCAACATCATAATAAAGACTCCCAACAATTTGAGTATATTAATAGAGTGTATCTCAACATAATAAAGGCACATATGACAAGCCCACAACTAACATAATACTCTGTGATGAAATTCTGAAAGCTTTTCCTCTAATATCGGAAGTAAGACAAGGATACCCATTCTCAGCACTTCTATTCAGTATAGTGCTGGAAGTCCTGGCCAGAGCAACTAAGCAAGAAAAAGAAATGAAAGATACTCAAAACAAAAAAAAGAAGCAAAGTTATCCCTGCTTGCAGATATTATCTTATAGAGAAAACTCTAAAGACTCCCTCAAAGAACTGTTAGGATAAATGAATTCATAAAAGCTGCTGTGCTGTGTGCTCAGGCCCCCAGGTCAGGTGGGTCTCCATAGTGGGGCAGGGCTGCTGGCTTGACTTCCTGCCCATGAAAGACTGAGAAGCTTTGTTTTTGATGATATGACCAGGAAGTGTACTTATCACTTCAATGCATGTTCCATTGCCTGACTTAGTCGTGTGGCCACACATAGCTGCCAGGAGGGCTGATAAGTGTAGTCTTAACTAGGTAGTTGTGGACTCAGGTCACATTTGAGGGTTTCTTAATAGGGAAGAAGAGAACAGATACTGCAGAGAACTGGGGACTTATACCACAGGGGAGGGGTACATTTTATCATTTTTATTGTTAAGTCACGTATATTCTTGTGTACTTTTCTTGTTTTCATAGTAACAATAATTCAAATGGGGAGGCAGTGGGGTGTTATTTTAAGGTATTTGGAAAGGGAGAGGACTATAGGAATGGACATTTGTGTTTTTAAAAAATTCTGTTTGATTTAAACTAAGAATTATCTGTATGGGACAAGAGCAATTGGCAGAACATAAGAGAGAAAGGGATCCAGGCTCCAGTTCTGGGAGAAAAGATGGAGAAGGAGGAAGAGTCCTGGGCAAGGAGGAGCCTAGAAGAGAGCCAGGCTACTGTGTCTTTAGCCAGGAGTAGCCTGGGCCTTTTAAACTGCAGAGGTAGGCGCTTGGAGTGGCTCTGTATGTGACGCCTTGGTACTCACACCATCAGGTCTGCACGGGTGGGAGTACTATCAGGTGCTTTTCTGTTACATCCTCCTCTTTTCCTTCCTTCTCAATTTAGTGCCAAGTGCAATTCTATGAAAAAGGAAAACGTGTAATTCTGAGTGAATGGAATTTAATGCTTACATATTTCCAAGAGATTTGATAGAGACGGAGGTTGTTTGATGTCATTTTAAAGTTGCTTTATATCTAACAGCTAATTTTTCTTATTTTAGATTTAAAGGTACAATCGAGGAACTCAGTAACCAGATTTTATCTGCGCGGAATTGGTTGCAACAGGAACAAGAACGGATAGAAAAAGAACTTTTGCAGAAAATCGATCAGCTTTCCTTGGTTGTTAAGGAAAACAGTGTAGGTGTTGACGTTCAACCATAACATAGTTAAGTTATTCGGTGAGACCTGCCATGTTTGAATAATACCTTGTAACGTATGTTTGATTTAATTAGCATTACATTAAGCTGTTAATGCTTGTTTCTTGCCTTATAATCTCTTTCCATGGTTCATACTGATTCTTTGTTATAAAGAGATAGAGCACTTTGACTTGTTTGGTTAACAAAGAAAAATAATAGAAAATTTCAGTACTTTCAACTAAGACAAATCCAAATCAAGACCTTAAAGAACCAAGTTGTCCAGCTGCATTTCTAAATAAAAATAGCAATTACATACTTCATCTTAGTTTTAGTTTCATGGCCTGGTAAAAGCCGCTTTGACTAGATTTCTCCCTCCAGGCCCCTCCATCACACTGTAAACCCAGCATGAGGTGTCACAGGGCAACATCTCAGCAGAATCCAGTTTTCTTTTCTGTGTTCCTTCTCATTTCACCCCACTCTCCTGTAGGCCTAAGGTTTGCAGAAGTGCTCAGAAACCATACCCAGAAAGCCTTGCATATATAGTATTCAGTATCAGTACTTGGAAAGCAAATGCTTTTGGATTTGGTTATCTAGCCTCACCTCCCTCTCCCTTCTCTTTTCTTGCACTGCTTCCTCTCCCTTGGACTTTGATGGAGCACAAGTGACTGGTCTAGATTGCATCTCTGGCTCTGCTCTCTCTTGATGCCGAGCTGTTGAATTGCAGACTGTGCCCTGGGCACATCACGAGAGTTCTGTTATGCTTTAGCCCACTTACAGCTTGGTATTTGTAGTCCTGGCCTCTAAAGCTTGCCTGCAGACCCAGATTCTCATAAGAACTAAGCATGATAGAGATAAAAGGAAAGAAAATGTTCTTTTCAACTATTTCTTTACATGTCTCCATATTTTTATCAGATCTACTGATTGATTTGTAGTCTTCTGTGTCTTTGGATCACTATTTTTATATCTGAGGTGACTTAATAACTAACACACTCCAGGATAATGGTGACTTTAATATGATAGAAGCGTATTTATCTTTCACATAAAAGAAGACTGGGTATAGGGATTGCAGGGCTGTTACGGTAGCTCATCAATCCTCAGTGACCCATGATCTTTCTGGCTTAAGTCTCTACCAGTCCTAGAGAGTGACCCTTGCATACATAGCTCAATATGGCTGCTAGAGCTCCAGCCATTACATCTGAATTCCAGGAACAGAAGAAAGAAAGAAGAGGTTTTTTATTTATGTCTCAGCTATTTTTGTTTTTTTAACTTTTCCTAGAAGTTGCCACATATGTTTATACTTATGTCTCATTACCCAGAACTTAATCATATGGCTACACCAAACTCAAGAGACAATAGAAAAGGTAATCTTTATTCTGAGTGACCTTATACCCAGCTGAACACTGGAGATCTGTTATGGAAAAAGGGGAGAGTGGATATTGGGGTGAGCATCAAGTAACCTTTTTGATTCTGTTCTCTGCAGATTGTTCTTAAATGATATTATGACTGATGTGAATGCAATACAGACTCTTTGGAGTAATCACCTGCTGTTCTTATCATGGATCTCAGGGAGCCAGTGAAAGGGACATGGAGAAAAAGCTCAGCCAGATGTCAGCCAGACTGGACAAAATAGAAGAGAGTCAGAAGAAGAATATGGAGGTACAGAGGACAAAACAAGAGGAGGAGAAGGTGCATGGGCGGATCAGCAAGCTTGAGTTACGGATGACCGAAGACATGAAGGAAATGAAAGCCGAAGTTGACGCAGGTAGGCCAATAAGGAAACAGTTCTCGCACTTCATTTTCTGTGTGATCTGAAAGTCAACTAATTAGTATTCCCCCACAACTGCCTACAGACCTGGATAATGGAATGTCCTTAGGTAATTTTCCAAGTAGAACTAAAATATTGCTTCAACTTCAAGGACATGAAGACAGACAGACCTCGAGAGACAGGCAAACAAACCTAAAATCGCTTAGCTTGCGTACATAGCTTCAGTGTGATCTGCAGATTCTTTTCTGATCATAGCCAAGGTCAGTATGCCTCAGAAACAAGCATATATCTTTGAGAGGCCTTTGAAGGCTTATTTTATACTGCTGGCAGTATCCCACCATGGCAGTGGATGGTGTTCTCTGCTCAGAAGCCCACAGGGCTCATTCTTCCACACTTGTTAGGAACACAGTGTCAGAGCTGATTTCAAGTTCTAAAGTGCTGCCAGATAAAGGAGGGATTAGATTTACATTTTAAATATTTATTTATTTGGCTGCCCTAGGTCTTGGTGGCAGCTTGCAGTATCTTTTAGTTGTGGCATATGGTCCCCTGACAAGGAATTGAACCCAGGCCACCTGCATTGGGTGTTCAAAGTCTTAACCACTGCACCATCAGGCAAGTCCCAAGAGGGATTAAATTTATACTCTGAACTCTAGAATACAGAACTGGGACCAATAATCAGAAGTTACCTGAATGCATATTATGAAGCAGAAGTATCTACAGTTAGAAGTCTTAGAAAGACACAGGTGCTTTGTGAGCCTGGGAGTTCTTTACCGAAAGTATTCAAGTGAAGGTTGGTTGACCATGGTCAGGAAAGAGAAGACAGTCAGGTAGTATGGGAAGGGGAACTAAATTATCTCCTGATTCCTTTCTATTCCTCTGGTTCTGTGAATTTTCTGCATGGAATTGTTCTATTTTGGCTACATGAGAAGAAAAGTAGCCCCATCCCAAGAATGATTTTGTTGTAACTACCATGGGGTCTCAAGAGTTGGGCACAACTAGACGGCTAATACTTACTTACTTATTTAACCACCTCAAGTTAATTATTTTATTTAAGGAGAGGGTGCCATTAAATTTATGACTTTTAGAACTTTGTGGAGATAAAAGTGAATTTTCTTTCTTGGTCTTTTGGGCTAGTAGAGTATGATATTTGACTATTTCATTAGTGGTTAATGAGATGGTGATAAGAAATGCATATGAGCCTTTTAAAAATTAAAAACATTTACTTTTTCTTGTTATGAAAACAGACTTCTTAGTGGAAAATCATGAAACAAGTATACTACAATGTCCTATTGGCGAAACATTTTTCAATATTCAGTTTTCAAATTTCACCATTGTTTCCTTTACAGCAAGCCATCCCCAGTCCAGGTTCTCATCCAGAATCACCACATCATATTTAGTTACCATGTTGCTTATCTAGTCTCTCTCAATCTGGATCAGTTTCACAATAATGTTGTCATCATTATAGAACACAGGCCAGTATTTTGTGAAATGTCCCACCGTTTGGGTCTTCTTGCTTCTTTTTAATTCACTTCAGGTTGTGTGTTTTGGACAGACATGCTGCAGAAGTGATGTGTCCTTCCTAGCGTTTTTTCTTTCAGTACTTTAATTATATCCTGCCATTCCCTTCTGGCCTGCCAGGTTTCTGCTGAAAGGTCAGCTGTTAAATGCATGGGGTTTCCCTTGTATGTTACTTGTTGCTTTTCCCTTGCTGCTTTTAATATTCTTTCTTTGTATTTAACCTTTGTTAGTTTGATTAGTATGTGTTTTGGCGTGTTTCTCCTTGGGTTTCTCCTGTATGGGACTCCTTTGCTTCTTGGACTTGATTGACTATTTCCTTTTCCATGTTGGGAAAATTTTCAACTATAATCTCTTTAAAAATTTTCCCATACCATTTCTTATTCTCTTCTTCTGGGACCCCTATAATTCAAATGTTGGTGCATTTAATATCTTACCAGAGGTTTCTGAGACTATCCTTAGCCCTTTTCATTCTTTTTACTTTGTTCTGCTCTTCAGCAGTTATTTCCACCATTTTATCTTCCAGCTCACTGATCCATTCTTCTGCTTCAGATATTCTGCTAGTGATTCTTTCTAGAGTATTTTTAATTTCAGTAATTGTGTTGTTTATCTCTGTATGCTAATTCTTTCATTCTTCTAGGTCTTTGTTAATTGATTCTTGCATTTTCTCCATTCTGTTTTCAAGGGTTTTGATCATCTTTACTATCATTATTCTGAATTCTTTTTCAGGTAGTTTGCTTATTTCCTCTTTATTTATTTGGACTTATGTGTTTAAGTTTGTTCCTTCAATTATGCAGTATTTCTCTGATTTTCATTATTTTTAAACTTACTGTGTTTGAGGTCTCTTTCCTAGGTTTCAAGGTTGAATTCTTTCTTCCTTTTGGTTTCTCCCCTCCTAAGTTTGGTGCAGACGTTAAAGCGTCTGCCTGCAATGTGAGAGAACTGGGTTCGATCCCTGGGTCGGGAAGATCCCCTGGAGAAGGAAATGGCAACCCACTCCAGTATTCTTGCCTGGAGAATCCCATGGATGGAGGAGCTTGGTGGGCTACAGTCCATGGGTCGCAAAGAGTCAGACATGACTGAGCAACTTCACTTTCACTTTCTCCTAAGTTTGGTCCAATTTTGTGTAAGCTTCACATAGGGTGAGATTTGTGCTGAGTTTTTTATTTCCTCTGATGGGCAGGGCTGAGTGACATGGTAATCTTGAATGCTGATGATTGGGTTTGTATTTTTGTCTTGTTTGTTGTTTGGATGAGGCATCCTGCACAGGGGGCTACTGGTGGCTGGGTGATGTCAGGTCTTGTGTTCAAGTGGTTTCCTTTGTGGAAGTTCTCACTATTTGATACACCCTAAGGTTAGGAGTTCTCTGATAGTCTAGGGTCTTAGAGTCAGTGCTCCCACTCCAGAGGCTCAGGGCTTGATCTTTTAGCAGACTGAAACTGAAGGACTCTACTTCCAGTAATGATGCCATGAGGCAGTACTGAAATCCCTTCTCCAAAATCACTGTGAAGAAAGAAGACCATGAGCATCCTACTAATGGAGACACAGAATTTAGCTTCTTGAGTCAGAGAGCACTTAGGTGCAGACAGCACTGAGGTGGTCTGTCTTAGCATGCAGAGCCCAGGCTTCTTTCCAGGGTTTTCTCATCAGGGGTACATAATGTTGGATGCTCCCAGTGTTGGTGAAGATAGCTTTGACCCTTGGTTAAAGCGGTGTCTGTCATATTTCTCTATGGTAATATTTCATGTTTCCCTTTGTATCTGTAGGGAGACACTGTGAAGCTATGCAACTATTCTGTTTCCCATTTAACTTTTATTCCAGTACTTTGAGAATCTATTGATAATTTTTGCCCAAATCAAGGAGTACTGTCTGCTGTAGGATTTGATACAGCGTTGTTGTTGTTGTTGTTGTTTTAAAATATTAACTCTTGTGAAATTTACCCTTTCTTAAAGGGTTTACCGCCATCTATGAAAGCATAGGATCCCTCAGGCAAGTTCTCGAAGCCAAGATGAAGCTGGACAAGGACCAGCTACAGAAGCAAATCCAACAGATGCAGAAGCCAGAAGCTCCCATGTGAAGGGACTCGGGACATGGACCTCAAAGGTGGTTTTGCCAGTGGGGCCAGAAGCTGGATACCTCTGTAGCCAGGCTGTTGCTACATTCAGGATTGTTCTGCTCATGGTGTGCATGTGCCAAGGAATGTGTTTCCATGGGTCTAAATGTTTACCTTGAGTCTTGAAAACACTCTTCTTTAAAAGGATTACATACAATTTTTACCACGTTATTCAAATTCGATCAGATATCCTCCCCTCCCTGGATTTTAAAAGGCTTTTATCCCTTTCATTTTATGAATGAAAAGACTTAACAGTTTCCCTTTGATTCGTGATGCTCTCTAGCCAAGACTTTACTCTTGAAAATGTCATGGTGATTTTTTTTTAATTAAGAAACTAATTAATTATCTTGGGAATGTGTTGCTCCTCACTCTAAATTAAGAGAATGTTTTGATGGATTAGAATTCAACCTTTGAGTCCATATTTGGATTTTATTATTGTTATCTGTGCATTTCTTATATTGATTCTCTTCTTGTAAATCTTCTGTCTTTTGTAGGGGGAGGGGATTTAACATTTGGGAAAAGAATCTACCACTTATGCAATGAAAATAGTTTAAAAATTGATAACTGCCATGTAGACTACAAATTAAAATGGAAACTTAAGACAGTTATCTAGATAATGCAAGGCACAATTATCTGTATCAGCCACCTAGTTATACCAGGTTTTAATACTGAAAGCCTTTTTCAATTATCCACAGCCTATATAGTGAGAGCCATATATTCAATAATGGAATGGTGGTAATAGCTTGTTTATTACATAATTGATTGTTCATTAATCATATGGGATGTGAAAATTTTTCAAGCTTTTTGATCTCCTCTCTAAATTTTTCCAAAATTGGCACAGAGTGCTAAAGGTTTATATACAATTATTGTAACTGTATTCTTGTGCCTTGGTTTTATCACATCAGTGCACTGTACCCTATAGAAGTTTTGCAGACAAAATAGAAGGCACAATAGCACATCAGAATTATGATGTAAAAATGGGATCCTATGTATTTTTTAAATGTTTTAAAAATTTTATCACTGTTACGATGTTAATCATTCAGTAGCATTAATGGAATAGAAATTCATACTTTTGTATGGCTAGAAAATCAAATTGATACTGCGTTTATAACAATGTCAAGAAATGTTCATTTTGAGCAATTTCGCAGATGATGGGTGTTTTTTTTCAATCGCCATATTTGATTAGTCATTGGAAATTGGCACCAGTGGTATCTGTTCACCTGTATATGTAAAAACTAACAGTGAGACACATGCCGTTCCAAACTGTGAGGGTACCCAAGAAAAAGAAAACAAGAATACTTTGAAAATTTTAAAAACTTTTTTTTGTCTGCCAAGGACTCAGGAAAATTAAAGCATTTTCTATTTTAGACTAAATTGTGAATGAAATCTGTAACTGGCTATTACTGTTTACCCATATAAATTATGCTGCTAAAGTACATAATAGTTTACCCTCAGTGGCTTGACACAGTTTTTTCTTTTTAATTTGTACCTGAGAAGTCATACAAAGAATATGTCATTCAACATATATTTCCTTATTTTGTCATAAATCTTCCCATCTCTATTCAGGAAGACTGCTTCCACTTAACAATGAAAAAAAAAAAAAAGGTTAATGCTCTTCTGCAGTCAGAAAGTGAGTTTCTCTTTGTGCTCGAGTAACCGTGTTTATACAGTTCTCCTGGTTTAAGCACAGACCACAGCACAGACAGCCACGGCTCCTCAAGCATCTCTCTCCTCTGGGAGCCCCGAGGAGGGGGAATCAGCACACGTCACACCTGGGAGGAGGGGAACTGGAGGGGCTAAGGTCAAGGGGTGACGTGACCAGGTGATGCTTCTGTCCCCCTGTCGGGAGTTCGGCGGGGATTCGCCCCTCTGGCTGATTGAAATCAGCTGGGCACTTCAAAAAGCTGCCAGTGCCTGGGCTGCTCCCCCAGACCAGCTAAGTCAGAGCCTCTGGAAGGGGATGCAGGCAGCCGCATGTGTCAGAGGCCCCCAGGTGACTCACGTGTTGTGAGTCCCTAAGCTCCACGTCCTCTTTTCACCAAAGTTAGAATGAGAATCAGCTTCCCTGTACGTTCCTTTACCAGAAATTTGCAATAAAAAGAATAAAACTTCCAAATCAATGTGGTGTATAATTCTTAAAAGCCTTTCCATGGGAGGTAAATTAGGTAAAATACAGTAGAAAATCTCTTGCTTCCTGGGGAAACATTTTGGTGGTTGAAATAAAGTGCTCTGAGACCTGGCAGACCTGCTGGGACTTGGAAAGTCACAGGGAGCTGCTCCATCCTTGGGTCTCCAGAGCTCTGGGTGCCATCTCGGCTCTGGACTAATGGCAGCGGGCAGTTCCCAGCATGCGTTGTATGCCCACATTGCCACCTTGGTGGGTATTCATTCATTTCATTATAACAACATTGCACGGAGTTGAATACTGTTTGTTTCCGCATTTTACAGATGAGAAAACTGAGTCACGTAAAGGTGAAGCAACCTCCCCCAAATCCTGCAGCTGGTAAGTGGGAGCCATGATCCAAACCAGGCAGCTTACTTCCACAGTCTGGATACCTAACCAGTGCACTCCCCTACCTCTAAAGATACAGCCTTGCTTCCCATATAACTTGGACTTGCCAGGCCACTGACTCCAACCCATCTCTGCATAACCTTACAGTTCTGCCATCTGAGTCCTTTTGCATTTTAATGCTCCAATTCCAAGAGCTTCCCAGGTGGCACAGTGATAAAGAATCCACCTACCAATGCAGGAGATGGAAGAGATGCAGGTTTGATCCCTGGGTCGGGAAGATCCCGTGGAGTAGGAAATGGCAACCTGTTCCAATATTCTTACCTGGAAAAATGCTATGGACAGAGTAGCCTGGTGGGCCCCAGTCCATGGGGTCACATATTCGGAGAGCACAGCCCACGGGAGAGGCAGTCTTAACTACCTTTGCTTAGTCAGATGTCTTCCTCTGATTGTTTCAGTGAAGGTGGGGTAGTTGATGCCACAGGACTATAGTATCACAGGCATTTCATCCCCTGTCTTTAGCTGTCCAAGGTAGTGGCTCTGTGCATTTGGGGATGGGTTGTATTGGGTGAGTACAGAGCAGACAGAATAAGAAAGACAGACCCCTCTAAATTGTGGTCACCCCCCTAGGCTTTCAGCCTGGAAAAAAAAAAATCACATACCACTCAGGACATCCTGGGAACTCAGTGGTAACTATGTGGAGTTTTTCTGTTACTGCTGTCTGACCTTGGGCAGTTCTCTTAACCTCACTGAGCCTCATTTTTCTTATTTGTAGAGTGGAGATTATAATAATTTAAAAGAAGGAGCTGGTTTATCACTTTCAAAATGCTGAAGTAATTTATGCAATATTGTGTAGCAAGTGGTGGGATGGGCCTGGGGGATTAATATTGGTGGTGAGACATAGGAAATACATGGGGGTTCCTATTTTGGTCCAAAGTGTCCCATTATCTGTGGGGACTGTATGGGCAGTGATTAATCTCCAAAGAAAGTGATATCCTAGCCTGAGACAGGAAAGAACAGTACAACCAGGGTGAAGATGTTAAGTACCCGGAATCAGCATGGGGACAATCCCTAAGTGTAGGAAAGGGCTGGGCAGATCCTTAAGTTAGTTGGTCTTATCCATGGATCAGAGCTCAGGAAAGGCAGACTCCAGGTGAAGAAGGGTAAAGGTAGATAGGGAGGCTGAGGGTGCAGAGCCCAGAGTTCTAGTTGGGAATTGAAAAGCAGAACAGGCAGGGCTGCGCCCAAATGGCTGGTTGGCCTTTGAGACTTGTTTGTATGTAGATTGTATCAGCCCAAGTGTCCACTGACAGTTGCATGGGTAAGTAAAACCTGGTGTATGCAGACAATGAAATACTCTTCAGCCATAAGAAGGGAGACAGTTCTGACACATGCTACCACAAGGACGCTATGCTAAGCGCAGTAAGCCAGCCGTGAAAGGACTAGTAGCCTATGATCCCACTTGTATGAGGCACCTGTGCACGTGCTCAATCATGTCTGACTCTTCGTGACCCCGTGGACCGGAGCCCACCAGGCTCCTCTGTCCATGGGGATTCTCCAGGCAAGAATACTGGAATGGATTGCCATTTCCTTCTCCAGGGGATCTTCCCGACCCAGGGATCAAACCTGTGTCTCCTATATCTTTTGCGTTGGCAGGCGGATTCTTTACCGCTGAGCCAGCTAGAGAAGTCAAAGTCAAGGGACAGAGAGTAGCATCATAGTTGCCAGGGGCTGAGGGGTGTGGTGGGAAAACGGAGTTAATATCTAATCCATACAGAGTCTCAGGTGCAGAAGATGAAAAAGTTCTGGAGTTGGATGGGGGTGATGGTTACACAACAGTGTGAATGTATTTGATGACACAGAACCATACCCTTAAAGCTGATTAAAATAGTAAATTTTATGTATAGTTACCACAAGAATATTTTTTTAAAAAGTGGATTCCTAAACCACTGAATAAAGACTTCAGGTAAGAGTGCAGCCCTAGCAGTTTTATTACAGTCTCAAGGGAGACAGTGAGCTAGAAATACCCAGCTAAACCACATCTGAGTTTTTGACCCACAGAAACTGCAGGTAATAAATATGTGCTTTTTGAAGTCACTGCATTTTAGGGTAATTTGTTTTACACAGTAATTAACACAACAACACTCGGAAATCTTGACGGAATTATTTTGTGGAAATGTCACAAATTATGTTACAAATTGCATTGTCTGCATGTATAATCTTGTTAGTACACTTTCAGAGCAGGGAATGATCTTGAAACATCAAATGACATATATACCTTATCATGTTTAATCTTTGTAATTACCCTATTAGGTATGTACTATTATTTCCGTTTGTGATGGAGCAATTATGAAAGGTCATACAGCTAATTAGAGCAGGAGCAGGGATTTGAGTCCTATCTTTCTCTAAAGCCCAGGCTGCCATTTTGCTCCAAGGCTTCCAAAGTGGCCCTAGTGGCAAATAACCCGCTTGCCAGTGCAGGAGACATAAGAGACACAGGTTTGATTCCTGGATCAGGAAGATCCCCTGGAGGAGGAAATGGCAACCCACTCTAGTATTCTTGCCTGGCAAATCCCATGGACAGAGGAGCCTGGCGGGCTACAGTGCATAGGGTTGAAAAGAGTTGGACACAACTGAAGCGACTTGAGAGTCCCTTGAACTGCTAAGAGATCCAACCAGTCCATCCTAAAGAAAATCAGTCCGAATATTCATTGGAAGGACTGATGCTGAAGCTGAAATTCCAATACTTTGGCCACCTGATGTGAAGAACTGATTCATTGGAAAAGACCCTGATGCTGGGAAAGATTGAAGGCAGGAGGAGAAGGGGACAACAGGGGATGAGATGGTTGGATGGCATCACCGACTTATTGGACATGCTGCTGCTGCTAAGTCGCTTCAGTGGTGTCTGACTCTGCAACCCCATAGATGGCAGCCCACCAGCCTCTCCCGTCCCTGGGATTCTCCAGGCAAGAACACTGGAGTGGGTTGCCATTTCCTTCTCCAATGCATGAAAGTGAAAAGTGAAAGTGAAGTTGCTCAGTCATGTCCGATTCTTAGTGACCCCATGGACTGCAGCCTATCAGACTCCTCCATCCATGGGATTTTCAAGGCAAGAGTACTGGAGTGGGTTGCCATTGCCTTCTCCATTATTGGACATGAGTTTGGGTAAACTCCGGGAATTGGTGATGGACAGGGAGGCCTGGCATGCTGCAGTCCATGGAGTTGCAAAGAGTTGATCACGACAAAGCGATTGAACTGAAGCAAGTTAGCACGCACATGTGCAAGCCAACACCCACAACATAATGTGATTGGTTTAATAACCCCATAGCTTATTGGAATCATAATCCTCTCTGTATCTGTGGTCTCAATGTGTCTCCAGACTAGCAGCATCAGCATCACCTGGGAAGTTGTTAGAAATGGAACCTCTGGCGCCCCACCCCAGACCTCCTACTGCATCAGAAGCTCTGAGACGGACTCAGCAGTCTACTTTAACTGAAGTCCTGCAGAAGATTCCAATGCAAGTGAAGTTTGAGGATTGCTGCTCTAGAACTGCACTGTAATACAATAGCCATTAGTCACGTCAACCATTTAAATATGTTGTTGTTTAGTTGCTAAGTTGTGTGCAACTCTTTTGTGACCCCATGGACTGTAGCCCCCCAGGCTCCTCTGTCCATGGGATTTCCCTGGCAAGAATACTGGAGTGAGTTGTCATTTTCTTCACCAGGGGATCTTCCTGACTCAGGAATTGAATCTAAGTCTCCTGCATTGGCAGGCGGATTGTTTACTGCTGAGCCACCAGGGAAGCCCAAATTTAAATATAAACTAGCCCAAATTAAATAAATTTAAAAACTCAGTTGTTCAGTTGCACTTGCCCTATTTTACATGCTCAGTAACCACCTGTGGTTAGTGGCTACAGTATTGTCCTGTACAGATATAGAATATTTGTATTGTCACAGAAAGTTTTATCAGACAGCCCTGATCTACAGCAATAATTTCCTCATCTTTTCAGCTGACATCTCTGTCTACAACTCTGTACCTTCCTTGGTCAGCCTGAAATGAGCTTTGGATCTGGAACTTCCCTCCAGCCTCATCTTTACAACATTATGTCAGTTGTCCCTGATAGAGATGATTTCCCAGGTCCTTATATGGTTTTGTCTCACCTGGCAGTTCTGATCCGTAGATCCTGCTGCCTGGACTGGGGCAAGAAGGATCCAGAGGCTGGTGCTGGACTCTGGGGGAAGAGCCAAGGCATGTGAGCCAAGGGGCAGGGCTGCCATCTGGGTGCTGCGCCTGTGACAGGTTCTCACAGGACATCCCAGGCATGGAGGATGCCCTGCAAGAGTTTGTCAGCCAGGGGACTTGAGCGACTCTGATGTCCCCTAGGGAGCAGACCTGGCAGGCCTGGGTTGCCTGCATGCATGCTAAGCCGCTTCAGTTGCTTCCAACTCTTTGTGACCCTGCGGACTATAGTTCTCCAGGCTCCTCTGTCCATGAGATTTCCCAGGCAAGAATACTGGAGTGGGTCGCCATTTCCTTCTCCAGGGGATCTTCCCAACCCAGGGATGGAACCTGTGTCTTTTTACATCTCCTGCATCGCAGGCTAGTTCTTAGCACTAGCACTCCCTGGGAAGCCCCTGGCAGGCCAGGAATTAGAGTGAGCCAAAATGGAAAATATGAAGGGACGTCAAAACCTCTGCAATTAAGACAAATAGTATGTCAGTGCAATATTTTTTAACAATCAAAAATAATGCCAAAACATGCACAATGAACGAAATATCAAACCTCCTCAAAGCGCGCTGTCTGAAGCTATTTTGGAACTGAGGCAGGAAGAAAATTATGTGCCCCATATACATGTTCTATATAATTTTATTTAAATATTTTACTTTTGTGCATCATGGTATTTTTGTTGTTTTTTGGTTTTTATTTTTAGAAATATTGTACAAAAGTACTATTATCTTTGGGCTGCTCTTCTTACATTTGGTGAGTGAGATGAGGGCTCACTCACCTCATCCTAAGCCCAGCCGTGCCCAGATGTCTAGAAATTTGTAGCTAAATTGACTTCTCAGTGATTGTTATTAGCTTATCTCAGGCACGTTCTGATTGCTTTAGGGGGCTTCTGGTCTGTTTTTATCCCTAGTTGTCATGCTTGGTCTAATTTTCAAACTTGTGACCCAGTTTCCTTGATGATAGGATGGGGACACAAAGAAAGCTAAGCTCTGACTCCTGTCTGAGACTCCGGAGGCCATAGGGGAGCGGGATGGAAGGAGGTGAAAATGCTTGCTCTGTCTCATCACTTGCTGGCATCCCAGAGAGAGCGTGCCACCTGGCCAGCCCTTCACTGTCCTTTGCTGCCCCCATGTGGAGGGAATAGAAACTTCTTGTTGTTGATGAGTTGATAATTGTGCTGACTCTGCCACCTTGTGGACTACAACATGCCAGGCTCCTCCATCCTCCACTATCTCCTGGAGTCTGCCCAAACTCGTGCCCATTGAGTCAGTAATGCTATCCAACCATCTCATCCTCAGCTGCCGCCTTCTCCTTTTGCCTTCAGTCTTTCCTAGCATCATGGTCTTTTCTAATAGAATAACTTTTGGAAAACCTTGTTTTTAAATTGCAGTATATGGCAATCCACTCCAGTACTCTTGCCTGGAAAATCCCATGGATGGAGGAGCCTGGTAGGCTACAGTCCATGGGGTCACAAAGAGTTGGACATGACTGAGCGACTTCACTTTCACTGTAGTTTATTTACAATAGTAGTTTCAGGTGTACACATAGTGGTTCAAAATGTTTCAAGATCATATTCCATTTATGTTTATTATAAAACATTGGCTGTATTCCCTTGCCATCCAGTATATCCCTGTAGCTTATTTATTTTGTATATAGTAGTTTATACCTCTTAATTCTATACCCCTATCTTACCCCTCCTCTTTCCCCACTGAAAATGAAAGTGAAAGTTGCTCAGTCATGTCTGACTCTTCGCAACCCCTTGGACTATATAGTCCATGGAATTCTCCAGGCCAGAATACTGGAGTGGGCAGCCTTTCCCTTCTCCAGGGAATCTTTCCAAGCCAGGGATCGAACCCAGGTCTCCTGCATTGCAGGCGGATTCTTTACCAGCTGAGCCACAAGGGAAGCCCAAGAATACTGGAGTGGGTAGCCTATCCCTTCTCCAGCGGAGCTTCCCAACCCAGGAACTGAACCAGAGTCTCCTGCATTATAGGCAGATTCTTTACCAACTGAGCTATCAGGGAAGCCCATCTTAGTTTCTTGACCAAGGATTGAACCTGGGCCTTCAGCAGTGAAAGCATGGAGCCATAACCGCTGGACCACCAGGGTTCCCTGGTCTCTCTCACCACTGGTAATGCTTAGTTTATTCTCTACATCTGTAAGTCTGTCTCTGCTTTGTTATAGTCATGTTTGTTTTATTTTTTAGATTCCACATGTAGGGAATGTGTTCCAATCGGAAGAACCCAGAACCAAGGAATGCCTCTGTGGAAGAGCCCTTGGAGACCCTTGAGCTCAGCTCTCATTTTCCAGAACAGGAAACCAGAGAAATTAGAAGTAGGCTTTGCAGGTGAGGACGCATGACAGTGCTGTAGACAAGCTGTAACCGTGCTGGTGACGCAGCGCCAACTCTGCACTAGCTGGGATGTGGCAGTGGATGCTACAGACCAAAACTTGCCTTTATAAAGTTTCAAGCCTAGTGTGAGGTGAGGCTGGGGAGAAAAAACAATAGGCAAGTAAATGCCAAGCTGGTCGGTTGATGGTAAGCACTTTGGAGGGAAATAAAGTAGGGGCTGGGAATAGGGAGTTCCAGGAAGGGAGGTGCCAGGTAAAAGAGGATGGCCAGGGAAGGCCTTGCTCAGATGCAAAGGCCTGATGGAAGTAAGCGGGGAGCCAGGCAGCTACCCAGGGGAAGAATTCACTTATATCTTGTTTTTATAAAACAACTCAGTTTACAGTTCAGGCATTCCATACCCATCTAGCTACTAACGTGTCGGCCTTCTGGCTAAACAGTAGCTTTTTTATTTTTCATGCTTTTATCATCCCTGATTGCCTCATTGTTCCCTATTTGGCCTCTCAATTTCCATACCACGGATGACCGACTCCCTGTAGTAAATTCTGTGCATGAAATATTGATCCACGGCAGGTTTCTGTCTTCCCAAATGGTGCCATGCTGACATAATGTGTAAGGAGTGAATTGCACCTGGGATCATCACATGCTCTGCCCCATCATATGTGTGTTTCTCCTCCAGTGCCGTGAAGATCTTTGTGAAGAAAGAGGTGTTCACCCATTGAGAGATGGGGAATTCATTCTGGCTTATACATGGTTTGGCTTGAATTTGGATGTGGTTCTCTAGTGCCGTGAAGATCTTTGTGATGGAAGAAATGTTCACCCAGTGAGGTATGGCGAATTCATTCTAGTTTACACATGGTCTGGCTTGAATTCGGGTATTGAGAATTGCCTGTCTTATAGCCTTTTTATAATGCATTCTACATCTGCTTTAGCCATTCGGAGAAGAATGCATGATCTGGAACTAAATTATGTCCACTGTGAAGATAAGGATGAATGCCCCCCAGACAGTGCCCAGGCTAGTACTCCTTCAAAGACAAGATTCCCTTCCCAGGTATTGAGGTCACATTGACTTGCTGTATATGTGCTAATCTGTTTCATTTGAAACCTTTAAAGAATATATTAATACCTCTACCATCGTTGATGTTCTTCATTTTGACAAGATGTAAAGCTCTGCTGAAAGCCATGCTTCTCCAGAGGGCTGTCTTTCTTGGTAGAGCCTGCACTCTTGGGCTGTAGTCCTTAGTCGGGCTGAGTAAAACTCTGTTTTTTTCTGTTTCTTTCGTAGATTGTTGATTGAGTATTTGCATCGACGTTTGGAACTTCCGGGCTTGTGCTTGCTGATAAGCCAACACCACCTCTATTAGCTAAGATTGTTTGAGTGTGTCCCACATCATGCTGATCCTTGTATCTGCCCAGAAGTCCGGACAGAGCAGTCCCTCTGTCCCTGCCCCCCCTGCAGGTCTACCAGCAGTTGCCTCAGCTGAGCACTCTAGAATCTAGCCAGGAGCTGTCCAACAGCTGTTTAGTTGTTTCCCAAACCAGGTTGGACGGGGCTACATGCTGAGTTTTCTTAAATTAGAACCTGTGAATGAAAAATATTGCCTGCCGTATCAGAATGTTGCAGCCATCAAACCTTTACATTACATCCACCCAGAAGGTGAGCCCTGACAGCACTCAGGAAGGAGGCACGATCCCTCTCCATCTAGCAGTCAGCCACTGCAGCTATCCTTGTCAGTGCACCCCGAGGAGAGTCGATAAGAACAGAATACTGGCTGCAGATAGCTGAGGTGCATAGCAAAGGAATGATTTCAAAAAGCCCAGGCTTTGTATCTTCCCTTACATAGAAAAGTGCTAAATTCCTTTGAGATACCTGCTTTTCCTTAATGTACAGTAATGTTTTGATGTTCTGATTACCTGGTCTTTGTTGCAAAAACTCCTATGTATCCTGGCTCCCCTCCTTGCCTCTTTGGAACAGTCCCTCAGAGTTATCTGAGATGTTATGTCCCAGGCTTAAGTCCTCAGTTTTGTCCACCAAATAAAATGTAACTCTTGGGCTTCCCTGGTGGCTCAGTGGTATTTCTCCTGCCAGTGCCAGGGACACCGGCTCGATCCCTGATGCAGGAAGATCCCATGTGCTGTGAGGCAGCTAAGCTCTGTGCCACAACTACTGAGCCTGTGCTCTAGAGCCGGGGAACTGCCAGTACTGAGCCCACGTGTTACAGCTACTGAAGCCGGCATGTCCTAGAGGCCGTGCTCCACAGCAAGGGAAGCCCCTGTGATGAGAAGCTGGCACACCACAACTAAACAGTAGCCCCTGCTCACCACAACTAGAGGACAGCCCACGCAGCGATGAAGATCCAAAAGTCAATCAATCAATCAACACTTAAAAAAAGAAACACAACTTTTAGGTTGTGGATTGTTTTTTCAGTTCACAGACCTCAGCTTCGTCTGCTATCACCACAGTTCTCAGCTTCTTCAAACACATATGGACATTTGGACCAGTTTTCCATCTCTAGGTTTCACCCCAAGAGGGAGAAAAGGGATGGCATGTTTGTTAGCTGTCCTCTTTCCTCCTCACACCACCCCCCAACCCCGGGATGAAAGAGAGGGCTGTGCTTCCTGTTTCTGCTTCCTATGCGGACCGGGTCCCCACTCAGCCTCATCTTCCTCACTCCAAGCCCCTGATGGTAGAAGGCATATTCTTTCTGCACCATGGAGGCCAGTTTGCTTTATGACCAAGTCCTTGGCCCACGCGCCTCCTAGGGGTTAAATTTAGAAAACTCTCTCTCATAACAAAGTCTGGCTTTTGAGATTTGTCTGGGTGTTCAAGATAGCTATTCAAAATTCAATGTGGACTGCTTTGTCTTGGCATCCTTGCTATCACTGTCCCAGTTCCCTCTCTGGCCAATGGACACTTCCATAGAATAGGGGGCAAGTGAAATGCAAGGATATGCAAAGATACAATTAGTAAATTAGCTAATTTCAAAGTACATTACATATACCTGGATATACTCTATTCTTTGATTTACTTGAAGGCATTGTCACATTTCCCCAGATATCTCAAAATGTCTAAGAGAAGTCAGATGCTAATTATGCGAAGATGTGTGGATTTACTAACTTTTTCGGCTTTCTTATGTTGTCTCCCATTCTAACAGCTCCTTGTAGGGCAGCTTCCTGCTCTAGATTAGTTAGAAATTCCAATGAATAGTTCCAGATGGGCGAGGGTCTTTGATGAATGAAAAGTGAAATGAATTAACTTTAATTAATGTACTTTTAAAAATTTATTTATTTTTGGCTGGGTCTTTGTTGCTGTGTGTGGGTTTTCTCTAGTTGGCAGCACATGGGCTTAGTTGTCCTGAGGCATGTGTGGTCTTCCTGGACCAGGGATTGAACTTGTGTCCCCTGCATTGCCAGTAGATTCTTTACCACTGGACACTAATGAACTTTTCAAAAACTAATCTTTCTAAAGAGTTTGTGTCTGGGGCAAAATTCTAAATGGAAGGCAAAAATTTGGGGGATCAACTGTATTAGTCATTCATTGAGCACTTACTCTATGAAAAGTATCTTTTGCACATTATCTCATTTACTGTTATTTCAGAACACTGTGAAAAATAAATTTTATGGCAGACCTGTCTTAAATAGGCATTTTGAAAGCCAGACAGTATAAACTTCTCTGGCTCAAGAAGAAGTCATTTCAGCTCAACCTCATTTTGGCTGTTTTTCTAACTTGTAGAAATTATAGAGCTATAAAGTCGATTACCAGATGGAACAATAAAGTAGATTTTAAAGAAGCAACAAAGAAAAACTGACACCCCATAACTACCACCCCAACTGTCAAATTTCTTAAAGAACGATGACCTGATTACATGTATAGGACTTTGTAATTTACAAAACACTGTCTAAAATACTTAGCCCTCATAATTCCCCAGCATTACTGCTACTATTATTATTCTCATTCTTAGATAAAGAAAGCAAAGGTAATCATTTTAACTGAACATCTACTATGTGCTGGACACTTTAAAATTGTTTGTCGCATTTATTTTGACCACAATCCAATGAGTAAGAGATTACTATTTCCATCTTACAAATAGGGAACCTATTAATAAACCTCAGAGAAGTTTGGTCAAGGTCATACAGCTGGCAAAGGAAGGCTGAGCACCCACACGTTCTTCGATGCCATGTTTAATGCGTTTCCTACTACAACCTATTACATCCCTCAAGCTGCTGGGGAGGAATTCGTATGTCAGAGCCTTCTGCACAGATCCACTTAGCTCTGCATCTCACAGCCCTGCAAAGATGTAGAGGGGAGGAAGGGAGCATGAGAAAGGAGAAGCTTCCATTATAGCATCAGTGTGAAAAACACAGGCGGTTCAGCCTGAAAAAAATTCCTCTCCCTTTGTCTCACTTCTCCTGCTGCCTTTCTCAGATGTTTTTGTAACACCTCCTTTTGTTTGCTCCTGCCAGTTGTAGGTAGCTGTAGGTGGCTTGACTCCTTGAATAAAGCCTTGTGGGTGCTCATTACTCTCAGATTGAAAATGCTTTTTGGTAATAAGAAGTCCTTTCTTTACATGGTGATCCTCCCCACTTCCGTAGTCCTGAATCCCTTTTATTTTATGTTTTTAAATGTTAATTAATTTGGCTACACTGGGTCTTAGTTGCAGCATAGGGGATCTTTAGTTATGGCATATGAACTCTTAGTTGCAGCATATGTGATCTAGCTCCTGACCTAGGATCGAACCAGGACCCCCTACATTGAAAGCATGGAGTCTTAGCCGCTGGACCATCAGGGAAGATCCCTCTTAAAATATAAACGTATTCTAATGCCTAGAAAAAGGACAAATGACACTCAGTAAGCATTGTTGGATAAATGAACACATATTGAAATATAAGACTGGATGGTAGTGTTTCTATTTGAAGCATCAGCAAATTAACAAATAACACTAAATATATGGAATACTCATTATCCTAAAATTTACAATCAGGAGTCCTCATGTGACTTGGTCACCTTCTGAATTATTATAGAAATGTCTGTCTTGGTGAGTACTTTGACCACAACTCTTTAAATGAAATACTTCTGCACACGATATTTTGCCCACATGGCTTGTGCCACTGGTCATAGCCCATTGGACCAAAGATGGACACCCTGTCAAAGACAGTCAGTCACAGGTGAACAAAGCTGAGTTGGGTCTATAGCTATTTAAACTTGTATGTAATCGCTTCTACTTGCTAGGGGATGAAGTGGTGAAGAAAGATTGATATAAATTAGCTAATATCTGAATTATATGGATATTTACTCTACAGCTGCTTAGTATAGATTCTATTGTACAAAAATCTGTACAAAAATATTCATAGCAGTATTATTCATAATAGCCAGAAGGCAGACCAAAACCCAAATGGCAATGGGATATTGTTTAGCCATAAAATAGGAATGGAATTTTGATACATGAAAGAACAAATATTCTGATTCTACTTATATGAAATGTCCAGAGTAGGGTGGTTGTCAGGGGCTGTTGGGGAGAAGGAATGAGACGCGATGGCTAATGGGAATGGGGTTTCTTTTGGGGGTAATGAAATGTTCTGGAATTGGATGGTGGTGATACTCAGTAAATATATTAAAACACTGAATTCTACTTTTTTTTTTTTTTTTTTGCAGTGCCACATGGCAAGCAGGAGTTAGTTCCCCAATCAGGGATCAAACCTGTGCCTACTGTGGTGGAAGCACAGAGCCCTAACCACTGGACTGCCAGGGAAGTGCCCTGACTTGTAAACTAAGTGAATTCAGTTCAGTTCAGTTCACTTGCTCAGTCGTGTCCAACTTTTTGCAACCCCATGAATCACAGCACACCAGGCCTCCCTGTCCATCACCGACTCCCAGAGTTCACTCAAACTCATGTCCATCGAGTCAGTGATGCCATCCAGCCATCTTATCCTTGGTCGTCCCCTTCTCCTCCTGCCCCCAATCCCTCCCAGCATCAGGGTCTTTTCAAATGAGTCAACTCTTTACATGAGATGGCCAAAGTACTGGAGTTTCAGCTTTAGCATCATTCCTTCCAAAGAACACCAAAGGCTGATCTCCTTTAGAATGGACTGGTTGGATCTCCTTGCAGTCCAAGGGACTCTCAAGAGTCGTCTCCAACACCACAGTTCAAAAGCATCAATTCTTCATCGCTCATCTTTCTTCACAGTCCAACTCTCACATCCATACATGACCACTGGAAAAACCATAGCCTTGACTAGATGGACATTTGTTGGCAAAGTAATGTCTCTGCTTTTGAATATGCTATCTAGGTTGGTCATAACTTTTCTTCCAAGGAGTAAGCGTCTTTTAATTTCATGGCTGCAGTCACCATCTGCAGTGATTTTGGAGCCCAAAAAGATAAAGTCTGACACTGTTTCCACTGTTTCCCCATCTATTTCCCATGAAATGATGGGACCAGATGCCATGATCTTCATTTTCTGAATGTTGAGCTTTAAGCCAACTTTTTTACTCTCCTCCTTCACTTTCTCTAGGTCTCCGATTTCTCTGGATAGTTAGCTCCCTTCCGGTGGTCCTGTTGGGAGCCTGAGTTACAGGGCCCCTTCTTTCCCCAACTCACCAGAGAAGACTGTGACTTGGAAAGCTGAACCCCGAGCTGAGTGGCTCATGGGTGCTGTTGAGACTGAATCCTTCCTAGGACACCACTGAAAGTTTCCCAGTGAGACCCCTGGAGCTGGCTCCATTCCTGTGTTTAGTTTTTGGCATGTCTTATGATGTACCTCTCTTTTGCCTAGGTTAGCCAGAAGTAGTTAAACTAGGGTTCCTTGTAAAGGGAAACCTCGATGGATACCTTGAGTCCCTGTGGTGTAGCAGCTGCACATGCAATATATCAGATGTTTAAGTGTCACTGTTAGTAACTGCAGTGAACCATTGCCTGTCACATGTGGGACTGGGCTGTGCTAAGAACTCTGCTTCTTCTCATTTAATTCGATGTTCACAATGATTTTAGTTGGATACTGTCTTAGCTCTAATTTACCAATGAGGAAATACGGCACACAGAGATTAGGTACATTTTCTGAGATCATGCAGCTAATTAATGCTGGACTCCGGATTCAGTCCAGGTCTGCCTGACTCCAGAGTAATGCTCCTAACTGTTTCTTTGTACTGCCTCAAAAAGGGTCAGTGTTGTCACCGAAAGTGGGGTCTGGCTACTCACTGCTCAGAGGCCAATACTGAGGCCAATACTGCTCAGAGGCAGACGTGGTAGAAATGAAAGTTTGCTTTTCTTCGGAGGCAGGCAGATGGGGAGGACGGCAGACTCTTGTCAGAGGTCAACTTTCCCCTGACAATCAGTGAGCAAGAGCTTTTAAAGGGGAGTCTCAGCAGTGTAGAGGGCTTCCCAGATGGTGCTAGTGATAAAGAACCCACCTGCCAATGCAGGAAACATTAGAGACTCGGGTTCGATCCCTGGGTCAGAGGAGGGCACAGCAACCCACCCCAGTATTCTTGCTGGGAGAATCCCATAAACAGAGGAGACTGGCAGGCTGCAGGCTATAGTTCATGGGGTCACAAAGAGTTGACATGACTGAAGCTACGTGGCATGCATCAACAAGGGTGTGGGCAGAAGGAGGTGACTACATATAGGAGTAGCAGAGTCCACTCTGACAGTCATCTTGAAACTGATTATGCAGTGTTCTGATCAGTGTCATCTTGATCTTTTAAAGTTCAGTTAAGTTAATCATTAGTTCCAGAGTCAATTTGTTCTCATTGCCTTGAAGACAGTTCTCAGAACTTTTGCAGCTTTTTTGTTGTTCAGTTACTAAGTTGTGTCCGACTCTTTTGTGACCACATGGACTGAGCACGCCAGGCTTCCCTGTCATGAACTACCTCCCGGAGTTTGCTCAAATTCATGTCCGTTGAGTCGGTGATGTTATTTAACCATCTCATCCTCTACCACCCTTTTCTTCTTTGGCTTCAATCTTTCCTAGGGAAAGATTTCCAAAAGGTTGAAAAAGCCAACCTTTTCCAGTAGGTTGGCTCTCCTGTTGCAGAAAACCAGTACTCGAAAAACCAAGCGCCACACTCAGAGAGTTGGAGAACTCAGGTTTATTATGCTGGTGGGTCCAGAGGAGTTAACACTGTAAGCTCTGAGCCTTGAACAAAGGGGTTAAGAGTTCTTATAGACAAACTATAGTGGGCAACAGTAGCTGCTAATAGACTGGTTTAAACTAAGGGATTTCATGCACACAGTAACAGCAGTCAAGTTGGGGAGGGGGTTACCTGACCTTTACATGAACAGGCATGACTAAGCAGGTTTGCAGGGACTGGGCAATTGCAAAGAGCAGGACAAGGGTGAGTGAGATAAGCTCCAGTTCCTAGTAAGTCCCCACCTTCTGAGACTACATGACCTTCGTGATCCAGACTTTGCAAGGAACAAGCTGAGTTACAGAGGCAGAAGAAGCAGGAGGTTATGTAAAATTTTAACTTTTCACTCACAGCAGGTATCCAAAGTATTGGAGCTTCATTTTTAGCATCTGTCCTTCCAATGAATATTCAGAGTTGACTTCCTCTAGAATTGAATGGTTTGATCTCCTTGCAGTTCAAGGGACTCTCAAGAGTCTTCTCCAGCACCACAGTTCAAAAGCATCAATTCTTTAACACTCAGACTTCTTTATGATCCAACTCTCACATCCATACATGACTACTGTAAAAACCATAGCTTTGACTATATAGACCTTTGTTGGCAAAGTGATGTCTCTGGTTTTTAATATGCTGCCTAGGTTTGTCATAGATTTTTGTCCAAGGAGCAAGCATCTTTTAATTTTGTAGCTACAACCACCATCCACAGTGATTTTTGAGCCCCCGAAAATGAAATTTGTCTCTGCTTTCACTTTTTCACCTTCTACTTGCCATAAAGTGATGGAACTGGATGCCATGATCTTAGTTTTTTGAATGTTGAGTTTTAAGCCAACTTTTTCAGTCTCCTCTTTCACTTCCATCAAGAGGCTCTTTAGTTCCTCTTCACTTTCTACCATCAGGGTGATCTCATCTGCATATC